>NC_088205.1:22001981-22626981 GCF_037126465.1 Ornithodoros turicata | reverse complement strand
GACGTTGATTTTTTTTATGTGTGTTAATGAGGAAGTTTAAGGCGCTCTCTTCCTGCTTCAAACATAATCGTCGTAGGGGTTATTGTAATCCTGGATGAATGCAAATTTGTAGTCGGCTTCACCTGGTGCCGAAGGGCGTGGCGTTGAAGCGCACTTCACAGGAGATTAAGCGAACAAGAGCAAGATAACGAGACGTGCGGCATCTATACTTTTTTTTTCTTCTTCTTCTTACCTTATACCCGTTGGTATCTAGGGGAAACCCTAGGGCATCTTCGGGTAACCCTATAGGAATTGGTGATGTTACCTCATCAGCATCTAAGGATATCTCGGGTAGCCTCAAGGTTTTCTGAGGCTACCTCAGCCCTTCTTTCAATACCCTTCGCGTCGTTTTTGTCAGCAAACTAAATCCAGCAACGCTGTACATACTCTGCAAATTCGTGATGGCTGTAATTGACTCGCACAAACCAATTATTTTATACGTCAATGCTTTTTGTACCACCGATAAGCAATCAATGTGTAGCATCGCTTCCACTGCATTTTACATTCACGTCATCTTCCTGGGGATCAATCTCGCGGCAGCTTAATCGAATTCGAATCGAGTCCATCGTTCCTCCCTTCACGTGCGCTGACAGACAACACCCACACACGGATACCGTTGCGCAAAACCCAGCTGGAAACTCAAAGGAATCCAGAAGTCACTTTTTTCTTCAGCAGAGAGCACGTAAGTGAAACGTGAAAGGATTAACGGGCGACGTGGACGCAGCAGAGGTCCCATGAAAGCCGACTGATATCCAGGTTGCGAAAAAGACGATCCTGCAGGAAGTACATTATGCAACGTGCGTGTTTTGACGTCCATTGTGTCTGAATAGACTGAATACACACCGCCTTATGTGAGGAGCTGCCCAGCGATCACGAATTTCGCCGGCCACGTAGATATCCCTTCGTGATGAGAGGCAAAGGGATTACAAGTGGCTCCGAGTTTAGGCCGATAAGGCACGGTGTATTCGTTACGGAATGCGGTGAGACTGCGGATGAAGATATTGGACAGCACTGCGAACGGCGGTGCAGCGGAGCGTACCGTAATTTTTGTGTCAGGAACCAACTCGCGTGCGCACACGCGCAAAAATAACACACACACATACATACATTGGATGATGATGAGGTGGGGGATTCAGCGCCGCTGTGGCGGTACACTGCCCTATTGCACATTGGGAACGGATGAGGGGATGGTGATGGGGGGAGCACTTTCAGATATCCGTCGCCAGACCGTTGGAGCGCAAGAACTCCGCAAGAAGACGAGGGCCTTGCATCTGGTGTACAAAAATAAAAAGAATGCAGTACACTGTACATCTTAATACCAAGCACTACGAATGTCAAACGACATGGAATTAAAAAAAGAAAAAAAAACATCAAAGTGTATGTGCAACGCTTCTCCGCACCGGTGTCCGCCCATTTGGTCGAACGCCGTTTGATCGAAGGCGTTTGATCGAACGCCGCTTGGTCGAAAGCCGTTTGATCGAAAGCCGGTTGATCGACGCCGTTTGTTCGAAAGACGTTTGTTCGAAGGGAATTCAAAGCTGCATGCACTGTGTTGTTTCTGTAACTTCTCCACTTTTTCTGTAACTTTTGACTCTAGCATACGGAGCATGCAATCAGTGTCCTCTGCTTTTTTATTTCTTCTTTCTTTTTTTTTTTTTTTGCTTTTTGCAGCCGAAGAGGGGAGACCACTGGTTTGTTGCAGGCGTTTGTCATTTACCAATCAGTAGGACACATATTGAAGAAAGCTGTCCCAGGTTGAGAGCAGCCGATAGTCTATCCTTGTTCTGGGCGCCCTTCTTATTGCTGGCGACATATTTAAAGGGAACTGTCTGAAACGGGATAGTCATATGTGCAAAGCCACTCGAAGTCTGTGGGTGCTAAGAACGAAATTTCGCCATGGTACAGCGAGAGATATTAAATTAACAGCATGTAAAACCTTAGTTCGACCTTAGAGTATGCATCTGCAGCCTCGAATCACTACACATGCACGATATCCGAAGCAATAGAGAAAGTACAAAGATCTGCTGCCTTATAATCTTGTCTAAGTTTCGAAGGACTTCTTCGGTTACATGTCTGTTGCAAGAACTAAATTTGGGTTCACTTGCACATAGGCGAAAAGTAAACAAACTGAAACTGCTCTTTCTCCTATATAGTGGTCAGTTGATTACAAACAATAATCCACTGTTAAAATTTGTTCACATTCGACGGGAATAAACATAAAAAATCTCATTAACTTATTTTTTAATTCATTGGCCAAAATGTTTAATACTTGACGTCTATTATTATTTCACAAAGGGTTGGGGATTAACAAGTACAGCATGTTTAGTCACCATGTGTCAGAGCGGAAAAACCTATTCGGTTGTCCAACGGGTTAACGGTGAGCAACCCTGGCCCTTGTACTGCTTTTTGGACACCAAAAAGTGGGTTAGCATGAGGAATGTGTTTACGGGGAAGCAGATTACACAAAGTTAAATGTTCCTTAGGATAACTGCATTTAGAACTGCAGCTTTTTTTTTTCCTTGTCTTTTTTTGTCATTTTCGACACTCCAAGTGAACCAATTAAAAAAATCGATCAAACGACTGCTGCCGTTTCGATCAAACGGCGTTCGATCAAATGGCTTTCGACCAAATGTCCTGCGTTCGATCAAACGGCTTTCGACCAAACGGCGTTCGATCAAATGTCCCGGAACCCTCTGCACCGTATCACAGAAGTAACGGAAGTGCTTGAACTTCAGAAACGCCTGTAGACTGGAGCAAGCAGATTCAACGCAAAGCAACGCAAAAAGAAAAAAAAAAGAAAAAAGAAGTTGTCGCACGTGACCCCCCAAGTATAGTAAGCGTTTTAGAAGTTGTCAGATTCATCTTCCGCCTCAAAGGGGGATTAGACTAGATTTGGTTAGAATGAAAAATATGGAGATGTTAGTTCCAATGCGGGGGCCCGGCCTGGCTACTCCAATACTTGTTTTCTGGGAAGATACACAGAGTACGAAACAGCCCCTGTAGCTACGAAAGAACAGAGAGGCACCTTGCCGAATCTCAAATGAAGAAATCTAGACTACAGGACAAATGACTCCTAAACGAGGTCAAGGGCTAACCTCAAAGGATGACTTTACCAATTTTCCTACAGCTTTCCTGAAACGTGTATTTACAACAGCCCGGAAATTCTTTTCCGTGTGAAAGTGCGCTACATTTTCAGGTCAGGAATTCAGGTTAATCAAACATCGCACTCAGTTCGCCACTATAGACACCGAGACGTTTCAACCTCAACAGCAACATTTCTCGTTCTAACATGTCCATCGAGGGAATTTTTTTATCTCATCCCCTTCGACACGGGGAACGTGAGGACAGGAAGATGCAACCACGCCCCGTTAACGCTGGAACCACGAAAGTCGTGTCCCTCTGCACGTCACTCGGGGCTTTGCTGTAATTTGACCTCATAGAATGTTCATCCAATGAGTCAGTGGTCAGGGGATTTCGTATCAGATATGTCAAGGCTTCGAGAAGCATTCGAAATCCCAAATGACGGCGACGGTGTGTCGCATAGCTGGCCTATAACATCTACACACACATGCTTCCTTGCACTGCTCTTATTTCGATTCCCTTAGATTGAGTCACAGCGAGCATCGGGTAAAAATTCCATGATGGCATCGAAAATTGATGGCTGGTCACGGTAATGAACAGTACCAGGTTATTACGCTGTGGACTTTTCTTGCATTGTTGACTGATTGGATGAGTCACGAGAAAAGTGAGCCCACATTACTTAACGTTTTCGCTTACAATTTCCAATTCAACAACTCAGGCCTGTCTAATGCTCTGCCACATTGCTTTTGGACTTATAAATGTAAAACCCCTGCCACACGTCCACAAAAAAAAAAGAAGACATTAAATGCTTAGTGAATTAAGTTGCAATGTCATTCGTGCTGTGCAACACGGACATTTTTCATGGTATTTGCCTTAACGTCGTTTTCTGCTTATTGAGTTCGCCACAACTCGTTCGCCCATGAAATGCCTACTCTCGCTCCCACTGTTAGCGCAGTGTAACAATTTTAGTTTGCGTAAAACCACTTTATACTGCACAACACAACGTGATTTGATAAATTTGAGCTTTCTACGTCTTTTGACGAAATAAGTCCCAAGTTGTTATAAAGTGTCATCGACAACAACATAAGAACTTGAGGTGCCGCCATATTGATTGTTTTGGATTCAGCACCGGTTGGTAAATACTTTAACTGACCGTGTTATGCAAATACATCAGAACTACTCCACGACCAACATGATATTATTGTACTTTAGAATATTACAGTGATCTTCAACATGTTTAAACTAGGTTTAATTTTTAAAGTAACATAACATATTTTACTTAGTGAGTGGGCCGAATCGATATCATGGCATTTAATGCCATTATAATGATGACGTGTGGCACGAGCTTCGTATCGAATGTCATTCGAGACCCGAATGCCATTAGACGATAATGTCATTTTTCGCGCACGTGAGTCTGGGGTGATGTATTGCAGCACTATTGTGCTTAACATTTAATACACCCCAAACTTCCAATAGATCCTCGCCCCGGGTCTTTAAGGATAATGGAGTCACCGAATGAGACGCATGACGATGGCTGGGAGTGTATAGGGACCACGACTCCGAAATGAAGAGAACAGAGTAATCGTCCCTCATGCAGCCCGGTTTTGTCCGTGCCCGTGGTCTCACGAGAGCCTTATATGACACAGTGTGTGGATACGTTTAATAGAGAGAAAAGTAACTAGGGCATGTCAGCCATGCTGATGCCGGCTTGCTATTCCAAAAAGCAAAGAGCAGCGTGACAATGGGCTTGCTGATGAGTGGATGCGGACGATTGCAACGGTCAGTAGAGTAACACTTTTCCTTTCTTGTCTCCATTTCAAGAAAGAAGGAATTGTGTAGAATGGGGTATTACGGGTGTTTTTGATGTTCACAACTGTATATTTATCCGTACATTTTTATTTTTTGCATTGTTGAACATTCAATTGCGGTGCATTGAATAGGCTGAACTGTATATAGACTACAGCCTTCGCGTTACCTATGTGAACGTTTCTCTTGTTTTGTTTTTGTTGTTCCATGCTTGCGCGTTCCCCCCCTCCCTCCCCCCCCCCAAAAAAAAAACAGAAGCAGGAAACGTTAAGTGATACGCTCTGTGAAACGAGTCCGCAGCATGAGGGATTCGTATACGGCCATCTCCTTTTACAAATCAAATAGTTTACGGTCATAAAATTATAACAGCATGACTTTTCTCATCATATCTGTAGCAATTCTGAGAAATTATTTTGTGTCGTCTTTATCGTTCCGGTGCCTCAGTGGGACCGTAACGATGTCCCATTCCTAACGGGAAGCCTCGAAATGCATGCCCAAAAAGTAAGCAGTGAGCCCCTATCATACCAACCAGGGACAAGGTGTAAGAACGACCGCAACTCGTCGACAACGATACCGTCTTGTCCATATCATCGCGATGTTATATATATATATATTTATACATTGGACGTCAAAGGTTCCCAGAGGCACCACACTATACAACGCAGTAAGTGGAAACAAACAAGTCACCATTGAGCAAACAGTAAACAGATTAATATGATGTAATGAACTGGATAACACGACTACCTAGGGTACACACGTACCCTAGGGACCCTGTATCCTAGGGTACCCAAAGCTGTACCCTAGGGACTACCTAGGGTACAGCTTTGAAACCCTCTCAAGGGAAATAATCGTATTTATACAATGACATTTTTACTTTGCATGCGTGATCGGCACCACATAAATTGTCATGTAAACGCGAATGTAAAGGTGAAGTACCCCAACATCGTGCATGTAAGATGTCGTCGAGTTTTGTGTAATTTCCCTTTCTTTCCCCTTTCCTTCCCTTTCTTAATAACGCGTCCTGGAGTAGCCAGTCCCGAGTGACTCGAGACTAACATCTCCATTTTTTTCTTTTAAAAATCAATCCAGATGTCGTTAAATGTCGTTGTTGTGTCGATGTCGTAGCTCTCCTCCTTGATGACAATACACGTGAAAGCTTTCGCTCCCATCCTTACAGTTGGTAATACGATGGTGAAAATGTCGGGAATGATTTTCGGGAAAGATCTGCAATCTTCTGTGGCTCACCTCATACAGTCAACAATACAAGGGAAAGATGAGTACACAATCTTCTGTTTTGTGGTGTGATGTGGGCAAGCTTTCGCCTGTCTCATCCTGCAGTTGGCAATACACAATCTTCTGTGGCTCATCTCATAGAGTGACAATACAATTATCGGTCAGTATTACTCGCAGTTCTGCTCCATGGAAAGATTTTTTCTGAAACTATCGCGAAGGTCTTGTGTCGGAGTTTTAGAACTGGCCTCAGTTGTTGAAAAAGTCCAGAAGAGCCCTTTGGATGAGCGTCCGACGATGGAGGTTGCCACGAGGATAGACAATCTCCTCGAGTTCAGGCTTGCCGGTAGGCTGCACAGCTTGCTGCAGCCTGCGTCTTGCATCCGATGTGGCTGGGCAATCCATAATAACGTGCTCCTCCGTTTCTGTTTCCCCCCAAGCAGCACCCCGGTGTCGGGCTGACATCGGCCCGATGTGCTCCTGCCGACATCCCCGATATCGGCCCAACATACACTTTGCAACACCGCCCAGAGTTGGGCCGATGTCGGGTCAGGATATTGGTCCAATATCATTTGGACGTGCTGCCGATGTCATTTCGACATGCTACCGATTTGTGACCGATGTTGTGCCAACATAATTTTGTATTTGTATTCCTGTGTTGGCGATCGTAACTAAACGTTAGACCGGTTATTTGCGACGAAACAACGTTTTATTTCTGCCGTTGTTTCTTACTCGTTTCATTTTCTGATGGTTTCCTTTGTTCCTCGTATTTCCCGTGGCGGGCAATGAGCGCGGCGTTACAAAAAGCAAGACGAAAAAAAGTTTAAAATCTCCTAGGACCACGAAGTCCAAGAAGCTTTCAAAAGGAACCGGCATTCCTTTTCCAAGCGAAAACAGATACTATATATTTCACGTCTTACGAGCTTCCGCAACTTCGAGAGCCCTGCTCGTCTCGGAATCAAAATGGTGGAGGTGACGTGTCTCAGTTTAATTCGCTCAAGCATACAAACGAGGCTCAAGTGAGGAATTGCTTCGAATAGTAACTCGACATTAACGTAACGAATGTGTTTCCTACTTGCTTTTGGCGCGGGACACCAAGGAAGTCGATGGAAAGCCAGTGTCAGCGTCATGTCATTGGCTTCGATCAACATCGAGCCGACATTGCCAACTTCAGTGGGATGTTGGTCGCAAGTTGGCAATGTCGGCGTCATGTCTCTGGTTTCTATAATCATCAAGCCGACATTGTCAATCTCTGTGGGATGTCATTCGCAAGTTGACATTGTCAGCGTCATCTCGCTGGTCTCGGTCAACACCAAGCCGACATTGCCAGCTTCAAAGTGATATCGGTCGCAAGTTGGCATTGTCGGCTACATGTCGCTTATTTCGGTCAACACTGTGCCGACATTGCCAACTTCAGAGTGATATCGGTCGCAAGTTGGCAGTGTCTGCTAGATGTCGCGTTTTTCCATCAACATCGAGCCGACATTGCCAACTTCAAAGTGATATCGGTCGCAGGTTGGCATTGTCGGCTACATGTCGCTTGTTTCGGTCAACGCCGAGCCGACATTGCCAACTTCAGCGTGATATCGGTCGCAAGTTGGCAGTGTCGGCTGGATGTCGCGTTTTTCCTTCAACATCGAGCCGACATTGCCAACTTCTGTCGTACGTCGGTCACAAGTTGGCAGTGTCGGGGATATGTTGGGCCGACATGCCCAACTTGCTGCCGATATCGGCCCGATGTCGTGTGCTGCCTGGGCCCACAGTGCGGGCATCCAGGGTTCGGGGTACGGCCGAGCTTGAAGACGTGGGCCCGTGTGTATGCACTGCGAGAACGGATGCGGATAAGGAGGGAAGCCTCGGCCCTGGAGAGGCCACCAGTAGCACAGAGTGGTGGTGCAGATTCGTCTCTCGTGCGCTTGTCAGGGTGTCAGGCTCGTCGTCGACCCACAAGGGCGACTGTAGGAACACGTGATTCATAGCAGCAACTAATTTAACTGTTCTCCTCTTCCCCTCCCTCCCTTTTCCCTCCCCCCCCCCGAGCAACATGCCGCCAGGTAGGCAGGCAGACCGCTCGTCTACCCAAGGTTTACCCTCCCTCCCCCCTCAGTTGTTGACTTTGTTAGGAAAAATCAAACGAATCAGGAATGGTAGGCGTTAACGCAAACGTGAAGGAAGATGGGCTCACTAATTTTGTGCCTCAACAAATCAGTCAACAGTACAAAAAACTTCGCTACTGTTGTGTGTCCCATGTAAGTCACTATAAAACCCATGAACCCTTTAACACGTCATCCCCAACCCTTTAAAATGACAGTCGCATCCAGAAACCCATCCATGAAGCAGACACCACTACTTTCGGCATCGGCCGAAAACCTATACATGGCTCTTTTTTTTTCATCCGAAAAGTACTTAGATATCAAATAAACGAATTTTAAAGATCAGCGCTGCTTCCGCGCAACTGCGGACGCTCTGGCGACAACGAGATCAGCGTGACGTCACTCCCTGACAGGAGGAGTGAGAGGGCCTCGCTCAGAGGAAAAAGCCGCCTTCCGGAAGCCCGCACCGCCACCCACGACATCCTTTTTCTCAAAGCCGTGCTCTGATTGGTGGTGTAGGGAAAGACATTTTCGCTTTTTTCCAAAGAAGGAATTCCGGCATACTCTCAACATCCGGCGTCTGCTCTTGTCATGTACTCCATCGAATAACGGTCCAACTATGCCACTATTTCGTGTGGGATTTCCGATACGGTGGTCACTGGTCAGCGAGGAATAAAATGACACTACTGTTTAGAAGCGACTTTAGTTACTGCGACCGCTTCTTTAAATACCATGCCTATGATGAGGGTTGTGCCCAGAAGGAGAACAGCCTCTGTTCGAAATATCGGACCGGCTCCCGTCCTGAGGCTCTTCCCTTGGCATTCCCTCACCATACACTCTTACAAATGAACTTCACCGCATAGCACGCTCCTAGCCAACCATCATCTCGAATGATATCGTTACCTGCCCTGATTTGTTGAAAACAGGGGCGGCACTCCTTTTGTGTGACAGTTATGAACAAGATAAGTGTCACAAAAAATGCGTACGCCTCCGGTTTTCAACAAATCACGGCAGACAACGATATCATTCGAAATAATGGTTGGCTGGGAGCGTATTATGCGGTGACGTTCATTTGTATAAGAGCGTACAGTTCACCGGATTTTCAACCTTTCTATACTATGGTGAAAGGTTATATGAAAGTGAGTCGAAGAAGGGGGGGGGGGGGGGAGGTCCACTTTGGGTCTTATTAGCGTATAGAAAAATCATTGTTTTAACGTCACGCTAGACAGCCGAAGTCCTCTTCACGAGACGCCTAACATTCGGTTCGCATCGGCTACAGAATGTCACACGCGTCATGACCACGATACGTTGCTGGAGAAGTGCAGACCGAGATTAAATAAGCGACAACCCGTTCCACTGCAGTACTAGTTTTCAGTGATAGTTTCCGCACACGACCCTCGAACAGAGCGATTACAGAATTTCGAACGCAATTCAACTTCCCGGAAACGTACTCGCACCTTCAAAGTCAACGTAAAAGAGTTTTCCACAATGGCTATAACTCTCTGTATAGCAATAATGGAATTAAATTGCCCCCATAATTGCGAGATATTCGCGCGTGCTTTTCAACACTCGTAATCGCTTCGAAAGCTCACTGACGCATTTGTTGCAAATACGTCGTCACCCCTCCTCCGCACTTGATGCTACCGTAAAGTACGTACCACCTGACACTTTGAGTGGCCCAAAATGCTACTTTAATTTCACTTCCTCATCTCCAACCCAAAAGTACGAAATAGCCCAACGTGCGAAAATGGGGCAGCCACCGACGGCGAGGACGAATGAGCGGTGAGCTTTACGTTTCGCTTGGCGAAAACAAGAAAACAGTACACGATCCGGAAACGGTCAACTTTTTTTGAAGACACGTGGTCAAATTGCTGTGGAAGGGCAGCACGCGAAAACCGGCAGCGAAAGCGAGAAGATGCTTGCACCGGAAGCTATAACGCAGCGCGCACGTTATTTCGTTACATTGCGTTATGCTAACCCCCGCAAAACTTTCTACCGCAATAAAAACTAAAAGCTAATGCTTCACGCTTAAATGTTCCATCGTTAGTCGTGCAACAACTGGCACGGAAGTCGCGAAGATTGTCATAACGATTTGTTCGCCGGGAGACTTTCTATGTCATCGCTATACGCATGAATTCAAAAACTGTCCGTTAAGAAAGGCTTGTGGAGCGTTAACGAGGACTCGTTCCGTAAAATGATACCGAGTTATTTTCAAAGCCATTTCAAAGCGTTCGATCGCGAATGACTGAAATTATTTCGAGAGTGCGAGCAGTTTCGACAGGAGTAGAACTGCTCGGGTTACGGTTTCTTTGAAGTGGGTTCCTCAAGCATGCAGTTATTCTCTTCAGTGGAAGTGGGGGGGGCTTTGGGTGTTTCACGTTCTAGTAAAGATCGAGATATATGGGAGAAAACGGACTCAGTGATCCGCTACGTTGGTAATAGCTCTGATTGCATCTTTCTGGAAAGTGTACCCCGTTAGTTCAAATAGACATTTCTCTCTTCCTTAATAGCGCCGCCCGCGCGAATTCAAGAAATGGGAAGCCATGCACCTGAAACCATGATGGGACGTGAAATTTCCTCATAGTACGGTTGAGTGATCGAATTTTTTCACGCACATCTTAAAAACGAACTTCACCGCATAGCATGCTCCTACCCAACTATCATCCTGATTGACAACGTTCTCTCCCTTCATTTGCTGAAAACGGGGGGCGTAAGCCATATTTTGTTGCATTATGCAGTTCATAATTTCAAAAAAAAGAAAAAGAGAATGGCGAAAGCCCCCGTTTTCAGCAAGTCAGGTGAATGAACGATGTCACTCGGGATGATGGTTGGCTATAGGAGCGTGCTATGTGGTGAAGCTCTGTGTTTAGAGATAGTCGTGACGACGCCCACTTGAGTGCGGCCAACAACGGCAAGCTACCTCGACCCCCCCCCCCCCCCCTCTGTGTTTAGAGTGCACCCTAAAAAGAGAACTGCGTGCTAGTCGGTGAAGCTTGTCACAAAACACAATTGCCAGAGAAAAAGCCGTACGCCTCGCCTCCCCCCCCCCCCTCTCTCTCGACTCTCTCTTCGAATCAGAAGCGATAACCATATCGTTCGTGGCAATGCACTCTTAGAAATGAGGGGCGAAAACCTGACTATAGAAAAAAAAAAAGACTTCGCTGTGGTTATAGTTTGGCTGGTGCACAGCGTACTATGCGGTGAAGTTCCATTTGAAGAGTGTAGGGGAGCTAAAATGTCCATGTATATTCCTACAGTCGCTAAATAGGTGCGTGTATTACGTGTTTTACACGCACCTAGCGATTCTGCACTCTAAAAACTGAACTTCACCGATTAGCACGCTCATGAGCCAACCATTGCCACGAATGATAGGGTTTCTTATTCGAAACAGAGAGTGGGGCGCACGCCTTTCTGTGGCAATTTGGATATATGATAATCGCCACAAAAGGGCGTACGCCCCCTCTCCCTTCGGATAAGAAACGATAGCCCTATCATTCGTGGCAATGGTTGGCGCACAGCGTGCTATGCGGTAAAGTTCTGTTTGAGAATGTAGCAAATTTCAAGGACGATTAATATAATTAATGCGGCGGAAATGCGTTTAGCATTGCATTAGATTATCGGAGAACGTTCAACACACGTTCGACCTCTTCCAGTTGCGAAGTGCAACTGACGACGGCCGCGCACCGACTGCGCCGACCCACCACCCACCCTCTACCAATATCTAGTACTATCCACCTCTATCCACCCCTAACTATCATAAACTGTTACTAACTATCACTAGCTATTACTAACTGTCACTAATCACTATTCACTATCACTAATCGCCAATTACCACTAATCGCTACCACTAATTATAACTAGTAACTAGTCACTAATCACTGTCATCACTACTCATCATTCATCGTCAATCACCAATTAATACTAATCACTAATTATCCACTATCACCACTACATTACTACTATCTACAAACCAGAGGTGGGGAGTAATGCATTACAAAGTAATGCATTACCGGTAATGCATTACTTTTGAGTAATGAGTAATGGTAATGAATTACATTTTGCCAGCAAGTAATGAGTAATGGTAATGCATTACATTTCGACTGAGTAATGCAGGGTGGCATTACTCATTACTTTTGTCGAATGTTCATTGCGCCACGTGAAGATTGGGAACACATCCAGGTTTCAGGGCAACAAAGAGAAGGGCCCAGTTCAACAGTCGGCGGTGTGTTTCACAAGTGTCCACGATGGTATCACCGATTTTCTCCTGTGCGCATTTGGAGTAGAGGATAATCAACGAAAAAGAAACATAGCCTCTATTAGGGTAACAAGTGACAATTGCACTAGTGATTTGCTGTTTTGGTATGGTGCCGTGTTAGTTTCTCTTGTGCTGTCAGAGGTCGTTTTTCTGCAAGGACAGAATTTTAGAGCTGGGCATAGCGAAAAGGCAACATGGAGCTGGCGGGTGAAGACTTGTCCAATTCGTAGGTCGAATTTAGTGCGTATATCGAGCCAGTTAGTTGGGATGGGAGACATTTTAAAGTTCGGTGCAAGCTATAAGGATCGCAGCCCAGAATCGCTAGATGGGTTCCCGAAAATGAAGAGACTATTCGTGAAAATACAACACAGAAATTCTGTCATTCCCTCCGGTGAACGAGTGTTCAGTACCGCAAAAGATGTCCTGTCGCCGAAGCGGGCAAGGCTAGCGGATGGCAACTTTGAGTGTTAACTCCTACTATGCTGCAATAAATCTTATCAATCAGCCTCGCTTCTGTCGGGATTTAGTAGCACCGATTTGGGGGATAGTCGGGTAGCTATTGCCTATAACAAAAAATGCAAGGAGGTAAACTTATGCATAGCATCTTTGAGGCTTATGCCCTAAAATGTAAATGTAATGCCAGAGTAATGCCATTACTTCGTTGAAGTAATGGCATTACTAATGCATTACTAACATCGAAAAAGTAATGACTAGTGTAATGCATTAGTTTTTTATACAAGTAATGAGTAATGGTAATGCATTACAAAATAAAAGTAATTTCCCCACCTCTGCTACAAACTATGTACTACTGTACCTACACTGTTAAGACAGAACTTCACCACATAGCACGCTCCTAACCAACCACCATACCAAATGATATCATTCTGTGTCATGATTTGTTCAAAACAGGGGGGAGGCGCCTATCTGGGACAAGATAATCTGTCCCAGATAGGCGCCTCCTCTCATTTTCAACAAATCAATGCACAGAATGATATCATTCGGAATGATGGTTGGTTAGGAGCGTGCTATGTGGTGAAGTTCTGTCTTAACAGTGTAGGTACTCCCCTTTCTCCCACCTTCTCTTCCTTTTTTTTGGCTATAGTCGTGACGATGCCCACTTGAGTGCGGCCAACAACGGCAAGCTACCTCGACACCCCCCCCCCCCCCCCCCCCTCTGTTTTAACAGTGTACTATCTAAATCTACTATCTACTTCTCTTCTCATATCCAACACCCTATCTCTCAACAGCAGGCTTCACTCATCCATCCGACAGACAGGTGGTCACGATTTTCCAACTTGGAGGTTCTAATGCTAACGCATTAAAACAGAAACAGTTCTTGTTGCTGCAACGTTTGCGGATGAACTGAACGAACATATTGCAACGCGACTTCGTTGCATCAGAGCAAGATGTCTTGGAGGGTAAATCCCCATTTTTTTTTTCTTTTTCTATCACATCACATCACATCTTGGAGGGTCTACGGTACACGTATCCATCAATATTTGTGTCCAGGACGTAGGGGCCTCCGTCACGAGAGTGCTAGCCTTAGCTGTACATAACTCCCTAACTACCTAGCTTTATGGTAATGCAGATGTACATATAGGAAATTATAACCGTGTAAACTTTTCCTCTGCGCGTATATTGCGTGTAAGCAGAACGTAAATTTCGCTGCAAAATTAATAGTACGCGACTGCGCATTACGCCACAAAGCATTGTTGTGTATGAAATGCGTGCTGAACGTACATAGAATCCTTCGTTAGTAGTTTGTCATTTCTATCCGCGCGTCTAATGTGCGTGTAATGGCCTATAGTGTGGAGTAATGTGTGCGTATAGATGCGTAAGAAAACTCTAATTCGTACAAGTCGAAGAATCGTATGACGATAACAGTATACTTGACTGTATACTGTTATCGTCATACGATTCTCTCTCTTTTACAACGAAACTCAGGGGACAGCTAAAAAAATTTGCAGTAAAGGTATTTTCGTTAAAAAGGATGTACATTATTGGACCTATAGGGCTCCAGCGGGACCGCAAAAAAATTTGCTGTCGTGGTATTTTCGTTAAAAAGGTGTTCGCTGTAAAGGAGTTTGACTGCACTCTTATAAATGAACTTCACCTCATAGCACGCTCCTAGCCAACCCTTATCTCGAATGATATCGTTATCTGCCCTGATTTGTTGAAAACGGGGGGCGTACGCCATTTCTGTGACACTTATGCTGTTCATAATTGTCACAGAAAAGGCGTACGCCCCGTGTTTTCAACAAATCAGGGCAGATAACGATATCATTCGAGATAATGGTTGGCTAAGAGCGTGCTATGCGGTGAAATTCATTTTTAAGAGTGTGTACTAGAATGGAAGCACAATGAACGTTAGCAATAGCGATATACGGGAACGGTTCCTCGTACAATGTGCCAGAGTGACTGAGAACGAAATAGCACGCAGATCACACGGAACACACGGAATAACTCGCAAACAAATCCAACGTGTGCCAAAGGTAGCAATTGCTGGCTTTACCTTTCTTCAGCGAAAGCTATAATATCGTTAGCGCAATATGAAGCATAGGAAACACTGATAGGTGCGACCCAGGCCAACTCGAGACGTACTATTCTCAGATTGAGGTGAAGCCGGTTGTCACAATGATTGCAAAGTTCGAAGAACGTCAGATAGATGGTTACAGTTCATCTGTACGTCCTCGAGAATTCCCCAGCGTGTATAGACAATATGAATATCAATGTCTGATATATTTGTGCCCTATCTACACAATAAAAAAAAAAAAGAGAGTGATTTTAGTTGTTTAGGGGAGTAGATGTTGCCACACTCTTAAAAATGGTGGTGGTGGTGATACTGCTGAAAGAGGTCGTCCTTGTCGGCCTGACAAAGGTGTGAACGTCACAACTACACTCTTAAAAATGAACTTCACAGCATAGCACGCTCCTAGCTTTAGATTTCCCGTCCGCCTTTTTGAATTTCCCGCCACTCGTTAGCTTGTAACGACCGTAACGCGATGAAGCGATTAAGCCCCCTGATTGGTTGAAAACGGGAGGCGTACGCCTTTTCTGTGACAATTATGAACAGCATAAGTGTCACAAAAACGACGTACACCCACCGTTTTCCACAAATCAGGGCAGATAGCGATATAATTAAAGGTGATGGTTGGCTAGGAGCGTGCTATGCGGTGAAGTTCATTTTTAAGAGTATAACGCTCTCGGGGAATGTTCGTCATAGGCCGACTTCTAAGGGGAACTGTGCCGACATATGTCTGGCAGTGTCTGATGAAAACTCAGGAAAAACCCCATACAGCACAGCCGGCACCGGGATTCGAACCCGGGTACCTTCCAGTCTCGACGTGCCTATAGCATAGTGTCACAACATACACTCTTAAAAATGAACTTCACCGTATAGCACGCTCCTAGCCAACCATAATCTCGAATGATATCGTTATCTGCCCTGGGGGCTTAATCGCTTCATCGTCGTTACGGTCGTTACAAGCTAACGAGTGGCGGGCAATTCAAAAAGGCGTGGGAAATTTAAAAAGGTGGGCACGTGATAATACACGTGCACGGCGCTCTTCGCGCGATACGTGAAGGCCGTGGTACACGTCACGTGCAATGTGTCACGTGCCCACCTTTTTGAATTTCCCGCCACTCGTTAGCTTGTAACGACCGTAACGACGATGAAGCGATTAAGCCCCCAGATTTGTTGAAAACGGGAGGCGTACGCCTTTTCTGTGACAATTATGAACAGCATAAGTGTCACAAAAAAGGCGTACGCCTCCCGTTTTCAACAAATCAGAGCAGATAACGATATCATTCGACATGATGGTTGGCTAGGAGTGTGCTATGCGGTGAAGTTCATTTTTAAGAGTGTAGCACGCTCCTGGCCAACCATCATCCCAACCGACACCGTTCTTTCCACTGATTTGCTGAAAACAGGGGGCATATACGATATGATTTAATTGCCACAAAGATGGCGTACGGGCGAGTGGTGCTTAATTGTAAATTTCCGTTTGAATATCACCCTCAATCAATTTTCCTTTAACCTACAGTGTCAATCAGACTGGTTTACATCATCAGTCATGTCGGAGCGAGGTACAAAACCCGTGCCGACCACTTAACTCCCACCCACTGCTTACCAAAGAATATTCATACTTGTCCCCCTCCACCGAAAGAAAAATCCCACTTCCGCAACTAGGACCAGTCGCCCTTCGCCATCCTCAAATAAACGGTGACCGTCCCACACCTATAAGGCCGGCACGTCCAGCTTTGCCGCAGAAACAAAACAAGAGCAACGCACAACCAGAAGAAAACTTTCTCAATGTCCGCACAACCGACGCCCACCGCTCTCCCTTTCTCGTTTTTACTCTCCAGCGCGACGTCACTGCGAACGTCACGGCGCCCGGTCACATGGTCACTCTCGCTCCACGTGATTGAGAGAACACGATGCGAATCGCTCTCGTTCAGTCGCTTCGCTAACGTATTCGCGAGCGGAGCGATTTCGCCAACGGCGTCCGCGTTCGCTTGTGTTGTGCTGTGTGTCCGTGCGTTTCATGTGGCGTGACTGTGGATTGAGTGCTGTGTGCTGCTGTTCGTCGTCCGTGTCCTGAGGATTCTACTTGGATTAAAAGGAGAAAAACCGCTGGTTTTGTGTGTGTGTCCGCCGGGGAAAGTTTTTCTGCGGCAGTGGCTCAGGTACGTCGTGATGCGTGCGAAGGCTTTCTGCCCAAGTTGCTGCATGATCTTTTTTGAAGTGTTGTGTTTGTTTGACGTTGATGATAGAATTTATATATTGCGTTGGCTTAAATATGGCTCTGTTATAGAATAGAACTCGTGTTTTCATTTTATCGTCTCTCTGAGAGGCTGGGCCTGCGCTGATGGCCACACTTCTATGCACAAAAAAATTATATAAATAAGTGAAAGAATATACGCCTCATCTTAGGCAATGCTTCTCAAATAGGCAACAGATACTTGCTCAACAAGATTACAGAAATACATAGTAAACTGTCCGAAATAAAAATTTTAAAAAAAGAAGAAGAAAGGATCTTTCGCTCGAATAATGTAACATGTACAAAACCTTTGATCCTGTCTCAATGTACGAATCCTCCATTGAACATTTTTTGTTGTATTACAAAAGTTTCCTAGAAGCTAACTTCAGAAAATCACACTCACTGTCCCCGAAATTCTTGCTTCCATCATTTCTCCCCGTTGGGTACATCTCCCACCAGAAACTCTAAATAAACGACAATAGTGGCGCGTTATGCTCAGCCCCGCGTTTTTAACGGTCTAAACGGGATTCGTTATAAGCGGTCGAACCCCTGAGATGAACGTGGGAATAAGCGCAACGTAACCTAATTGTTTCCCTTCGAGTGCACGAAGGGCGAGCGCGGAGCAAAGGACCCAGCGATCGTACGAGCGTAGCGGATCGCGCAACACGAAACGGGTTAACGCGTCGCGCGAAAATACATACACGGTAAGGCGCCTAATATATGTATCGGGGACCGTTTCTATTTCGTTCGAGGTGCTTTCATCAGTCGTCGGCGTGTTTACGGAGGTGGGCTTCCGCAACGCGCTTGAGTGATTATCGTATAATTTTGAAGTTTGATGACGTCGCAAACCAACGAGGATATCTGTGTAAATGCTTTATGGTGTGCTGAGGAGACAGCTTAGCGTAACTTTGAGCCGATGACGAAGATGTAGCAGTTTGTAACGTTCACTCGTGCACGCGCCGTTTTGAGCGTTGTTTTATGCAACGGCAGATTATCGTGTGGGATAAGCACGTCATGGAGCGCTACAGAACCTTGCTTCAGTGCATGTAAAATGTATGGTAAGCAAGAACAAAGATGTGTGTTCGCAACGAGTGCATAGTGGGACAAGATATATCCACGCTCTTAAGAATGATGGTGGTGGTGGCGATGGGATTGCTTGCCGTAGTCGGATTCGAACCCGAACTGAGGGGGGGTGTCGAAGAATCTTGCCTAAGTAACTTCACCACATAGGACGCTCCTTAGCCAACCATCATCCCGAGTGACATCGTTCCTTTCCCTGATTTGCTGAAAACAGGGTGGGCGTACACCATTTTCGTGGCATTATACAGTTCGTAATTGCCACAAAAATGGCGTACGCCCCCCCAGTCTCCATCAAATCCAAGAAGACAGCGTTGTCATTGGGGATGATGGTTGGCTAGGACCGTGCTTTGTGGTGAAGCTCTGTTTTTAGGGTGCAGCATTCATTAATAAGGAGCTTGTTAATTGGTCATTCGGTTCTCGTACCAACTTAGAAAGAATGGAAAGCTATGTATATCCTCTTTCGTGATACCTATCAAGCCAGCCGATGCACTTCCACCATAAGTTAGGCTCAACTACGTACTGTACCTTTTTCAGGTATGAGAGCGAGGTATATGTAAAGTTAAAATGCGCAGACAGGTTGCAAGTCGAGAATGCGGATGATTTCTTAAACTGACACTTCGAAAGCCTTAAGTAGTCTGAATTAAGACCTATGAACAGGATTCAGGATGAGAAAATAGCTGACCTGAAGTCCACTGCGCACCACCATTCTCAGTAACTTTCCCCCGATTCGACATCCATACTAAGATAGAAAACTCTTTTAACCCTTCTTGTCCTGTCGCTTTTCTGCTGCGCCTAGAGCTCAGGCTACCTTAGTTTGATTGATTTGGTCAACCAACTTGCCTGCCTGTACGCCATCTTATCCTTCACCAGTACGACAGGCGCTGGAGCACACATCAGGGTAATGACACCCGTCAGTGATTCAAAGAAAAATCCCTCGCCACCCCCACCTCTCCATTGTGTAAACACGACGCGAGCACCATAACGTCTGCGACGCAGACAGCCTTCCGGGCTCGCTCATTCAGACGTCCTTGGTTGTTTCGAATTGTTCCAAGCGCGGAAGGACGCGAGCTCCGGGCCGCAGCGGGGTCCACGGAAGGGAACGTGGAATTCGAAGGTCAATGAAAGCTGTTAAACCCTTTTAGTAGCTCCCGTGGGATGGCTTCTGAAAGAAGAAAAGAAAACAGAGCTAATGTGTGCAGCTGTGGGGGAGTATTCTACTCGTAATGGGGCTGCTGGCGAACGTGGCTGTAGGCTATGGCTGTCGACCTCTCTTGTGGTAAAGGCACGGATACACACAACCTCTTTCGAACAAACGCGTACTTTCTACCGCTTTTTTTTTCTATGTCGAGCTAGCCAATACTGAAGAGCAGATTTTGCTTTATGGACAGAGCTCCTTCTTCGTTCTTGTTACTGCCGCCTACTACGGAATGGGATTTTTGAAGACGGCAACATCTTCGAGTTTTTTTGTTTTTTTTTCAATCAATCAATCAATCGTGTTTGAGGGAAGGCATACGGGGAGACGAACACGTGCGGAGCAAACAAGAAGAAGACGCACTGAGGACCAACAATAAGATATACCTAATGGAAACAAAGACGAGGTACTTTGTTTGTGTTTCCATTAAATATGGTATCGCTGGTTTTGAGCCCCACTTGTCCGGTTCGTAGGTGTTCGCCTCCCCGGTTATCGTTCCTCAGACTCGATTGCATGTTGCCCTCTTCGGGTTCACATCAGCCTGCGTTTCTCCTCCTCATATGTTCAAGAATGGGGAAATTTAGATTTAAAGGCAGACTACCTCCCATGAGTACAACCTCGCATTTGTTACCGTAAATAATCCCTCCTGTCGTTTTATTTTTGTTTTCTTTTTTAAATACCGGTTCGTTGGGTGCTTGAAATTGTTTTATATCGCTCCATACCGGTTGTACACGAATTAGCGCGTTATAAAATTCGTGAATACTGCCGAGTCTACAAGGAAAAATCCTCGCTGAAACTCAGAAGTAAGAAAAACGGGCTGCACACCGCAACGCCGCTGCAGACGTAATGGGGCAACCTGAAAGTTTTGTGAACCAGTTCAAGTTGTAATTTGCTTCCTTCAAGCCAGAATTGCAGCTGTTAACGCGGGTCAAAAATCGTGTTACTTTCTTTGTATTCCCGTAGCTTAGTCAGTACGAAATGCCAGCCAGAGGGAGGCACGTGCTCCGGACACCTCTTTGACAATTTCCCTGCCATTTGCGATCTCCCGCGGTTAGGGGTGATGTTTATCACGTGCACCGAGGGACACTTGCGTGCTGAGTGAGCAGTTTGCTGCCTACAATGAGCCTAAGCTGTGGTGATCGTTATCGCTTTGTGTGTCTAACCTAAGCGATTTAAGCTGTCACGCGAGGTGCGACATTAGTTACATTTTCCAGGAAAACGACGCGTGACAAATCAAACCGTGTTCCACTAACCTGTGCACGCCCCCCAGATTATGCGGAAGCCGTACGGCACTCACTGGTCGTGCGGGTGGATTTGCTCCATTCCTTACGGTACGGTCAGAACTCCTTATGGTTTAGATACCAGCGTGAAGCAGTGACTTTCGACAGACAATTAATATGCAGTTTACATCGGTATATCAAGTTCGTTCGAACTTGGTGTACGGATGATAATGGCATCAGTGCGACCATTTGCGCGACGACATGCCCGATATCATGCCGGTTTCGTGTGCTTGGCGCACAAAAATTCAACGGACTCCCACTCCCAGAAATACAAGAATAGACCTTTTTTACACGTATTTTTACAAAACCAAGCGCCACCTGTGGCACGCATGGGCTCATGGGAACTTAGAGCGCCTCAGAGCATTACGAGATGGCCAGAGGCCGAGGGAGAAGAACAACAACAAGAACTTTCCCGGTGTGCGCAGCAGCAGCGTCAGTCGGGGTGAACTATAACCGAAGCAGACGACGGAGAAGTGTCACTCAAAGTTCCCATGCTGCTTTGCGCCACGCGCTTGGTGGCATTAGAGTCACTAAATAAGCTTATTTAGTGACTCTAGGTGGCGTCTTTGTAAAATCGTCTATTGCTGACTTCGCGAGCATAAACGCAAAAGACCCTGTATACTGCAGAAGAGACAAGAAGGATGTTACAAAAAAAAAATATTTGTCTTGGGGGAAAGGGTCCTTCTAACCAGGCATACAATACATATATCCGTTTCGCCTGTTGTTCCGCATCCGAACCCTCATTGTCTCCGCACCCAAGAACATGCGCGCGTCACCGCAAATAACACAATCCATCCACGTCAAACCGAACTACTCGTCACTCAGTTTGTGCGTTATATTTCCGCACCTATTCACGAATCTGCTTCCTGAAACTCACTACACTTTAAAACCCTGTACCCGCACCTTGAAGGCTTCGCTGGTCAAGAATATACCCTGACGCATTCAACCCATGCCAATCAAAAAGGCGCGCTCCTTCTGACCCGTACAGCGTGAACCAAACATCATCCCACCCCCCTCTCTATCTCTGGCTACGGCCATTCCGCAACTTACCCTATATATATATACACACACATACAAGTTCCAGATCACGCAGTAGGTTTCTCTAAAGTGGAACGCAAGCCAGAAACGTTCCATCTTTCCTGCTACCGCCGCTGTTCCATAATCGCAGGTATAGGTCCACGGGGAGGCAGACGAACTATGTGTTATACTTTCTGACGTCCGTTTTTGGGATCATGCCTTTGCAATTGTTTCTCGCTGGGATGCTACTAATAGACGTTGCGGCTCGTAACCGGACAGGCCACATGACGAACAGCTGCCACTGCTCGCTGTACAGCGTTCTGTGTTATCGCAGTTGGTTGGTTGGTGGCCTTTCGATGCCCGAGCGAGCTGCCTGCCGGTATGACGTGATATGTTCCTCGGGGAGTTGGTTAGCTTCGGTAGACTTCACAGGCATACTTTTGCGCAGGCTCTTTTATTTTTTTATTTTTTCATTTCATCCGGAATCGAGCTCGTGCTATAGAGCTAATTCACTGACGTCATCCCTCCAGAGTGCACAAGCTTCGAAAAAGCGAAATCGTCGCCATGACGTATAGGTCCCTCAAAGTTTGGTTCCGGTTTTCTTTCGCTGACATAATGCTATATTTAGAGGTTTGTCAACGTTAAAAACATGGAAATTACTTGAATATGGCTCAAATAATATTCACACGGTACAATAAATTTGAAAGACCAAATGTACCGTGAATGCGATGTGCGTGAAGCTGGAAGTTAAAACCTGAGGGACCTACGTTATGGCGGCAAATCTGCTAGCGACAGTGGCGCTCACCTGCGGATGACGTCATGGGAATAAATGCTATAAAAAAGGAATCATTTCGGAGGCGCGTCCCTCGGGCGTTGGGGTACCCTGACGTTGATAGTGTATGCCGCAATTGTCGACACACACACGTAAATGGGATGATGATGTGGTGGGTCATTCTCCGCCGTTATGGCGGTACACGCAATTGTCGAATAATTGTAGGTACACTCAAAAAACAGAACTTCACAGCACAATGCACTCGGAATCAACAGTAAAAAAAAAGAAAAAAAGAAGAAAGAAAATTAGAAAAAGGCCCGCTATTTGTCATTTAGAATGACGTCGTTCTGCATATCGACTAGGCAGAAAATGAAAGGCATACGCCTTTTTGTGGCAATTCGGGTAGATTAATTAGCACTAAAGGACAATAATCGGAAGCGATAAAAGTATTATTCGGTGCAATTGTTCGCACGGAGCTTGTCATGCAGTTTTGTTCCCTAGATTACGCAAGCAAGCAAAGAAAAAAAAGAAAAAAAATGAACCAAACAACAACAATTTTGCGATTAATACAGCAGTAGAAAGGTTAAAAAGCGAGAAAACGCAACCTGCGGATAACATCCAGGGGAGATATTCACTTATTCCTTTTGTTGTATTATTGCCCTGATAGCTAGCTTATCTTTATGTATTTCCCCAATTAAAAAATTTCAATGTAGTAGTATTTATTATAAGCATGCATACAAAAGCAACCGGTGCACAAGGGGGGATATGTTTATTAAAAAAAAGAAGGGAAAGGTTAGCCTGCGCTACGGCGGCTTGCTATTCGCAGAAAAGAAAGAAGAAAAAAAGAAAGAAAAGAAAAAGAAAAACAAACAAACAAAAAGGGAAACAATCACGAAATTGATCACAGAAGGCTCCACCGATAATGTCTGACGTAACTATTTTCTTGGTCAGGATGTTGTTTATTACTCAGTTATAGATACTACAAGGTAGACATAACTATATTAAGACACTCACAATCGGATAAATCGGATTCTTGTTATGTTATTTCCGCTGACGGAAGCGTGCATTCCTGTAGAAAGCAACTTGGGCCGAATCTTTCTTTAGCCACGGAAACCCAAGATACTTGTTTCACGCTCATCGTTTGTCACGAAATAGAGCTTCGAGACGCCACCACCCTGTTGCTAAATTGTTGTTCCCGCATAAGTCGGTTATGGATCGCGCACTTATTCTTTTATTGGCGCATGTATAGCGCGGTGCGTGCTACTCCTTGAATGTAGGTCGTAAACGGATGAATGGGCAGAGTTTAAGATTTGCGGGCGAGAGTCAAATACATGTTCGTGATGCTATTTAAGGCATTTGAGAATTCAGGTTGCCTAGCTCATACAGCGTATAGAGCGCGTCGAGAACTGGAGTACTCTTTCCGAAGATATGCGGGCAAGTCTATCGGAACAATTGGTCGATTTCGAGCGGGTAGATGTCAAGGGTTTTTATACACGAGGCCACACTCGAACGGTGGTGTTCATTGAGATGTTCATGAAGGGTAGATTGATAAGTGGCGATGGCGATAGCTTCGAGGCAGTCGGAGAAGCCGCGAGACTATGCGCTGAGCTGCGTGCAGTATGATGTGGCTATCATTCGAGTAGCAGCGGAATGAACGAGACAGGTGTCCGTCGTGTGACACTGTCCTCACGCGTTCAGTGGACCGTGGACTGGACCCATTTGGTCCAACTTTGGTCCCGCTTTGGTCCAACAAGTGGAGACATGCATACGCATAGCCAACACGAAGCTCGTCGATTAACCGCGCCATCGCGTACCTACGTCCCCAATAGTCCAGGTTTCCAAGTTTGCATGTGCTACTGTGGTAGGAAAATTTAATAAGGCGTGGAACGCTCAGGACATAGTCAGCGCCTCGAGAACAATATTGACAATCTATGAGCTATGAGGGGCTACTACTCACATACGACACCACTGGATTTATACAGAATTTCACTTGCGTCTTTTGTGCCACACATAAACTATATAAAACAGAAGTGCCTGAAATCCTCCAACATACTCAAAGTTTTATCCCATCGATCGTGGGGAGCCGACACAGTCACACTGTTGCGGGTCTATGACTCGGTTGTGCGATCAGTAATTGAGTACGGGAGTGTCGTGTATGGCTCGGCGCGGCCTTCGGCATTGAAGGTGTTGGACCCCATCCACCATGAAGGCATCCGACTGGCCACCGGTGCCTTCCGGACGTCCCCTGTGAAGAGTTTGTATGTTGAGGGCAACGAATGGTCGCTCGAGAGACGGAGGCAATTTGAACATGTGAAGGCTGCGCTAAAGTACAGATGCCAGTGCGATGACCCAGTTGTACACTGTAGTGTGAACCCCGCTCTGGAGCGACTCTTCCTTGCAAAGCCCTCTGTTGTACCCTCGTTTCCGCTTCGCGTGCAGGCGGCGAGTTCCCGTCTGGGATTCAGTCCCTTTGGCGTTCCCCTGCAGCAAGCAGTCCTCGATGCTGCGCCTTGGCAGAGACATCTCATACAATCCAATTTAAAAATGACACAGTTTGACAAACAATCCACTGCACACACTGTCATTCTCCAGGAATTCCTGGAGATTCACCGTAACTTCGGGAACCACCATGCAATCTACACTGATGGGACCAAAGTAAGCAATGGTGTGGCGGCCGTTGCCCTTGAAGGTGATTCTGTTATGACGGCACGCCTGAACACGAACGCCACAGTTTTCACCGCAGAGCTTTACGCGATTCTCCTGGCTCTGCGGCACATTCAACAAAACGACCTTCAAAATTCAGTAATTTATTCCGATTCGCTAAGCTCTGTGCGTGCGCTGCTTTCATTCTATGACAGCAAGAATCACCTCGTCAAGCGAGTACGAGCGCTTGCGACCCAACTTTGTTCCCGAGGCTTTTCAATCTGTCTCTGCTGGGTCCCCAGCCACACTGGGATCCCGGGGAATGAACGAGCCGACCGTGAGGCTCGGCGAGCGTTGGCACAAGAGGAGTCAGCTCTAGGACTACCCTACCAAGACATCCTGCCAGTGTTAAAGAGAGCTATCTGCACACAGTGGCAGCAGGAGTGGGACATGGAAGAAAATAACAAGCTACACCTCACACAGCCACACGTTTCCCCCCCGCATCGGACTGAACACATCAACAGATCATCCGAAGTTCTTTACGCGAGATTGAGGATTGGACACACATGGCTTACGCATCACCACCTACTCAGAGGTCAGGATCCGCCAGCTTGTGCGCACTGCGGTGACAGCTTGACTGTCTTGCACGTACTGGCATCCTGCCCTCACTTCGAACACCAACGCCAACAGTATTTCACCGCATTCTACAGATACCATGTCCCACTCCACCCAGCCCTTCTACTGGGTGACACTCCTCTTGTGCCGTTTGATAACGTCATTAAATTTCTGACCACATGTGGGTTTCTTAGTCAGATGTAGATGATAAGCATTGCTCCGCTTTTATCCAATATCACTGAACTCATGTAAATATCTCATTGTCACACTTTTGTCACACATTGTCACACTAGCTTGCTTGTTGTCGTCATCCTCTTCTCTCTCTTATCCTCGTCAATCTCATCGCTCATACCTGTAGATAGATTTTAACTACCACACACTCTCTCTCACATCATCTTTCCCATAATCATCTCCGACACGCTCACCATGGTTTTGGCGCTCTATGGCCTTTGTTGCCTTTGTGCCATTAAACACATCAATCAATCAATCAATCAATCAACATTGTTCTCGACGTTGATTTACCTATGAGCCTCCTACGAATACTGTTATAGCCATCAATTAAAATGTAATATGAAGATCCGTACCCTTCATATATCAGGTCCAGTAAAGTGTGACGTCGTGATACATTCTGGCGATAAAAGAAAGCCGCGATAAAGAAGCAGTGTTGCACTCGTAGACGTGTGAAGGAATTCTTGGGGCGCGTCCGGGATCCTCTGTTTCACGGTGCCATAAAAACGTACTTTACGTGCTGCGGTGCGACCGTCATAAGAACCTGGGACGGCCGTTTGCTCGGTTTAATCTCTCACAGTCGATAATAAGCAGATGGCCTTGCACGAGTGAAATCCGCGCTCTTTCTGAGGCAGAGGGATTTTCCCGGGCAACCAAGGTGGCTATTGTGCCGGTTGCTATGACATGTTTCCTGTGACTGTGGACATTAAAAGTTCACAGATACATAAACGAACAGTGTTTCTCTATGATACCCTGTAACCGGGGTCGTATATACGTACGTGAAAAGACCGCGCAAGTTATGCGATGCGAAGGCGCCCTGGAAGGCGCCTGTCTCCGGGGTATCGCTTCCCCCGCAATCGGTTGATGGAAGCACTTCCATCGCGGCATCGAGAAGGCGCAATAATTCGAAAGAGCTATCTCGAGCCCCTGCATCCGCTATGGCACGGCTGCTTGACGTGCTTCGATATTGTCCGCACCGAAAGGCTACCTGAGGAACAGGACGTGCCTCCACGTAAATGTAGTAGTAACCCCAAGGCGTGCAAGAGCCAGAGCTCGGCCCGCTTGCACGAATGTTGAGGAGATTCTTCAGTGGTGTCCTCAGTAACTTTGGCATTGCCTTGCGCACGAGAAGCGCTGAGGACTGTAGCGTGTGCCCAAATCACTACCGAAGCTACTGAGGACATCATGGAGGACTATCCTCAAGGCTCGTACGAGCTGGCCACATCTAGAGTCACTAAATAAGCTACGCTTATTTAGGAAGGAAGGAAGGAAGGAAGCGTAGCTTATTTAGTGACTCTAGCCACATCTAGATACCAGCTCGAGGCATCCTTCCTCATCTTCTTTTATTGTCCTCACACCATCTTCTGGAAACTGACGTTAGCGATTTGGGTAAGAATACGCTACCGCAGTGATGTTACGCGCGAACGCTGTTGTGACATCCACGAGTGCAGACGGATTAATAACAGTACTTTTCCATCACAAGAGCGCCGGACAATCGCTTTTTTGCGATCACCTCTTTAAGACGAATGTTGTTCTGTCTTTCCACCAGGACTGTCAGAGCTATCACTTGAACAGCTTCCGACTGGAGTGGCGTCGAGTGTTACATTAGTGACTGTTTGTAGCGTTCTAACGTGAACAACTAACTTCAACTTCTAACTTCTGTGGCGATTAATATTATAGGGGTATAACAAATGTCTGGTCGAGTAGTTCAGGATGTTTGAGGTGAAACCTCAGCTCCACAGCAATAGGACGTTTGAGTATGAACGAGTCTATGAGCAGAAGTATAGTCCATTAACTGCAAAAGGACTTCCGTACATGAAATATGTTCATGTAACGTGTAAGGAATGGGCACGGAGGAATGCGGATATATCTTGAGCATCCGGAGTACGCAATACCCCTCGCCCATGCACGGTTGGTGGCATCTAGTCCCTAAAGGGTTGCCACAGACAACAAATTGAGCCAACACCCCGAGTCACGCGGGCCACGTGATGCCGGAAGCCCATGCTTCCGCCATCACATGGCCTTTCGTACTTCTGTATGGGCGGTGTCACTGCACTTGGACGTTCTCAAGAGCGCAGAAGCTGCTGCATCTCATTTTGCGAAGACTCAAAATTTCATGTTACCTTCAGAGACCCACATGCGTTGCGCTGTCACTTTACGCGACGTGACTCTACGCGGAGTGCCTCTAAAGCGATATTCGGCTTACTTTGCAACATTTCCTTCCCTGCTTCGTTGCGCGTCATTTGGAATGGAAGACACAATAACTGGCTGGATCGTGTGTGTTCCTGTCATTGAAGGATATAGCTGTCATCGAACATGACCGTAATTTATAACCTCCTGGCAGAGAACATTTGAAGGAACAAAACGGTTCGGGTGTGGCTTAATAACTTGTTTATATTACGCGAAGTTACAGTAACGGTCGAGTAACGTGCCGTATGAACGCAGGTATTTATATGCAGTCCTGTAGCATACCGGAGCTATTTGCATTCATACAGCGCGACTGCCAAGCACTTTCTCTATCTGGGAAGAAAAAACATCATGCAGATGTGAAATGTAATGCGGTTCACAGAGCACCGTACGTGAAAGTGGAGGACCATGACCTCATATGCTCGGTGTGCGTCCGTGTCAGGACAAGTGCGTTGCCTTTGTGACCGTTTTGTGGGTTCACAGGCGTCACAGCGACTGCGAATATGAGCAATATGAACTTCTCTTAATAGACACATTTGCACGGTAAATGCTGTGTCGTTGCATCAGTCATTTTGAACGTTTTTGATCGGCTTAGATCAGATTAGGAAGTGACCCAGAGGGTCAGTACATCGCAGATGAGCGCTAAGAAACCAAGTATCCATAAACTACCACATATATCATCCAACTCTGTGCGTTCGTGGTTTCAGAACGTCATACCATGCTGTATGCTCTAAAAATAATTATGTAAGGGCCACATCACAACAACACAGAGCCACAATATATTAAAAAGAGTTAAAAACCAGTGCTGTGTTGTCTGTCCGTGCTTTTTTTTCTCCGCTGCAGTGGGGTTTTAGCGCTTTTAAGAAACAGAGCCATGCCCAGATTTGGATGACGTTACCAATAATAACCTTTCATGTTTTTCGAGTTTAATTTTTCTCTGTCCTTTAAAATGCCTTGCCATGATTCGCCCAAGCTTCACTGAAGTGTACAATTTTCTCCTTATCGGCCAGCTCTTGCGGCTGATGGCCGTTATGGTTATGTTTATTAAGCTAGAAAGTTGTTGTAGAAGAAAAAAAAAATCATCGTGGCCAAGCGGTTCGAATAACCGCCTTTCACGCAAAGGCTGGGAAGTGATGCGGGTTTGGATCCTTGTCATCCTACGATTTCTTCAGACGCTTTAAAGTTACACATGCGTTTCTTGACATGTGCATGCGTTCGCACATGGATTCACACATGCGTTTCTTGAGACGTCGCCGTAGCCGCGAAGCAGTGGCCGCGAGGTGTTTTCAGCCGCTTTTCGAGACTGCGATGGTCACTGTGAAGTCGGCCCAGGACGCACGACACCGGCGCTGTCAGCGAGGAAGCCACGCTTCTTTCTCCTCTGCATATTTTACACCACTGGTCGTTGAAATTGATCCAACCCATCCCGTTCAGCTCCCCCTATGCGGTTCGAACATGATTTATCTTCGTTTATCCTAACTTAATAAAATTTAGCTTTTGCTCGTAACTTCCGTGGCGCCATTCGCCCGTCAACTTGCACAGCTTTGCGATACAGGAGACCCTAGCATGCAGTCCTCGAAACAAGCCCAACGAACTCCTTGATCGTCTGCGTAACCCAGAATGTCAAGGGGACGACGCGGGGCTTTTGTTCCTTTCGACTTTCGCTCTAGTGCGACACACACACACAGTGTGGGTCGCATCACAACGACGGTGAAACGGTGCCGGCTTCTTTCTCACGCTGATCGCTCCCCGTTTGCAAGTTCACAGTAGGGCGCTATTGGAATGCATTGCTATGCACGAGGACTTTCGTATTGTCGTGACAAATTGCGCAAGCGCGCGCTTCTTCGCTGTGTCACCGCAGATGCTGTTAGAAAAAAAGTTTTGCGCCATGAGGACACCATGGGCGTTCGAATGCTTAATGGGAAGCTGAGACGCCAGCGCGCTTCTTAAGAAATGAACATGATTTTAAAGCAACGAATCGAAACGTGAATTCAGATCTTTTAGGCTGTATTGCGTCACACATAAGGGTAGCCGCATTTCGTATGCGGATAACTTAATGAACGCATTAACGTGTTACAGAGTCAACAAAGTGACGAGGATAGAACTGCCGAAGGAAATGTACTGGGATTCGAAGAATATCACTGCCGCGGCACATTTACCACCGGAAAACAACATAGTTTTAAACGTGGTATATGTATGATTTCTTGCGTTAGAGAATTATTTACGTTGCTAAATGGGACTAGGAAAACGTCACAACGTTCTTTTTTTTGGAGCCCAAAACGCAGTTCTTAGCATCGCAAGGATGGCTTTATCGACCAGGTAAAGAAGTCAACAGGGAAGAATTTAAACTGGCAGCCTCCGGTTGCAGGCGGTCTCACGTTGCTCCTGAACACCTCACTGGGCGTCGGGTAAAGATGACGAGGTCATATGCAGGCTAACTCGGCAAGTGCTCATACCATCACTATACCGCCGTGGCCACCACCTTAGAAGTTCTGCACGTATTTTCTACCCAACAGGATGAACAGGATCACCAGCATGCACACCTGGAACGAAAGCGAATGCGCACAAAAGGAAAGCGTTATGCACCTCACACTCGTGCACTGCTCACCCAGCACGTACAGACATGATCGCACTGAAGAGCAATCTCTCCTCCAAGAAACAAAACGTAAAAGACGAAAGAATCGTTCTGCACAACAGTCCAGCAAGTACGCTGGCGTGCATGAAATCGACCGATTTGTCACTAGCTTCGTTAGTGGCGCTGTCGTATTTCCTAGCAAAGGGAGTAGGGCAGGATTTGACTCGCGGCGTCATCTAGTTCGTCGTAAGTAGAGCGACAGTCTCGTAGTTTCTTCGATACAACTCGCCACTAATGACGCAATTAAGCTGCAAGTTCACCTGTCCGAGTTGCAGGTGCGCCTAGTGTCAGCCGTCATTCGTCGTTTGTCAACTGCTCCCATTAACGTCGAGGAATGTCTTATTGCTGTAGTATTTTCTTTCTCGCGGGTTGTCTAGGTCGGTGCTGACGTATATGATAAAAACGTTGTTAATAAACGAAGTCGTACAATGCGACCCTGCACTTTGTTAAGTATTTTGCTCGCACGTTCGCCCAGCTATCTATTTCCTTATTGTTAGCGCCCTCTCCTCCACTATTATAACTTCATTATTTTCCTAATTATTTCCTCATCTATTAGATCACATTCGCTGCGCTTGGCCTCTGAAGACAGCTGCGGTGCATTACCAGGAAGCATGCAGTAACATTGTACACCTATGGTTCCCCAGTTCCCTGACATTGCAACCATATCAGAAATGATAACATGATCAGATGAAATCACATCGCTTCTCTGTACCAAAACACACCTTAGTGTTCCAGTTTTTTCTTTGTTTCCTATTGACACCTCCACTTTTTTTGTGGCTATGGCTGTACTTGTGGAATACATGAAGATGTCGCGCAAAACTCAGTAACGTGCAAAGGCCCTTACATATACGTACTAGTCAGAGATACAAGCCGATTCTTGGCACGCCTGAACCTATACAGCAAACCCTATTTGTAACAATAATAATAACCTAAGCACTTTGGACCGCCATCGTACTCGCGTCACGTGTCGTTTTCACGTGTCTCAATTCAACCCAACCGCAAATCTACCGGCAGTCATTACCTCTCACACAATCACTTCTGACAACAGGCACCCCCCTCTTACAAACAAATACGTCTCCCACGAACGTTTTTTCCTCGTTTACACGCCGTGTGACATCTCGGCCTCTCCCCCGTATTTTCGTTTTTCTCTTTTGTCTCTGAGCGTCTGCTGCCAAAATTTGTTACAAAGACATGACGAGCCCGTGAGGCGAGAAACGGGTCAAAACAGAGACACGCATCTTGCACCCGCGAAAGTGGAATGGCTGCTATGTCAACGTCCCAGATAGGTTGCTCCTGCGAAGCCGCTTCCTCGAACGACTGCTGCCGTAGACGGCCTACTTGCCAGAATGAGAAGGCGCCTGCCGCGCTCGTTTACCGTATGCCTTTGCAGAAGGCCACCTGTGCTTACAACGTTCCTGTGCACTATAAAGACCGTAATGATTGCTCGCACATCCATCACATTACACAGAAATAGGCGGCGCCAATGGTGTGCGAAAATTTTGGTGCGAACCGGAGCGTTAAGATGCCCTCAGGTGGTTGGAGACGTGTTCGGCTGTTGGCAATATTGCTCCGGATCGCGTACAAAGGAATTTTGCTTAGTCAGGAAAGCAGATAAATGTTGGACCACTTTTTTCTTCGCGGCCGGGGGTGTCCAGGCAACACCTCCTAGACAGTAGAAGGCCTGCGTGAGCTTTTCTCTTGTTCGCTCTTTCATTGACGTCATAGCATGCATAGACCTCATGCAAGCCTTCGTGTGTGACGCTGTGTCACGTGGAACCCAGGCCCGATGCTATCTAGGAGGTGTTGGTCCAGGACTCTGTCAATGCCACCTAGTTAACAGAAGGTCTGCCGCACTCTTTCACCTGACGTCACGCACCTGGCCCCACTGTCGCTGTTGGCGATAGATAGATGTGATGTCACCGAAAGAGTGAAGAAGAGAAAAGCTCCCCCATTGAAAATGTATGGCAGCCGGTCCAGGTGCGTGACGTTATCGAAAGAGTGCCTAGGCCTTCTCTTATCAGGTGGCACTGACTCTGTCCATACACTCTTATAACAATGCTTCACCGCATAGCAAGCTGAAGGCCAACCATTGTGCAGAGTAATACCTCGATCACTCTTGATCTGTGGAAAGCGCGGGGCGTACGTCTTTTTGTGACAATTAACATTTCTGCATAAGTGTCACAAAAAGGCGTACACTTCCCGTTTTCAACGAATCAGGGGACAGAACGATGTCATTCGGGATGATGGTTAGCTAGGAGCGTGCTATGTGGTCAAGTTCATTTTGAAGTGTCGGCACAGTTTCCTTAGAAGTCGGCCTAGGACGCTCATTCCCCCAGGGCGTCAGTCGTGACGTTGCCCAACCTCTGTGAGGCTGACAACCGGGCGAGCCCTTTCATTCACCACCACCACCATGATTTTTAAGAGTGTTGGATAGCCGCAGACACCTTTCTATCTGCGCAGTGGCACGCTTCCTCCGCTAAGTCGCCCGGAATGTACTCCCTTCGAACCGCACACCAGACCCTGCAACAACGGACTGGTATTCCGGGCTACTTCCCAGCTACTTGGTGCATTGCATCGTAGCCTACTATCCGTCGTTCAAGAAGCATTTGCAATGTGCCCCCCCCCCCCCCATTTCACCCGCACATACTCGTATGATGGCAGCGCAATGATAGTATGGCGATAACATTGTGCGTGCGCTGCACTCGGTTCCACATAGTCCTTCCTGGTCGAACCTCCCGCGGGATCGATCACGTCTTTGATCACATCAATGCACATCTTTCTTCCCGTGTTGATGACCTCTATTAGCTACTATGCAGATTCCTTTACCTCCTGGCTTGCTTGTGGCGATCAGGCGCCGCGCAGACGTGCGTCATGTGTATCAGTGTGCTAGCAAACCTTTGAAGCACCGTACTGACGCCAGCATACTGTGATATACCTGATATAGATCTCTTACTCATTCACTTTCTGGTGAAAAGCTGCACGGCAAACTGACACGAAGGATACTGTGATAAGGAACGATAATAGAAAAAAAAAAAAAAATGCTAAAAGCGGCCACCGCGATACCATTCTTTCCCCAAAGAAAACGAAGGTGTGTACGACGTTTGAATTTCTAATGGGGCTCTTTCCTGCAACTAAGGTACGCTGACACCAGGGTTGCCAGATTTGGCTACTTTGTGCCAAATTGGCTACTTTCTGAATGTCGCGGCGCCGAAATCTGGGCAGTGGCGACTTGGTCATTTTCTGGCTACTTTTATGGACACCTCTTTGCATTAAATTTGAGAACCCCTGTGCACCTAGATCGTGGTAGTTTTCATCGTGCACCATATAATGCAGCAGTGCGCACAGTGCGTTCATTCTTATTTCTCTTGACGATCGGGATAGGGTGCTGCCTCAGCGGCGAAACATCCCACTAGATCATCATTACTTATTTGTTGTTGCTGTTGTTGACGCCTTCTCTCAGTCGGTACGATGTCCCTTCGGACTGTTCTGACTGGCGTATTGGCACTCGTTAAGTAATCTTTAATTCAATACAACACGCCTACACACCACTGGCTATAGAATTTGCTACATACAAGGGAAATTGGCAACTTTTTGCTGCTTTCTCAAGGAGCGTTGGCGGCTTTTCAGGAATTTTTGATCTGGGAACCATGGCTGACACTTCGGTTTATGTGGTGTACTGATGAGGTGTAGCCGTTCGAGAACGGGCAGCACCGAGTTTCTATAGGGCGAATGCTTCGGTATCAGGGCTTTCAATTCAACATTAGTCATAGCGAACCGAGATGTCTAAAAAATGTAATGTAAATGAAACTTAAGAAAAAAAAGTGTGGTAGTGGTCGTTCCACTGCGGATGTTATATTTCTCTACCGCTAAGGGTGATCGTCCCACTACGAGAAACATGCCATCACCTGCAACAGTTGTGTCAAGACCACCCTCGCCAGCCCGTGCGGAATTGCGGATTTCCATGCACGGTGTATAGAGCAGCTCCGCAGGAAACAAGCACATCCGCAAAGGCGTCTGCTCTCCTCGGTACAATGTCATCTTCTGAAACCGACCTGGCAGTACAGCACGAACTAGACGTAGCTCATCCGCGTGTTCTAGGCAGCGAACGAACACAGCGCAGCGAGCCAGCCGGGCCTACCAGTTTGGCGCTGGCTGTTTTAAAGCAGGACCCTGATGAGGGCACCATGTGGTGGCTTCCAATCTTCCCAATGGTCTCGGAGTGACAGATCAAGGCATGACTCCTTCACCGGGTGGTTCTCTTTACATCGTTGTATTCCTTCGAGGGCTCCGAGGATAGGGAGGTGGTGGTGAGTGGCACTGTCGTTGTTGACCGCACAGCTGCCAGAAAGCATTGCCGCCAATCGTCGCCTAGCGACAGTGAAAGTGCTCTGCTCAGCAAAAGGCCTGCCGTTCGAGGAAGAAGGCCAGGACTGTTTCAGATGCCGACAACGTATAGAGTGGCTACATAGCTATGGGCGTGATAGTGGTTGCTACAATGACGGTCTGTATCCTATTGTAGTGGCGTAACTATGTAATTCAGTAAGAAGCGGGGAAAGATGGTTTCCGTCGCTGCGATGGCCAGGTTATCCTTCGTTACGCCAACAACAGTGCAACAGAGACCATTGCTGGTGTCCCCCCGTGACTGAGTTATCCCTCAGCGAATGTACATAGCATATTTCATCATCATGTACATATCCACATATTTTGTGTAAATAGTGCTTAGGACCATTTCGCCGTCGTGTAATCAAGTCGTATATTTAGTGCCAAAATACCATTACGTTTAATAAGTTTCCTCAAACAACAAAAATGGAGTCCCGAGAGATGTACACCTTTGTCCCTCCTGATTTGTGGGAAGCGCAGGACGTACTCCTTTTTGTGACAAGCAACATCACCGCATTAAGTGATAAAAAGTATACGCCTCTCGCTTTCAATAAAGCAGGGGAGAGTAAGATGTCATTCAAGGTAATGGTTGGTGAGGACTGAGGAGCGTGCTTTTGGTTCTGCTTCTTCTGCTTTGGTTCTTAAGTTCTGCTTAAGAGAGAGGTGGAGGTGGTGGCTTTGCAACGCCACCACTATTTTAAGCCCCCCGCACACGGCAATAACTCAACAACAACTAATCAAGCGCCTGTCTTAAGAGTGTCTTTTAACACATTCCCGTCCCCAAAAGTGTACTATTCACTAAGGATTAGTCACCTTCAATGTATGTGCTCTATCTTTTTCTCCTCTAGTTCTTTTTTAATGTGGCGGTCTCGCAATGTGAGCAGCAAATGACTTATTAGTGAATTGCATTTTATTGTGATCGGCGTTCGCTCATGTGTGTTATGTGTTTCAGGTGCGGCACCGAAGAGACAGTCCGCTCTGACCCTGTGGGTGAAGAAGCAGACACAGAAATGATCAGTAGGCGTAAAATTCTTTCCCGTTCGCGGGACGAACTCAATGTTGATTTCACCGTTGAGGACGAAGAAGACGTCTGGTACCAGAAGGATAAATTATTTAAGGTAAGCATTCCATACCACTAATGGCAAGTGGGGACATGGAGTAACCGAATCATTTGCCACCATCTTGACCGGCGTATAGCTATGCTAGTGCAAGACCACGAAGCGATTGTCAAAGCTAACATGTAAGAGCGTCAACTAACTTTCAACGTAACGGCTTCCGGCAATGCATATCACGTGGACAGCTCACTGCGGGATACCTGTCAATTCCGGTATCAACTTAGCACCGAACTCACGAGAGGTGATTGGCAGATAATCACGTTGAGATTTTGAGACGTTCAAGCATGTGGGTCATTTCGCTGTAGAGCTTCGTCTCCGGTGGTTTATTCTTAAATCCCGTTCATTGTTATAAGTGGACAAATCTACTCAAGCACATCGCGTCCATCAACGATTCGAACTTGAAAGGAACGCGTGTCCCTTGCATTCTGGCTTTGGCATTCCTTCGAAAGATTGTTGTGACGCGGAAAAACTTACGTGAGCAACACTGCAGCATTGTGAAAAAAGCATCGTTATAAAAAGTATAAAGGTATCGTTATAATGCCGTCCCTTGTTCAAAGCGGAAAGCCGACGTGGAACTTCATGCTTCTAAACGACTAAACGACGAACGTCATAACCATTTTACTTCCTGCTAGATGTATCTTACGTTTTCGATGGTCTGCAAGAGCCTCAGTTTAGCTTCAGGGAAATTCAAACGGTACGCACTGAACTGTACGGAGAAATTCGATTTACGAGTCATTTACGAAAGGGAATGCCAGTCTTATCTATAGTTAACTGCTGTGGTCATTCGTCTGCACGTGAGCGACGCCGTGGAATACGGCTCGCTAAAAAAAGAAAATACTTTGTTTGCTCCGAAGAAGATAACTGATTTCTCTGAAATGATATCCAGTTGGGACCATATTCGTTCACCGAGCACGTTCGGCGTCACATTTCAAAACAGCGCACCCATTACCGACATATCACCTTCATTCTTGCGACAGATGCCCGCGACGGCCAATGGACAAAGGGCTCGACAGCTAAGGTATCTCGTTCATATAGGCCCCCACGAAGACACACTCGCATTCTGGCTTTTGTCTCCCTTGTAGTGGCAAAAAAGCCTCCGTTGTCGCTCCTGATTAGGTACCCCCTTTGATCCATAACGCCCTCAAGGGCGTGCATGTACCGCAACGTTTCGCTGCCTTCATTACCTTCAAGGTTTTTCTCGCTCGAAACAATAACTGTATAGCATTCTAGAAGTCGTCGCAATAACCGGACTTTCGTTGTAACTGGAAGGGGGCCTGGCGAAACTAGGGCAGAGACTAATGGGATTACTAATGGGACTTCGCTAATGAAGCAGCGTAAGAACGATCTTGACGTGCGATGGAAGTGGTTGGTACAACGTCAAGGCTTTTAGGATACACGATTTTTTGTCTGCTTTAGGATGTAATGCTCTTTTAAACTTTTCTGTGCCGTTTCTGGAAACGGCTGAACACGTGGTGGTGGCAGTGTTTCGGCTGGTTGCCGAGTGTTGTCGGTTGTTGCCTGCTTTTATAGTGAAGATTCTGCTAAAGATTGCGCATGCACGCAAGTTGAGCTCAATGTCAACTAAACCGGTAAACCATATTCCAAAGGGAATGCGGCTCTCAATGACATGTACGAGATGTACAGCATGTCATGCAAGTGCATGACATGCACTTGTGGTTCGAATACGAACGCTAGGTGTCTGTCGGTGGTCTGGCATCACGAAAGAAACACGCGATAATTTCAGTGTAACAGAAGAGATACGAATCGTCTTATCGAGCAAAAATGTTGGGAGCTTTCAGACAGCGGCCAGCGATCCCAGTGTCTATACTAAGTGTCATTCAATACGCGTTCTACGTGATATCTCACCCCTTCCCTACATTTTAACTAATCAACTAATCATTAACTAATCAACGCTACTGTGACCCACACCGACTATCTTTGCTAAAATCCCTCCTGTCGTCTATCGACACTCTTCGCTTCCCATATTTGTAAATACATAAACCCCTGCACGGGTTAGAATCCAGAACTTCCACGCAAAGTATATATGTAAACAGTTGTGTACGGACCAGGCTAGCGGTGTGCGGTCTGCACGTCGGAAACTATTCTTAGAGTCCCGTCGGGGATCGGTGTATAATAGGCACAACTATTTCATTATAACGGAGTGCATAGGCACAGCTGGGAATCTAAGCACAGCGCGGGTCGTGACCATTCGCTTACGGGACCTTGAACGGTCCTTTGCTTTGCACTAACGGTTAGAGATGGCTGAACACACGTCCGCTCTTGCGCCGTTATATTCACGTTCGGTGACGCATAACGCTTTTTCGCAACATCACAGTCACACATTGCAGAACCGGAGGCGGTCCTGCGAGTAATGACTTTTAAGGAAGGCGAATACCTGTGCGTCTGTAATTGAAGTTGGACCGAGATTCGGTCTCTCTTCAACTTCATCTTTTTATTATTAAAAACGAGTCTCTTGAGATGAAAGAAACTACTTTTCTTTTCTTTTCTTTTTTGGCAGCGAGGCAGATTCCCGTAATGAATAATGATGATGATAATTCAGTTCGATTTATTGAAGAGTAAGGATAACGGACCGATTCTGGCCCGCCTAATGATAATCATGAATTTATTTTTGATTAGGTGGCCATTAACAACCGCTAGGTCTGAGGAATAGTCCACCGCCGAACCAAAATAATGTGTAAAATAAATATAATATATTATATAATGTGATGAAATTTAAAGAAATTTTGAATTATTGGGGTTGAGAAAAGAACAGAATAGGGAAAAGATAGAATGAGAGAGAGAAATAGGAGCAAACAAATCAATGTCTCACGTTTTGCAATCAAATCAGTAATAGCAATGTAACCTGGCCGTGAAATGCTCAAACGTACGAATCATTGAAAGACGTAAATCTTGCATACTTACAGCACGAATCCAGGTTGTGACGTGCAAGCTAACAAAATAATAATAATATTTTGTGTAATTAGATAATTATGTTCATACAATATTCTGAACAGCTAACAAAATAGCTGCTTTCAGAGTTCTCTTCTTTCCTAATGTCTCCGCGCCGTTACAAAGTTCACAGTACAATCATGTTCCATTTTTGCCACCACATAGTTGCGCAACGTCGCTACACAACCGCTCGAACGGATGCGCCATCCGTGAGCAGCCGACTCACCCAATTGATGCCCCTCGCATCTCACGCACGACGCAATACGCATGCATGCATGCCTTCTTCCGTGCTCTGCAATCATTAACTTTTCGTTTTCAACATTGTAACCGAGAGCTCCGTGCGCGCCCTACAGACCCACTCATACATTAGTACCTCTGTTTATTCTGAAACCAGTATATCGAGAGGGCTTGCCTACTTAAACCTCCAGGATGAACAACTTTCCGCGGTCAGGAGGCAAAGGAAATAATTTAACGGCCACCTCTGTCCTTTCACGCATGCCCTCCGTAGCCTCTCATCTTTCTTCAAAACTGGTTTTTGGACACTCGAAAAAACTTTCCTTTTCGTGCGACTGTTTATCACGTGACACATATACCGAAGTACCTCGTCCGTTACATATTGGCGTACATCGTGGGATTCCAGGGCGGCAATAATTCTAGAGGGGGGATTTTCGTGTGATTTCTTTCCTGGAGAACCAAACGGGCTGTCAGAGCTTACGGGGCTAGTGAAGGAACAGTAAATTGAGCTGCACGAGTCACACATTGGGGGTACCGCTTCATCATATTTTCGGCCACAATTCAAGGTCGTACCACAGCGGGCGTACTGCCAACGGGTGCCGTAGCGTCGTGTTTTTGAGGACCTGCTAGGGTTTCTGATGCTCTCTGTTCTCGCAGCGACGTGCCTGCGTTCGGCGTGAGGTCAGTGTTAGGCAACGTGCTTAAAATATAAATGGAATGAATGTGTAACTGATTGCGCGCTTGCCAAGCGTTTGAAAAGCTCAGTTTGGCAACGGGACGAAAATGTGATTCGTTCTATTTATTGTGACGGTGATACGGTGACGATGCCACTGCGAATGGCATATGCGTTCGGTATTGAAATACAATTAAAAACATCGTTCGGCGTTAAAATACACGCTGTTCAGGGACTGTGCGGAGGGAAAGTTTTTCAGCTGATCTAGTGTTGCTTAACGCAGTGCTTCCCAAACTTCGCCGCCCCGCGACAGGTAAAAATATGGACGACCTCGTCACGGTCTCTCCCCGGTTTCGTTGGTCGCGATGACGGGCATACACTGACATTTTAGTTGAGCTACATTCAGGGCGAGTTCTCTCTAGTGCAAAAAGCCTTGCGCAACGGCACAACTGCATGCTTCGTTCACCGACAACGCACGCGAAACTGTTTTCTTAGGTTTTTGGCATCAGTTTTAATTCGACGAGATACCACAGCGCGGTGCACCGTGAAGGCGGGGCGTCCGTGTATGCCGCGGTAGACGCAGACGCTGTAGCCTTTAGTGGTAGTGAGTAGACCTCACGACGTAGATTTGGGCCTCGTGCGCAAGTGAAAGCAGGCGTCACAGCGAGGATGTGTGATGCATCGAAAGGGTGGCGTACCCCGCATGCAAGGGCCTTTATGAGAAACCTCGGGGTCTACTGCCACGGGCTTCCTGGTAACGCAGAACAGCGGACACGGCGTGGCATTTTTATTTTTTTCTAAGTTGGGGGTCGCGACTCACAGTTTGGGAACGACTGGCTTGTTGTAAGGTGTATTGTAGGTTGCATTGTAGGTATTGTATTGTAGGTAATATAATGGTCAGTACTAGAGATGGGACGAGTCCAGAATTCTCCGAACCCGAATCCGAATCCAAGGAAGGTTCTGCGAATTCACGAATTTTAGGAATCGCGAATCTTTCGAATCCTTTCTTGAAAAGAGTTTAAAAGTCGGGGGGGGGGGGGGGGGGGGGACACTTCTACTAAAAAGCGTCTTGAAGCAGAATTTGATGTCTTTGTTTAATGAAAAACAAATTAAATAATAGTTCACTTTCAGGAGAATACATACCTATATACTTCTCTTTAGATGCAATTTATTTAACATGTTGTTCATCAACTACCCGAAATACATAAACTCTCGAGATTGAATACTTTCCATAAAACTAAGAACCAGTCAGAAGCAAAACCATGTTACTTTTGAGCTTGTCATGTAAGAGTTCCTGCCTGAACTCTTTGAGTCCAGAGCAATGTAAACAAACAGCCAAGAAAACACCCGTCGGACAATCAGGCTTGCGGCGGACTCCGGAGTCGCTAATTTGAAAAAGAAACGAACAAACGTGGTCGGTGGATTCGAAAGATTCGATTCGCGGTTTTGGGCACTGGGATTCGGATTCCAGAATCTCGAATCCCTACCTAGCACTCAAGGATTCGCGGATTCGGTCGGCCCATCCCTAGTCGGTACCATTCAGGAACTGCCAACGCATTGTCCGTTTCTGTTCATTCGAAGAAGTGCCCCCCCCCCCCCCTGCCAACTCCAACTATCAACTTTCTACCTGTAGCAGACTAGCAGACCGCGAGGCAAAAGGTACAAAAGCGTTTTCCCGTGTGCAGAAGATTATCCCTCACAGGACGCACAACAGGTTTTTCATCTTTCGATGCTCTATGTAACTGAAAGATAACGTAAAAGGAAGCAAAAGATTCGAACAACAAGGAACTAGCAATGGGATCACATTGGATGTTTTATGCGCATTGAAAAACATTTATGATTTCATTCCTCATTGAAAGTTTTTGGGGTTCTGCGAATAGTCATTTTAAAACCGAAATGAATACGAAGCCAATATGTACGTATTTACCCGAAGCAAATGCGAAGCGAATAGTTACGTACCTGAAGGTGCACATATATGCAACACATATACAGACACGCAGCGTACACGTAATGTACCCATACGAGCTTCGCGGGCGAAGCAGCACCGCCTTCGCTGTGTACTTCCCTTGCGGCCTTTTCGCCTTTACGAGTGCAGCTCCGGAATTATTCGAATGTATTGCTCTCTATTACAGCTTTGTGCCTGCACCACTTTCGATCTGGAAGAGACCTCGACTCGATTCGAATATGCGTTAGGTTCTGATATTAGATTTTGCATTCGAACCGCATGCACAATTACATTCCCAACGGCATTTGCCTGGCTTGTGGACAATATCACCACGAGCGTGCACTAATGGAAGTCTCTATGCAACCTATTGACAAGCGGCCGTTCAACCTCGGGTAGATCCTCGGACCGTGGTCGAACGCTGCCCACCAGATGCAAGGCGTTCGTCTTCTTGCGGAGTACTTGTGCTCCACCGGTCTGGTGACGGCTCTCTGAAAGGCCCCATCATCATCCCCTCATCCGTTCCCAATGCGCAATAGGGCAGTGTACCGCCTCAGCGGCGGTGAATCGCCCACCTCATCATCATCCAATGTATGGGTGTGTGTATTCCCAAGAGACGTGGCGAAGTTCTCTATTCATCATCATCAATTTATCTGTTGTTGTTGTTCCCAAAACACGTATTAAAAAGCAGTTCACAAAGTTGTTACAAAGCAAACAGGCGTTCGACGCCAAAGCTGCTAACGCCGGCTTACTTTCAGGATAGGGATTGACACACGATCGAGTATCCTGTTTTTTAATCCATACCCTATCGTCCTTTCGGCACTCTACCTTGAAATCGCAGGTACCATGCTGTCATTGTTGTGGCCATCAGCCCATTGATCGGAAGCCTTAAATTGGCAGTTATGTCATCCTCTTCCCTCCCTATAAGCACGACGGTGTGATTCATATCTTATGGCACCCCGAATTACGGCTCTTTGAAATGCATTAGGAGAGCGGAATGACATACCGTTTCGAATCGAATGCGATTCGAGCAAGGTCAAGTTGCATGACCAGACGGAAGCATCATGAGTAGCACGGTATCTTTAGCGATGATGACAATGCGTTTCACGGTTTATTTCTATCGTAGCTGCTCCTCGTCGTACGTCACAGGGCTAATATAACATCGCATCATTTTCCGTCTACATCCCATGAGATGGAGTCCATGGACGCCCTGTAATCTCGAAAATAGTAACACTACTGTAAAATCCAAAGCCGTGTTTAATAACTAGTAAGATCCTCACGGAGTGATAACAAAAACGCAGCATTAAACTTCGCTTTTTCCCCCGTTTCTCAGGTTGTGTAGCCTCGTGTTTGGTGCCAACTTAATAACTTCAAGCTCAGTGGTACGGCTTTGTGCTTTTTGCGATGCCTTGGTTTGGCAAATACGTGCAAGAAAAAAATATATAATAGAGACATCGGTGCAGAAATAAGACGACGTGTTGCCCCACTCCCCTTTTCTCCTGCCACTCTGCTCGTCCCAGTCCGACATCCCACACAGCGGCCAAAGCAGCGTTGACGTTCCTGAGCGGCACAGGTCTCATGACTGTGAACTCAAGTCGTGCCATCTCATTTTTCTGTGCCCCACCCGCACTCTCAACGCATTAACCTCATCTTTTTCTTTAATCTATCTCATCCTTCTTTCACCGTTTGTTAGTTTATCCTTTATTTCCTAGTGCTTTTCTTTTCCTTTTATGTATTTATTTATTTTATTCTTTTATTTATTTCTCTTATTTCTTTGGAGAATAGCAAGCCGACGTCCCGTTTGAGTGACCTTTCCTTTCTTCTTTTTCATTGTTCTAATAAATATATCCCCCCCCCCCCCACTCCACGATTCTTCGTCCGTTGCGCCGTATTTCAATTGACCGCGATGCAATCCTCGCAACAAAACCCCTCAATTTCCTCCAGAAAAGCCTATCGCCCCCGAACACAATCTCCTAGATCATAAAATGATGAGCACCCATCCGTATAATATACTCTAACCTCTTTTTCGGGGCGCGCATCTTCGAGTCGAAGCAACAACGTCTCGAGCAGCCTCTTTCTTTTTTCTTTTTTTCTTCTTGTCGATCGGAAATCTTCTCAGCGTAAGTGGGACGGTTTTTGCCCACCGTTCCGATTCAGTGGCACGAAAACCAGTCGGTGCTCTCCCAGACGAGCGCATCTTTTGAAGCTGCCACCAAAGCGCCCGACGCAACGTTGCTGTTAGGGTTCAGAGGTTGCGCAGAAAAACACAGATTGTCAGTTTGTCGGTGGCAGATATTTTAGCTTCCTGCCTGCCTGACTCGGCTTCGTGTACGTGTGTAGCCGGAAACAATTTCGTGTTGTATTCAACAGCTGCGACTTCCGCTATGCTTATATTATCCGAGGTTTCAGTTGTAGTGTCTGAAGAAGAGCGGGCAGGAGTGACGGGGAAATGTTGGCAATGAGCGTGGTGTAGAACAGGAAAAAAAAGGAAAGTAACGCGAAGAGCGTAGTCCAGTATCTATTTGAACCTCGCGATGTGACGGAGACCATGCTCAAGATTACCGACGTCTTTCTAAAGGTCTCAAGTTCGAGCACCGGCCTGAGCGAGGGTTTTTAACCACAGGTCGTCAACTGGGAATGTGTTATTCCAGAAACAGTTTCCTGCACATGCATGAAGAATGCCTTTCAGAGATTCTTCGCGAAGCACGCTAAAGCGAGTCAACGCACACTTAGGCAAGCGGTCTTCATGGTCAGAAGTTCAAACAAACCGATCTGTCGGTGATTATGTTTGAAGTATATATTGTTTCACTAGTAGTCAAGGTTCTCTACCGACGTCGGACATGGGGCGGTGTGAGTCGGTCAACTCGGAGCACATTGGGGGCCACACCGCACACAGGCTAAGTCCCTGATGACTAAGACCTGTATCCTCATTGCATCACGGTTCATTTAGTGATTCTAGGTCCCTGTGTACTTTGAGTATAGTAAAATCAAAACCAAAACCAAACTTCGTCGGACGGACGTCATGGCGGTGGTCTCGCCCCAAGAGGAATGACCTCATCTCATAGAATCAACAATACAAAAACCATAAATAATAATCGACGTGGATAGCTAAAAGATTAATCTCTTCTGACCACCTAAAATGTCCTCTTGTTGACCAGTAGTCTCACTGACCAAGCTTTTTCCCCAGCGGAAAAGTGAACGCTATATATACGCTGTATACGGTGACACAGTTGCGGTTGTGCCCTTTAGGCACGGAGGAAGGCATCAGATGACGCGTTCTCTTCTACTCTGAAAAAGGGAAGCTGAATTGGGGGGCCAGACACGTGACGTCACCTGCGAAGTCTTCCACTTTCAGTTTTCTGCATAGCCATTGAAAGGGTAGTTTCGGAATATGTGTCCGTGGCGTAAAATCACGCCCAAGTGCCGTGCGCAAAGCCTTCTTATAGGATGTCTCAGGTAACGTTACACACTTGAAGGATGCTGGAACTCATCCCTTATTCAATCTTTCAGGCTTCTTTGCCGTTTCGGGGCCCTTTGTTGTGTCTGTCCATTCGCCAGTCTTAGATTCGTGAACTTCCATCATGTTCGCTTCACTACGGGCGACCCTCCTAGCAACGGCAGATCATGCCAATGATTTCTTATGCATGCGAATGATTAACGAAGCGACTATTCGATTATAATTTGATTCCTGATAGTCATTAGACGGCCCAAGATATGGGTTACGGTCTACTGGCTATGTGTTCGCACGCTCGCTGTGGTATTTGCATGCAAACCCTTCATGCAATCGAATGCAGCCTGATGCATGATGCAAAAAGGCAATCCTTGATGCACTAGATTCCTAGCTACTCAAAAGCCTGTATCGCGGATCACGCAACATTACGGGTAGTCGAGAGATAAATACAGCCTTCAGTTTAGAATTGTGAAAGAGGAAGAGGTCGTGATAAAACGTCTCTGGTCGCATAGAAAAGTATCGCGTGAACCTACACGCGAGGCAATCGTCCTTACAGCCTGTTCAGCGGCACACGCGAAGCTGTGCTTTGGAGACCAACATCTTCCGCATTATGGCTATTATTGAGAAAGTCGTCCAGTAGTACAAAAGGTGGATCCCCATCGAAGTTCAACGACATTTTATGTTGCACTCCGCGTAGCATGCGTAAAACATATCTTCTAAGATGGCGGTGAGCGTGACCACGTGGTATAACGCATCGGTGATCGTTGTTTACGATACATAATTTCACTATATATCTGAGGCGCCCTTTTAACGGATGAGCGAGTGGCTTAGCTAGGTTTACTCGGGGAGTGTACCAGGTTGCCCGCTTCATGTGTCATTGAGATCGGATTAGTTCCAAAAATTCCAGCATTGACACGTGAGCCCTTCCGATTTCGAGTAATATGTTCTCTTCTGCTTCAGCATTTCATTGAAAAAATTATCGTACACTCCAAGAAAAACAGCGAGAGAAAGGAAGAAATTTTAGTCTTTTTGAATTTTTTTAATAATAATTGGGGGGTTTACGTCGCGAGACAACTGAGATAATGAGCGACGCCACAGCGGTCGGTCTGTAGTCTTTTTGAAGATGTTGGTGTTGATGAAGGAAAAATAACTACCTTTTGGAGACTAAATGCATTACCCCAACCATTAGTTCATTTCTGATTAGAGATTAGTCCCTTTCTAGAGACTAAATGCATGGAGGTTTGTGCGAGACATGGGGACGATTTGGAGAGGTGGAGAGTAAATATTGTGGCCGAGTCTAACATGAGGAGGAATTGCAATCTTGACTAGAAGCTGTAATAACTCTCCAATCTACTTCCCACTTGCCCCATTGTGGTAATTTGAGGTATACACATAAATAAACTAAAATAAATAAATACTCCGTTATCTTTTTCTTTGTAACGCCTACATTCTGTTCGATTATGAACATAGAACACAGTATTTGTCAAAAGAAACTCTGCGCAAACAGTGTCACTTTAATCAATTTAGATACAGTCACCATGCAGCGTAACGCACATTTGAAAGTTTTCGCACGCAGCTCATCAAGTAGAAGCGTACTTCCGAGCATGTGTAGAAACAACTTCGCACCGTATCCCCAACCAGTTCATTAATTACGAAGTCGAACAATAAATTGAATTAAGCCGAATACATACTATGAATTACGAAGGCGAACAGCTAGTCGTAAGCAGTTACTTCAACGGCCAATTCACCTCGACCGTCGCCTTCATCAGGGACGCGTCAAAAGCTTTCATCTCGTTTCGAGATATCATGGCCCCCTTTTCTCTCAGAGCGCAGCAGATTTCGCAAAGGCAACCTCGCCTCTCCTCCCATTGTGGTTGCCGTTCCGTAACGAGTGTGTGTGTGAGAGAGAAGACATTCCCACCTAGCCCTTAGCCTTCCTTCGACATCTTTCTTCGTGCATCATCCAGCATGTGCAAAGGCAGAAGAAACGGAACGCAAAAAAAAAAGAAAAAAAAAAAGAAGAAAAAAAGTGAGGAGACAAAACTCGCTTTTTGTGGGTCGGGAAAGAAAAGTTGCGAGCGTGAGTCGCATCCGATTAGAAGAGAAATCACTGAGTCTTTCGCACGAGAAATGAGTTTTCAAAGGAGCACACATCTCGTGAAGATGTATTACATAAACGCCGTGACATTCAGATAGTTTCGCAAGGAGTCCTTTCGACACGCATGAATATCGCCTAACCTAAGGTGAGATATCAGGACGTTATCATCTAATCAAATGCGACCACTACTTCGGAACACGGGACATTTTGCGTTACAGCGTGAGGAAAAAAAAAAGAAACAACGAAGTCCTGGAATCTAGTCTTTGCATGGCGAAATCGTTTTGCTTTAAGCTCGAAACCAGGTTGTTATCGCATTGCGCGGTGACAGATCCAAAATGACTGGTCGCGCTCGATTTTCGCCATTCCCAAGCGTTCTGGGACAGATGGTCACGACCTATGTTTCCATTTTTTGCTTTCTACTTCTATTCTGTTCTATTCTCGCCTTTCCCCTTCCTTGGAAATCCTGCATTCACACGGTAGCTGTCACTCGACGTCTTTTTGTGTATTTAAATGATTCTCTGTTCAAGAACATCAGTTTAAATATATAAACTGTTACAGAGTGTGCTCCACTGATCTATGGAAGCATGCTTCCATGTACCATGTTTCAGCAAAGACATTGCGACGAAATAATTTCTGCTCGTGGCCAGCATTATTTAGTTATACCAATAAGATGCCTGTCTAATATGATAAGAAGCATCCGAAGAAGTGTTGCCCAAAAACTCTCTCTCTCTCTTTTTAATGCTGGATATAATTCGTTTCATCCAAGCTGACATCGCGTCGTGGTATACACAGTGTTCATTAAAAGAAGAAAGAAGTACAGCTTATCCTCCACGTGATCGGCTATACATTCTGTTTAAGACGAGTATATCACTCACTTCCGCGTGAAGTAGGCCCAGGACGCACGATCCCTTCTGCGATAGTCGTGAAGTTGCTCACTTGAGCAGGACCGCAACTACGGCAAGCCAGTTTCATCATAACCACCTTCACTCGATTATAAATGTGTGAGGTATCCGACGCTGCTTACGTATTTGTCATTTGCATGTCCTCACTATCAGAAGCACGTGCACGCAGTCTTTGTGTTCGCGCGAACTCGCGTTCGCACGTGTTGGCACCATTTGTTTATTTGGCCCAAAATGTATCCTATTCTTTGGCGTATACAAGGGCACTTAGCAGTATGGCCCACCGTAACAGCACATTCTGCCGTGTCGGACTTCCTAGCAATTATTGCATATATCCATCTTAAAAATATATGTATATATATATATATTACCTCATTATATGGGGGAGTGCAATAGCACAGTCAAGACATCAAAGCACTGTCAAGAAACTGGGAATATTAGATCACATCTCAAAGGCAAAACACGAGTAAATAATGTCAAACGGACAACTCAGCAGGAAATTCTACAGTGCTGGTAACCAGGTACACTTGCAGGAATATATTTTTAAAAAATTACAGGTTAGTGCCACGAAGCAACTGTGGCTATGAGCGGCGCACAGACGTGGACACATGGAGAGAAAACAGCAGGAAGGAGTGCGGGACATGGGGGTTAGTATGCGTCCGGGGCCGACTTCAAGGGGAACTGTGCCGCCATTCTTCTGCATAGTCTGCCGGAAAACCTCAGACAGCACAGCCGGTGAGGGAATTCGAACCCGAGTCACCTCCCAGTCTTGGCGTGGAAAGTGTTCATCCTCACCACTATGACACGGGAGCTGGTACTTGCAGGAATAGGGGGTTTATCTGCTATCATTTATGTGCCTGCTGGTGGTGATGATGATCCATGATATGGGCTATCCGTGAGGGTGGCGGGGTAAAGTTGGGTAGACGAGCGGGTCTGCCTGCCTATACTGGCGGCATGTTGCTCCGAGGAGAGGGAAAAGCGAGGGGAGGGGCTATCTGTGACCGAAGACCGTTCCAATCAACAGCAGTATTACAGAAAAACGATTTTTTAAAAAGTGTCACTACGCCAATCGAAACGGGGAATCACAAACAGGTGACCTTTTGTGAATGGTTTTTGCTGAAACGGTTCGCGGACGGTATCACGGACTGTTCTGAGTCACATCTCTTTCTTATTGGCAATCCGCCATGATGGTCAAGTCGGAGGGAAATTGTCGAAGAACGACAGATTGGGAAAACATCAGAAGGGTGTGGATGTCAGCCGTAATGGTTATGTTGTTCCACGCACAAGTGCTGCAAGAAGCTTTATTACCGCGAAGCAGAAACGTCAGAGACAGCTCATGCATCGTTAGTAAGCTTTACCATTACTTCCTAACCATCATCAACCACGAGACTCAAAAAAGTGACGTAGCGAGTACTGTATGGGAACGTCGCCCGTCAGCACTTCCTCGTCTATGCTATTTCCTGCACCAAAGCCCATCTCTCACATCTACCTTCGTCATCTTGCTAACCGAAGTGATGTTCCTCGTGAGACAGCGAGCGATTACGTTTCCGTAATTGAGGAAGTCTGAAGCCAGGCAGACAAAAATGGCCGGACACATTCATGCGGAAAAAAGGATGGAGAGAAGCCCAAGAGAAGTTTTCTAAAACCGGGTTGTTTGGAAGCGGCACCAAACAAGATCAAAGCTCAGATGGCGGGTTAAAGAAAGACCGTGTCAACCCAGTTCCTGGTCTGGATGAACGCGTCAGCAACGTGGTTGATTCGGCTTTGACGAATTCCTTTCGGAAGTAACTTTTCATTGCACTGTCAAGCCTGGGACAGATTCCGAGAGCCGGATATGTCTTTACAAAGTCGTTGAAATCTCAAACACAGTACTTTCCTTGCTGCATTCCTTCTATTTTTCTCAATGTCTTCTTATTGCCCCTCCCCCCTTTTTTTTACTCCTTTGGCACTCTACGTCGTCTGACATATGCAATAGAGAGACTGACTTCCTGCTAGAATTGTTTCGGCATATTCTTATTCGTTTTTGGTTAACCCTTAGAAAAAAACAACGACAACTTGGAAGTGTTTTGTATAAACCAAGAGATTCAAAGTGACAGGACGAGCTGACAGCAGCCTGCGATATTTTTGTCCGACTGCCACAGATATCTCGGGTTTCACTTTTTCACTGTTTTTACTTTTTCACTGACAGACCCAACAGAATTCTGACCGATATACGAATGCTCCAGCGTGAAACCGGTTCCCTGCTCACTGGAAAGAAATAAAAGAGAATAGAAAACATGCGCAAAAGATACCATATCAGGTCTCATTTCAAACTATCACCACTACACAGGTCTTGTGAGAGAATTCGGCAATGATAGCAGTGAGTATGGAGAGACAGACAGATATTAGCGGTAGCTAAACCGCTAAACAGGCGGATCCGACCTCATGCAATGCAGAATGGAACCGCGTGGGCAACTCAGTGTGGGTATATACAGTGATAATTTGAGTTTGCTAACGTTACTGACGCTTCAGTTTTGGTCGCCGCGCCTATTTTATGTAATGAGATGTAATTGACGATATCTGTGGGTTGCAAACGTAATTTCATTTAGATATTTGTATTGGAGTAGAGGCATTGTTGCACAACAACAGTGACAAATTATTGCGTCGAATAAATCTTCCCACTACAACAAATACATAAGAGCTTTGGTTTTCGTTTGCCCGTCCATAAGTCGCCATGTCAACTGTCATGTGTCACTGTTTTGAGAGTACAGTAGTACTTAATTGAATGCCTGTTTATTCACGTTACTTTGTTTCGACTGCCCAGTAATATCTGGCGCCCCGTATAACATTTATCCAGTAATATAGGCGCCCCGCGTCATATGTTGTGTCAGTGTGAAGTTTGTTTCACAATTTCGCTTCAAAATTGTTCTTTCTTCGTTCGTTTTTTTATCGCAAGCTTCCACAACTGAAATACGCACTGTTACGACCCAATTATGCCATCATGGCATCAGGTCGCAACAACAATAAAACCAGCGTCATCTTAAACCTGACGAACCACAAAGAATGACAATAACATACGTCACCCAGACGAAGGAAACAAGGTGGAGGTATTACTTGATCATTCATAACAAGAAAGCCTACCTACCCTGACCCATGTCACCTACAATGCGTGTTACACCCACATAATCTACTACCGGGGCACTCAATCTCGCACCCGGTACAGCTTCAGCATACAACAATAACGAAATGTGACGACCTCAAGGGTCACGGCCCCTGCACCAACAAGAATGGATGGTGTATGAATCCCATGATTCCACCGTGCACAGGTTTCCGTCACGTGACACGCGTTCGCGGCAATGTGGAACAACACAAACCGAACACGGTCGTTATCCCGCGAGCTAACCCTAAGCGAAGGCCGCCAACTCCGTCGAACGTCCTTCAAAACCAGAACACCTTCAGGTGAACGCGTTCGTGAGATGCTTAGCGACTTGGCGAATGATTATCGAATCCAGAGATCTAGGCTAAACAAAGCTCAAAAGGAGAGAAAAAAACGCTCGCGACGGTGGCGCACCGCAACGAGAAATTGGCCCGGTCGCATTCCGGAACTGCTGCTTCTGTGGTCTCTGTGTCGGACACTCCTTCCGGCTTTCGGTCGGGGCGTTGATTTTTATTGTACACATTTTGGTAGGCATTGTTCTTGGAGGACAAAAGATGTATAGACAGCCCGTATAAGGACTTTAGAACGGTTCTAATGCATTCAACTGGACACGAGAGAGTGTCTCAAGGAAAGGGAGCGGATATGAACAGTCTATTTTTCCCTCGCTCTTTCTCAAAGGCTATTTGCTTGTTGGCGTCTCCGATGTGATAAACCTGTATGTAGAGTTATTGAGTCATTGTTCCGCGTCGTCGTCGTCGTCCACGGGCCGACACAGAGATATAATGCTTGCTGTCAACATGATGCTCTCCTCCTGCGAAAGTGGCTGTGTTTGTGGGTCTTTACCGGTTCTTACGTCAAAGCATATTTGTTTCTATGTTCGAGGCGTCTGTGTTCCTACCTGAAGACAAAAAATGGCTTCATCCTTGAGCTCATGGGCGCCGCCATGATTTTTTCCAAGTGTGTGTTTGGGGGGGGGGGGGGGGCGCAGGGCAGAACGTTCGGCATTCTGACAGAATTTTCGCGCCCGCAACTGCTTTATACATTGTCTTGGCTCAGAAACCCTACGTTTCTCGAAGCCGGGGGGGGGGGGGGGGGCAACGCCCTCCCCTTGCAGCGCACATGCTTGAGCATTCTGCCAAAAGCGTTTAAATGCGGTACTTTTATAAGGCCCTCTTCCGATCCTGATCTTCGGGCGCACCCACTCGTTTCGGTGCCATAACTTTTTCTCGCTCCTCCTTCTCTCCTTCTTCCGTTCTCCTCTCCCCAACTATCATGGACGGACTTACACGGTTGTCGGCGTTGGTGGGCTCTATAAAGGTGTCGATTTAACATGATGGTGCAGAACAAGCACAACCTAGCCTAGCACAGCCTAGCACAACAAGAAAATAGCAAAGAAATAGCAATAACTCGCTTAAGAGTGCTTTAGCGGCACCGGCTGTGCTGTCTGGATGTCGTCCCTCGGTTTTCCTAAGGCGCTGCGTGGGAGACTTCGGAAGGCCCAGGACGCACGAAGCCCGCCTTCGAGCCAACATTGGCATGCATCAGATCGCTCGGTAGTAGAATGCCAAAGTAGATCAAGTTTGCTTGCATAGGTTTATGTTGCAGTAAAGAGATTTAAAAGAATAGGAAAGGAAGAATCAAGTAGGAGTAAAGAACACCAGTGATGTGCTTAGCAAGGGTGTCTACGAAGAGGGGGAGGCGGCAATATATCTAAAAAAGTTATGCAGGGAAGGCTGCAAAAGCTTACAAAAAAGCGCATGCTACAGTGCATTCATTAGGTTCGTTACACACCTAAATGCACCGCACTAGCAGTGGCATGATATGACACGGATGAAGACCATAGGTCAGTCCTGTAACCGACCGACCAGGGCAGTTAAATAAGACATCGGCAAACTGTGTTAATATGTCTCTGCACAACTCGTGGATTGAATCATAAACGGCGCATGCAAACTTCCTCGTCACTACATGTAGAAGTGAAATGATTTACATCCCGCGCCCCTTTTCGTGAAGTATTTGACCCTTGTGTGCAAGGAAACGAGTGAAGCTGCAGTAGTCACGTCAAGCAAGTTGCATCACCCGGTTGCTATGCCTGCTCTGCATATGGCCCAGTTTAAACGCCGCTTTGATCAATGCGGCCCCAATTCCGTAACGGCACCATCTTCACGGCGGGATGATCCTAGGCGATTAAAGGTAAACCACTTTCGACCTTGGAGGAAACGTTGTTCCATATAGCGTCACCCTACATTCCGCGGGACTTTTAACGACGACCAGAGGGGAAAAAATGCGACTTTCTTTTGGTTTCGAAAGTGACACCATACATTAATTTTACTCGCGATTCGCTTTTCCGCTATGGTCAGAGATATCAGACAAATATCAGATGAGATATCGAAGTGACGTGAGGAGGAGGGGGGGTTACGTAGGGTCGACGAGCGGTCTGCCTGCCTAGGTTGACGTGAGGTATTGGGAAAATGTGCCGTGTTTCGAGCCGGTTGTTACGGGCATAGCCTATATTCGCACCGGCTCGTATCTCATTACAGTCGCATCTGCGTTCGTCTTGAAGAGTCAAGTTGACATGACAATATGGATGCGAAACACATTGGGCGCGTCGATCATGTCACTGGAACACGATTGGATTGGACTGGATTTAGATAAGTCCAAGATAAGCCTTTAGACTAGCCTTACAATACAATACTGTAGTTGGAATTACTGGGAGACATGGGTTACGAATATATCCTGTGCGAATATGCGACTTTTTCGAAAACCGACGCGAATAATTCTATTCGCCCCAAGATCGCACAGTGTCGGCGCGCTACGGAGAAACGATGAACTACCGTGGTGTGGTTATCTTACGCACGTCGTCTGCTATTACACGTTTATTTTCCGCATTCAGTAGGTGGAGCATTGGGGAACCGAATAGTATCGTACCATCGCGGCACAAGTGATCTTCCGGTGAATATACATAAGAATTACGGAAAAGAACTATCTGCCGGCGTGTGACACCGTCACACTAGAAAGGTGACGGTGTCGCCCCTTATAAGTCGATCTCGAAGCGAATATTCGATTCGTCTTCCGAATCGAATACAGAGTTCTATATTCGAATTTCGAAATCGAATCGAATCGAATCGAATTGATGTTGTATGTCATTCGAATAGTTTCGAAGCTGGACAGGTAGCGACGAAAACGGCACAAGGCATGAAACGAGGCGTTACTTCGTCTTCTGGTCCGTATGAATAGATCGCGAATACATGCTCAGAACACACTTTTATATCCGTACATGTGCTGCATGTGTATCATCTCCGGTTATACAACTATTCCCTTCGTATTCGATGCATTTTAAAAATAATTATTCTCACGGGCTTTGTTACGAACGTAGACAAGACTTTTCCTCCTCCAGAGCTGGCTGTCTTCCGAGGCCATCGTGCAATCTATACCGCCATTATAGCACAAAAGGCTCACGTTTTTATCCTCGCTCTTTTTTTTTAAGCAAGGAAGTTTAAAAAGACTTTCAAGAAGCATGCACATTTTCACCGGAGTCCATCACACTTGTTGCACGCCGCAGATAATAATAATAATGATGAAAAATAAATAAAATTCTAACGCGGAACTTACTTTGGTATACGCCCACATTGCAGAATAAAGCTCCACCCGAACAGGTTGCATAAAAAGGAAAAGAGGAGTCGTTTACACATTATCCCATTCTTTTACGGGGGAAAGTACTTGGTAGGAAGTTCGTGTTTAATTTGAAGAGATTGGTGTCTCCCTATAACTTCCGACTGCCCACGTTACGCTCCACTACTTCTAGAAAACTTGCTGTATTTGGAACGTTTAGCAAACGTGTTCACAAAAAAACATCGGTGTCAGTGTGTATCAACGGTCGCTTGAGTGATGTGGGCAAGACACTTAGCGTGTTTCTCACCGGAAACAAGCATGCGTGCTTCCGGTTTCCGATTCTTGTTGACTAAATCAATGACTGCCGTAACAGTCTGTGACAGTTTGGAAGCCAATTGTGTGATTGGTTTGTTCGTTGTACATCAGGTTTACAAAAGTGTACACCTTTGTTACTTAAAAAAAGAATCAAGTGCTATGTGGTACAAAAAGTTCATTACTTATTAATTTCGCATAAATCCATTTTAGTTTGTTGTAAATTCCGCTTTATCCTACTTCTGCCGCGATGCAACTGGAATATATTCTTCTTTGCGTGCAATGTAGTCATCCTGCACGGAACCGTTGCCGTCAAGAGAGCAAACAGGCGGCGGCGTAAGATGGGATACCGCCGGCGCTTCTCCGCCTTTTCTTTTCTTTCTTTCCTTCTTTCTTTTTTCTTAATATGTACGGAACTTCGCGTACAGTCATGGAATATGGTGAGTCCATAAGGTGGTGTGACGGACGGAGCACCCGTCATCATCCTCGATTTGAGACGTTCAGGAGAGGACACCTGGCATTATTTGTCGCGGTTTCAACAACAACAGCCATGATGAGGATGATTTTACTTTAATTAACAATGGTTGAACAGAACTAACGAAATACTGGACCGCCTAAGCCAAAACCGGCTTGCGGGATGGGCCCGACAGACAGTAAGCAACACGCTGGCAACGTTACCACAAATGTCTGCCTTGACCTATAGTGGCTACGGTGATAGCATTCCACGCCGAGACTTGGAGGCGACCCGGGTTCGAATCCGTGCGCCCGCTGTGCTGTCTGGGTGTTCTCCTTGGGTTTTCCTCAGACGCTTTAAGACAAATGTCGGCACAGTTACCTGTGAATAGTCCGCCCAGGACGCACGATCCCTCCCGACGTTACCTGCCTGAGCGTGGTGGACTATATACTGCAAGCTGTTACATTACTACCACCACCACCACCACCACAAATGATAGTGCAATATAAAAACCTTGGGGATATATCGTGTACTCAATCACTAGTACTACACTCTATGGAGCGTATATTAATAATAATTACAGTTTCCTTCCTAATGTCTCTGAATGGCACATCGGTATTATTTTGGTGCAATCACTACAGGAACTACACTTCGAGACAGAATATTGTATTGTCTGATGTCACGTAATACACAATAATGTATTGTATAACACGCTCACGGCTTAAACACATTAATATTCGGACGAAATATCTCCTGCGTTAGCGGCCGCTGGCTATTATTCCCCACAACCCAATCTAAATTATAATCTCGTCCCTTAGTACGTCCACCCTCGCAGTTATGACGGCGAACTTTGCTCTATGCACGCCCTAGTAATAGTTATTTGCCGAAGACCCACCCGAAATTCTCAACCCGAATGAGTCAAGTGGCGAAAACGTATTCAGCCACCCCGTGCGCTTTGCAAAGCGAAGAGCGTGGCCGCCCTACGCGCTACTTTACCGACGGCCGCTGACACTTCAAGGTTGAAACTATAGCGGGCAACCTACTTTGTGCACGCCATTCTTTTCTTACGTCCAACGTAAAGTGTTCATACGCCTGCTTTGAAAAATTACGCGAGGGAGTCTCTCCAGTATTCGGTTCAAGGCGGCCTCCCTTGTTGATGTAAGGTACGTGGCCTGCCATTGCTGGTAGTGACGCCAGCCCTTCTTTCCATAACCTAACAATGTGACGGAAAGGTAGTCAACTTCTCGCCAGGTGTCTTTCGAAACGGGTCGTTGTCTGGCGCACTACTCGCTATGGATTTGCTGTTACCCTTCCAGCAACATTGTCCAGGACCACATTACCGGAGTAAAGCCTGTTTCTTTTTTTTTTTAATTCGTCCCCGAATGTCAGTAATGGTGATAGGTTTGTAGAAAAAATACACTGTTCGTCCAGAAGCTATTGTCCTTCGTTTTGGCAGATGGTGTTCTGGCAAAATGTGGGACAAGAGCTACACAAGCGTGACCATGCCTCCCCTGCGCCCGTGACCCTTATTCTTTACATGTAACGTTCATTTCAGGAATAATTTTTACCTCATTTGTATGATCGGAGTATTATAGTTCGGCTCTGTAGGGGTATAGGGGCGTGCGGTTCTCCAGGTGGCGCGCCGAAAACTGTGGCGACAGCGCGAGAGTGGTGGAATTTTAACTCTCTGGTCGCTCCCTGCATCATAGGTTGACTCGAGGACAAAGTACTCAAGCTCTGTGAACTTGCTGTGTACGAATCGTCATCGACAACAGCTACACGCATGGCGGTGGGAATGAAATGCGATGTACGAATGATTTTTGCATATTACAATTCAAACAGGGCCATCATACACAAATGATGTTCTACAAAACACGGCCGCTGCACGTTCGTCAGCGTTCGTTTGCGGAAGCTATACACGACCGCTTAGCGCCTTCTTTCTCCGCTCCGAAACTTTACTGCACGGTCCCTATAGTAGATGGATCTTTTGCGGCAACTGCAACACGCATTACTTCATCGAAACTCTATATGATACTGCCCTGTTTGAATTGTAATATACAAAAATCATTCGTACGTCACATTTCATTCCCATCGTCATGCGTGTAGCTGTTGTTGATGACGATTCGTACACAGCACGTCCACTGAGCTTGAGTATACTTGGTGCTTGAACCAACTTATCGTTGTAGCTCCCGATCATCGAAGCTCTTGGGTTCCTTTTATGTAGCACTTACCATCAACCTATCTACATAATATTTTTGTTTCTATAATCCCCCCGGACTCGTATATTAACCCTCCTGGTTAGCTATCAACTTATAACAATTTTTCTGCACTGCACTTGACATGGTATTGCTAATGGGGCGCAATCATTACCTCTGCTAACGGACGCAGAAAGGTTGAAAATCCAGCGAATCATTGAGGAATTGTGAAGAGCCTCAGGACAAGAGCCGCCGATATTTCGAGCAGAGACTGTTCTTCCGGGCACCGTCCTTTCATTGGCATGGTTTTTAAAGGGTTAGGGATGACGTGAGCCCTGAACTCTTTAACACGTCATCCCTAACTCCTTAAATACCATGCCAATGATGAGGATGGTGCCCCGAAGAAGAACAGTTTCTGTTCAGAATATTGATGGCGTCCTAAGGCTCGTCCCTTTAAAATTCAGCTAACGGAGGTGTTTTTCAAGCGGAACGGTACCCTGAAACTATCTCTGCTTGAGCACAGCATGTATACGGTGCCAGCTGAGAAATAAGAAGAAACGCACTTCCTCCTGCGCTCAAAATTGATGTAATAGCAGTACTAGGACTTGAAGGAGTCGGTTATCTGCAGGGAAGGGTAACGGACGTATTTTCGTAACATTTGCCATTTTTGTGACTGCAATATTTTCGTTTCCGTTATCCGTTTCTGATGCAAAACATTTAAATTTCCGTTCCGTTCCGTTTCCGTTACTGTTTCGGGTAATGGAACGTCTGTTACAGAGCTGCGGGTGGACAGCCCGTCCAGCTGTGTCAGCACACCGTTTTGCCCAAGTGCTGCTTCGGTGTCACGCGTACACACTACACGAGAAATTTCGCATCGGTGGGATCTTGCAGGATTTAACAAAATTCTGTAGAAGAAACATGTCTTCTTGCCGTAGAGTGTGATGATGATGATGATTCCCGTAGAGTGTCGGTATCAAGCTCCGGGCCGCGCAACGCAAGGTGGGCGCGACTAGACCTCCATCCAATGTTGCATTAATAGGCGGACGCTCTCAGTAGTAAACAATACTGCCATAGCCACGGTCAAATGAAAAAAAAAAATGAAGAAAACACAGACTTGCGTCTTTGGGCTATGTCGTGGAGCCTGTTGTGCAAGTCGCTCGTGTTGATGTCATGAGCTATGAGGACTGGGACGAGTAAGCGACAGATGCACCCTCAGATCCAATATTGCGCTTTCTATGCCTTCGTGTGGTATTCTAGTTGCTTCGCGGTGCTAACACGGAACCTCAAGCTGAACCGAACTGCCGTGTAGTATTCAGTGCATATATTAAAGAGAACGAAGTCAGCAGAATACAAAAATTAAAATATACAAAAGTCACTAATGTCATCGCACGACAGGAATAACCGTTACCCGAATTCAATACCGGACTATTATTTTCGTTTCCGTTTCTGTTTCCGGTAATGGAGGACCGTGGTATGCGTTTCCATTTCCGTTATCGTAGTACCACCTCCAATTTCGGTAATATACCGTTTCTGTTTCCGTTACCAATACTGCTACCGTTCCCTGGTTTTCTATTGTGGCCTGAGGTCCTCTCGACTGGAACAGGAGCTGCCGTGCTTTTGCGCTACAACAATTTGTGTGTGTCGCCTCTCTCTGGTGTTCTCAATACCTTTGTTTTGAACTATACAGTAAAGCCGAGATCTTGCAGCTGACATTAGCGCCACGCAGCAGGTGGTCTCTATGCGGAAAGTGATTGGGTGTGGCATAAAACAATTACGCGCGGGTGTGACACGTGAGCATGTAGCAGAGCGGATACAAAATATCCTTGATCAAATGCAAGGCTAGATCAACGAAGGTTACAGCTACCGTTTAGGGTTTACTCTCGATATGCCAATTAAGGGAGCGCGAGACCCTACAGCCTCTATGGGATTTCCAATTTTTAAAGTAGTATACAGTGCACCGAGGAATTGTTCAGTTTGCGTGAAGGATGTCCAGGCTGCTATATTTTAGTCGCTTCTATAGTGCATAAGGAGGCCAGATTTTGGTTTCGTCCTCGAAAACGTCCCTACACGCCCAGAAAAAAAGAAAGAAAAAAAAAGAAAAGAAAAATGAAAGAAAGAGAAAGAAAAAAAAATCTCGCGCTTCGCTCAATTCTAATCTCATCAAGCACAAGCAAAAGATATCCCTTTAAACAGCATATGCTAAATTACGACCTTCCGTGAGGTAATTTAATCATTCTCAGACGTATCGCGACTGCCATAGTACTTCTTCGTCTCCGGTTCCTCTAAAGACGATGTATGTTGATTCCGGTAGTCGGTTACGCATGGGTATTATGTGGACACAAATAATAAAAGGCCGCTGAATGCGTGCCCAACCACGGGGAGCGGAAGTAGCGCAGGCACGTTGAGGAAGATGAGCTTCTGCCTGTGTACATGTGCATAGCGGGATGAATAGCAGCGGAGATACGTGTCTCCATTCTTCTCTTGTTTAATTGGAGCAACCCGCTTGGGTGGCACAGGGAACTTTACTTTCACTCCGGGTCAGAAACAATGGTGTCTCTGCGATTATTAATAAGTGTCCCCCGTTGCTATTCACGGATATGGTAGCTTAGCCATGACAAACTTGTGTTTTGTGTGTGTGTGTGTGTGTGTGTGTGTGTGTGTGTGTGTGTTTTAAATGGAGAATTATGAAACGGTGCGGGGACACACGGTGATGTAACGACGATGCTGCGACCTTTCAAGTTGAAATGAGGACGACAACGACGAAGAGTACCTCCAGTAGGGTACTAGCTCCCTCTGTGTATGCAGAGGAAGCTAGTATCCAGGCACGATCACTACACCTGTGCAGAATCAGTTCGAATTCGAATGACACTGCTGATATGTGCCGATGAATATGAAGGTCTACACAGGCAGTATGTCTCGTGTTTCATTTCCTATGTACTCGTGTGTGTGTGTTGCTAAAGGTATTGGCGGAAAGCGATTATTTTCCTGTCCTTTCATCATTCATCGTCTTCCTTATTTGTCTTATTGTTAAAGCCCTAGGCGACAATAAAATGCGCGTAGCTGTGCTGCTTTATGTAAACAGTGTTGCCAGGGGCGAATCCAGAGTTTTTCTGAAGGAGTCTGGTCTATATAGGACAGCATGCTACATACACTGCCCGTAAAACAGATTGAAGCGCATGGTGACAACAGAAACTGAAGAGCGTCAGGACATCGGGACCCCCGGGGTGTCGCGTAATGGAAGAGAAAGAGAGAAGGGAAGAGAATACGTCGTGCCAACTGTGCTCGCGAGGTAGACCACAGGTGTCGACCTCCGTGATTTATGTAGTGATTTATGGGTATAGAGAATGCGTCGCGAGACAACTGTGCCCATGAGGTGGACCACAGGGGCCGACCACCGTGATGAATGCTCACGATCGTAGTTTGTGTCGCGGTGTATAACGCCACGAGTTATCAGCTTTTCTTTCAGGGGCACGCACGACAGACATCTTTCTTACGCCGCCTCTTTTATGCCATGAAAAGTGAAGTGTCTTTATAACCGACATGAGTAGGAAGGAACCAAGAAAATTTTCGCTTTCTGAATCTGCATGAAACCGAAAGGACGCCATGTTTTACTAGGTGCCTCCAGGGCATTGAAAGACGCAGACATACGCAGCCGCCCACAGTCATGCGACCGGCACGCAGCTTGAGTTGTGACTTCATGACCCGTATTAAGAAATTCTCCACGGCACGTCAACCATTTTTCTCGTAGCCCCACTTTGCTCGCGTCCAACCCAAAAGAAACAATTCAACGTACGGAGAGCGTCTACACCCGGTTGACACGGATCAGCCCAACAGGCGCTCCAGTAGCCCGTTCCCTTCACCGTTCAGCGCACAGCGTAGTTCCTGGGGAGCTGTCGCTGGGGCACCCGCCGTAAGCACCTTTCTTCTTTTTTTGTTCCTTGGTATGATCCGTCCTTCGTTGCTGGGTCTAATGGAGCGAATAATGGCAACTCGATGGGAAACAATGCCGGTTGTATGCCCATGCTACACGACATCGTGAAACACGCGAACAAAGGTCGGCTCTTTCGCAACCCCCTGATCGAGTAAAAATTCATTCTCGTTGGGGACCGGCTTACATATGGAGCATTTAAACATGAAAATGTACAAACTCCTTTCACGCTTACAAAGAGTTGAGGTTGAGTAACAACGCACACAGCAGAGTATCGGCATTATATATATCGCATAGCTACCGCACAAGATACTCAGCCTTCGAAACCTGCCTTCGACAGTTTGGATAATGGAAATTTTCGTGAATTATCGTGAATACAGTTTGCGTTTGGGAACTCAAGAAGAGAGATGCAGCGTTTTCAGCCGTCCTGTACTCAGGGTCGGCGATAGGGGGGGGGGGGGCGAGTAAGGCGACCGCCTTAGGCCCCGCGCTTGCATATAGGCCCCGCGCACGAAGCCCTCAACCAGGGATTACTTTTCTTAAGAATATCAAGTATGTACTTAATCGTGTGAAACAGGCCCCGCGATGTGCCTTTGCCTCAGGCCCCGCACACCCCTAGCACCGGCCCTGACTGTACTTTATAGTGAGTTGTGCTAATGGAGACAGTGGAGTAGCCTCGTCTGCATGGTATGCGTTCAAGGTGTTATCGAGATCCTTGTTCTGTTTTTCATTGTTTTACTCTATATTTTAATTCGGGGAGTATGCGTATGCGTCAGAGAGAGTGGCAGCATTAGGGATGCTTTGTACCTTTCTCTTTTGGGAGGAGGGTTCAGTTTGGATGCAGCAGAATGCATCGAGAGACTTATTAGATTTATCTTCTCTTTTTTTTTTTTTCACATCAATTCAACATCTTTCAGCTACGTCATTCTTATTATAGTCAGTGGAATCAGTTATTATGGGCTTATAGATCACGGAACAAAACGCATTATGTACAGATAATTAAAAAGGTGGCCAGAAATGCTTCTTTCTAATCTAATTAAAAGATACGCCTGGTGCTGCCGTGTATGACCCATCATATTGAGGAGCCACAAAATTCAATGACTAAGATGGTAATGAGAAAAACATAAACAAGGCAGATACTCAGAATGCCTCCCTGTAATAATTGTGACCCGCTTTCAGGTTCCATAAAATCAGAAGAAAAGCTGCTCGACAATCATGAATATAAATGAGAGCTAAAAAGGGAAAACGACAGCTTTCCCTATCATTTCGAAACGGCCACGTCATCCCACGCAACGCCAACGGTCAACTCTTTTTAATTCCCTTTCCGCTACCTCGAAGATGACACCGCGTTATCGCTTTGGAAGGTCTCCGCGACCAACACTGAACAAGTTCGGCCGCTTGCGCAATGTTTCAAAATAACGGAGCACGCTGCCCGATGTCCTTGCGGCCCGACGAGCACCGTTATGCCGTCATCCTTGACGGCATTCCTGCTGGCTGCTGGCCACTGCGTTATTCATTAGAAAGAAGAAAACCCGTTTGCTTAACAAGACTGCTGCTTGACCCAGTCATATACTTTTTTTCTTCTTCTTCTGAATCGTACAGCTCGCAGTCGTGCCAGTCTGTGCGGTAATTCGAGCCAGGAACGCAATTGACGATATATGCCGCTTGCAGCATACACGCAAATCCCCTGCCTTACACGGAGTTGGCATTTTTTATTAGGGGAACGAGTCATGTTCTGACCTTTCGTCAGTCCGGGGGTCAGTTGGAACAAGTACAGGAAGATGGTGCCGAAGTATTATGTGTGTAGGTGAGATTGCAAAGCGGCACGAATAAGCTTACTGCGGACACCGAGAAGGTACGAGTAAAGCACGCTTTCGAGGCCGGTAATTTACAGTTTCAGGAAAGTCCCGTTGTAGGAGAAGGGAAGGTTTCAAAGAAAGAGAAGGAGACGGTTTCAACGAATCCTTGCTCGTTGCTCTGAGTGAGAGATTTGAAAGGCAGGTGGTTAAACAACCGGGAACGTCTTGTTTGTGTAAGAAAATTGGCTACGATTTTGTCTAAAACGTTACGAATGGCGCGACAAAATTATTAGAAAGGTGAGAAGGTATGCCCGTTATATCTCACACTGTGTCTTCTTGAGCATGTTACTTCTCATAATTGTTTCCCACTACACAACGCGACACTTGCAATTAATTTCTGGGGCAAGGTCATCGTAACGATACCTGCTTCTGACGTCGCTTTGCTTAGAAGTTAAACAATTAGAAATAGACTTCCGATAATTTCACCATCGTAGCCATAATACCATCGTGCCCTTAACTTGCGCTCTGGGTCCCACCACATGCAGTGTGAACTCTGGGGGCTGCATTCCAAACAAGCGTACCGTCTACAGGAAAAAAAAAAAAGTGTAGCGCAGTTATTCGAGCAGAGTACCTTGCCTATCCTCGTTACTTTGACGTGCAGCTCACTCTGTGTCCTCTTGTCGAGTACCGTTTGTTCCTCTCTGTCGTGGACAAACGCGACACGGTAGAGTGAGCTGACGAGGAAAAAGGAACCTCGGTAATCGGCATTAAGCATCGATTAGTTGGCCATTCATTCCCTAAGGGCTTCCCTGGAACTTCCTTGGCCTGGATGCGGCGCTGCTCAACCGAGTCACAAGGTGTTCCACCTGGTGCCATCGTAAAGCTTAGCTACGTACTCATCCGTCTTGTTTTTTTTTTCTGCGTTTCTCCTACTTCCCCCGTCTGTTACTCTTTCCTTTGTTAGTTTTTCTGATATTCTACAGTTTCATCCGTGATGTTTAGAATATTGGTCGAAGCGATGCCGGTGTAAGCCAGAGTGTCGCCCCCTGCTGATGAAACTCCCCAATAAAGTTGCTGCTGTTGTTGCTGTTGTTAGCACAATGTGAAGCTAAGCAGCACGTCCACCTTTTATGTGAATACAGAGGTCTTACAACGGCAAACAGTTCCGAAACAGAAACTGGAGATAGCTTCAGGTAAAGTTAAGCCCCTCACCATGGTTCTGCCTTTTGCACATGGTCTCCTGATTTATTGTAAAAGGAATGAAAATAAACAAATGCATTGAAAGTTGGTTGCTGCTATCAAGATAAATACTGTTCTTTCGTAATTTTGCCGTTATTACACAACTATAACTGGGGTTATGTCACTGTCGTGTAAGCATAAATAACATATTGACCTATAATTTATAACGGTTCACATTGATACCTATGCACTTCCGTATCCACTGCAAACCTTACGAGTGCGTCTGAAGCGAAGGCACAGCACCCATTTCGTATCCCCGTTTACCTCGTGGTCATTTTCTTCAACCACTCCTTCGAGACTTTCACTTTCTGCGATGTCAACTTCAAATTCATAAGAAACGTTTCAGATATCTCGCTATCAACGCTTCAACGCGATTGCATCAATTTTGCTCGTGTCCTTGCATATCACTTTCACGCAATTTTGCCGCGCACAACGAAGAACACAATGGACACGAGTCTCACGCGGCCTAGAAAACTCTCTATCAGGGACGAAATCTGCGGTGCATCCCACACAAGTCTCCGCTCGCTTCGAAACCAGCTCTGCCTACGACTGTACGGGCATCACACCCCTACTACAAATCTTTCTCGCCCTGAAGAACACCGTGGAACTCTGGGACGGAAAATAAAGAAAAAGGAAGGAAGGAAGAAGAAAAACAAATAGATGCTGAGGAACAATTCGTGTCATCTCCCCACTGTGAAAGAACTGCATTGTACGCCTTGAACACGAAACTAGGCTTGCCACAGATCTTGCCTTTCTCTCAGGGGAGGTGGCCACAGACGAAGAGACATTAAGTAAGGGAGGAGAAATCGGACAGCGTGATTTCATAAGTCGACATTCCGAAAAAAGTCCGGACTCAAACGATGACATTTCAAAAGCGTTTTATTTATTCTGTGACTTCGTCGTCGACTCCCAAGTACAATCATGATCACACTGCGTTTTTATTTATTTTTTTATGTGCGAATGCAACATGACAGATAGGTTTCCACGGAAAGTTTCCCGTAGGATTCCCCACGATGTGTGGCCCGAATGTGGCGTCAATGGCTTGACTGTTGTGTGACCTGGTTCAGTGTCGTCTAGCGATGCCAAGAGCTCATGCACCGAATGATGTTGGCGTATCTCAAATGTTGTAGATTGACATACGCAGTAGAAGACTATATTTATTAAAGAACAGGCTTCGTAGAGAAGCAGTGGCATTGTGTGCTTGCTTAATTATGTCTTTATTAAAGCTTGTGTTTGGCATGTTTCCTTTTTGCCGTGATACCAGTATCCTCAGCAGCCTGTGACATCGTGGGTGGGAAGGCGGAAGACGACTGACCTCTGTCCCCATATCGCCTAACTCTAACTACCAAGAACATGACTACCCACTAAGGAATTATTTAACAAGGAATAGCAAGCCCGTTCTTTCTGGCTGACTTTTCCTGTCCCCCTTTTGTCTCTCCTTACTGTCATATATAATATAATAATGATAAAAATAATTGGGAGTCGATCTACACGTAATGTGACCCTTACTTTCTGCGGTACACTTGCGATAAATCAGTGACACAGCCGTCTTTTTAAACGTTTTATTTTCTTTTTTCTTTACTAGACCTGGAGTAGCTTGTGCCGCAGTGAGAGTGCTCACATCTCCATTTTTTCTCTTATCATCATCATCATCATTAACCGCATGCAAAATATACCCTCTCGAAACATCCAGCCTGTTCAGGAAGCAAAAGGGGCCCACATTTTTTCGCTGGTCCTGCTGAGCAATTCACCTGGTCTCAGTCAAGGAGGGGACCATCGCGTGCAGAAAGAAAGATCGCATGAACGACAAAGAACTCCGTCAAGCGCTGACAGAGTGAACATTAACCGTTCACTGCTGCCGTCTGGCCAGATTCTCGTGGGGCACCGGACTGGGGCGGGGTGAGTTTGTTCACGTGAAATGGAAAGTGAGGGCCTGTTATCGTGCGCCGGACACCGGCCGTCGATAAATTGCTTTCGCTGACCTAGTTTCGCGTTTCCAGCCAGCCTATCTATTACCCAAAGGCAGGTAGGGTCCGTCCTCCGAATTCTTTTACGTTATAGTGTTTGCCATCATTTTTATGGCAACGAGGTTCCTTCCCTTAATGAGTGGGGCCGTGGAAAAGCGTTGGCATATAGGGGCAAGCGAAACAAATTAGAAAGGTGGCACACGGGAGAATATGATGTGAACAGTTTTCTTCGTTCTTCTGTCGCCAGGTCATAAACGAAAGTATAGGATGGATGAATTTATCAGAGAAAATATTAACGACGGGCCCCTTTCGTGCTCGCTTTATTGCCTTCCATTTGTAGTTTTGAAAAGTGGGCAACGAAGGCGTACGTATCGTTTCGATGCCTATCGTCACTTTCTCGGCTCTTGTAAGATAACGTATAGGCGTGTCGCAACGTTCATGGTAGCTTGTTTCGGGACTCGATAATAATAGTACATTCGAAAGCCGTGGAAGTGGCCCGCCAGGTGATGGATAGTTCACTATTCGGAGTGGTGTACCTTAGTGTTGACGTCTTATTTGCTGATGCTGGGCCGTTCTTCGGAACGTTGTTGATGGATGATGTGCTGACTCATTCAAAGGAAAAAGAAGTTCGAACATAAATTAATAACCTCTTCTGTTATGTAAATAAAATGTTTTTTTTTTTTTTTTTGCAAGTTGTTGCGGTCTCTAAAAATTGTAGGGTAAAGACTCCACGGGTTGATGATGGTAGTACTTGACGGAATTTTTGTACGTCCCTATGGAGTTGAAAAGCGCCCATGCGTAAGAAGTTCTCAAACGAATGAAACTTCGTAGGTATTAGCGTTACCGGACTGTGTCGTACTCTGCTAGTGGCTGCTTCCTTTCACTGTTTATTTTCTCTTTCTCCTTTGTGCGTGTGTGTGTGTGTGCGCGCGCATATTTTTCCTCTTTTGTAGCAAACTCATACTCAGTGTAGGTGTACTCGGGTATCCAGCCACTGACGCCCTCGTGTACCCAAACTCCTTACACTGTCCGCTTTGCTGTAGGAAATGTGTGGCCGCTTCCCCACAACTGTATTTTCCGCTGTAAATCTACAAGGAACTATCACCCTGTCTCGTATCTGTGCGCAAGCACTCGGTTTTCTTGCTAAACGACCGAATTCTACCGTTTCCAGTGGCAGGGAAGCCGTTGAGACAGGAAAGTATTTTCCTTATTCATAAAAAATAAAAAAAAAGTACAAGGACGACTTTTATCTAAATCTGCAGCGAGTGGCTTCACGCCATCTACTGCATACTGATGCTCGCACCAGTTGATGCTGCAGCCCAGATTTTGTAAAGGAAATGGACCAGACGGTTCGCCTGAGGGATTGAAAGGAAAATCTAGTGCGACCGATCACTGTGCACCATCAACGAAATCTCCGCTTTAATGTGTAATGTCCCCGTACCATTTGATCCCTGAAGCTCCGGATGTGATACGGATAATAAATATGCAGCACGGAGTTACTAGCACAACAATTTACGCCAATGTTATGCCGACAGTCTTGGGGGGGGGGGATATATTTATTAGAACAAAGAAAAGAAAAAGGAGGAAAGGTCAGCCAAACGGGACGACGGCTTGCTGTTCCGCAAAGAAAATAAGGAAAAAGTAAAGGAAGAATAAAATAAATAAAATGAAGAGAAAAGAATTAGGAAATAAAGGATAAACTAACAAACTCTAACAAAGTCTTGGGGGGAAAGTTGATTAAACACATGCCTAATGATGGTATGGGCTTCTCGCCGTTTTACCTTCACGCTGTGTAGAACGTTATGTCGCCATGACAACTGTTGAAGTGGAGAAGCGACTTTCCATACAACAATTCTTGGAATTTTTGTATTTCGTATATGTCTTAATCTAAGCATAACGACTACCGTAAGAGGACAGAGAATACACAGACTACGACAGAACGCTCCAGGAAAAGCTCGCAGCTGACCGTGGCACCACACATATCAGTTATGAAAGAAGCACACACGCAAGCACTGTGCATTTTAAGTCTAATTCTCAGCTGAATTGTCGCGAGTCAATCGAAATACTAACTGATATAGACGTTATACTCTCAGCGTCGTCAAGTAGTTTCACGTTCTGCACATTTCGTTATGGTTTCTTTGAGGACAGGAGTACGTTGAGGATGCTGGCCTTTATTCTTCCGCTTTATGACATGCAAGACACCGACAGCTGTTGTGGTTCTCTTAGAGCAGTGGTCTTTTCTGGAGCAGTTTTCTTATTCGAAGGCGACGTCTTCGTTCCGTCGAAGGCATTAGCCAAGTTCCGTTCGCAGCTGAGCAGAATCATCCCGCTGTAGACTCGCACGTCCTACGCGTCGGCTGTTGCACCGTGCGTATACACTCCGTGCGCCTCCGACGTTACGTCACTGCTTCTACAAAAGGTAGGCAGCTGTCGAGCACAAAAGGTAACCACTTGGGCAATTCCCGCAAGGCAGGGAATACTAAACTCCCACCAAGCTCTTACGACGAAACGTGGGTGACTACGTGCATCCCTTCGTCATTGATGCCTGCGCGGCGCTAAGATGGCGTGCCCAACTATATGCAGCTTTCCCTTTCTCGCTATATCCTAAACAAGGTACGTCCAATGCATATGTGTTGCTTGTGTACTCTTAGTACGATGGCGACAAAGAAAAATGTAGAAGAAAATGGAGGAACTGGGGGATCTGTGGCAGGCTATTTGAGCGTCAGAGACGCACTGGAAGTGTATAAGGCAGATGGAAGGATATACAGCTGATCAAGATTAGGAGAATAATGTAATATTTCCTTGAGAATGACTGAAAAGAGGGACGCAGGACAGAATACGAAGGGCACAGGACAGGATTTTCTTTTTTCCCACACACTCTCACGGAACAACAACAACTTTATTTTGTCTTTGGAGAGGGGGGGGGGGGGGGTTCATCGCCAGAGAGTAACGTTAGTCGCGTTACTCTCACGAAAATACTACCTTATTGATAGGAACATTTATCTCCACCAGCATCTACACACGAGCTTGCTTATTTTCTGCTTCTACATCCAAGATACGGGGAAATCGACATCAAGGGTGACATAGAGAGGTCACCGGTGCGATACAATAATATTCAACCCAGAAGATGCCAAACACACAAATATGAAGTGTTCATGACGGGCACAGCGCTCAGTGATGCAAAACTCGTTTGCGCGCCATATATTTTGCCAAACAGACGTCAGGTGTAGACATACAAAATCCCTCAGGCGCAATAAATGGTCGTAACCCTTTGAAAGCCGACGTTAATCTAACTATATACGTCTGAAAGGTTCCTGCGGGGCAGCTACCCTTTCTTTTAGGAAAGTCTTCCTCACTCTCATCAGACGTCAACAACATCGCTGTTCATGAACTTGATGGTGAGCCAACGCCCCTTATACACCTTTCCTCGTAGACAACAAGCTTAGCATGCTGATGCTCGCAGCCTTCCGTTCAAATCGTGGAGGGAGGGGTGCGTCCCGGTCTCCTACGTTCTCCCAAAGGCCTTGCCCGACGCCTCCAAAGCCCGTTGGCGTCTCGCCAGACGTCCACCCACAGGGTCTCAGGCACCAGGAAGCTTTTTGCCGTGGGTCGACTAGGTCAAGGACCCGGTGTCTCGGACTTCCAGCAATCCGTGTCTCCAACGCAGTTGGCGTTATTGTTTGACAGCGGATGGGTTTGCAATCCCGTTAGTTTGCGCGGCTGTTGCTGGATTGGGACGACAGCTGTGGCAATGGGCTATGGGGCTCTCTACCTGTGAGGGGGTGCCATTCAGAGGTCAACTTGTTGTCATGACTGACAGGATGGAAGGTGAAACTGTAATCATGCTGACGTTGGCAAGCTTTTGCCGTTTCCTAAAGATAACTTTAGCAGGGACATGTGCGTGCGTGAGTCATTAGTAGTTGCAAAAAAACAACAACAACAAGGAGCTTTGTAAAGTATGGAACATTGGTGGTTCTGCGTATTCGAATACAAATGCAAAAGGCGTCCGGAATACGTATGAAATTTTTGCGACAGACGTACTCAATTTCCTATTCATCTCGGAGTCTGTTCCGTAAATTTTGAATGTCCCTGTTATTTGTAGAAATGCCAGTCGCGTTACTACGCAATTCTGCCCCTACTGTTCCCGGCAAATCTTCTTTTTTTTTTTACTCCGTGTTAGCGTCGCGAAGCAACTGTGGCTTTGAGCGGCGTACAGATGTGGACAGATGGAGAGAGGACGGCAGGAAGGGGTGGAGGACAGGAGCATTACTATGCGCCCTGGGCTGACTTCAGGGGGAACTGTGCAGACATTCGTCTAGAAAGTCTTCCGAAAACCCAGGGAAAAAATTCAGCCAGCACAGCCGGTGGTAGGATTCGAACCCACCACCTCTCAGTCTTCAGCACGACCTTGGCTACCACCAACGAGCGAGACGCCTTATCCCGCACGCCCATGCCGCTGATCCCGGGAAATCTCACTTCTCTGACCATTCCCGCATTAAACGGCTGTTGTTGGTTCAACGAAGTCACGCGTCTCCCAAAATTGCTGGGTCTAAACCATCCGTCATTCTGTGAACCCATGTCACATTATATCATGATCGGAAAGATTAGATTAGATATGTAAAAGGAAACATGGAGATGACGAACAAAAACCTCCAGTCCTCCGCACACTAATCCCACGGTAAGATCGCACAAAGTCACATGCACATACACCGTGAGTGACAACCTACTTGAATGTACTTACGTAAGTGAATTTCAGTCAGTAATCCTACTGCCTGTGCATTGAACGAGGGAAGAGAAAGCGAGGAAGATGTGCTTCCTCTCGAACGAACAATTTTAGCGCGAAAAATCGAAAGTCCTATAGCTCCTACGTGCTTTGCCTAATACCACCCAACCCACATGTGTCAAACTCAAATGAACCGTCAACTTCACTTGCGACAGCGACTAAAGACAATCCTCTTTTACATCTGCAGACGACGTGAAAATGATAAAAGACTGGCTCAGGTGACCGAAAAATATACATCAAGCCACGGGGTGTCTTCGTCAGTACGTTGCACTGTGTCACTGTCCCAGACGCCCAAAACTCCTGTTTCTCTCTCTCTCTCTATTTTCCTGTCAAAACCAGTAGACTTTTCAGCAATGTAGAAAAGGTCCCGCAGGCCCACTTTCTTGGCAAAGGCTGTTATCGTGGATAAAGGATGAGTCGGTGCTCGGCTGTGCGATCTCATGTCACATTTGGCAACGTCAAATGCGATTTGTTCGTGCAACTTGCGATTATTGCTAAATTGAGCGTGCGACCTTCGAGTGTTTCATAACTTGGACATCTGAAGGGACCTTGTTCGTGGAGAGCTTTTGTGGGTGTGGCTTTCAAGCTGAGGATAGTGCTGCCTCATACACGATATCGACACCAAGAGTGCGTCGTTTTATGGCGATATGGTGTCTCGCGTGTCTGGTTGGTATACTGCACTGGTCTGGTATTGCAAGTTTATGACTATAATCTGTCAGAGCGTTTGAGGAAAATTTAATATAACGTGGTATTAGCGTGCAAGTATTCTCTGTCAGATCAACGCATTCTTGCTGGCTGGCACAAGATATAGCAGACGTAAACAACAACAATAATAATAATAATAATAAAAAGACGCGAATCTGGATGTCCTGTACCACGAGCTGAGATTGAGAGCAGAAAATACATGAGGAAATAGCGACTTTCTGGGTTACTACGTTTTAAATGCCTTTGCTCGCTTTTGGTAGCAAGCCGGCATTAGCAAGGCTGACATTTCCATTTTTCTTTCTTTTCATTCTATTAAACATATCCCCTCCCCCTTGCCCGCACTTTGAAATAATTTGGTGTTGCTGGACCGAGTACAGCCTTTTCCTCAGGATTCGTTGGTAGTTATGCGAATTACGACGCTTTCCAACGAAATATTTCTGCGCATAACAGCGAATACGCTTGAAGTCCTTATATGGATGAACAACAGATACCTCCAGGCCGTACAGGCATAGAAAGCACACGAACATGATGCAAACGAACACGGTCCTCGAATTTGGGAAGGTTAGTGGATTTGCATCGATGCAGGCATCACGCGTCGAGGCCCACTATGCCGACGGAGGCGTGATCAAAGCGTGTCTCAATTTCACGCCAGGAGCTCCCCAACCTTGAGAGGCATTGGGTACAGTGGCTGCCTAATAGGGTAGATATACAGGACGCCTGCTGTTGTGGTCATGGCAATCAGTTGAACGCCGTTAGGTTGCCTCGGCCACATTTCCCGGTAGAAGACCATGAGATCCTATAAAGAGGTCCAAAAGTGGTTGCGTTGGCAGAGTCGCACTGATGCGTGATGCTACATGCGGATTTTGTCATCTGCTCAGATTTACTGATGACGGTGTCGCCGCAGCACAACGCATGGGGGATACTACTCGACTTCACAAGGGAAAGTCAATTCCTATGAGTACTTTAACGATGGGGGGGGGGGGGGATACTAGCACCCACACATCAAGCAGTATGGCGACCATGTGAATGAAACCACTCATGATCAAAGTCGATCACATGTGAACTTGTACTGCCCTGTTCAGGACCTTTCCGTGGTGTTTGGTAGACGAGCGCGCTGCCTACCTACACTGGCGCCAGTGAACCGGAGGGGCGGCCAATGAAATTTTCCAAACATATTCATCGCAATGCTCTAAGCACTATACGGTCCTGAAGACCTTTAGATTATAAACAGCTGCTTCATGATCGCATGAGCTTTCTCATTAAGCACTGATCTTACTCTGGAAATGAATGTCCATCTCAAATATAGTTTTTGACATGCCCTCTCAGGAAATGAGTATGATTTGTACGTTTCCCTATACACCTGGTACTGGCAGTCAGCCTTCTCCAGCAGAAGAGGAGGAAAGCTCGGAGGAGAGAAGTCAGACGTTCCACTAATAGCTTCATACCCTGTCTGCAAACTTGTACCTTCGCGATGTCCTAATTCTAGTGCCAATATGTAACTGTACTGTACGTATTCCTCTTTGTGAATGACATTGATATCCCGTAACGAACTTCAAGATGCAACCGATGTTATACAACATGAAAGTAATACGTCGATGGCATGACGTCTTGTCGAATATCAACCTCATTTTGTCGACGGAGTTCGTTTATGCATTCAGCGTGACTTGCGAAAGCGGGAAGTCCGGAAGCACCGTTTCATTGACAGCAAGGAAGAAGACACCGTACTGTGCGGTAATGGCAAAAAGCGCGCAAGGGGGAGCTAGTGAACGATACACCTGCCGAGGAAAGCTGTACCGAGGCGTGACCAGGTATCGACAACCCAGTTGAGGGCGAGACGTAGTGGCATATATGTCATTCAGATTCGTCTCGAAACGGCCGGGTTGGCACCTCGAGTGTGAATTTCTGGTGAAATCGAAAGTATGTTGTTAATATTCTGTGCCACGGTGGCGAATGTGACAAGTGATGGTTCAGTCTAGTTAGGTGCGTATGTTACATTCGTAATCTACGTTAAATTAGATTAGAGGAGAAACAAAAAATGCGGAGTTGTTAGTCCAGGCAGGGCTATAGGACTGGCCACTCAAGTACTTGCACAGTGCAGTACTTGCGGGTAACCTACATTACATTAGTAATGGCTGGTTGATTGAACGTATCAAGGCTTGACGTGAATGATTTTACATAGCTACAGCGGTTAACATGGGTCAGTGTCTGTATATGCGTCTACCATTGTTTTGTCATGTTCCTTTTCAGTTTCTTTTAGTCACTATCTTCAAGTATCTTATACCAATGTTTTGTTACGTAACACATGCCCCCTCATTATTAAAATCACGTTGGTCATATGACCGCGTCTTGCAGTAATCTGGGCAATAATTTCTCTTAGCAAGCGTTCAAAAAGATCAAGCACACATCAGAGTTCATGTGTGGCACACACACTCACATTCACAAGCATCCTACAACCTCTAAGGATGTCGAAAGAATTTTCGCAGAAAAAAGTTTTAAACGCGTCACTCCTTGCACTTTTGTCATCACAAAAATTGAAGTTAAATATTTTTTTCTCTTCCGATACCACGCACGGTGGCGTGTAATGCTCCATAAAGTTTTGTCTCGCAGAACGACATTCAAATTCAATTTTGTCTCTCCTCGCGCAGAGGAGAAAGCCGCAACACGCAAAGGGAAGCAAAAGTGCACGCGGAAGTTTTTCTCACGACGTCATCAGGCCGACCGACCCACTTTCGTCGGCAGAGCGGAAGAAGAAAGCAGACGATGCTTCGGCTCGATCAGCCTTTCGTTATTGGCGATTTCAAAACCATAAATGATTTCTTTGTTTTATTTCCTCCTACGCCTTGTGAAACCTTCAATTATAGTGGCGGGATATGTTCAATGCGCCTGGAACGGAGTGCACTGTTATTTGATTTGTTACGGGACTAAAGGATGCGGTTTCAAAGAGGTTGATTGTCTCGTCTGATGACAGTGGAACGGCCTATGATGAGACGGGTACGCGTTTGAGAGCTGTTCTTTGTTGCGATAAGTGTAGCACTTGTCGTCTGACGTCAGTTTCCGGTTAAACGTTACGAATGGGAAGTGCTGTTGGAGATTGAGACTTGAATGATGCAGGAAAGTGGAAGGGAGATCTCTACGCTGGCAAGATTTTTGCAAGGTGTTCACGAACATAGTTTTTGCTTTTGCAAAGTTCGGGTGCGCGTGCTTCATTTTTTAAACATAAAATTAACGATTCAATTATACCAAACACGTTATAATAAAACGACGTTGCATCTATAGGTATAAGTACAGTCATCTTTCATGGTTGGTACGGCTCACAGGCGCGTATAGCGTTCATCAAAGGTCAGAGGTGCTCATGAAAGCAGGTTAGTTCCGAGGCCAGAGCACCATCCGAATCGCGGACGTGCTTCTTACTGGCTGCGCATGTGCCTGCCACCTGTTTGTGTTTCTTTCTTTTATTCCTTCTTCTTCTTCTTCTCGTTTTTTTTTTTTTTCTGTGTGTAAAAACGTAACACATATTTCCTATTTCGTGTCGGTGCTTTTCTTTCAAAGCCGGGGAAAAGAACGAGACAGATGCCTACGTGAAGAGGAAAATGTGAACGAAATAAAAAGATGCAAAAAAGCAACGAGAGAAATCCCTGAGGAGGAAACGAAAAGGGGAGCGATTGATAGGTGATAAGGAATGCAGGAACGCTCGGTTTTTACGATACGTATGTGCAATCCATGTCACCATCGTCATCTATTAGCTGTTGTTGTTTGTGCGGAACAAAACTGGGGAAAATAAAATCTTTGTAGCGGCATACAGATATTATAGTGTAGCGGAGATATACAAATCTTACACTACTGCACTGAACGGTTACACCTAAGGAAAGGCACGGTTCCTTATTCTGACTTGTCTTAGCAATGCTCTAGTGAGTCCGTTTTTTAGTCTCTTCATTTCTTGCTCAGTTCGACCCTTCAATGAACATTTCATACGGGTATTGCTAGCGCAACAACATCAGCGTTAAATAACGTGGCAACAGTACGCGTTGCTGGAATGGGTGGGCCACGCCCTTTACGATTCTCCGTTTGGTACCACTTTGCATATACTTCGTTCCTTGTTCCAATTACATCTGTTAGAAGTACAAACTTTTTATAGTATTTTTGAATTTGCTGTATTTAAGCAAACGGTGCTCTTTTCCCAACAACTGAGTTCCCCTTCGCATAACTACGTAGTCCACCTACAACTGTGTGCCAATTGCTTATACGACGACCCCGATCAAAACATCCATTGCATTTTATTTGCGGTGTTATTACGTACGTTTTGTTTGTTTGTTTTTTGTTTCTAACGGTTCTACTTTTGTTTGTAGACAATAGGAAAACGGACCGCGCTGCAAGAGAAACGCACATAGGGTTACGAAAGTGGCGAAGCATGATCTTCGGTTGCGTGCGTTTGGAGGCCTTGAATCATCACAATGAGCGAAACCGAGTCACACGAACAGGAGACCCCTCGAGTAGATTTTGTGCCCACGTCAACTGATTGGTTTCCAACTTGTTCAATCATTCGAACCGGTCGTCACTTGTTGAAATTGGAAAACGTCTACGCGTCCCATCAAGACCTTTGGAGCACACAACGCTGTGGTTAAAGCAACCGTGCATTCACACGAGTGACATCTCCACGGAATATTCTAATGGAACAAAAAAATGAAAAACAGCTCATGAAGTTCCGTTGCGTCCTACGTTGAGACAGTTGAGCGTTTGCACGGCGCGGGAATACCTGGAGTGACGAACTGCGCGTACGGCAGAGATAGCAGACGACACCATCGGCCCTGGGCTGTAGCCATCGGGCTACAATAACGCACGATAGCTCATCCGCTATATGGGGGGGGGGGGCATATATGTTTATTCGAGGACAAGTACAAGTATATTGGAAAGGTCAGTCAGTCGCAAGGTCGAGTTGCTATTCCGTTGAAAACAAAAAGCAAAGGAAAAGAAGGGAAAGGGAAGGGGAGAGGAAAGAAATTAAAGCTGATTCAGAGACTACATCTGGCTTAATAGGTTGGGCTGCGGTGGATCTCGCGATAGCAGTGACAACAACGGCGATATGCCTTAATTGAAGATAAGCACGCCCATCTCATTTGCTTCGACAAAAGCGAAATGGTGCTGACAAGCTGGTGCATGATTGTCTTCTGGTGCATGTCCGTGTCTCGGGTTTAGTTTGCACTCATTTGCGTAAGTCATTGTTTCTTCTTTTCTTTCTTATCTCCTATCGAGACCCGTCCTTCTGTTCTGCTTTTCCTTTTCTTCTTTGTCCTTTCCTTGCTCCTCAGCTCTACTTTTAACGTCCTTTTTTTTTTCATTTTCAGTCTCCAGTTCCACGAGATTAAGTCCTCCCTTTCGTCTATCGTAAAAAATTTTTGTCTCACAATATTGATACGATTATCTCCTTCTTATAATATTAATTATTACTCACCATCTCCCGTGGCATAGTGGTTAGGATGATTGCTTTCCACGCCAAGACTGGGAGGTGACACGGGTTCGAATCCTGTCACCAGCTGTGCTGTCTGAGGTTTTCCCTGTGTTTTGCGAAGACTTTCCAGACGAATGTCGGCACAGTTCCCCCTCAAGTCGGCCAAGGGCGCATACTACCCCCCCCCCCCCTGTCTCCCACTTCTTCCTGCTGTCATCTGTCCACGTCTGTACGCCGCTAGCCACAGTTGCTTCGCGGCGCTAACACGTAATTAAAAAATGAAGTTATTACTCATACAGATAATTATAATATATACCGAATGATTCTACGAAATTTTTACACTGAAATTTTGTATAATTATATTAAATCCAGCAAAATCGAATCCAGTGCCAACATCCGAGCAGCGCGGCATTATTTATCGGCACATGTCCCAATTCCATGTGAAGACTTCGGCCAAGCTGCTTACCGGTTGTAGCAATACCAGCAATACCACATAAATGAATCGATTTGGCACGGAATGCTGACCCGCAAGGCTTCGGAAAGGGGACGCTGTTTTTAGCGCAGTGTGGCAACGAAATGGCGGCTTGGAAACAGCGGCGGCAGGCGAGGTGCGGTCAGCGTGATTTGATCACCTGTCCTGACGTTCATAAATGCGGAAGTGGTGATGTTGAGAAATATATCAACGCTGGGTGTGTTGAGGAAAAATTGAACTGATCGGCAGGAAGTGGCCGTGGTTTCTTCTGCGGTTCCATAAAGCATGTTTTATTTCGTCGTGCCCAATTCCGATACGTGATAGATAGTTCAGCCAGCGGCATAATGATACGTTTCTATATCCTAGTTTAATATATACGTTTTTCCTCCTATTACTGAATGCACGAATCCATCCCACTAGGTTTGGTTCGTGTTGCTATGATTGATTGGTGCGAGCTTGAAAGTGTTTCTTATTGGAAGGCGTCGACCAAGCGTTTCTTTTTTTAACCTATGATCCTCCAAAATTCTAAGCAATACAAAAGATAAAAACGAACTCTGTAAGAACGCTGTTATACGGCAAGAAATTCAATAAAAATTGTGCGAAATGCTTCCGCATTTAAGTGCGGTAGCGTCATAGGAACGTCATCCGATTCCGATCCTTGGGCTTCTGCACTCGTTTCGACGCCGTTGTAACTTCTTCCTTCGTCTCTTTACTCGCTTCAATTTTTTCCCTCCTGCTTCTTGCCTTCTTCTCGCTCCACAGATGTTACGGACGGACGATTATATTCACGTTCAACCTATCAACGGCAACGCGAGTTAGTCTTTTTCTCCCCTCACCAGAAGGCAATACACTGTTCGAAACGTGGTATATGTGATTTCATCGGGTCATACTTGCGTTTCAGAAAAGTTATTTTCACAGTTCCGCGTAATAAGAATGTATTATAAAGTTCTCCTTCAGCACGCGAGATGGTGCTGAGGTTCGTATAGGTTGAACACGACTGTAGTTCCGTTGAGCCAAAGTGCAGTGTCGTGAAAATAAGGTCTAGCCGAGATTAAAAATATATGGAACAAAAGTGGTGAGTTCTGCCGTGTCTGTGGGATACTACAAATGTTGCGTAACGACGGATAAAGATGAGCGTAAATTACAACGTGGGACAATATCCGCTGTAATCGTTTATCGAGTCAGGTACTTATTCAAATCTCGAGCCGTCGATTATGCTGACTACGCGTCGTCCAACCTTCGAAAGGTCACAGCGAAATTCAGTTGGAATGCCTGCAACCTCTGACGTTCTCCGTCATTCCTATCGAACATCCATCAAGGTTTTCTTCAGCGGCCATCCTTGAATAGAGTTATGCCGCAGGGAATAACGGAAATGCTTGTTTACAAAGCTCGCATTCCTCGAGTATAACAAATTATTTTCCTATCTTCGGCATTGAAACGCCAGTGGTTTAAATCTTCTTTAATGTAGATCACGTAACGCATGGAGGACTAGTGTTTGCAGCTGGCCAACATCTCAAGGTTACTGTCGGAAGCCTATATTTTATTGCTTAGATATTCTTCCTCTGCGTGGTGATCACATACTTGGCACCAAAAGTGATGACCGAAGCGCGAGAAATGTATAATATTTATGTTACGTGTAAGTCAACACGTAACTATACCTTAACGAACTGATTTAAAATATTCCATCACTAGCATTACCGTTCTTATATTTCCTTCTTAATGTTTATATATTATAGTTATATATGAGACATATATATCTTTAGCCCTAGTGGCGAATGATAGTATCATTCAACTGGAATTATTCTTTGTCCCAGCTGAACTGAAGCAACATGTCTCACATTTGTTACTTTTTCTTTGCCAGGATCACATTCAAGAGGTACTCAACAAATGGGATCAAATCGACGACGAAATCTGGGCCAAAATCATTTGTATGGAACGGAACCGAAGAGTGGCCAAGGCGTACGCCAGAGCTCCAGTCCTCACTATTAATGGCTCCAACGAAGGCTTTGACGGACTCAGGTAACGCCCTCTCTTGCTCGTTTTTTTTTTTTTGTGTACTTTTCCATAAACTATCAAGGACGGCTTCAACGGACATGCCGCGCCTACTAGGGTGGACAGCGGTCAAGACATTTAAGTTCTGACCTCGCCAGCTGTCTGGCAAGCAGTGTCAGATGTCATGTTTAAGAGGCGATGACTTAATTGGTCGTCAGCACAGAAGTGATTCATTGTTAGTTGACACCAGTATGATTTTAAGAAACTGACACGTTAATGTTTGGAAGTACCTGCGAGAAAATGGGCACGTAAAATAGAAAACTATGGCGTCTTTGACGACCCTGCTGTCGGGTGGAGTAAATAAAGGGCTTTGCGTTGCACCGCATGTCGGGATAGCGAATATGGCACGTAGATATAAAGACATGTAGTGTAGAAATTTTATGGTTATGCCTAGTCAAGGCATTGACAATCTGATCAAGCAGTATACTCGTATAGTCAAGGGTAGTCTCTTTAAAATCGAAAGTTCTTAAAAACGGGACGTATTATTATGTTTTCTTCAACGGCATGGACATCTTTCGCAACGCAAGGTTCAACAATTCAAATGTCTGAGGTATAACAAAGTAAGGATTTGGGCAGGTTGCTACATTCTTTAAAATCGCTAAAACCCCCGAGTGCTTGGCTGAGGCACAAACGGAGGCCAGGCAATACAGACGACACAACAGCGGTGTATTGTGTCTATAGTCTGTCGTCCCCGTTTTGTGTGCCCTTCTATACCTACCACTTGTGCGGGCTTTGGCGATTTTAAAGCATGTCACGCGTCACAGCTGCAACAAAAATTTTGACATGTTCAGTACTTTAGAAACACGATTACGCATAGGCACACGCTGTATGAAAACATTCAGACAAATAACTAACCGGCCCAGTTGGTACATGATGACATTCTTAGTGACAAGAGTTTTCAAGTACCTTAGTTTCCTCGACCACATTCTTCTGATAGGATGATATTTCCCGCTCTTTCCATCACGCGGGTTTTTAACGTAAGTTGATTCCCACAGGAGGGAGCCATCTTTGCTAGCATGCTCGCTTTTTGAAAATTACTGCACCAAGTGATCATCCGTAAAAGCTTATATGATAAGCACAAGGCTCTCTCGGAATGGCGTGCCAGCAGCCATGTTCCTTGTAGCAGGCGTGCCATCAAAATATAACATTGTATACTGCGGCGATGTCGAAACATCTTTTTTCCTTGAAGGTGTCCTCCCATAAAGAACGATTGCTCCGCTTTCTTAAAGACGTTACTCGCAGGCTGAACGCGTGACCGATACTACACAGCCGAGATCACGGTATACCCACACCGCTTTTGAAAACTATGGAAATTTCACTTTCACGGTCTTGGCATCTTGCAGAGAAAAGGGGCAGGTGCCGATGAAGGTTATCCTTTGTGTTAAATGGATGGACAAAAAAGAGGCAGGAGAGGAAGGAAAATTGAACGACTGGGTATAACAGCAGCAACAATATCTGAGCCGTACCTACTAATCAAGGTCCGACATCAAACACTGCCCAACAATGCGATGCTTGTATTGGGTGACCCGTTATGCTTCAACTGTTTCGGCAAGGGCACTGTGTCACGTGGTTTTATCGCAGACAAGGTCGCCGTTTTTTTTCCTACTAACGTTGCGCAAGCTGCTCGGTTTTCATATACCATCAACCTTTGCTGTATACTAGGGATGTGCCAACCGAATCTACGAATCCACGAATCCTATAGGTACGGATTCGAGGTTCGGGAATACGAATCCCGGTGTCCAAACCGGCGAATCGAATCTTCCGAATCCACAAACCACGTTTGTTTGTTTCTTTTTCAAGCCGGCGCCTCCTGACTCTGGCGAAAGCCTCATTGGCCAACGGGTGTTTTCTTGTTTGATTACATTGCTCTGGCATTGCTATCCTCCATCCGTCCGTCCTTCTTTTTTTTTCTTCCTTTTTTTTTTTTGCCTTAGTCGTGACGACGCCCACTTCTGTGTGGCCAACAACGGCGAACCGATCCTGCCATTACCCCCCCTCCCCACGCACACACATTGCTCTGGACTGAAAGGGTGCAGGGAGCAACTGTTACATTCCAAGTTTAAAAGTAACATGGGTATGCTTTTGGTTGTTGCTTAGTTTTATGGAAATAATTCAGACTCGAGAGTGTATGTATTTCATGTAGTCGATGAGCACCATGTTAAATAAATTACGTTTAAGAAGAACTATACGGGTACGTTTTCTCCTGAAAATTAACTATTATTTAATATGTTTTACATTAAACAAAGGTATCATATTCTGCTTCAAAACACTTTTCAGTGCAGCTTTTTAACTCGATGGAGAAATGGAGATTGATGTTCTGAAGCTGGAACACAGAAGAAGGGATAAACACACAAAGCTTCAAGTGCCTAAGTACAATGAATGAAGAAAGAAGGAAGTCACTGAAAAGGTTAGCCAACTGCAGGACTCGAACCGAACATCTTCTTGTAGTCCAGGGCTCTACCAGTGACTTCTTCCTTTTTTTTTTTTTTTTGTTCATTTTAAAACTCTTTTTAGAGAAAGGATTCGAAAGATTCGAGATTCGTAAGATTCGTGGATTCAAAGAACCTTCCTTGGATTCGGATTCGGAAAGTTCGGGATTCGTCCCCGCTCTACTTTATACTATACAGGGTGTTCAATTTTATCCGCAACATATTTTTAGAAAAGGTCGCGAGAGCAAGATGTCGTTTCTGCAGTTGACGTCTATGGCCAGGCGGGGCATCCTCTCGAAGAAAGTATGTAACTACAAGACGGCTAATTACCAAAAAATTCATTGATTAACTCATTAGTTATAGAGGATTTCGAGCAAAAGTGAGACAGCAGAAGAGGAGACAATCTTCGTTCATGTTTTAAATACGCTGAAACGCGCACGTGCGTTGAAATACCCATCGCTGAGTTTCGCTATGCAAAATGAGCCGAAACCTAAACAGGGCCTCCTGATAAGCACATGACCTTCGCTGACGGTGGCTTATCTGGGCCGGAAAGCGTTTAATCTGGCCATCAGATCAGCACTTACTCCAATCATCTCCATCGCTCCAAAGCACGTGGCCCTCTGATATCGAATGAGCGCAGTGCTCCCTGCGCTCCCGGTTGCTGCGTTTTCGCTTTCGGGTCACTTGCATTTCAAAATTCGACTACGGATATTTCAACGCATTCGCACTTTGCATGTTTTTTTAAACATGGGATGGCTTTCAACGAGGATTGTCTCCTGTTCTGCTATCTCGCTTTTGCTCGAAATCCCCTAATTAAAGAGTTAACAAAACGAATTTTAGGTAATTAGTCATCTTGTAGTTGCATATTTTCCTCGAGGGGATGTCCGCTTAGCCATATAATTCAAATGCAAAATTGATTGATTTATTGATTGTGTAAAAGAAAAAAATTGAGAAAATACACGGAGATCAGCTACTCCATGGCACGTAAGACACTAATGTGTACGTATTCATTTAACATAACGCAAAAAGCGAAAATAATGAAGGGGGGAAGGGGAAGGTGTAGAAAGAAGAAAGAAAAAAGACAGGTGGAAACAAACAAACAGGAAACAAAGACCCAGAGGGGAAAGCAGCCTCTCATCAAAACAGTCACAAAACCCCCGCCAAAATTGCGGCAACAAACAACAGCAAAACAGAGGTAGTCATCGTCTTTGTTGTTGTTTTTTTTTTGTTTAAAATTACTATTCGTACAGCCCTGTGGAGAAACAATTAATTCGTAACTTTTCAATTCAATTCAATTCAATTCTTTATTTCCCAAACAAGTTGGTGGTTTCCCAAACAAAACTTCGCATGCTTTATACATGATGATGATGATGATGGAAGGAGAAAAAATATGAAGACGGTTAAATGTAGTTTTGGTGCAGACACCATATTGTTGCGACAGTGATCTGTTACAAGCTTTCGGTAACGTTTAACGTCCATGACATTCAATTAACGCTATGCAAATTCTTCAAGAAATTGTTCTGCATTCCTTCGTCTGCTTCAGTAACTTGTCCAAGAACGGTTATTACGAGGGCGTTGTCGTATGGGAAGACGTGAACAGCGCAAGGTCAAAGTATTTTTTTCTATCCTGGACATTTGTGGTCTCTTTCATAGTTTATTAGGATGTTTCCGAGTGGCCTTGACGCTACATTCCCGAGCAGATTGGAGCATTGACAGCATCGTGACTGATGGTGGGAGGATGATTGCTCCAGTTGTGCTTCGAATACAATGCAGTATCACGTTGGAGAGGGACTTCAATAATCAAGTTTAGAATGATTGCAGGTAGATCTATTGGAAGGAAACCTGTTATAAAGCAACGTCAGCTGAGTCACGCGCCTTCTTATACGGAGACAATCCGGTTGGCACCTTCGAGTGTTGTCAAGTTGGGAATGTGTTACTGACCCGCATACCCAAGAGATATATTTTGAGAAAATATGAAGGTTATTTGTCCCTTATTCTTGGTTTGTGTATGTGTTTTTTAACGGGTATTTGGTATTTGGTTTGGTACGAGTAAATTGGGCTAACCAGTCCCGACTGCGTAGTGGCTAACGTCTCCACGTTTTTCTTGAAAATCTGACGCAACGTTTTGAAAAAAAAATGTGTAAAGGACAACGCTGTCAAGTCCAAATAGGCAACGTAATCCCAACTCCGAGACACCCAAGGACGTTTTCTTCTCTTTTTTTTTTTCTTTTTATTCGCGGCGATAACGGTGGGAACGAACCGAATCCTAGTCCTCTGGGGAAATGCTGATTAACACCACTATGACGTCCGCAGCCAACGTGACGTCACCGCGACGTCACACTCCATCACTGCGGCTACAGTGCCCGTTTCGGAGTAATTCTTCGTTTTTTTAATTCTAAGTTAGCGCCGCGGAGCAACTGTGGCTATGAAATGCGTACAGAGGTGGACAGATGGGGAGAGGGCAGCAGGAAGGAGTCGTGGGGGACAGGGGGAGTTAGTGCGCATCCTAGGCCGACTTCAAGGGGAACTGTGCCGACATTCTTCTGGAAAGTCTGCCGGAAAAACCCAGGGGAAACTACAGACAGCACAGCCGTTGGTAGTATTCGAACCAACCACCTCCCAGTCTTGAGCACGAGCTTCGTTACCATCATTGTACGGACGCTTTTACCACCTCGGCCATGTGTATTTCGAACCTACTCACCCTTTATACCAGAACGAGATTTCAAGTAGGAAGAGCAAAAAGACACCTTCGGTATGTTAAAAACCATACCATCAGCATTCCAGCAATTTCTAGATTTTCTTAATGTAAACATAACCGAACGTTAAATTCGAAGGTCCCGAAGATCACGAAAGAGCATGTTTAAAACGATAGCTTCATAGACACATCAACGTCGACAGTCGTGTAGGTCCGTCCATAACAACTGTGGCGAGTCAGCGTGACGTAAAAGAAGAGAGAAGAAGAAGAGATAAGTTAGAACGATATCGAAACGAGTGCGGGCGCGCAGGATCGAAAAATGGCCCAATAAAGGTTTACATTAAAATATTTAAAGCTTGAAAAATTTAAATGCGTCCTGCATAATGCCCAAAGATGACACCAAATTTTAATTGTGTCTGTCCTATAAAATAAGTTCTATGTGTGTCCCTTTTTTTAAGTCGATAAGCACTGTAACATCTTGAAGAGAACACATAACATTGTGCTGCCGTAGCCTCCTTTTAAAATTTACGTTATCGAAACCTGTCTTCCACACTGTCATTTCTTGCCCTTTTCTTTGCAACATCAGACGCAATTTTGTTCTCCAAATAACCATAGTGTAACGCACTAGAAGCCATTACCCTCCGGCAATCTTGATCCTATTGCGAAAGGGGTATAAATTACTCCGACATAGCTTGAGTACCATCGACCCCTGTACGTGCAGGTCACTCAAACATGACTCACGGTTACGAAACAACTCTAAAGTATCTTGCACCCAGGCAGGGGAATTCCCCCAACCAAAATGCCCCTAAATAATTTAATAGCGGGCGTGTGACTCACACTCTGACCAGCTATGCTCATCTGCTGACAAAGTGTCAGTCTCCGTGCACAGGGTGCTAAGAAGGCTTGTCCGGAAAATTCGACATCGTAACGCGTTATCGAACATCATATTTCTTAGCGACATCTGATGCAGTAACCCACACATTATGCCGTAAGATGTAAGGAAGTAACAAAGTGGGACAATGATAGGGCAATGCCTGGGTCGTGTCACTGATCTTTATACCGTCATACTAACACGATTTTCGTAATATTCGGCCTCGCATTGCCGGTGAAGCTCGATGCTCCTTATTGTTTCACGTGGGAGTTGTACCATAAGGACGTCTAATGCATTAGCCATTAAACACATTGTTGGAAGCAATTGTTCCAGTTGTGTTAAAATTGACATTTTTGTAAACGTTCGGATGAACTTTCGAGTAAGGAACAGCGCAGCGCACTACTCCGTTTAATTTATTTGACAGTTTAGCTGTGTTGTTTATTAAGTGGTTCGTTTAATGGCGTCAATGAAACATCCAACCCTACATGTCATGAGCGACCACCATTTGATATTAATCATATATCTCTGACTCTATGGGACCACGTTACCTGTCACGTGGCACTGCCACTCCCAGCACCACGTCATCACCAGAGTGCGTTTGCAGTATATTAACATTGTATGACCACCACAGTAACAACGCGAAATAACAACGACAACAAAGAACGAAACGATTTCACAATACATTAAAAGGCTTTCAAGAAAAACGTAGTACCATTTCAAAACGGATTTCAACACAGCCACCCACGCCCTACTGCATTTAAACGCCTGTAGCACACGGCCCAAACATGCCATAGTATTTTTCTTTGTTCTCTCGAACACGCACAGAGAACATTTCGTGTGCTATGGAATAACAAATATGCAGTTAGCAACGCAGGGGCGGATTTAAGGGGAGCGGGGGGGGGGGAGGCGACCGCCCCCCCCCCCCCATACGGCTGTGTTCCCTATGGAAAAACCCTACCTCCTGGATGATGCTGTGCCGCAAAGCACGAAATTTCCTTAAGACCGCCCCATGACAGACCCTTAAATCCGCCCCTGACGCAACGTGCGTGGTTTCAATACCTACAAAATTACACAAATGCAATGGTTCTGAACCGCTGCTGAACTTCATGATGGCACATTCCTGGCACAATTGAGTCAATCGTAGTGCAGGAGTTTGTTAATGTTCGGAGGACGTTCAGGTAGGAAGCGCACAGAAGTTGAACTTCTAGAATGACAAAAAGAGAAAGATATCTGCTGTGCTTACTGTGTCCTGTGTCCTTAGTGTCCTTACTGTGAGGTTCATCATTATGTTGTCACAAAATTACTGCGAGCAATGTCATATTAATATCACCACACGCTGTCACCTGTGGTGATAAAACATCCCAATCGTCATCAAAAAATAGATTGTTTGTTTCTTGTCTTTTTTTTTCGCTGTGGACGTTTATCTTGCGAGTTTTCCTTTTCATTTTTTTAATCCCGAGTTCCATATTGCTACCGTGAACGAAAAACAACCCTGTTTTTCTTTTTCCCTATTTTCAGAAATAAAACTCTTCCACTATTTATGTTTTCAGGATCGGACTTTGTGGTTTTGACAACCCCATGCGAGATCCCAAGACAGAAGAAGTCAAGAAACAAGTCGGACATGTAAGTAACAAACAAACTCTCTTTCAACTGGCACGAAACGGAAACAATTAAGAAAAAAAAACACGTCGTGTTGTTTGCACTGGTGGAACGTGGTCAGCTGCCTTACTAACCGGTTTTCTTGATTTTTCACTCCCATGTCGATAACCTTCCATTCCAGCACGGTAGTTGCCTCCCCTCTACATGAGATACCCCTTTGACCACACCCCTCTTAGCTTCGATATGAGTGGAACCCCTTCTTCCTATCTCGTAAGAGCAGTGAATAATGGCCATCCTGAGAGAGAGAGCCACCTGGCTTGTGGTAGATGTTAGAGCTTAAAGGGATCATCCTACGCACTTGCTCGAGATCTTCCTTCCAGATATCCCGGCGAAAGTAAACGCGATGGTGTTTATGTCTGTGCGGCATGCAGTTATCGAAACTGTCGTGCACAGCAAGCAAAGCACGCGAGAGTAGTTTGTGTGTAGGCTAGGCCTGGCTATCGCAAAGGATAGGGGTCACGAGCATGCTATAAGAGTGGTCGGGGTGTAACTGGTGCGTGGGCTTTGGTTTCTCGTGCTAGTTGGCCCTGTCAGTGCGAGACCTGAGATTAGCTGTATAAAGTATGTGCCCCGCATCGTACAGTGGTGTAGCTAGAGTGTATGTAAATTGGAGCCAGGACAAGGAATTGATCATGTTGTAATCTGGGCGAGGCCATACCAGCACAGTGACAGCTGTCGTTTTCGTTCACCGGGAGCACCGCTGTCGCGAGGTTCTTCCCCTTCACTTTCTTTCCACGCATTTTCTTTTGTATTTAACCTGTTAGTCGAATTTCCATTAGTATTATTATGAATCGCATAATCGAGCAGGGCTCACGAGAGCGTCCATTTTGTATTTCCAATGAGATTGCTTGAAATCTGGCACGTAGAAGTGCACTGGGCTTATGTCAACAACATGAAAGCAAGTGATAAATCAAAGCTGCACTGTTGGAATAAAGTACCGCCCGCAGCTGTATCGACATCCCTTATGCGTTCTTTCCTGATTTTTTCGCTTTTTTGTGCTCGTTCTGAATTAACCGTAGCGACAAAAAGAGGTGAAAATCAAACCACTCTCACCATCGAAATGTCTCACCCTACTAAACTTGCAGAATCGGTCCCTCAGTACTAATTTCAAGTGTAATTAAATAAAAATTAGCGACTACTATTTACGATCAATTTCTAAGATTTCGAAACCCCACATACATGTAACTTCCTCGTCTGTCCAACGTGAATAAATAAATAAATAAAGCACCCCTTGTGTGATTCACACCCTTGCGACCCGCATCAATCACACACGTCAAATAGGATTGACTGGCGAGTTGGTTTCCCTTCCCGATAATAATGTTTATAGCAACCCGCACAACATCCGATGTCATATTCTCCTACCGGCTCGTTACCCCGCAGAGATATATAAATGCAACGTTCTGATGAAGCAGCCCTGATGGACAGCGTCGTTTCAGGTCACCCCGATGAATAACTGAAACGTTCTTATCTACACACACACTTTCGTCTTGATGCGGGTTGAGACATTACTCGGTATATTCCATAACACGTCTCGAGACACCTGTCACACGTGAACGTCTTTTTCCTCCCCTGGCTGTATGAATGTACGAAAACGGTGTGTCGCAGTACCGAGCAGTTGCTCAATGGCGTAAGGCCTCTTTAGGCTTCGGATATTAGGTTTGCAAATGAATACGTTTCGGCACATCGGGCGTTACGAGGAATATAGGACTCGGCGGTGCGGTTTCGCTGATTGAGAAATCGCGTGTTCCGCGGAGACATCAACGACGCGCGAAGCCGTGCTGAAGGTGACACCGGGGACGCCGATCTGGGATACGTATGTACGTTGGGGCCGATACGGAAATTGAATCGAAATGTAACTCAAGCACAGCAAAAAATGAGAAGACGTACAGCCTGCGTTTAACACCAACCTTTGTAGCTTGATTATTTTTAAAACAGTTTTTAATAATAGTATTTCTGTGCGCTAATATTGGTAACTAATTTATTATACTTTGACGACTCTCGTTGAAAGTAAATGGATGTAGAATGACGTGACACGTCTCTGCGGCGGGGCAGAGAGCTCTAAATTTCGATTATACGTGAAAATTGCCCTGCGTGTGTTTATACGTACCTCAGTGCCCGCTAACGACAAATACTATTTGTTTTTTGTTTTGTTATTTTTTCTCAAACGCCATTCAAGATACACCTAGAGGGGCAAATGTCTTCAAGAAGGGAAGTTTTCGGTTTCTCCCTTGCGTATCTTTTAACATTTTTCCGATCTTTCACATGTTCTACTATCACATCTATACAAGGCAGTCCGACGAAGTCACTCAAACGCGCAGCGGTTTCGATTACGAGTCGAGGGAGCTAACCATTACGCAACACTGGCACGACTTCCGACGACTTCCAAAATCGCACCGTCGTCCTGCAGTGGCTAGCTCGCTTAACCGACAATCAAGATTTTTTCGTTCCATCCCTGGTTTCGCTTTCACTTTGACTTTAGGAGCTATCTGTGGTGTTCGTCCATTTGTGTATGACTTGGTTACTATACAACAGACACATAACTTCGCTCCCGAACACAGCTTTGAAGACGATGATGCGAGTAGTGGACGCCCACTGTAGAACATGATTTTGCTCAAAGGTATCCTGCCCTTACTTTGTCCTATCCCATCACGAGAAAACAAAAATCGCAATAGGAGTAGACGCACTCACATTATTGTCGCATTCGCAATTCTTCACCCCACTAAACGACGTTGACATCCATTCTCGGTGTCACCGGGTACCGACATCCACCGCAATCCTTTTTTAAAGTGCATTTAGAACAATCAGGAAAATGACTTATGACTTCGTCCCCTTTTTCTGTTCTTTATTTTCCGCCATTCAACTAAGCGCACCTCAGTTCCGCATAGAGACAACACAATGCGCGAGCATTATAACCGCGCTTTATTTCCGAGCATAACCGAGCCACCACCCTTTACTGTGCCGTCCCCACCCTGTACTTAACCCTTTCTGTCACCGAAGAGCCAAAAGCAAGGTGACGCGGCCGCAAACGCCAACACACGCTTAATACACTCACTCACCTCGAGAAGGTGCATAACCCTTGCTTCGAAGGAACACCTTCGGTATCAGTTTTTCGGGAGGTCAATGCCGCATATTTTCGCAGGCGCGATGTCATTTTCTGCGGTGCATAGCTATACGATTATTAATAGGAAGGATTGAGAACTTCCGCGTGTCTGCAGAATATTAACCGGTCTACCCACGCGCAGCAGCAGAGAAAGTGCTTGTGGACAGAACGCGTAAGATTGGTAGCTTCGATGAGAAGAACGACCCCATCTGTCTTCACAGTGGCACACTTGACTCGCTTGGGCCTGCTAGTGGGGCCCTGTTTTCCATGCCAATTAGTCGAGAATGAAATTCATTAAAATAGAAAGAGCGGTGCAAAGATATTTGATGTTCTCCTTTTTCGATCTAAGTACGATCTCTCCTTCACGAGCTCTCATCAGCGAAGTGTGATTGTGGTCGCATACTGCGGTGATATGATACATGATGTGTTGTACAGTGTGTGTTATCTTTTGAGCACATAGCGATGTTTCCTTAAGGTCATTGTGCTATTACATGAGCGAAATAAGTAACGTTTGTTGGTGCTGGTCACACAAGAGGTTGTTGTGTCTTTGACAATGGCATAGATGATGTGAAGAGAAACTGAAAAAAAAAAGAAATCCTCCTGATCAAGGCAGTACGGGTGAGGGCAAAAAGATGCCTCCGTGAGCAAGAATGAAGAAAGGAAGAAAGTGCGGTAAACAAAAAGCCAAAAAGTATTAGAAACCAGAATATTTAAATGGATTAGGGTGTTCGACATTCACTTGAATCTTTACAGCTCAGCGAATTTGAAAGTTAATTGTTAGGAAGTTAATAACCAATAACATCTCGCTTAACAGTTGTTACGTCTTCAGCAGCTTCGTTACTCTGCAGCTGCCTTTTAGTACTAATCTAAAAAAAAATATCTGAAAAAGTTATGAAAGGCCGGCGATGAACCACTTTTCTCGATAACCTCTTGTATGGTGCACGCGTGAGGAAATACTACCCGGGCCCTACTTTCAAAGGTGCCTTGGCGTACGGTCAAATTCCTCCAACGTATCTCTTGGTCCGCTGTGCCGTTAATATCTCGAAAATGACCAGAAAAAGCGGAATGACACGGAATTGTTCTTTATTTTACGCTCCGGTGAAAGCATGTTTCACCTCCTCGCGATTTCTACCCCGTTATCATTATTGTCCTCATATATTTCCTCACTACATCCTGAAACACCCTTGTGGAATGCACTGCATGTCGAATGTAGTCCGTGTTTGTGATTGTTCCGTTTGTTCAGTTTCGTCACCCAACGCTTTTTTCCTCTCACTCTCTCTCTGTTTACGAAAAAGAAAATAGTGCACTGCACGCTCTGATGCCTTTAGTTCTCACAATGTGTTTTGCTCGATTGTTTTATGTTTCTTTCTTTATGACTCGTCAACCCGCTTGAAGGGGGCTGTTTCATGCTTCCTGAGCGTTTTGAGTGCTTGAGTTCGTTATAGCGTGACCGTAAGGTGCACAAAACGTTACCGCGCTACGCAGAGCTGTGCTGATTTCTTTTTCACGCATTGCGGGGCATAAAGATGTAAGAGCATAAACGAAATGTGCTTCCGAGTGTTGGCCCTCTTTGGCTTTGCACAACGTCATTGAGGAAAACGACGTTGTTGATAACGATTGATTATTATTAACAATGATTTTTGATAACGAGGATGACGATGGGTATCAAGATTGTGATGAACTGATCATCATGACGATTCACAAAAGAGAAAAACAAAAATGTGAACAATATTGTTTTCCTTGTGCGTGTTCAATTGCTACTTGTATTTTATTTCGAATACGTTTTTGTTCCTTCATGATTTCGTTGCAGGCAGCCGTCTAGACCGTAAGAAATTTTCGCGTGATTTGTTTAGTACTGATACAGTAGCGGGGCTCCCGTAATGAAGCTTCATATTAGGATGGGGAGTATGAACTTTAGCGCATTAGCAGCCGGTATGAACAGCTGCAACGTAATACTGGCAGCACAGTGACGCCATTCGCGTGTTCTACACGTCATTCATCACTCATCCAAAACAAAAAGAAAGAAAAGCAAGAAGGAGAGAAAGAAGAGTTCAGTAATTTCCATCCTTCCAGTTATTTTTACACGTTTTAGACAGATTGCTGACGTGCTTCTTTTGAGAAGTTATTCTCGTTCTAGCACGGATATTTGCAGTGGAGCTAAAGCAGTAGTACTTTTCATTCCACGCTGATTAATTGATTGGTAAAAGAAAAAAAATTGAGATGACCTTCCAAACTGCATATGGGAGTGGTCTATTGCACATACTGTTCATACACTGCGCAGTAACGAAAACTCTGTATTCTTACGTAAAACTGAGCTATCGGATGTGATTTGTCATTAGGCATGGAGCAGAATTGCCGGCCAAGACCATCCTCTAAGGCCCCCTTTTGTGTGTGTGGTTTTTTGCTGTTTCTTCTTCTTCTTTTAAGGAATAGCAAGTCGGCCTACGCCTGACTAACCTTCCCTCGTTTTCTTTTTTTCAAAAACATATTGCCCCCCTCCAAAAAAAAAAAGCTGAAGACAAAACAAAACATAATTAGACAAACGACAAAATTGTCGGGCCTTTCAACAAGCTCACCGTGCTTCTAGTGAAAAAAAAAAAAAAAAATGTAATCGTTTCGTTCACTAGCTGCGACATCTATAATAAGCACTAGAACGCTAAATGCCAAGAAAATCTACATGACAACTGACAGAAAATGACATATAGGTACGATACGACGGGTAAAAAGCGCAGTGATGGTGCCTCTTGCTGGCAGCCGAAGAGGGTAGCCGCCTGAGAATCACGATTTCAGGAGTGAAGCTAAAGCGGTTTTATCCGCTACATTGGGCGGGTAAGAAACTCACGATAGCTGTTTGACGACACGGATGATCACGGATACCTGGAGGATGAAATTTCTCAAGGATCCGATAGCTCTATTGACGGGCGCCGTGAGCATACATTGTAAGAAAAACGAACTGACGTACGACATTAGGTATATGTGGATTTCATAGACAGTGACTTTCCGCAGTGATTTCGGAGATTTTGACGTGCAGCTGAGCAGTGAAGAGCTTACAAGAAAGTGTTTCTGAAAACGTCGGACATTTTATTCGAAAACCGTAATCGAATCCAAACGCCATTCAAACCATACTCGTAACGTCCTTACGTTCAGTCGTGCTCTTCTAATTAAATCTTCAGTACGAGAGTATTGTCTTTTCGGTCATTGATCAAGGACATGTGAAGCACCTGGGGCGCTGACTCACATCTTGCTTATGACACATCAAGAACGGGCAATGCACGTTCATTAGTGAAATGAACCGAATCTATCAGGTACAATCTCAGGCTTGCCGAACGGAGGATAATCGAATATTGTTCTTTCATTTGAGATAGCCTCTATTAAGAGATGATAAAGGATTCGCTCTTTGTCTCGGTCGAGTGGGTCTCTTCATTTTGTCTCAGGATAATGACTCCAGATACACGGGAGCGAACGGCGGTCATGTGGACGTTATTCCAGACAGTGGTAATGGTGGATTTGCAAATCCTGCTTAGAGAGCGTGGTGGAGAGTTTTTCGTGAGATCTCGACAAAAATCGTTGTTGGCAGCTCAGTTGCCTCTCAGTACACGACAAGACTTGCGTGTGTACTTGCTTTCTGTCGGAATCACCACCACTTTCTTCCACCACCACTAATCATCATCATCAGCATCGCCATCGTCCTGCTCACCTTCATTGGCATCATCATTCCAGGAGTTTTGGTAAAGTAACTGGTGCAAGTGATGTGGAGTTGCGGGCCTCACATTAGTGAAGCCGAAATCTCCATTTTATTTTTTCCTTAAAACCAACCAACCAACACGACAAGAACCAAATTCGAAAGAGGAAGAAACAGAAGTGGGAATACACAGCAAGATCTCGGTGATATGTGGTCTCGTTCTTATGTCTCTTGCTCTTGTTCTGTGTGTCCTTTTCTTCTTCGCTTTTCTTCTTCTTCTTTGCTTTTTTTTCTTGTTGTTGTTGTTGTTTTGCAGTCTCCTGTTGGTTCTTTTTAGTATGCACAACCTCACCTGCGCCCTTGAACCTTGGTCACTCGTAGCGTGTTATCGGACACTTCAGCTACATCTTGCACCGCACCTCTTTTGCTATATGTCTCTAGGTTTATGTAAATCACTAAGCTACTCTCAAGGACGGCAGTTGTCAAAAAGTGAGCGAGTACCGATAGCCGGAATCAAATCCGTACATCTCAGGTATGTGCTAGTATTAGACTTCGCCGGCTTCGTGCTTTCGTTAACAGACCAAGAGACTCGTTCAGAAGGACACACTTTCATTCCGGGTATATTCTCTCACACTTTCTTCCATGCGGTGGTGGTGGTGATGGTGAAAGGAGTCGCCGTTGTCGGCCTCACAGAGGTGGGCAACGTCACGACTGACGCCCTGGGGGAATGTGCGTCCTGGTCCGACTTCTCACACATTCGGCACTCTCACATTCGGCCGCAGACGAACAAATCGAGGCGTGTGGTTGTTTCCTTCTCTTTTTTTTTTTAAGTAGCGACGTCGATAGTCGTTTCAAGTTATGCAATTTACATCGCTAAGCTGCGTTTAGAAGTCCGACGGGTGAAAAAAATTAAGACACACATTCCACTGACAGCGCATCACGGCACTAACAAGTTTGCATATCCATTTTATCAGCCCGAACAGAACATGCCTTTTAAGTGCCTGTAAATTATACCGACTGATCTTAGTCGCCGCAGTATAAGCAGCCGTTTTTCGTGTACGTCATCGTACGGCAATAAAAACACTACACTTCATTATCTTAGCTGCAAATTAAGAGACATACGACGGCAAAAAAAAAAATTCAGAAAAGTCTCCGCCATCGCGAGAAAACGAGAAAAACATGCCGAACGGCCGCTCGATTAGACAGGGTGAGAAGACCTAGGCGCCACGACGACAATTATTCTGGCAAGTGGGCCGAGTATACGGGCTACCAACTGGCAGCTCCGGAACCAACAGAATGCCCCCCTTGGGGTATGTTTTTAACCCTCTCAGTACGTGCGCCTTCCAACGTCCTTGAGTCTTGGACGTCAGCCAAAGGATGTCCATAAGTGCACGGCCTATTAGAACGATCAGCGACCCTATAGCAAGGAGGGGGTTCGTTTTGTAAGCTTGTTTTGATGCTTCGATTTCGTCACCTCCCACCTGGCGACTGCGTCACAAAGGTCTTCAAAACGCGGAAGGGATAATCATCATATCGTCATTGGGCAACAGTTTCATTGGCGGTCTGACTTGACAGGTACGCTTGCGAAGCGTACGTGCGGTTGTGGAGAGGCTGCCGAGCTCTGGAATAGGTTTGTTTCCGCAAGCGCTTCTGAGGTTTGAGGACTAAAGAGTTTCCACAAAAATGAAGTAATAATTGTTGTCGCTTCACAAATTCTTCCATTCATGGTGAGATTGTTGCGTTAATGAGAATGCCACTCTTAAAACGGAACTTCGCTGCATAACACGCATCTGGATAACCATCATCCCGAATGACCTTATTCTGATGGCACGCGCCTTTCTGTGACACTTATACAGTCACGTTAATTGTCAGAAAAAGGCGTACGCATTGAGTTTCCCACAAATCACGATTGCTAACCGTATCATTATGTGTAATGATTCATCATCATTAATTTATCTGTTGTTGTTGTTGTTATGTGTAATGACCGGCCTACCAGCGTATTGTGTGGTGAAGCTCTGTCTTAAGAGCGCGGTCTTTCTCGCCCGACGACAAAACGCCGACTACCATTAACTACACTGTTAAAGCACGCGGCTTCACCGTATACTTTGCTCTGCGCAAACCACGGCGCTAAATGATAGAGTTACCGCTCCGGAGAGAGCCAGGCATACCCCTTTTCGTGGCAACCAACATGTATCCAAATTGTCACAAAAACGCGTAGGCCTCCCATTTCAAGAAATCGAGAAAGAGAACGATGGTATTCTGTATGGTGGTTGGTTCCACCTGTTTTTCAGAATGTGTACATTCCAAAAGTATACACGCCATCGAATCGCCGCTCATATCCTCAGTCCCTACCAGGCTCGTTTTATTAACATTTTCAAGTGCTGCATTCCCGTTGCAAGTTGCGAGTCCATACAAACTGCTGGCGTCAAGTTAGAAAGTGAAGTGAAACGAAAGCAAAGGGGGGGGGGGGGTAGAGAAATGCGGTGAAGTCCGCCCTGCGAAAGCGCAAGTGGCCCACTGCGCCGCCGACAACAAACCGGGCCCGAGAGCCAGTCATATGCAAAACCACTTTCCCTCTCGTCGTTGAAAGACGGTAGCCACGAAACGGGTCAGTCTTTTCAACGGAATACAATGGGCAATTTGGTTCTCGGCGACTCGCAGGAGGGCATGGCTTCATCTCTACTCTTAATTGCGCCGCGGAGATGATAACGGGAGAAATGGTCTCAGACCTTTTTCGCCCTTGTTACGACAAAAGAACGCGGGAGGTTCGATGTACAGAAAGCTCGCTCGGTTATGGTTCCTGTATGTCTCTTACCGCGCGACGGAAAGCTTAGAGCTCCGTTGAAAAGAGATACAACGATGCAAGTTATGTTGTTGGTGCGTTGTCCTAACGTTCGCTCGTCAAACTGGGCCGGGCAAAGGGTACGAAAACGACTGGAGTTACAATAAACTGGAAGGAAGGCGGAACGAGGAATGTTGGGTGATGTCGCGTTGGGACTCCTTTATTATTCCGCCCGGACTTTGTGTTGTCTTGCCTTTTTTTTTTTTTTCCTTCGAAAAATTATGTCGCGCGGTTGCGAAGTACAGCTGCTGTGCGTGATATATTTCTTAGCGAAAGTGGGACACGCTGAAGGTGGCTTTCCGCAAATGTGAATTATGTATGGTAGGTGTGTTCTTCTATCCCGGGTGGTAAATTGCGCCGGTCAACGGGATTCCTGTTCTTTTGTTCTGTACATGAGAGGGGGCGACGAACGCGTTTCCTGGCCTTTGGTGAAAAGCAGTGAAGAATGCCAGTCCACGAGTCGTTGTAATCGTGTGACAGTGCTGCACATTACCTTACCACCCGGTTTCAAATCTTGGAACAAGAAAGCCCGCGAAGTTCAAAAGATCTCACGCGACAACGTGTCTGCGCGGTGCGATTGCGGGGCGCGTTGCTCACGTGTTTTGCTCCGAGGAAAACATCCACAAAAAGCATATCTTGTTGGTCAGGTGTTTCTCGAGGCATTCTAGAACTTGCCAATTCGCAGCTAGGCTCCGAAACCAATATTTTAAAAGTTATATAGCTAATTATTCTGATCTCATTAATTAATTAGGCACAATGAAAAAATACTGGTAAATAGAATACACGAGTGAGGAAAAACTTACACACACTGCAAAATGTAACATGACGTTTCGGTGCCTGTTCGGGCATCATCATCAGAAACGTCACATTACATTTTGTTTCATTGTTGCGTTAAGCCAGTATGTGTAAGTTTTCCCCCTTAATGTCCCCTGGCTTCTGGTCTATCTTCAGAATACACGAGTGCAAACAACATTCAGTAGTCTCTTTAAATGGCCGTCTTTCCTTAAAGTGTGCGGTGATGGTTAGTTGAGACATCTTGCACAACGGTAGCGATTATACATTCTATGTTTCGTCACTTTTCTTCCGCAGGGAGTTAAAATCAAAATGGACAACGACGGCAACATCATGATCAAGCGTGTGAGCAAGAGCAACGTCTACATCAAGGAAATCGCGGGTGAAAACAACAGCGTCTCCACAGAGATCATTCGAAGCAACGGACTCCTGGAGCTGGAGAAGCCAGTGAAGGTAGGCGACCTTCATTCACGTGTCCGTCATAATTGCTTATATCGTGGGGCTGTGAAACGGAGGACCTTCAACCTGAAATGTGTCTTTCACGATGTGAAAGACAGAAAATTGCTCAACAGACAACCTTCTCAACGCGTTCATGCAGACGTCTTCCAGCGGCGTTTATGTGATCCGTTCCCACAGTCTGCGGGAATTAAAAATGACATGTACGATACGTATCACTGTGTCTGCCTGTCGGACAGTGCAACAAAAACACAAGGTGCATGGAAAGTAACTGCAGAATGAGGTGACATGCCAACCTTCTTAATGTTTTGACTTAACCTTCTAGCGGTGCACGTCCTGTGGTCATAATGTGGTTCTTCGTCTTCAGGGACTGCATGTAATGAATGTTTCAGTTCTGTGTCACTTGCGTGTTTGCACCGCTTGCTGTCTTTTGCACAAAACCATCAATCTGTAAAGTGGGCTTTCGCGCAACATGACTCGGTTTCAGGTGAAGCAGGCTTTAGCGTGCCAGTGAAGGCAGGAAAACAAGTAAGAACACAGACGGTAAACGAAGACTGCTATGAAAGCTTCCAACATGCATACAGCAACGGCGTTCACTTATTTATAGACAACTTGCATAGCGCTTTTTGATTCTTCGAAGAGCAGTACGGCTGGAATGTCCCTGCAGTACGGTTGTTTGCAGTAGCTGGCTGTAGGGGTACTGAATGGCATGAGGACGACAAACAATGCATGATTCTGCAACAGGCTGTTCCTATGAGTTCGTCTCAGTTCAGTAGCTTGTACTAGTATTAAGTACACGACTCAAACGCGTGCTTCAGAAATTTTGAGGAGTCGTGTCGTGCAAAAAATGAGAGAAAAAAAATCATATGGTTACTTCTTTCAAAACAATACATGAAGTGATACAAGCCTTTTCGAACAAACTGATCACGTTCACCCTGGTACGCTTCGCTAGCGCAGTCTTGTATACAATACATTGCACTGCACGTGATTTTTAGTGTCCTTGCTCCTACTGAAAAATTCCGACAGTGTCCCACACGAACAATTAAGTCGCGCTTGAGCTGGACATTCAATTAAAATGTTTTTGCGCATACAGAAGTAGGCGCTCCTCGACGTTCTCGAACGGTTTGTTTAAATCATAGATAAGAAAATTCCAGCGAAGGTCGGTCTCAAGGAACGACCTTATTCACCAACCCCACCCTGATCTTTGTCTCAAGTAATTTGCATTGACAGTTAATTGCTGTGACTGTGCCACGCTGACGTACGCGGAACGGGATATTTCGTACTGCTCTGGTTTTTATTTTCCTCCTCGCTATCTTTGCTCAAGGCTAGATTGTGCAAAGACACAATGGCCATCTACAGGTTTTTTAGCGGAAGTCGTGTTCTTGTGCGGTTAGGCGGCGCCACCTTCCTGGCGCCGTTCGAGGGTGAGAAATGTCCTGTGGTGTAACGGCTACCCTAACTGATAGCAACATTGTTGCTAGCCGGACCGTAGATACATAAATTAAGTGCATGATCCTCGAATTAGTGTTGCCTGCGCAAGGTATTTCTGCCATGAAAATTGTCTAAGCGTAACGGGACACTTGTTGTTAGAGAAGGACATTTCTGAAACGATTCAATTAAGTGGAGGCGCAATAATATTTTTGTGATGGCGCCAAGCAGGACAATGTACTGAACGTGCGAACGCATAGGGGAAGACTAGTAGCTCAATATTACCACCAAAAAGTTCGGCTGGGATTATGAGCGATATTTCACTTCAATGGCGTTGTGGAATTCCATCTCCCACGTTTATATGAAAAGGCTTACCTCAGAAAGGGTCATCAAAGGCTATGCTTTGTACATGACCTGCGACCAGTGGCCATGCTGAGTGCAACTACTGAACTACATCAGTAACATCACTCAACCTTGGCGCGGTCCTAGCCCCTCAAAAGGGCCAATATATTAGTCAGCTTTAGTATAACGAACGCTGTAGCCTTTGCGTACGTAAGGGATGGCGTTGGTGGTTCTGCGCACGCACAAGACACAAGTGCGTTTCAGTATAGCGTACGCTGTCGCCTTTGCGTGCGTAAGGGATAGCGTTGGTGGTTCTGCGCACACACAAGACACAAGTGAGTTTTAGTATAGCGTACGCTGTCGCCTTTGCGTACGTAAGGGATAGCGTTGGTGGTTCTGCGCACGCACAAGACACAAGTGAATTGTAGTATAACGTACGCTGTCGCCTTTGCTTACGTAAGGGATGGCGTTGGTGGCTCTGCGTACACACAAGACACAAGTGAGTTTTAGTATAACGTACGCTGTCGCCTTTGCGTACGTAAGAGGTAGCGTGGTGGTTTTGTGCAATGTGCAAAGCCCTGCTTGTGTCTTGCGCTTGCGCAGAACCACCAACGCTATCCCTTACGTACGCAAAGGCGATAGCATACGATAATGAAACTCACTACAAGCAGAGCTTTGCGCATTGCTCAGAACCACTACGCTATCCCGTACGTATACACAAATGCGACAGCGTACGTTATACTGAAACTCACTATTATTATCACCGTGTGGTTGCTCATGGTGACTCTTCCAAACAAATTTTTATTCTCTGAAACATTAGAGAGCCAACCACGTTCTAGAAACGTCATTATATATTGACCTGATGATGGGGTTTCATGCAGCACGGAATATTCCTTTCCCCAGCCATGACCAGGTGATGATGATGATTCGGGTTTTTATGGCGCACGGACAACTATCCAGCCATGACCAGAAACCACTCAACTCACTATAGGCTTGGCCTTGCCTCTCCCCCACGCTATGATGCACATGTTCTCGCACATTCCATAGAGTCTGCAAGATACACGCGAAGGGGTAATACAGATAACCACCCGTAGCAAATCGGCTTATTACTGAGCCTGAATAAAAGGGGAACGCATGGAGATTACCCGCCACGAAGAGCTATGTGCTCAAAGGGTTACTGAGCTACACGGGAGAGGGCGCCACATTTTCGCCCTCTCTCTCTCTGCGTCTCTCTTTCTCTTTGCTTGTGTACACTCGTGATGGTCCAACTTGAAAAGCAGCTCCCCATCGTAGTACCCTATTGGCATAATTAAAAGCCCTCTTTAGTGGCGATCGGAAAACAGATCACGTAGGGGAGATTGAAATCTACTTCTTTCCGAGGGACCTTGGCGAGGTTTGATAACCCTTTCGCGACGATGCGTTATCTATAAAAGCAGATAAATCGTACGAATAATCCGATCGACGCTTCGCTGACTTCGGGGACTTCTTTACGTTTTCTCTTTCTTCTGAAGAAGAGTGGGACATATATATAGTCGGTAGGGGAATTCTTTCGGCTGACTGGCGATGATGTCGCAGTCAGTTTAAGTGATGCAGGTGCTGCATAACAGATGAGCACAGGTGTTGAGGATGACGTGCTAGTTTAGTGTACAAACACACGCAATATCAGAAGAAATATCCGTGGAACTGTGGTATAAAAAAAATCTGCTAGTTAATAACCGTTTTACAAGTTGTTCTCCTGTTGAGGATAAAGTATCACCTGCGGCGATGAAAGAACTACTCATTATCACCAAAAAAAGGTTGTTGTTGTTGCTGCTGCTGTTCAAATTGTCCTACTGTTGGAGAAGCAAAGTTCGAAGCGAAAGCAAGCAGAAGTGTTATACCAATTTATACCATGTTCACCCATTTAATGCCTCAGGCACTTGGGTATGTCACAATAAATAAATAAAGTAAAGTAAAGTGCGACTCGTAAAGTGCACTGTGAGCTGTACTTGCTACTATACTTTTCCATGACACACAGCTCAGACAGTTTGTCTCCGCGCCGGGGAGAGGATGAAGTTTAGAGAAATCACGTGGCAAAGTGTCTGTCCACTCACGAGACAGCTATAAGGGTGTATTCGTAGACGGGCATGGGTCCCAAGAGGAAACCAAGTGCGCCTCCCCTTGAAATGTTTCCTCTTTATTTGGGAGAGGATCCAACGAGGCCGCTCCACGGGCAATAGGGGAAGAGGGGAACTGGGGAGCTGCGCACACAGCTGACCTACTTGCATAGCGTATAAGACCGAAAGTTAGTGTGCACAATATTAGGGACACAATAGCAGGTGCCGCCACCACCGATAGCTGTACTGGGGAGGAGGAGGGAGAGACACTACGACCCTGTTTCGATAGGATGAGTCCTAATTATTTTCTATCTTCTCTATATCTGCAGCTGTTCGAGATGAAGAAATTTCAGCAGAACGTATCGAGGGAACTGAAGCGTGCTTACCCGGACCGCAGGCACCTGGAGGCGCAGTGCGTGAGCTGCGTCAGTTTCGTCAAAGACAATCACGACCTCCTTGACTGCCCCTGCTGGGTTATGGTCATCAATATCGTCGCCCTACATATGCTCAAGAACAAGCTGCCGCCGCCCAGTACGTAACCCAGGAAAAAAACAATTTTCAATTAATACTGTGTTGTTGATGTAATATACCAAACAAAGTCATGCCTTGTTCGCGTGACTCACCACGTGAATCTCTTCTCATGGGAGATGTTGATGTTGATGCTGGCGAAAAAAGGTGATAAAACAGACATAATGGGAGATAATGTGACAAATGCGCTTGTATTTTATGTATACACAATACGTATACCGTGTGCTAAGTATATAGGATGGTGATGTGATAAAGAAAAAATGGGGATGTGAGTTACGACAAAGTCGAACTGGCTACCCCAGTACGCGTACACACAGAAAGTACAAACAGATGAGAGAGTTAAATTGATGGAGTTCAACATGTAGTTCAAAAGTTTCGACCAAGTGAGTGTAACACGTCGGAATCGCTGAGGGCACACGTAGCACACATTCAGCGAGTCATAGAATGTCCATAAGCCCAGTTGTATATAGAAAATCTACAAGTGCCCTCAGCGCCTTGTCGGACGATGGATGACCTAACATTTTCGCGATGTCGAAGACTCGGAGGTCCACACGAGAGAGGCTGGCCTCTAATACCCTTCGAGCGCGATAAGTAGGAACATGTAGTTTATACATAGAGTCCTGTGTTTTCATATTTATTCTGGTGCAAAATTCTTGAGGCGTTTACTTGCGTCTATATTTTTTTGAAAATCAGTTTCCCTGCATAGCGCTTTAAGAGAAAAGAAGTAACCACTCGAATTGGGTTTCCTGGGGACGCGTTGCACAAAGTGCTATGCGACGTGTCTGTACAGATGACTTCACATGTTTTTAGTCAGCTTTGCTCCTGTTCACTGCCTTTCCATTCTAATAGTCAGTAACATCAGTTCCACAAAATTGTCCGATAAAATTCATGTTCGCTGCGTTAAAGTAAACAGGCTAGGCTGTACCAATAATATGCAGCAACATTTCAGGGCTTTTCTTTTCTCCGCAGACATGAAAACGCCCCATGCGCGACTGCCGTAAAAGTTACATTTGCATATTTACAGCGATTCAACATCCTACTAATGCCACCGACAATCCCTTTCTCTTATTTGCCTACTTCATATTCGAAGTCTAGGAATCGAAATCAAATACCCGTGACAGCGCAGAGCGACGAACGAATATCAAAGCAGTTTTACGAGCGCCGTCGCTGCAATTAAATCGGACTATACGAGTTGAGACAAGCGATAAATCAGCCCGTGGAAGCCAGTGGAAACCACAAAACACGTTTGATACGAAATCTGCTTATTAGATTCAGTTTCCGTCTCTCCGAGCATGAAGTTGAAGCGGTCAAGTACAGCTCACGAAAAAACGTGCTTTCCTTCTAGTTCGACGTTTTATTTGTTCGAGAGCGAACGTACAAACCCAGTCTCCGAGTGACCGAAGCCGGACAGGACGTGATATAAGGGGGCGATCCTCGAAACTGATTAAGGGTTCGAGATACTTGAAATACTTGAACAGGGGTGAAGAAGGGTTGACTCAATTACAAGCAGCGTCACGGAAAGGGTACACTCTATTAATCATTACTGACGTCACCGGTGCCGAAGACGTTGTGCTACAGCCCCTATTTGCTCCTCGGCCATTAAATTTTGTGTCGGTCCTTTCCCTTTTCTGTTTTTCTGCCCTTCATTGTTTCATACCCTCGGTGCCAGTTTATTAGCCTTCATAACTTGGTTACTGACCTGACTTACTGTCCCCTCGCCGTAGGCAAGGTAAACGCGACCAACCATTTATTTTCTGTGCCCCAACGGGTTCCCGAGCTATCATTTCGGTGATGCGTTTGCCCTAAAAAAGGGCAAGAAGAGGTATAAGTGTTCACCTCCTCCCCGTAAAGCATATTCGATTACGTCGCCACAAAGACGATATGCAGCCGAATCGCTATTAATAACGCGTATACGCCGCGCGATACGCCCACAGAATTAATGTTTACGATTCTGTGAGAAATTATGGGTACGCTGGAACAGAAGGCACCGCACTTCATAAGAAGGTTCAGCGAACGCATTTACATAACGTAATATGCCGCTAAGAGAGGTCCGGATACAACGAAGTTGGATACAGAGGCGATATTTAATAGCGTCGCGTCGCGTCTTTAGGAGGCATGTGATTGGTGGCACTTGTTGCGTCCCCTATAGACTGGCACATACGTTTCCAACGTTGCTTAAAGAAAATCCTCCCGCGATTTGTATTCCGCGGTGCTCCCTTTTGCGTCCTGTTGTTGTTGTTGTTGTTGGTTTTATAATAAACATTTCCTTTATATTTCCTTTAGGCTGTGTGGGCTACTGAACTTAAAGCCCCACAAGGTGACGTTTGAAATAAAGATTGATGTCACGCTTTTTCGGATACTTTCTGGAGTGCAAAGAAAAATTGTGTCCCTGTGGTAAACTGTTTCCTGCTGTGACACAACCGGTTACGGGTTCGTGTCGGTAGATTCCGACTACGGTGGATTAGATTCGAGATATTTTTTAAAGTAAAGAACATCAGGGTACCATCATTACTTCTAACTTCCGACAAATTCTACTACGCCCACGCTAACCCCTCCTGAAAATAAGAAGAAGAAATAGATAAATAAGGCGGAAAGCTAGTGACCGGCTGTGGTGTGTTCGGTGTTTCAATACAGTGCCTGGATGACATTAATTTAATGTTCGCAATTTCATTTTTTCTTAAAACCAACCAACCAACCAATGTCACGCACGCTATGTAATAGTTCTCACACAATAGTTTTTCTTTTACAAATCAATCAATCAATAGTTCTCACACTATATAGAGAACATCCGACACAAATATTATATGTGCCACACAAAAACAAAAGTAGCGGGGCACATCCTAGAAGAGAGCGGCGTTGAATCCGCTCGATACTTTCACCCTGATAGCACCGTCATTGAAACATTGTCTGCATGAACATATATTACAAACGATTTCTGCATGACCCAGTGAGACCAGACACACCTACTACTCGTACTATACACGACAGCTCCCGTTACTACATGAATCAACCCTATACACACGACGGCTGACAAACACCGCACCCACGAATTCCCCCCCCCCCTCCCCCGTGCTCTATCCAACCGAGATGGATATCTGTCGAGCAGTCACAGCGAGAATCGGCCGCTGCTCTCTTTGAGCTGTTCACGGGGTCACTCGTTTGACAGGGAAATGTCGAGTGCTTCTCGTTGCAAGGTTATTGCAATCTACACGCTGTATTTCACGTGGGAGACTGACCTGCGATTTGTAGGGTGCGAGTTGTTTGCTTTGCGCCCCCCACGTATTTTATGCTCATGTCGAAACTGCCCGACTTGAAGAGCTAGGCAAATATTCATTACGAATGTAGAGTGTCAGAAGGAGATAACGTTGTCTGTTGCGGGGTTCGACCTCGTTGATTCCATTGAGCCGCGATGTCGCCTGCGTCGCACGGATGTTAGATGCGATTGCGCTACTTTCGGCGCAACAATCGGCGGATTAAGTTAGCTTTCTTTGAAGCCGTATTCAAATTAGGCTTGGTGCATCGATGAGTTGGCCCTGCAACTAGGACGTGTTTACCTCCCAAGGTTTGTCCAGAGATACGAAGTCGGGTATTCTTCGTTTACCGAGAGTAGATAGTTGCATAGATCATAAGGTGTCTCAGGGACTGTCGCGACTTTTGTAATCGCCGGTGTTACCTGAATCCAGATAATATGGCATAAACGCGGGCAAGCCGGTGGATAACCTCCATTGTAGACAAGCCAGAGCATGGGCAACACGAAGAAACAACACACCAACACGGCCACAACGGTCAGCACTTTTGCTGGTTTTGAGCTCTTGTGATATGCTGTTTCTTCGTGTTGCCCATGCTCAGGTTTGTCTACCATGGAGTTTATCTGAACCCGGTCTCCGTGCTGAGGTTTTGGCGTCGAACAGATGTGTTGATGAGACTTTTTCTTATCGGATTTGGTGGTCTCTAAAACTCTGTGAACTTTTGGAATTAAGGCGTTCTGTAGTGGTTGCCAACATTTTGGTAAATGTTTGATAGCCGTATACCCAATATCATGCGCTGATAGTTATGTGGCTTTATAATCCCAGTTCCTATTATTTCTCCCTTTAAGTTAATGACATAGCAATACTCAAGTTTATAATTGACTGCATCAGTATTCGTTCCTTTCTATTTCGTTCAGATTTAACGTACACTCTTTCTCTTTCTCGTACACTACGAAATAATATTATATACTTCACCGATCCCCATCCCCATTTTTTCCTTTATCACATCACCATCACCATCACTTCACCGATACAACGTGTGCGTTGTAGAGGCCTGAGCAGATGACGCTGCAGGTTTCTATGCGTTCAAAATACGAACATACGCCTTCGTTTATCTGTACTATGGGATACTCTACAAATCACAGAAGCTACCGCAGGCACCGAAGGAACCGCAACTGCGCCTTTTGAGTCGTTCAGCTCTAACGCAAATGCTCTGATTTAAAGGTAACTTAGGATGATCGCAGGGAACGTGTGAAGGATGCATGTGTGACATTCATAAGTTCTTTCATCTGTTAATCTAAGTAATCATCTGTTCTTTCTCTGCAGTGGCGAAGAGACAGAGCGCTCCAAACCTGATGAGCATCTTCGACAGATCCAGGTTACCTCTCCCAGAGGAAGATCCTTACAGCCTTCCAGGATCTACGCCCAGGAACCAGTACACCCCGCCAAAGGAAGCAAAGCCTCCCAAGCTGCCTCCCAGAGACCTTCCCAGGGTTAATGTGCCCCGGGTAAGTTTATGACGTCAAGGACATACTACTTACGCTTTCATACATCGAGAGCAAGGACGATTCGCTGCAGGAAGCCCAGAGTGTCGCTCAACACGATAGTCGGGCTTAACATTTTGATGGACCGGCGCAATGAAATTGCAAATACAGGACGTGCGGGGAACGTAAAACATCTGTAACATGATAGTGGGCAGTCTGTCTTATGTGCTGTGCGGGCGTTTAGTTTCTTTTGTAGAGATGTAACCTATCAAGCAACATTGGTTTGAAATATTTGTGGAGTTGTTAGCATTTTTAGACTTAAATGTAGGACGCTAAGGACACACTCATGAGGCTTCTTCTGTAATTTATAGTTTTCATTCTCAATTTTCTTTTCCAATTTTATTTCCATTTTCATTTTTAATGTTTATATCGTATCTATTTTTTTAAGTTTTTTTTTTTTCAATTCAAAAATCAGTTTCATGTTGAGAAGAATCTTAGGCGCCACTAAAACTGTACGTCATGATCGCGGTCATGTTTGTTACATGGTTGTCCCAGTCGGGGAATGTCGAAACTGAGTTAGGTATGGTCAACACAATGATAAAAAGACAAAAACAATCAAAGCTAAAGCTAAAAATAAAACAGTGGACTGCATTACCTGATAAAATGCAGTCCACTGCATGAAAGCTTGTACGATATTGAACAGAGTAGTTTCAATGTTTTTTTTAAATCTTTTTATCACTGTAGTTGTCTCAGGTAACGAAATCAGCCTTGTCCCTTTGGGCGTATTGCGATGCTCTTGCTCGAAACGCATCTAAAACAGTGACAGATACACGACCTACTTCATCAAGATCACGGAAGATTCTAAAAACGAACTTGAGCCGAAAAATAAAAAAGGCAATGGGGAACACGTCAAAATGTATATTGAGTGCAACTTCTGCACCTTGGGACCAATTGTATGTTCAAATAGACATGACACAAGAAACACTGAAGACTTCAGTCTTCATCTAATGGGCCGCAGTTTTTCTCCCGTGCTATAGCTGCGACGGCTGAACCCATGCACGCTGCTGAACATAGTACAACGCTCCTCGTACCTTTTTGAGGTAGCCAGTCTCAATGTTAGCACGTCCTTCCGTGATGGATCACGTCTTTTTCAACTCGGACAAACGCGCTTGCATCACGGCTCGCGAAGTTCGATGTCTGAAAGATGTTCCATTCGAGGATTTAGACGTTCCCAGCAGTCTATTCATAGACACGTAGCTGTCGGATCCTGTTGGACGAGTCTGATTTGGAATGGCCGTTGTTTGGAGGTGGATAATCCTCATCAAAGGCAAGCCCTATAAACAAACGGTGTGGCAATGATCGAAGCTCGTGATGGCGCCGGACTGGCTGGTGCAAGCTCGCAAAGGCGGAAATGAAAACCAGCATGTGCCGCGGGACTCGCATACGATACTTGCACTGCGGAGATACACACTGTTAAGTTTTATAGGAAGAGCCCTTGTATATAGAGAGCCTTTGCAGATAATGTTGAAGGTGTGATATTAATCGCGAAGTCCGCCGACGAAAAACTCTCAGCCTTCCTATATGCCTTCATCACTGGTCTCTTCAGCATCGCGCCTGTGTTTTCTCCATTTCGCGAGCACGCGTGGTAATTTTACTGCCTGAAATCATTGCCTAACATTTAGTGTTTGTATCGCGCACGACCTTCAATGAAATCCTGTTTTAGTGAAACCGCGCATCGCTCTGATCAAGAACCATCAAAAGTGGTGGATTACAAAAGTTTCAAAACAACTATGTAGGATGTGAAAATGATCGGGGCATGTGAAATTACATGACGTCAGACAAGCTATGCAGATAAACAATCTTGGAAATGAGTGATGCCGAATCAAGTAGCGTAAATTGCACACAGCCCCTTGGTAAGATCGCTGCTGCTAAGTTTGGTAAAGCTGCGAGAACGCAGGCGCTCTGATGCAACAACTCCATGCTGATCTTGTCCGTATAGCTCGTAGCGCTATCAAGGGATTGGGCTGCGTGGCGCGACCATTGCGTGACACAGCCAGTACACTTCACCGGGTGTTGCAGTGAACTCTGTCGGATGGCAACTACTGCGAATGGGAGCCTTGCACTATGGCATCCAGCGCTAACCTTACCGCTCTTACCCTGTGCCCCCTAAAGATAGGCCTACAAGAGCGTATTGGTCATACTACAGGTCTTTGTCTTCATCGCGTTTTTAAACATGTCTTGTTCCCCATAGGGAGACACTGATACGGCGAGGAATCTCTTCCATAAAGGACATTTAGATTACCTTGGTGTAACTCTAAGTCTGAATCACGTAGACGAAAAAGCACGGATGCCTTCGACGCCCACTTCTTTACACTATGTGGGTCGGGTCAATTTAAGGGTGCACAGACAAAGGCGCTCGCTTCGCTCATTGTTTTCTTTTTTGCTCTTTGCATTGTTTCCAGCAGCGCCTTTATGAGGTGTAGAAATTCCTGGCGTTACGACATAGCTTTCCTTTTCTTTTTTTGCTTTGGAATTCTTCGATTGTTTCACCTGTGCTTTGTAAAGGACGTGATTCCTTAGGATTTACCGTAATGCTTTCTGCGGTAAATCGCAAGGCACAAACTTTATGCATCGTTATACACGAGGTTGCTGCTTTTCTGCAGCTGAGTCACCGCTGATGGCCAAAATGTGAGCGGCGTTCCTGCACCAGGGCGTTTTGCATTCGGCCTATACTGTCCTGCCAATTTGGTTGCCTTGTTGGCTTTCACGTTCCTTAAACACCATGACTGTGAAAAGTGTGATTGTAATACGTCCCGTCTTTTTCATTATTAGTCTTTATTAGTTTCTGAGGCATTCTTTGTAATTACAGCCCGACTATGAAGACCACAGGGCAGATTCCAACAGCCGTTCTAGTTCTTCCAGTAACCGCAAAAAAACTCAAGGGTATTATGGTGAGTTACTCAATTTCTGTCTTGGATTGGTTATATCCCTGCGTCGTATCTTACGACGTTTCGAGAAACAAGCCGAACATTTTTGGTGAGCTTGTAACTTTGACAGGCTCGAGTAACAAAGTAATTTAAATGGACACAACAACGACAGCGTGAACATACTGGCTTGCAGTTAACACTTGCGTGATGCGACGAGGAATATAATTGGCATTTCATGACGATTCGCGCCCTCTGGAGCATCCTTTCGGAACGGAACCTTTGGTATAACCTCAGTTCATTCGTCTCATGCACTCGATCTCGTACCTTCATATCGCTGGGCGGACACACACCAGCTCCTGAGACCCGCTCCCGTTGCAGGAGTGGCTAGATATGCAGTTATTGATGTGAAGACGCTTTGAGCATTCATTATAAAACTTTAAAGGTATCCTGACTTGGAGCATGTCGAGGAGGAAAGTCCATGCGTACCGTTTCTGCAATGACCTTTCTAACTTCTCAGCCACGTACAGAATCAATTGGGCAGCTCTGCCCGGCACAGCGGGGAGCGCCCTGTAATGGCGCAATAAAGTGGTCGTAGGTAAACGCAAGAAATCTTGCATTAAGGCACCGCGGCGCAGCTGGCGCCGACAGCTCTGATGACCGAGTGGGTCTCACCGTCAAACCAACCGCCACGCGAAGGGGATGCTCGCTGTTAAACTGTCATTACGTAAGTTTTAAGTCTTGGAGTACAGTCACCTCGATCTGTAATGCTTTCTTACACCACGTGAACCTTTCACTTCGGCAACCGTACGACGGGAGACGATGTTGTATAGTCAGTTCTGCGGCGGCAGCCTCTTTTTAGCGCTATTTAAATGGGGGAAAGGGTTTTAAGGAAGCGGATTTTGGAGGCCTGGCAAGACGTATATTGACACTTTGGGGTAAGCCCTATGCGGTGACCCTTAAATGGAGTATTGAGAATATCTCTTCCAAAGTTAATCCGGGTGATCTCCCATGCACTTTAAAACAGCGCAAAAAGGCGAACAAAGACCGGAAGTAAACTTTAACGCGGGTGTTAGGTTTCGTCGTTCTCCCTCAGCGAAGCACTTCAAACGGAAGCTTAATTTATTTTCCCTACTTCGAATGGCGGCTGCATGAGTGAATTTTTAGCCGTATCCTCCGTCAACGCGCCTGCTGCTGTTGGCTTCATCACGACAAGCGTACCAACGGTATTAATAGGTATAGTTGGAATAGATTTACATGTAAGGTGTGTCAGGCTCTGGCGACATGCCGCGTATATGTGCCGCGGAGTAGGACTGCGGACAATTTCGACCACCTGGGGTTCTTTTGACGTGCGCCGGAAATCTCCGACACACGGTGCTGGAAGCAGTCTACCAGCATTGCACCAACGGTAGTATTTTGCTTATATGATACGGGTTCTAGGAATGCCTAATCGAGATATGAATGTAGGTAAAAACGCGGAGGAGTTCATTCTCTAAGACAACATCCGTGGGATGACAGCAGAATGAAAGTCAAAGGAAGCTCTCGCTCTCCCTCTTTTTCGAAAGAAGTCGTAGGTGTCCTCTCACTGGCAGACGACTTTTAAAAGGTCGAGACACTCGCAGGGTGCATGTATCTCTGCGGCATTGAAGTACCGCTGAAGGGAACTTCCGTATCTCCCCACGCACACGCGGTAATTACTTCGTAGAGCCACTACAGTTGTCAAGGCCGCCAACGTAACGGATACATTATGGTTACGATTGATTACAAGACGTGGCAAAGGCAGTTAAGTTTTACGTAAACGCTCAGGGTCTTCGGAAAGGAATAGATATATATTCTTCATTTCGTTGCAAACCCACGTCGTCAATGCGGTTGCACAATGGAGTTCAAACTCCGTTGTGCCGTTTACTGCCTTTGGGTCATGATTCAGACATATGCCGGCACAGTTCCCTTAGAAGTCGGCCCAGGACGCACATTCCCCAAGGCCGTTAGTGGTGACATTGCCCTCCTCTGTCTGGGCGACAACGGCGGCCCTTCACCACCTCCTTCACCACCACCACCACCACCTTCCGATCATGAGTCCCATTGACGTCACAGGTTTCAAGATGTCTCTCCCCCGTGAAGATAATGATGATGACGATGATTATGGGAACAAGAAAAGTTTGCAACGCGACAGGGTCGAACTGGTGCCCCAGTACCCCTACACTGGATTAACTAATCAAAATTTAAAAAGTATGAAAGGAAGAAGAAATGAAAGAAGCAGGAGGAAAAGAAGGAGAGAGGTACTGAGTACAAGATGTGCGGTCCTGCATTTCGTGTAATAGTACGGTACGTACCTGCAGTAGGAGCGCTACACCGCAGAACACTAGTTCAATGCGAAGAAACCTACGGTAGCGGAACTTGATAAATCGGAAATTGAGCTAGAGGCAACTTTCCACCTTCTGCACGATACTTCGTCGAACGCGGAAAACGCGCATGTGGCCCAAAAGAGGAATGAAATGGGGAAAAGAAAAAGAAAATACGCGATTTCGAACTTAGCGGCCAGCGCACGTGCCTCAATCGAAACAGAAATAGACTTCGATTTGGGTCATTTGCGGCATCTTGAATCAAGGCCACGGACGGTAAAATCACGGGGCAAATCCACGTCATGTACTAACCAAGCGTGAAGCCACAATGCAGCGGAAGTCAATCGGCGGCCTTCGAACCTAAACTGTCTCGCTCATTTATTCCTGATCCTGACTTTGCCGATCTCCCTGCCGGGCTCTTAATAGCGGTTGTTAGTGACGCCCCCTATCCTTTCGTCGTAAATCTGGACAATAGCATCGGATGCAAAGCTCTACTTAAGTTATGTCTAAGGATACGGTAGCCGTCGGTAGCGGCATCAACGATTACTGTGACGTTCCAAGGGTAGAAGGCGGCACCTGTCGGCCATAATGAGCTCTGTCACATGACATAGAAAGTTTCTCTTTTCGACAGCTACGCCGTATTTATTGGCTTACTAGAACTGTGTTTTGTATTTTTTTTTTTTTTTGCTTTGCTTCCGTGAACGATGAGTACGTAACAAAGTGAAACACCCTAATCATCCTCATTGAAATAAAACGTTGTTGTTGTTGTTTGAACAAAGTGTTTTTCACTGCTAGCTGACGATGACGACTTGGGTTTTATGGCGAAAGAGGAATACGTGTCATGATGCGCCAGAGTGTGGTGAATGTGCGCGTGAACTAGTCTCAACTTAAAATGAATGGTGTAGCAGGTAAAGGTACAGATAAAACTAAAAGAGAAAGAGAAACTAAAGTATGCGTGAGTTAGGCTTCTTCGTTGTATCTAAAATCAAACCAGTTACAAATAGTTAAATTGTCAAACATTAAACACGTAACCAGTCCCAAAAATTATCAGTGCCTCTAAAAATCTAAGGCACCGTGTCGAATTACTATAGGACATGCACACAGCAATGAGACTGGGCGAAGAGGTAAAAGGTGCTTATAAAACATAAACCAACGGCGTTCCCAGAGCTTTTCCTTTCGGTAGTACTTGGCCTTACTGAGCACGCTGAGGTCACAAGTGCGCTACTATGGTTCCTTCGGGACGCTGGACTCTCGGGCACTTCGTGATGTCTCCCTGCAGTGCTTGCCTGAAGAGCGACTACTCCAGCAGCAGTCTTCCGTTTTTTAGGGGATAGCAAACCTGACTTCATGGCGAAACTTCCCCTTTTTTATTTTTTTGCCATTCAACATACCCCCTCCCGAATGACGTTCCGTTGACGCTGATCATCATACTGTGGAAGCCCTATGAGGATATATGCAATTCAGAGTTGCTCCCCCCAGTGCGTACATTGAGGCGGTCCCTGTCCGCGGAGCAACAATGCCATCCACTGCCAGCCACTTAACTTTTGGCAGCAAGGGTGCTACAAATGTAGCGCGGCTACTTGTGGACTGCACATTAATGTCATACATAACAATCACCAAAACTAGATACATGTCGCCAGTTACGCTTTAAATGGACGTTGGAATGTCTACTACGGGTTAGTATAATTGGTGGAGAATAATAAAAAGAAGCGCATGGTAAAAAGAAGAAAAAAAGATGTTGCGCTTGTTTTCCTGAAGCTGCTGCACTTTATTCACTGTAATTTCGTGCTAACACTGCGTCTTCTAATAAATCGCTATCTTAATACAACCTGGCACTTCATTCACTGCTGCCTGTATATGAACTATGTTCAATTTTGCGCTGGTATGTGTTTTCAATCTAGTGACTCGTCTTATTCCCTTAGTATCACGATCTGGTGTTAATTACTTACCCGTATTCTGGGAACCTAGTTGGGTAACATGTTAAATAACCTTCTTTCTTTAGATGACCCTTACTACTGCGGACTTAAAGCCCGAGTTCCAAACTTCGGGAAGCGTGGCCAGGAACCCGTTCCACATCCCGTGCCCCACCCCATATTCCGCAATCACAGCCAGGCCTACCTGAGCCTGTTCAAGACTCCCGACCGCTCCATCTACGACTCGGGATATGGAAGCTGTTCAACTGTCACTAACAGTAAGTAAATGACTTGCTATACGAAAACTCCCGTTCACTTGCATCGCAAAAGTTTCGCTAGCGTGGATTGGATACTTCAAAGAAAACCTTTTCCCGTGTGCAAGTATTTAAATTCTCACACATTCGCTATGTCATTGAGCCTATGGTGTTTCGTCGCGGTTTGTCCTGGTTCAATCCCAAAGCGAGCGGACTACTTTCTAAGCGACGCTTCTGGTTCTGACTGTCTGTGTCAGTTTTAGATGGTACCCCTTCTGCTCTGTTACGCGAATATCCCTCGACCAGGAAGTGTGGTGATTCCTTTCTTTTTCGTAATAGTTTAGATGATAAAAATAACAGTCGCAATGTAGAGCTGAAGAGCGAATAGATAGATATCGAAGAGGAAAAGTGAAGACGTACAGGTCGCGCCAGTGCGACCACGGCAAGATGATAGGCTTAATAATTTTCCTAACCCTTTTCTGCTGCCTGCGAAGGCCCCCATTCTTTCTTATACCTACCCCCCCCCTCTCTCTCCGAGTTGAGCTGAGTAATAAGAAAAGGGAAAAAATAGGTGAAATAAGCACTCATTACGAGAGCCGGCTACTCGAGATCACTTAGGAAAATAAAAATGGCTAACTACAATAAGAACAATTGGTGACAAAGACACTCAGTCGCTCAGACCCTCCCTCTCTCTCTCTCTCTCTCTTTCGCATTCTCGAGTGCACCTCCAATCTCCCTGTCGGCAATTTGAAAGAGAGAGTAGAAAAATCTTTGTTTATTTACAAAAGTTTGGAGGTGGGTTACGCCCAATGACGGCAATTTCATTCACAGACACTCAAATGCATACAGGATCAAGCGACGAAGAGTACTCCAAAATCTATGGCCGAATCCGTCCCCAGCAAACGTCGCCAAGCTACCAGCTAGCCCGCGAAGTCTACGTCGGCGAGTGGGAGTGACCTCACTGCCTCAGCTAACCTCACTCCAATGCCAATCTACACGTCACATCCGCTGGCGAAAAACTCTCAGAGGACTTCTGTTGGCGTCGCAAGATCAGTGCGACGGTTGTGTATGAACCAATTTTTGTGAGTGGAACAATGTAAGACTCGTGTGGAATGAATACTTACCGAGAGCGAGACAAGAAACGGACATTTTGCTCTAATACTCGTCCGCATGAGTGAGTCAGGAGGCAGCTTTGGAAGAGGACGCAACGTTTGCAGGAAACATTTTGTGCCGCGAACTCGAAATGATTTCTCCGAACGTGTGACTGGAAGTACGAGTATGTCATAACAGGCTGTGCCATTCCTGTGCCTTAGTTTGAATGTGCGCGATTTTGGGGCGGTGCCTTTTCCCGTGTCCTTTTTTGTCAAGTGTGCCTACAAAGTGTTTTTCTTTGTTTCTGCTCATGGTTGGAGACTTTACAATCGTATTGAGGAGTCGATCTTTCCTTTCAAGATTGCTTTGCTTCGTTCAATGTGGTCCTTCGTTCAATTACAAGTCATACTTTATAGGGACAATTATCCCCGTAAAAAAGTCCTTAAAGAAACAACAGTGCCGGTAGTGTTTAGAGGTAGTGTTGGATATTCTTCTCACATATTCTCACTTTTCTGCATGTTAATGATTTATGACCGTGAGTTTATGACTGTTATTTCAATTGTTCTTTCTGGTATATAAAACCCTCACACGAATAAATCGCTACGGACTGTCTGTTTGAGCGTAAGGAGCCTTGTATTGACTTGTATTGTCGACTCTAGGAGATGAGCCACAAAAGATTGCCCATTGCCTTTTAGGAAAGCTGATATCTCCCGCCTTTAAATGACTTTATATAAGGAAGCCGCGCGAAAAGGCTTATATGTACGAAGCAAAGGAAACTTAAAGGAACTGTACTTTCAGCGTGCGGTGCTCTTTACTCGTTCTGATATCGATGCTGATTGTTTACTTGGAACAGGTAGTAATTTATGAACCTGTATAGGATGTACACGCCAGCCCTTGAAATATGTTTTTACGAGCTCATGTAACTGTTACCGTGATTGTTTTCATGGTGATCTACTCGTCCTTGTGTACACTCCTTTTTATGATGATACTTAATCACCGCTTGATACTCTTGCTGCTTAACTACTTTCTCGTTTTTTTCTCTGCACTATCCTGCTCTACATGTATACTCGTCTATTTTAAGGTCTAAACCATACGAATGAGACTGGCATTCAGACGTTATTAAGCGTCGAAACGAATTTCGTTGTAAGAATCTGAGGAGCATTATTTGTGGTTCCGTGTCCTGTTGAACCCCAGTCGGCGAACACTGTGACTTTTAAATCTGTTTTTGTTCCGTTGAAGCCCAATGTTGATATGTTGTTACGTCTCTTATTTAAGACTACAATGACGCCTAGCGCGTTGTTACTGTTAATAGGACGGTTCGCCGACAGTTTTCGTATTGTGCCGAAGTGTGTAAAAATGCGGTTTTTGCGACAATAAAAGCAACTTCTCTTCGTTGAATCTGTTTGAAAGCGAGCATGTACTCCGTATTTTCCGGATGGTCACGGATGGAAAAATACGTAACACTCTACATATTTTTGGCTCAGTTACGGCAAGGGGCGAACAGCCTATCATCATCGTCATCATCATCATCTATACATACGTATTAATGTGTGTAAATGTTAAGGGAAGAATCTCGGCACGAAAGCCGCCTATATTTCGAACAGCGACTGTTGTTCTTCTGGGCACCGTCCTCATCATTGGTATGGTATGCTATTAAAATGGTTCAGGATGACGTGCTAAAGGGTTCATGACTATTATGGAGTCAACAGCATATGCCCATAAACCCATAACTCTTTGACTGATCATCCTTCCATTCCATTCAAGTTCCATGCCAATGATGAGGACTTTGCAGAGGAGAACCGTCTCTCTTTTCAAATATCGCCTATACTCTCGTCCTGTGGCTCTTCTTCCCGCATTACTTTCCTTACCGGTTCGCTGGATTTTCTACCCTTCTGTGTATGTGTAAGTGTTCTGCTCATTCACTTTTCAAATTTTCCTTTTTACGATTGGTACGCCCATTTCTTTACACTAAGAGGGATGACACCCAATATGGCGCTGAAGAAGTCACCAAGGCATAACGCGACCCCGGCCAGTAGTCCATATAGTCTGCAACGCCGCGTTTGACCGTGCCGCCATCTGACGGAAGGAGCTGAAGTACAGGTATAGCCGAATACACACAGTCACACACACACACAAACATAAATGGGATGATGATGTGGTTCGTCATTTTCCGCCGTTATGGCGGTACACTGCCCCATTGCGCCCATAGAAATGTTAAGGAAGCGACGGTTTTTTTTAATTTCCACGATTTATCCGCAGAGAAACGGGCCACACACACACACATACATTGGATGGGGATGGGGTGGGCGATTTACCACCGAGATACGGGCCAAGTGGCAGTGTCGATATAAAATTTTTGTGCATAATAGGTCCTCTAACATCTACTTTAGCTTCCCGACACTGTTTTTATTTGTTTTATCAACATTACGAACCCCAAAGTATATCTTGGCGAACCCTGTTACTACTCAAGATAATTATAAAAATTCGTGGCTTTACAGCGCGAGACCACTATATGATCATGAGCGACGCCACAGTGGTCGGTTTCGGGATTCATTATGCCCACCGGCACACCGCAATTAACTTTCGTCGCGGAAGACGGCGTGTCAAAGCAGCTTGTACCGTGCCACCAATCTGCTGCCGTTCACGGCCGGGTTCGAACCCGCAACCCTGGGATCAGTAGGTGAACCGTAATTGAAGAGATAATTAATGCGGTTTAGAAAATTATTCATCTTGTAGTTACATATTCTCTTCGAAAAGACGTCCGCATGGCCACATAATTCAGCTGCAATAACGACATCTTGGCTTCTAAAGCGTAAAAAAATCTGCAGAGATTCTTTTCATCATTTTTTCAAGATGCCATTCGTGCAGGCGGGTTACTCGTCCGGGCGGACGCACAGTCTAACTACTGACTTTATTGTCCTAAACTATTGTCCTTGTTGAACACTCTGAGAAGCCAAAGTTGTTTCAGATATAAATTGCAAATTTTGCTATGCAAATGAGCCGAAACCACAACTTCGTACTATACTCGAGCGCAGGCTCCAATTCTGCTATCTCGCATTCCCAAGAAAACATCCAATTAATAAGTTAATAAATGAATTTTAGCTAATTAGTCGTCCGTTTTTGCATTCCGTGCTAGCGCCACGAAGCAACTGTGGCTACGAGCGGCGTGCCGATGTAAACAGATGGAGCGAGGACAGCAGGAAGAACAGGGGGGGTTAGTATGCGTCCTGGGGCGCGTCCAGTAGTTGGATACGCTGTCCTACAGGATGTTCGCCTGGACGCACAACCCGCCTGCCAAAATGGCATCAGCGCTGCTCGCACAATTTTTTTGTTAAAAATCTGTAACGAATAAGAAAACACCCTGTATCGTATATAGTGTATAGGAGGTAAAGTGTTGGTGCCACCCATTAGGCCCGATACATATTGTTTAATATTCCATGATCTAATCAGCGATCGGAACCGTTTTTTTTTTTTCGGTCCAGTTCGGGTTCGGGTTCAGGCATATTGGTTCGGTTCGGGTTTAGCTCCGCTGAACCGAAATTATCAGTTTGAACCGGTTCAGGTATATCGGTTCGGTTCAGGTTCGGCTCCGGGAGAAACGAAAAAAAAAAACGCGGTCAGCGGTCGGGACACTTACAGGGATTGGAACCGTTACCTTTTTGGGTCCTGGTTTAACCGGTTCATCGGCAGTAATTTTGCTACATGAAAGCGAGCTTAGCCTCACCGCACACGGTTGTAAGAGGAAGGTGTGAGATAACCGTTTCAGGAAGCGTCTACTGCTGCCTCGCCACGACCACTTGCTGCACAAGACGAAGGGTTGTTAGGGAAACGCACGAAGTTTTGCATAGTTTCGGTTTCACTGCCTCTTCGTTGCACAAGATGGTCAGGGCATCCGAAGGGAGTAGCAGGGCTCTGATATTTTATTGTATTGCGAGTGCTGGAAACCTTTTGGCAGAACCCGGTCAGGGCCCTCATTTGTTCCGGCAAAAAACTGGCGATACAGTCACAAACTTTTACTCTCGTCTGGCATCGTACAAGAATAAGTAATCGAAAAAAAAAAAAGGTCGGTCGATAGTACAATTGGGTATTTCACCTCTGAACCCATTCCCGAACCGGTAACCGTATCAAATTTTTTGGATTCAGTTCCGGTTCGGTTCAGGACAAGCAAAAAAATTGTTCGGGTTTGGTTCGGTTCGGATTCGATGGAAAATAACGGTGTTTTCCGATTTTCCTTTCGGGTTCAGTTCCGGTTCCGATCCCTGGATCTAATACAGCTACCCACCCTTTGAAAAATGAGAAGCGTGTGGTGTTTAAAACTAAGCTACACTTCAAATACTAGAATTAAAGTAAAACATTGAAAGTTTTTGAATGTTCGCTTAAATGTCGAGACACCAGAGTTGCTGCAGGATCTGCGCGGGGACAGAGCCAGAATTTGCCTGCACTCCATGTTTAAATGCAGGACGGTACTTCTATCCAGGGTGTTCGAGTCCCTTATAGAAAGGGAAATGTCTATTTTTCAGTTACAATAAATGGCGATATATTGTAGTTCAAGTGGGGCAGATTATGGCCGCGTTTGGCAACCTCCTGAGGCATTGTCCTCCTTACTTTTGACTACTGAACGTTTTAATTACGAAAGGCAGAAGTTTGACACAATGAGAACATCTGTTCCTTGCTGTTGGAGGGCATCAATAATCAATTTGATTTATATCTATAAATACCTATTCTCGTAAATAGGAAGTATGCAAAGTGTCGTTGCCGTATTCACTTTTTTTTAGGAAGTATTTCCTGGGTCTGCAAGATCCATGTCAGCTGCATACGCGCATGACGCTTGATTTTCAACCAGGAAAGTTGTCGAGGGGTTCCGCTCGCTCCTCCTGAATTGACCGCAACTGACACTATGGACAGCATGACAACTTGCCGCAGGTTGAGATACGACAGCGACCATACAACAAATGTACCAGGGAAAAGGTGTTTCCTTTAGAATGTTCCACTTTGCCGTAAAAAAAAAAAAAAAAACTGGTTCCGTGCAGCACGAGGGAGGAAAGAGCCACCGTCGCAACCTTTTCATGAGAGGTAATAAATGGTCAAGACAAGACCGAAAGCCGAATTTGGTATCAATTTCGGCTGCAAATATACGTTACGAAAGGTACATTCCATACCGGACGAGAAACTCGATTCAGAGGGCAATATAGCTCCTGCTTCTCTCTTGATTTTTTCCTTGCACGCGCTCCGCTTCGTCCCCCTGTAGGCTTTTATTTTGTGAAGAGCGCGGCATACGTGTAAGAAACGGAGCTGATAATGGGGTTGATGGGTCAGTGCATTATTCGGCAGCTGTAAACTTGGCATAGGACTTCCATCGAGACCCATATTTTCCACCGCGAAATTGCGCGTTCCGTGCAAACGGATGCGAGTACTACGCAACAGACAGCGTATGTGGTTGAGAGGCAGTGTGAGTGTCAGTGGTGTAGCCAGACCCCCAAGGTAGGGGGGGCTCGATACGAATACCAGCCGCAGTTCCGACCCCCCTCCCCCCGCGCTGATACTGGGTGTGCCTCCACAAACATACTTGGGCATACTGCAAGATAGGAGATGCAACTCTAGCATAATTGACTTGAACGTTCACAATGTGATTACGTTTAGGCTGTCATGAGGCCGTGTTACCAGATTCCAGAATGGAAGTATTTTTAAAGGCTCATACTTAGAAAATCATTTAAAAATGTAGATAGACGCCAGGAACTGCAAGAACTTTCGCGATCGTCACATTGGTCCCCCCCCCATCCCCCTCCCCGCCCATATAGCATTTTCTCCTCGGATTTGCACGGTTTGCGTGGGTCGGCCCGTGGCAGCTAGGGGGGGCTCGAGCCCCCCCGTGGCTACGCCACTGAGTGTTGCGTGAAGCAGTCCTCAGACGCTTTCAGACATATCATCATATGTCGGCACGGTTCCCTTAGAAGCCGACCCAGGACGCTCTTTCCCCCAGGGCGTCAGCCGTGGCGTTGCCCACCTCTGTGATGTCGACGACGGCGAGCCCTTTCACCATCACCACCACCACCAGTCAGTTTCGGAATCAGATTTTCGTGGCCACATAAAATGTTGAGAACAGAAAGGCGCTGATCTAGAGTGTGCGGGGGTCCGGATGTTCGGAGTCCTGACCCACACTCTTAATTCCTGTCTTGTTTAACCATAGGTACTGCATGCTTTCCAAGGCTGGACCCCGCCTCCCTCCTCAAAACAACCCTGGATCCTTCCCTGAGAACAGGTACAAGGTACTGTTGTCGCATGAACAGCAGTTTTATAGTAGAGGTACAATCATACCTGGGTAAATTACTTCTACAATGTAATCAAATTACATTACTCATTACTTCAGCTAGAATTTAATTAAATTACGTTACTCATTACTGCAATTGATATGTAATGAAATTACATTACAATTACTGCGAAAAAGTAATGACATTACAAAGTCATTACTGCCGGCGGGCTCAATCGTAACGATGTTGAGGATGTCGAAATTCATTGTGGGCGTTGGATTTCTTTTAACTCGCCAGTCGCCAACTCTCTTTCTGCCTACACTCTTAAACCCGTACCTTTTATTGTAACTTTTAGAAACATGTAACTTCTGTATAGACGTAGATTTCGAGATTTCTTATAGGTTACACCACTGTAACGTATATTTAGAAGTTAAAAGCGACCAAAGTCATGTCTTTACAACACGAATAGAAGTTACATCTCGGAAAAAACAAAAACATCTTGTTGTAACTTATAAATGTACCCTCTACTCCGACACTGTAACTTCTAAGCGAAATCTCCAACGATAATCTCTTTGTTAGTTTCTTATCGTTTGTTTTCCTTTTGTTTTTCAGCATAATGCCGCGTTTCAGCCTCCCATTCGAGACGACAGTTGCGAATCTACGCTGTTATTTTTTATCTGTTTCAGCGTCACCTATACGTCAACTACATGTTATCAATGCTGTATGAACACAGATTATAAGTTCGCAGTCTGAAATACAGATAGTATGTTTCTTTTTAAAGGGTGGAAAACAATTGTCAATGCCGCAACCACCAAGATTTCCGATTTCGCTGCGTAGCCGAGCCTGGTCTAGGTCTATCCACACTGAGAGCGGTTTCCTTGAAACGCTTAACGCTCGTCGTCCGTCCGTTAACAAGTGTAATCTGTTTTAATCAGTGGTTTTCCTCGCGTTTATCATAGTATCGTCAGGAACACCGGAAAAGCTAGATGTCGCTAGCAAACAAGTATATTTTCGGTGTTCTGAGGGGAAAGTGTAGTGAGTGCGAAGATTGCAAAGAATATATAACCGAAAACGAACGTCACCACCGCAGCCCTAATTCACACACTTCATACACTGGGTAAGTGTACATTTTGTGCTAGGTACGTGCGTTATTTTGATAGCAAGAGCTCTTAGCGCATGTTTGTTGTGATTATGGCAAGCGTTTTGCGGCCCTGCATATGAACGCCACTTACGCTTGCTACTTTTCTGCTCTTACTTGGTCGCCAAGTCAATACACCGGCGTGCATTTTGCGAGCTGCGGATATATGCATCGAGATATATAATTCGCAGCTTCCTACTTGTTGTATTCTTACGATATTCTAAGACTCAATCGCGGAGTGAACGCCTTCCCGCATTTATGCTGATTTGTACCTTGTGCTTTGTACGGATTTGAATGGTTCCGTAAATGTTACTCTCATTGCCCAAACTTTTGTTCCCAGGATCCCACATGCAGGTTCACATACCGTCACCAGCGCAATGGAGTACCTCACAAACTCGTCCCAGAGCGCCTCCAACGCTGATAACGCAGTAATGTAGTGTCTCCTGCGTTACTGTACACTCATATCCCTCAAGGTTGTGTGCGTTTTATGTAATACTGTATTGCCATTTGCGCTCGCCTCTGCAACACGAATGTGGAATAAATTTTTTTCTGCTGCAATTCTCCATTTCGTTGGGTGTGTTCAGCTTAGCAAACATAGGTCAGTTGTTTTGACTCGCTAGCTTCCTCGCACTTTTATGCATTGCTTCTCACTTAGAAGATAGTTCTTTTTTCCACATACATGGTAAAGCGACCATGGTTTCTCCTCACATCAGAATCGCACTTGTGCACAATGTGTCACCTCTCGACAGACTTCTGTTTTTGTAATATACATATGTTCAAGATCTCCTTTTCTGCTGGTTCATTTTGGTACCTTGGTGTGTTCTGTAAATGTCTGTCGATATCCCACGCACAGGGTGTTTGTTTTTATTCGCATCACACCAGCGCTCATTTGACAGATGGGTTATGTTAATTTTCGCAAATTAACCCATCCGTAGTTACAAACATTTCCGACATTTCCTGACGCATGTGTTTGTAACTACGGATCGACTAATTAGCAAAAATTCACATACCCCACCTGCCAAATGAGCGCTACTCTGTTGCGAATAAAAATGAACATCATGTATAAAAAGCTGCACGTTGGCGTAACCTTTACGGGCAGGTGCTGGGTTGAAGGCCGTAACCTCTAATTAGTGGGTTTCCTTGTAACTTTTATAAAAGGGGTCGCTAAGAGGGTACCTGGTAGCTTCTGAAATAGAGGGTAAAATATTGCGATTTTTTACCCTTTACTAAAGGGTACGGAGTTAAGAGTGTAGTTCCAACACAGAACACAGACTCGATACTTTTGTAAAAAGTAATGAGTAATGTCATTAAAATTACCGCCCAAATGTAATTAAATTACATTACAAATTACATAATGTCAAAACTAATGTATTAAATTACAAATTGCCAGAAAAGGTAATTCATTACTATGTCATTACTGTAACGACATTATTACCCAGGTATGGGTACAACCACTGTGCAACCTTCGTGCGCACAGATGCTGCTATGCTATAGTTGACGTATTGTGACTGTAACTTCACCGTGACAATCATGCGACGTATGTGACACGTGACTGCTATTTTCGTTTCGTTTTCACTCCTCAACTCTCATTTTCTTTATATCAGTGGACACGTAATCGAACTGGAGTAGCCGGCTCTCTTCCTGAACGCCAAATTTTCCATTTTATTTTCCTATAAAAAAGACGCAACAGCGGAATCCCTAAAACGCTCGTATCGGCTTTAAACGTCACCCAGCGTGATCGACGGCAGCAGGGTCGACGTCGCTGCTGTACATAATCCCAAGCAGCAAAGTATATTGGCCCAATGTTAGCTTTATATCGGCAATACTGCTTCAAGATTGGGCCGGTATTGCCAATGTTCAGCCGATGTTAGGTCAAGATGTTGTGCTGCTAGGGATTGGCCCGAACCTTTCTTAACGAATCGCTCCGCGGATGTCCCGGTCGCTCAAAACTTTGCTTCACAGACTTCGGCGGAATGTGCCATTGACCAACACATTTCTGTTCGAGATTCGTGCTCAACCTTCCTCGCTCTGTTCAACATGTAGTGCGCGTGAAGATTCGCTGAATATATTCTCCTCGAATGTGCCCGGTTTCACACCGCTTATATGGAAACTGCCGGTTTGCAACTTCAGACATCCCAGGACCGTCTTGATAGCCGACCCTTTGACGTTGTGAAAGTGCTGGGCGAATGGCCTGCTATTCATCGTCAAGGTGCACAGCGCTCACTTATCACCTTCGTTAAGAGCATAGCAGAGCTCTCGTCTTTTTAGAAGAGTTCTCCTTTTTCCTACTAGATCTGGAGTAGCTTGTCCCGTGGTAAGTGGGCTCACATCTCCATATTTTCTTCGGCTACCATCATCATCACCCAATGCAAGTGGAAAGCGACAAAACGCTAACCGCACATAACGTGCCCGCCGGAAACGTTACTAATTAATAACCAGCTAACAAAAAGGACAAACCCCGTTCAAATATAATGTTATTTCAATTTCAGTTTTATTTTCGATTTCATTCAATTTGGTGTTGTGTATTGGTCTTTTGGGATTGTGTTACAGGGTCGTCCCAGAAATCCCACATCTGATACTGTCTTGACGTGTACTACAAAATCTGAAATCAAAGTATCTGCCGCTGAGGGGGGGGGGGGGTATTGATTATTGCAAAAAGAAAGAGAGGAAAGGTTACCGCTGGTTACACAACGTTGGGCTTCTGGAGATTTTTGTCTTGACAGTGGTCCGATACAGCGTGACATATCAGTTCTACAGGCCTCAAAGGTCGTCCAGATTCTGTTGGTATAAATCTACCCAACAACAACAACAAATAAGTTAATGATAATGAATGATAGTGAATGATAAGTTAATGATAAATCTACCCAGTTCAGAGTAATTCATCGACTTTGACATACAACGTTCGGTAACGAACGTCACTGAAGACATCTCTGCGCACTTATTCTAAGACAACGTGGCAGCAATTAATATCGAACGGGCTACGAGGTCATCCCATCCGCAGGCAGACATCACAGCAAAGTGCCTGTTGTCGTTCCGACCTCGACCATCGAAGGACAGAAATGAGCAAAACAATCTGATCTGCAAGCTTAGAATCATAATGACATCTGTCGAACCTAACGACCTCCACAGAAGACCTAACGGAACAGAGCCATGCAGGAAAGAACTACACACCGGAACCTCAACACATTTTATGGCATATGCACGTCGCTATTACACGAATGGTGATAGAATATAACGTCTTCGCTTCCTGCACTGGAGAAACGGAAAAGTTCAGATCACGTTGTGTGGCCTCACGCTGTGGACATCGGCTACAAGGACACGAACGGTTCTGTGCATGTAACGGGAAGGATGATATGTGTTCACGCCTGGTAGAGAATAAGAAAGTTATTACGTCATCGTAGTGGTGTGTACGTGACGGCCTCTGGAAGGTTGCCAATAGCTCGTAAATGCCAATAGCCGATGTAAATATTACATATATATATATATACTTTTATAAATTTATTATAAATTATTTATAATTTACTGGCTTGCACTGTGGCATTGAGGAGTGCTCAGTCACCCTCCCAGGTGTATATCGCTCGCTGAGTGACCCCTGGTTTGCCAATTCGGAACGATGCGCAGCTACCCAGGGCCGACGAGCCGCAAACACGGCGAAACACGTGTCCTCTGGTGCTGCCGCATCGTTCCATGAGTATCCGTTTTTCTGCGTGCAGCCATAGAAGCCATGTTAATCTGTAAGTTTGAATTACAAACACGTCTAGTATCATTTATTTGTTCCTTTAATGGCTTTTCCCCCTGCATTATATATATATATATATATATATATATATATATATATATATATATATATGCGTAAATAGCCAATGTGAATATTATGCCCGTTTGTTCGTAATTCGATATCACATTAGGATGGTGATGTAGACATTGGTAAGATGTCGCTTATAACGTTGGGAACAAAAAATAAAAAAATGTGCCAACGGTGTCCTGAGGTGCCAACTCTCTGTTCCTTTCTGGGACTCCCTATTTTAATACCCATTTCTTGTGAGTTGCTTCTTGGCGAATTTTCTCATTCATGATCATCAATTTATCTGTTGTTGTTTGTTCGTACCCTGACAACGTTTTTGTTACACTCGCAACTCTTTATTTATTTACTTTTTTACCTGAAAGGAAGGAGGAGGACAGGAGAGAGCGAACACTTATCACGGGTAACTTCCTTTTGATTGGTCATAACGGGCACTGCGTGACGAGCTTGATAAGGACTTTAAACTGTTTCATCCCTTTCATAAGCCAGATTTCTTTTTAGACGAGTATCGCTGGTACAAATTGCATTCTCAATGCCATCGATACTTTCTGTTTTCACTGTTATTGTAGGGCGTTTCATCTAAAATGAGTCAAACTTTTTTTATAAAAATGGTACATTGCGCTTGAACGAGACCTAGTGCGTAATGTGAGTAAGCTTTGAGATACTCGGTCTATTTTTTGTTTCCTCGTTAATTAATTAATTCGTTGGTGATCCGTGTAACTGTAGGGACTATAGCAAAACTGTCAATTGCAGAGTTGTAGAAGGGAAAGGGGGTCGTCGACCCCCTTATCCGTGATTATGTATCACCTCTCAGTTCTTTCTTCCCCCCCCCCCCCCCCCCGTTTCAAATAAAAAAGCGCCTGAAGTTTCGAACTACCGCCCCACAGCAGCACAAATGCGCACGGGAAGAAGTAATCTCCTCGTTCGTTCGAAATGTATAGACCACTTTACTGTTCACAAATAAGAGCCGCCATCTGCGCATGCGCGGAATTGGTCGGGGCAAAACTCACTGAACGCAGCCGTGCGAATGCTTTCTGCAAGTGCGACATCGGCTGTGTTGCACTGCAACACCGCTCTCGACTGTCTCCTTCCACAATACCCAAATAATTTAGAGCTATGAAGGAATCAGACAAGTGTCGCTACAAGACCAAGTCATTTATGAACGGTATACAACATGACGATCTCTTTGCGCTACATATCGACAACTGGACAGCCCAGCCACAAAACATGCCGCCGATCAGAATCGCATTGTAGTTTGTCTAATATGTTCGCCGAGCCAGTTGACTGCTTATATTGGGCAAGCGTACAAGCCACTGGAAGCACACAATTACTTCACCTTAGGCGAGCCGTTTGATCGTGGCGTTTCTCAAAACAGCGCTGATTTGATACGGTGCACCGTTTCATGTTAGCGTCGTTTATTTCTGCAAAGGTATCGTGAGAGAATATCACAAATGCGATGTCAGGGAATCTTTCTGTTTTCCTGATCGAAACGATTCCAACACACAAAAACGATTCACAATCAAACGACTTCTTCGTTCTGCGTTGCACAGAAACTTATGAAAAGTGATTTCAACCTCTGATCTTATGACAAAAAGTTGAAAGTTCGACATTTCCTGTCCGCCTCTGTGTTGCTTTCGACGTCTTGGCTGATGACTCTCTAAACCTGTCTATGCGTCAGATTTTTACTCGACTAGCATTACTAGTACATTCCTACCAAATTTCTGAGTAAACCCCGCATGACCGATTTGTGTTATTAGTGCCCTCAAAGCTACCAGAAACGCCCCGGTAGGCTTTGTGATCTTCGAGCATCTACAGGGTGTTTCACCTAAAGTGATAAGGAATTCTAACTGGCGACGTACTCGCCGGAGGATCATGGGACTTTCGGCAGTTACCTTCTGGAAACTTTTGCCACCATCGAGGAAGGCTTTCGACAGTTTTTAATAACGTGAAATTTATTTTTGTCAATTGAACATTGAAAACTCCCAAGCTACAGAAATATGAAGTCCTCCATGGATAACTGCAGACCGAACAAAAACTATGTACAGTATCGCAACAGAAATAGTCGGGAAAAAAATAGTAAAAATTACGCTTTAGCCCCGCCTGCTTGTTTTGCGCAAAGAACTGCGCGCGAAATGTGCGTCTAGAGGAAGAAGTGTCCCCGCCTTCATTTGTTTTGCCTTCTTTGTGATAAGACGGTTGTTTTGTTTTTTGTGTGATAAGATGGTTGTCACTAGGATCAAGGTGAAAGCAGAAGAAAGAAAGGTAAAAAAAGAGGCGGGAACACTTCCTCCTCTCCGCGCATCTTCCGTGCGCTGTTCTTTGCGACAATAAAGCAGGAGGGGCTAGAGCGTAATTTTTAGTAATTTTTTCGATGATTTCTGTTGCAATACTGTGCATACACTCTCAGAAATAAATCGGCTACTAAGTGTCAAGGAACAGTTCAATTTTTGACCCTTATTTTATGCGTAAAATATTAACCGAGGTAACCATGATGCTTATTTAGGTGTAAAAGCTTTACAGATACTCCATCACTCTTAATAAATGAAAAAATTTTGACCATTTCTTGACACCTATTTTAAGGGCTAATACGTTACACATACGGCAAGTGTGAAGCAATCCCCGCTATTTTTCCTCTCACCGCGTCCCGCTTAGTAAGCGTCAGTGGGAGCAGGCAGTAAGCGTAAAAACGTCACCTCACAGTTCCATGGATGGTGATCTTGGACATGTATTGCCGCATGTGCTTGCGTTCCAACAGGTTCGCTACCACATGCGACTGTCCCGACGCCCGCGACCAGTATGGAGCTGCTCAGGTGACGTTTCTGCGCTTCTGCTGCGCCTCACTTGACGCACACTAATCGAGAATCATGCTGGTGAAACACCTGCATGTGCGTCGGTTGTTCTCTCCAGTGCTATGACAGGCAGACGCGCATCGCTTCAGAACACCTATGAAAAACAATGCAAAGCACACCATCTAGCTGGGCCAACATCTCCATATTTTTCTTTTTTACCAACCACACCATCTATGTATACACCGCTGAAGCGTCAGTCAACTGCCAAACGTAATAAACGAACTTTAGCTTCACACCCCTCTCATTCCGCATATAGTTCAGTTGTTGATTCTTAATTGACAGCAAAGCAAAAGCTTATGTGAACATGTGAAGCACAGTACTTTCTAGTTATCTTACTTCTAAACAGCACTTCTGCATTAGGAAATAACGAGGTTACTCACAGGTTGTATCAGCTCGTATCCAGAAGGAAATCGAAACAAATGTAGCGGAGATAACGGTCCCTTTCGCCGTGTGAAATGGCAACCAATATTCCCCGTGTGTTTTTCTACGTTTGGCAAGTTGAATTTCCGCAGGCAGAGAAAGCTAGTAAAAGTAATACAGAAATTGAGTTAATTGATGGAAATAGCAACACTACACATCACAAATATGCACATAAATATTTGACATTCGCCCACTCGTTACATTCAAACCTATAAAACACACTGCAAATAATTCCACTATGAATCGCCAGAAACAGCGAAGCCTCTGACACTTCCGCCTCCTGCATGGGACGTTGAAAGCGGGAGGCCTGAAAGACCGCGTAAAGCACACCGTGAGTCGATTTCGTTCAAGCGACAGGCAAAAGAAATCTAAAACGAAAACGCCGAAACGAAGACGCCCAAACGAAAGCCCTGCTGCTGTTTACCTGTATCTTAGTGGCTGACTGCGGAATATCCATTCCTAATGAGTTCCTTGAAAGTTTCACAAACTCTAAGTTCTACGTGTACAACTCGCCCTGGAAATACCTACATTTGTCCTATGAAACGCCAGCCAAGCAGTTCGCAGGATCACAGTTCGGCGTCGACGCCATGATGGAGGCGTTGGAGCTCAAATTTGAAACTCTCGCTGCAACGTTTAAGCGCGATTTGTTTAGGGCAGAAAGAGAGAGGAAAGGTGAAGGGGGACGGCAAAGAGATTATGCAGTGAAGACGCCTTCAGGCTTTTTGTGACCGTTTAACCTTTAACAAAAAAATTTAGGTGTAATAATTTAAGTGTAAGGACGCTTCCATCTGGAAATGACGGCTAAAATAAATGATATTACGCCTAAAGCGAAAGGCCTAACGCTTATATATACCGCCTAAGTTTGTTTTTAATAAACGCAAGGGTAAGCTTGACGGCTAAAATTTGTCGCGTTTTTAGCGTTTTACATCAAAATGGGCGTTAAAAATGCTGTAAGTGGTATTTTAAGCGATTCATTTCCGAGAGTGTAGTTTTTGATGGGTATGTGGATATCCGTGGAGGACTTCATATTTCTGAAAAAAATAAAAGAAAAAGTGGGTTTCCTTTGGTAATTTTCAAAGTTCAATTGAAAGAAATAGATTTCCATCTATTAAAAATTGTCCAAAGCCTTCCTAAATTACGGCAAAAGTTTCCAGAAGGTAACTGCCGAAAATCCCACAATTCTCCGGCGGGTACGTCGCCAGTTAGAATTTTTTATCACGTTAAGTGAAACACCCTGTATATCAGAAGCAGTCGTATGCGGCCCACGTAGTTCCTCCATGGCTCAGTGCAGCCCGCGGACACGAATGAGTTCGGCACCCCTGGTGTACACTAAAAAAAGAAGAGAAATGGATGATTGGATATCGCCATGGTGACGGGAATAATGGGGTAACGTTATCTGAGCTATTGACAGTACTTTGTCGAAGGCGAAGTATACAACGTCACCTCAACGGTGTTTACAAAAATCGCCCAGGGTGCACTATTTCACGCGCAAAGCATGCCGCTAAAATAAGTAGGCAGTTGCACAGTACAATGCATATCTGCAAGCATTTGTTAAAAGGAATGATCAAAAAGCGCACTTCTGGCAATGTATTGCCAAGTTTCTTGACAGGTACGTCGCCACGATCGGTTTGAAGTCAAGAAACATTGATACAACACGACTATATGCGCCAAGTCCCAGTTGTATTCAATGCATTTAAGTGAGTTGAGCATACAGGCATATGTCTAGATGGTATTTACATTGTGTTCGTGAATGACGCTGCCGGACAGCGCGGGCGCAACGGCTCGGCCATGCTCAATTTAAGCATGCTGTCGCGAGACAAGTGTACGGACGAAGAAAACAAAAATTGCCTTGCGTTCGCTTCTCCTAAATAGAGGTAAATGACGTCGTTAGACAAAATATATGAGCTCACAGCCATTAAGGTACCCATCAAGTTTCATACCGGTGGCAACCACGCTTCTCCGTGGTGCTACGAGGAAAAACTAAGAAAAATCGTGAAACATAAAAATAAGCATACATTGTAAACATGCAACAAACATGACGGTCACAGATAAGATAAAGATTAAAAGGGAATCATCGGTGGACAGATCAACATGGCAATAGCGGTACACTACAGCCACAAGAATTTTTGTACATCTTTTTACCGTCATACGTATAATGTGAGAAAGAGTTTAAAAAATTGATACGAAGAAGAGAGCGTTCGATTTCCCTCAGGCGAACGCAGTATCTGCAGCGTTGTTTTTTTTTTCTTCTTTTTTTTATGTTTTTAAAGCACAAGTCACCAGAAATGCTCTTCATTCTGTTTGGCCGGAAAGCACACCTTTATTTTGTAGATGTTTTTATCAAACCCGCCTTGCGGTGCTGGTTATCAGGGGAGAATGCGCGCTGATCTCTGATAATTCCCCTCCCTTTCGGGTTTCATTCGTCCTCCTATTTACACGTGCTCAAACGCACAGTCGGCTTTCCTACATGTGGCAGTGTCGTTAGGCTAAGCCCACTTTAGGTTTAATGTCTCAAACTTTAGCCGCATTTTCGTGCCCTCGGTAACAAAATTGGCTCGCTACATAACCAAGGTATTCGATTTAGGTTCCAAACATGGTCCGCTTAATTATGAAACTGCAGTGGAAAATTACCTAAAGCGGATAGCTTTTGATGTATAAGACTGTGAAAACACAATGGAGCGCCAACTTTACTTCTGTCCCATTGAGTACAATGTGTAAGATCTTAAACGCCGCGGGAAGAAAAGCGTTAGTTATACGGATAATTCTTTTTCGGCATAATTTCTTGTACATAGATCTCACAGGATCCAGTGTGGAACCAGTGAAAAGTGTCGACGTTTTCCGCGGGGAGGGGGGGGGGGATATACGTTTATTTCGGAAAGGTCCGCCTGACCGAAGGTCGGCTTGCTATTCCTAAATCAAAATATATCACAAAGATGAAGTAAAAACAAATATAAGATGATGAGGGTGGCGTGATGTGATGACATGAAAGGTCAACTCATAATTTGTTCATGAGATCTGTCGTGTGGAGAAAGTCGAGGAAAGCTCGAGTGACGCACCACTGACGGGAGTGTCGGACAGGGCCAAGTAATAAAGGAAGGTCTATGTGTGTGTGTCCCAGAGCAGTCAGGCGTCCTTTGAGGGTGTCGCGTGCAGTGTCGTAACGTCTGCAGTGCAGTAGTAGATGCGCTGTGTCTGCTTCCACCCTGCACGTTGCGCATGCTGAGGAGTTCAGTTGGCCCATCTTGTATAGCAGTGACGGTGTTCGGGCTACGTTTAACCGTAAACGGTGTACGATAGTTTCTTCCCTTCGGGTGAGCCGCAGAGTGCTCGTGTATTCCATCTTCGGGTCGATGGAGTGTAGGAACGTGTTTTCAGGCACAGCATTTTCTATGAAATGAAATTATACGTTTTGTGTGCATTGCATCTATGGGTGTAATGCAGGCGAAGCACGGTTTAATCTTTGGCCCGCGAATCTTGGGTATGTAATTATTTAATTACACAAGTAACTGCCCAGGTTACGCTTTAACTCTTTTCTCTAACACTACACTACACTACACTATATACACTACACTTCACTACGCTTTAGCTTCCCACTAACACTATAACAACGTAAATGTTCTACGTGCAAACTATCGTTACAAGTATGTCAAACTACATGCTAAAAATATGCACAATCTACCACTCGTATGTACACATATCAGGCAAAATTCGACTGAAAACTTGGTTGCGATTATTTACACTATTTACATAGTCTGAATCCCTTGTTAGAAAACGAGGTTCCTCAGAGCAACGCGCCCATACTTCAGGAATATGTATCGATTAGACCACTGACGCAGGAGTTCCTGCTCACCTCACCTAACGAAAAGAGACGGTGCTCAGCGTAGTCAAGGAGCAAACACTAAACAAGAGTAAGTCTCGGATGCATTGCTCGAATACAGCGATTGTGAGCTGCAGCACGACATCGGAACTTCCAGAGTACGTATGGCACAATTATTACGATTAGATGGTCAAAATTACCTCGGGCGATCACTGCAACGTTACGCCTTACAGCGACGCGGCGGCGCACAAAAGTCCACAATGTCGACGCTACAACACACTCATTTAGAACATGTGTATTTGTTTCATTTGAACCAGAGTTAGGCCAAATAGGATTTCTTATAGTTCCATATTGAACCATCCGATGACCAGCGACGGAGGTATACCCCAGCAGGCTTTCCACTGTGAAAGTCATCAATCTCCAGCGGCAGTGCAACCGGGTCCCTTCTACCACTCTGCGAGAACGTAGCACTGGTAGTCCCTTCTTCGGAACGTAAAGCCTCGCATGTTCGGGATACTTGAAATTTCTCTACATCTATATCCGGAAGGTGATCTTGCACAAACTTATATTGCCTAACGGCCAAACGCGCTTGTTTCGTGAGCGCTTAGCTACAAGTTTACGAAACGCCTACGAATAGCGCTCGGTTGGAAATACTATTTGCACTTGGTTACAAACAAATGAGTTTTAGATAAAATACTACAGCACTGCGAGTGACATCACGAGAGGGTAAAGGGATACGCAAAAAGTCCAACAAATAGTATACGCTCAGGTTACCTCAGCTGTCACTTCGCAGAAAGTTATTTCCCCGTCTGTGCCTCTTTTATAAGTTCCTCTCCAACTCATCCATCAGTCACCTCTTCTTGATTCCTGCTCACTACACATCACCTATAGGATCGACCATTCCCGTAAGATCTACCCCATTTAGTTGTCGTACTTTTCACTTCCATCACACGCTTTTCCTGCGCACCATTGTTGATTGGACTGGCCTAACGCACTCACTCGTATCACAACTCAACTTCATTGCATATCATAACCACATATGTATTTTCCCACAACTCTGATGCTTATGTATTTCTTGTGCCTCAGTTGGAAATCTTATTCTTACTTTTGTTGTTTAGATATGGTGTTCGCGTTGTTGTGTTCTTACGTTACCTGCCCACCTCCCCTACTCATGCAAAGCCTCTTGTGTGCATTTGAGGTACAGTCATGAATGAATAAATAAATGAACATTACTCAACCACCACTTCATTCCAATGACGATGTGACCACTTTGATTTTGTGTGGTGTTATGGCACCACTCTGGGACCAACACGTAGCGATAAGCTGATTCAATAACATTGACCCTTCTTCGAAGGACTTGGGTCCCCACTTTGAGGAGACTCATTATTTCATTTCCCACATTACCACCTGCAATGTATCGCCCCTGGCTATGAAAGTCTCCAATCACCATCATCAAATAACGTTGTTGTCCCCTTCTTCCTTTCTTTTTTCCTCGCTTCCCGTTCTTCTCTTTTTTCCTTCCTTCCAACATCCCCGGTAGGTTAAATAATAAACAATTTGAATTTGAAAGTTTTTATGTGGTAACTCGACTGGTTCATAACGAACGGGACATTCCCGAGGAAAAAGAAATTCGATAAAATGGTGTTCGATGAAATGTCCCCGAATCACCAATATCACTACATTTTCCATATATGCATGAAGCATCCCGCTCTTTGCACTGTTTCACTCCTTCACTTTTATTCGTGTTGCTTCATCATTAACCTCACCCACCACTATAGTGGCCATTGCGTAGTCAATTGTGAGTAGCCGGATCCACATTCGTGGAATCACAATCACCATATTTTTTTTCTTCTGCCAACAACGGCAAGCTACTCGACCCCCCCCCCCCCCCCCTCTTCTCTCTCTCTCTCTCTTTCAATCTAATCCATGTGCGCTGCACAGGGATAGGCGAGTTCCGGGACAAACTCACAGAACCCACAGATTTTCGCCTACACACCCTTTTAATGTTGTAATAATAAACGCTGTATCGGAAAATTGTTCCTTTATGTACACTTGATTTCTGCGTTGCGAGACGATTGATGGAGACACGGCCATGTTCGTGGCCGTTTTCTTTTCTTTTTTAATAGCCTAGTACGTGGAAAGAAGTTCATTACGCGTGGGCCTTCTTTCAACGTGCAGTAATAAATGTGAGCAAAAATCATGAATCAAACGTCGCACTTTCGAGAAAAACTGCATCTCGAAAGGGTTGAAAGGCCACACTGCGGGATATAATTCATTGCTTGGCGAAAGGCCCAGAATGTATCCCGAAACAAACCTGAGCAGCAGGTAATGTTACTGATTGGGTATTGGTGCGTTACACCTTACTTGTATAGCTACTAGTTCACGTCTTTCAAGAGCTTGTGTGGTCATTCATTTAGGGAGGGTTATTCAGGAACACGTTTTGCATGGGAAGTGCTAATGGTTTCTCAGACTTTATTCGTTTAACGCGACGAAAACCAATTATGCGAAAGTAAGTCCGGTGATTGAATTTCTAGGTAAAATGTGCTAGCACTAAAGTCGTGACGATGAGTCGGGTGTGTAGATCTTGTGCTGCCAGCATAATGCGGTTTACACTTTGTAATAGAGATGGGACGAATCCAGAATTTTACGAATCCGAATCCGAATCCGGATCCAAATCCAAGGAAGGTTCTGCGAATCCACGAATCTTACGAATCTCGAATCTTTCGAATCCTTTCTTTAAAACGAGATTAAGAAGCCAGAAAAAACTTCTACTGAAAAGTGCTTTGAAGCAGAATATGAGACATTTGCTTAATGAAAAGAAATTAAACAATAGTGCAGTTTCAGGGAGCAAATATACCCATATAATTCTTCTTAAACGTAGTTTATTTAACATGTTGTTCAACGACTACAAGAAATACATAAGTTCTCGAGTCTGAATTATTTCCATAAAACTAAGCAACTATCAAAAACAAAACCATGTTACTTTTAAACTTGTAATGTAACGGTTCCTGCCTGAACTCTTTCAATCTAGAGCAATGTAAACAAACAAAGAAGAAAACACCCGTCGGTCAATGAGGCTTTCGGCAGATTCATCCTGAGGCGCCAATTTGAAAAAGAAAGAAACAAACGTGGTTGGTGGATTCGAAGGATTCGATTCGACGTTTTGGGCACTGGTATTCAGATTCCGGAACCTCGAATCCCTGCCTAGGATTCGAGGATTCGATTGGCACATCCCTACTTTGTAATGAATCTGCATTGCGATGCAAGAGAGGCGCTACGATACTAGATGAATAACATTAGTGAGGCACCGTTGACGTACGCTAGCTGCTTTTCTTCCTGGAATTTCTAAGGGATACTGGACTCATAGACACTTTTATGCCTTTTGTACACTGGCATTATCGCTGCTAACGAGGGCGTTATGTCGTACCACGGACAAGGATGTAATATCATTATCCACCTATAATCCTATCACCTCATGAGCAGTGTACCCCGGGATATTAAGCCACAAAGGAATCGAGCGAATTCCTCACTCATCGTCACCACATTGTTTGTTGTTGTTACTTTTTTGATGGCTGACGTAACTTGTATACCGCACATTCTCCGGCAACAGATCGCAAACTTTTATTCTCTTCTTGAGTGATTTACCTTTGTTAAGGGTACCTCTTCCTCTGTCATCCCTTAAATAAGGCGTAATCGTTATTGTTTTTCCTTCCCATGAGGAGACGCGCGGTCATTTTCTACGGTAATACGCATGGCCGTATCCCGAAACGATACTCAACTCGACCTCACGCTAGAGTTTTTTCGCGGTTTGCGCTTCGAAAATCGACCTTGAGTCGAAACACACCCCGAGCGGAGGAAATCCTTCGCGTTTTCCTTGAGTACTACACCGGAGTACCGGTGCTTCCTCGAAGCCCAACGGCACCTGATGTTGAGGAGCGCTTCTCTCACGCACTGGAGTCGAGGTCTGGTGTCTGAGATTGTTTAAGAATGCAGCCAGTATTATCTTTGTAAGGAACAGTTGGAGGGAGCGTGGGATGGAACTGTGCGGTACTCTCGAATGCGGGATCGCACCATCGCATGCAGGGATGTGCTTGTCATATTCAGAAGACAAAATCCCACACATCAACATGATACCTCGAAAACTGGGAGAATCGCTTCACCAGCCTATAAGTTGCAATAACAGAATGGCGTAAATGCAGGCTAGCTGGTGGATAAATTCCGTGATAGGCAAGCCTGAGCGATGGGCAAGACACGTAAACAAACACAAACACGAAGGCTCACTGTACACTGGCCTTCGTGTTTGTGTTTGTTTACGTGTCTTGCCCATCGCTCAGGCTTGCCTATCACGAAGTTGCAATAAATTACTGACCGGGTTTATAAATGCATTCATCCGTCCATCCGTCTGGTTGAACTACGATTCGGATTCGGTTGCGACAAAAAAAAAAAAAAAAGCACAGAAAAGAGAGAGATGGAAGAAAAAAACAAAACCAAGCAGATATGCCACCTCTCGACAGGCTAAGTTGTACATTTAGGTTCAATATTAAGTTATGTATAGTACGTAAGGTAAATGTGCATACTTCGTGTAAAAGTCATATACTTTTTTGCACCAAGGTAATTCTTATTTCAGAAAATAATTTGTGAAGGATGGTGGTGGTGGTGCTAATGAAAGAGCTCGCTGTATTCGGCCTCACAGATGTGGGCAACGTCACGACTAACTCTCTTGGGGGAATGTGCGTCCTGGGCCGACTTATTAGGGAATTCTGCCGACATATATCTGACAGCTTCTGAGGGAAACCCAGGAAAAACTCCAGACGGCACAGCCGGCACCGCGATTCCAAACCCGGGTACCTCCCAGGTTTGGGTTACCAGCTCGCGCGGCTCAATGGTTAGCGTGCTGGACATACTACGTCGAGACTGGGAAGTTGTGAAGGAATATGTCGCATCAATGACACAGGTCTTCACCAATGACGAGATACTCTTTTAACTGCCCCGCGCCTATCTGACGGGTCATATTTTTTTGCGCTCAAGGTTATCGCCTACCGCGCGCAGTGGCGTACCTGAGCTAATCTGAAAGCGATGAGACAGGGAATGAAAAATGGTAATGATAATATTGAATACTAATGCTTTCAAATCCCATTACTCTAAGAAGATCTCACAGCATGTGGTGCCGACAGATAACGAAGGGTCTGGATATAAATGGACGCCCCACATGATGAACATCCGCGTGTGGAAAATACACAGCCCGCCAGAAGGTGTGGACCAGAATCCGCGCATTATGGCACAAAAGGGTGCTGATAGATTACGCATCATGGTCGTATCCGTACGTACAGTGAAAAATATCGATAGCGCGAGACAGGAGGCCTAATGGAGTAGAACGTATTAGCAGGGGGTCGATATTCAGATAGGACAGTACGCCACCAGGCCATTTTCTGTAACGTCTTTCTTTCTTGAAAAGATTTATATATGCTGGCTTCGAAGCGGATGCAAGCTAGTCTACGAGGTTGATTCTTTCGAATTTCTCTAAGATTTAAGAAGGCTCAAGGTCGTGATCCCTAGCATGGCATTGCGAATCATACACTGAAGGCTGTTATACAGAATGACTTGGAAATCAATGTTGTCGTTTATAGTGAAAAACGAGCTTGTAAGCGCCATGGTGTGCGGAATGTCTGATGTGCATATACTTTTTGTCGCTCTTATGTAATTAATGGTGGCGTGTCATTGTGGGGTGTGAACCACGCCTTGCAGACAGTGCCAACGCCGATGCATGCCAGCAGTCGTCCAGTGTCATTCATTGGGATCTGCCGGCACAGTTCACTTTTTCTCAACGCAATCCACTGCCTATTTACTGTAGCACTAATATTGCACCTAGTAAGGTCGTAAATGACGCCACAAGGCGTGGGTGTTGGGGCGGGGGTTGGGTTGGGACGCGAATACTGCGCGAATACTGTTGGGCGCGAATAATGCTGCAGTTGCTACGATTACAGCGCCGAGGTTATCCTCGAGCTTGAGGTTGAAGTCGAGGTCGAGGTTTGCCGAAGTTGCCGAGTAAACAGTTCGGTAATGATGACATCACAACGACCGCCGTGCTTCCACAAATTAACTGCACGCCACGCTAACACAAATATCTTACATAGGGTACAGCCACAAAATCAGAGCATTCACGGCCGTTCTTAATCGTGAACGATACCAGCCAATGAAGGCGCTTTAAGGAACACTGCATGAAACTACTGTACTGTATAAGGGGAGCATGCTTACAGGGTGTTCGGCGAGAAAGTGTAACTTGATTCTTAAAAATACGATGTACAACATAAAAATTCGCAAACTATGTTTTTGTCACACACTGTGGTAGGTTGCTTCGCGTCAAGCATTAATTAAGTTAACGTTGTGAATCGAACTTCAAAATTAGTAAAGCAAAGCTAACATTATTTGTATGAATTCGGAAGCCTATAGCCACAAAGGCATTATTTCTATCAAAATCCCAGTGTTTTTCGTGAGATTTTTACAAAAATTTTGCACCCGCAAGTATAAGAGCTCATGGTATTTGTTGCACAACACGTCGCAGCCAGAAACGGAGGGGCATTTCAAAGCTCTTTTAAAGCAAATCACAAGAGTGTACGCGTCAAGAATTTAGATATACTATCAATTTAAAGAAAACGCTGGTGAAACAAAGGATTAAGACTGACGACTCAATCTCATCAGCACTATGCGGGACAACACGATTGCGCAACCGACCCGTACATGCCCGAGAGATTAAGGGGGCTTAAATTGCAGTCAGCGACACTCAAGTAATGAACTGAACGCTTTCCTCTGAGGAGTGCACGCGAACAGACAAGTGACTTTTAGTGGAGGCGATGCCACGCGGCGATGTTGCGAATGGCGCCCACTTGTGTTACAGGTGTCGCTAAGCGGAAGTACTAATCGCTGACTCACAGGTCGACACTAAGCAAAAAGAAGCCAAAGAAGCCCCCCGCGCAACGACGCCTACAGACTGGCTCGGGATAAGGCAGGATGGAGCTTCGGTTTGGCAAGCATAAACTGTCTCTCTCTAGACAAAAGGCTAGCGATGAACAGAAAGCGTTGGAAGCACACGCGTTACAATAAGCGAAAATGAGTGTTCAACGTTTCGCAAAACCGTGCACTGCTTTCCACTCAGTGTACGCGGTCGAGAGCGGGGACCAGAGTTATTAGGTGAAGCACGCTTCAGTGGTATTGCACTGCTTTCTCCAACTTGGGTGCCTTAAAGGGTCTATCGCATCCAGGAACGTATGTATGAGACCGATACGGTAATGACCCTCACGGCATCACAGTCAACTTGGTCAAGTTTCTCTTCCGAAAACAACTCACACATTAAGTAAATGAATTTTAAAGATTCACATTTCCTCAGCAGCTAACGCCATGATGACGTAAGCCAGGCACACGAATGGGAGCGCAGCGCTGGTGATTGCCTCTGAGATCGTCTGCTTGGCGTTCGCATCGCAGTATACTAAGTGAAAAGTCCTCAGTAAATACGCCGACTTTCGCTGACCAGTGTGAGTTCTGACGTGATCATGTTGCGTGGAACACGGTGTTACGCTCATGGTTGCACCCACACGTAGGACGCTACCAGAAACAACATTCCGCAAGCCGGTCACAGAGCAGACGCCGCCGTACCCTCGTATTCCGGCCCCGCCGCCCGCCTGTCAGGTGGTCGTTCGCCAATGCTATAGCAAGGTTCAGCCGCTCCCTGATTGGTCTCGTCCGCGCCAAATGGCGCTCACTGATTGGCCTTGTGGCCTTTTGGCTATAGTCGTGACGATGCCCACTTGAGTGCGGTCAACAACGGCAAGCTACCTCGACCCCCCCACCGCCCTGATTGGCCTTGTCCGTATGATGTTTCCAGAAAAGAAATCGCTGAATACACTCAACATGCGTCGTCTGCTCTTGCCGTGTGTTACATCTGATGCACGGGAACAACGCCACCAATTCGCGCCGGATTTTCGGCGTTGTTATCAGTGGTGAACGCTGAACTATAGTTTCGGAATCGACAGGGACGGATGCTTTAAGTGTTACTTAGGTGGAAGCATTCGGTGAGGGTCTCACTTTTTTTGCTGTATGTGACCTTGCCCGTGAAGATCAGATAGCACGGGTACTGATAGTATATTGTCATTTTCGTGAGGGTCTCAGAAAACAGTCATTACAACAGTTATTCATGGCATCCTCTCCATCTCCATATTTTTCTTTCCTAACTCCAATTCCAACTCCATGCCATCCTGGTGTGCAAGTAGTCCCACATACGAGACCCATTTTCAAAGACAGTACGATTGTCTGACGCATCGTACGGCAAACAATTGACCCAATGGTGGAGTGAAACTTTCAGCAAACAAGGACGCTTAAATCGTGAACTGTGAGTTTTGGCTATCTCAATACTAGGGGCACCCGCAGGTCTTGAGCACATGACAGTGGTCATCAAACAAGCCACAAGTATACTACAGCCGCGTGAAGCGTCAATCTACGAAATTAATTTGAGGGGGGGGGGGGGCTACGAAAGTTTATTAAATGAAAAGGAAAGGTTAGCCGGATAATGGTCGGCTTGTTATTAAACAAACAAAAAACAAGAAAAACAAAAAGAAAACAAAACCAGATAAATCACAGTTAAAAGGTGTTCACAATAAAGGAGTGTTCATAAGGCCCGACGCTTGGACGAGGGCAGTGGTAACGACCCAGTGGGTATAGGTCGGGGAATGGGACCCAGTAGGGGCGGGAGCAATAGTATGTTTATTATGAAAAAAATTGAGTGGCGATTTAGTGGTAAATGCGAGAGAAATGCGTTAGCACTAACCGCCTTTTCCAGTCCATACTTGAGTTCCGGGTATCCACTTCCGGTTTAAACCCAGCTTCCGGTTGCCCACTCCCAGTCTAAACCCGACTTCCGCTTGTCCAGATCCCGTCTATATTTGACTTCCGGTACGCATTTCCGGTCCAACTCGACATCCGGTTCTCCACTTCCGGTCTAACCTGAATTCCGGTTGTGCACCTCCAGTCAGTGCTTGATTCCCGGTTTGACACTTTCAATTACTCTATGTAAGTCCGTTTAATTAACCTTTAATTAGCCTAAATTACTCTCACTTACCCTGTAATTACTCTTTAATTACCTTGGGTAACCGCAGGTTACATGAGGTAATCTCGAATTTCCTTAATTACCTTTAATCACATTTACTTTCTATAATTACTCTCAATTTAATTGCGTTAATTACCTTTAATTACATTTAATTACCTCCGGTATAACCTGCGGTTACCCTCGGTATTCTTTAATTTCATTTAATCTTTCTCTTAATCACATGTATCTTACAATCATTACCTTTAAACTCAACTTTCTTGCTTTAATTGACTTTAATTACCTCTAATTACCTTCAATTACGCTTACCTCTTACTGCTAATTACCTTCGACTACTTCAATTTCAAATCAGTTACCTCCATTTACGTTTACCCTCGTATATCCCCTTTACATGTCCACTTATACCTCTGTCTCGGCCATGAGGCTTCATCATCTCACACACGGACACGCACATGCATACATAGTTACATACAGCTTTTTCCATTTGACACTCCTATGCTAACGTATTAAAATGAGGGAAAGGTTAGCCTGCGCTAAGGCGGCTTCCTCTTTCCAGACAAAAAAAGAAGAAAGAAGCAGAAGAAAGGAAGCAAAAAAAATATGAAAAATGAAAGTGAGGGAAAAAAACAGAATTGCATGGTTACAGTTCGCAGTTCACCCAGGCCACATACCCGCAGGAACCGAAGAAGTGCCTTGGTGACCTAACTATGCTGTGTGGGGCCTAGCAGCGGAGCTAGGGAAAAGTCTGAGATCCCGGCAGGCTAACCTTCCCCCCCAGATCCTGAGGTGAGCGATGCGCGACCGCAGGAAAAAACGGTGTTGGCGATAACGGGTGCAGTGGAGCAGCAGGTGCGGAATCTCTCCTTCAACATGACAGGTGGGGCGGATGGGTGATAGCAGGTGGCCCGTCTTAAAGAGGAGCAGTGGAGTCCAAGCCACGTTCAGTCGAAGCCTGTGGAGCAAGGGCTCTTCCTTCGTGGGGTACCGTCCTACCAGAGTGTTGGCCATCGTCCTGTCAATCGAGCGCAGAAAAGAGTTCGTCCTGACGGCATTTCAGAAAAAGGCCCAAGAGCTATTCGTGCAGTATCGGCGAATGGCTAGCCGACAGACAGACTGGGTATGCAGAACAGAAGTGACAGAGCCAGCTGCACGTGCACACCTGGTCGCAGAATCGGAGAGGGCAACGTGGTACGGAATCCACACACTGTGGCCTAGAGACGACAGCAAACACAACAGTCGGGACGTTGCTCTTTTTCGCAAGACCAGGAACGGAACTGTGGGCATACATAAGGTCCACATCGGATCCGTATAGGAGACCAAGGCATGCGATGGTGGGATGTCGCTTTGTAGGCGCGAACAGCTTAGCCGTACGTGCAAAGCAGGGCAGCGCTGCGTAACATCACGAAGGTGGTGACATGAGTGCCGTAAGTTTAGAGGGTTGCAGTGTCCCGGAGGATATGCACGGAAGGAACTCGCGCTTCGGCGATAGCAGAGAAGGTTTCCGTGGTTGTCGGGACTCCCAAGTAAGTGCGCAGGCTGCGAGCTTGAAGATGAAGTAGTTGCCGTTCCTTGAAGGGGGAAATACCGTGCTATACAGGCGAACAGTATAGCGTAAAGTGCCCATAATAAGAGAGTTGTGTACTTGGAGGAGGTCGGTGCAAGAAGGACCGCAAGAGGACCCACACAGGCGGCGAAGCACGTTAATGTATAAGAGCACGTGGTGGCACAGAGGGCAGTAATCTGTCGAGAGCACGTTAGTCCCGATCAACGACGACGCTAAGGTTGCAGGGTAGCCAGTGAAAGAGTGCTGTTGCCAAGTTGTAATATACAACGGTTGATGGCGTCATGGTGGAGAAGGCGTTGCCGGCAGTGTAGGATGCAGTGGGGAATAACATCCACCACGCCACAGGTGGTGCAGAGGGGAGTGCTGGAGTGACCCATTTTCAATAGAGGCAGTGGAGTGCGGGCGACGTTGAGACGGAGGCGGTGCAGGAGAGATTCCTTGTGACGAGTGCAGCAACATGTAATAAAGAAGTTGTGGTGATAACAAGCGTGCCTTATCTTGTGACACGCCGCGCTGATAACCTGTCGATGCGAAGAGGGGCGTTCCAGGAAGCTTTAAAATGGTGTGTAAGCGACGGCATCGGGGCTCTTTCCTGACTATCGGCCAGGCCGAGCGGAGCTGGGGCTCTCTCTCTCTCTTGTAACTGGGACGTAATAAATGACTCCTTGTTGACTACTTCTCGCCTACCGATGAGCGAACGCGGATGGCCCCGGGAGTGGGACAGCCTGCGATGCGGCAGGAAGGAAACCGTTCCCATAAAGTCAACCCAGGGGTCGATTGACTGCTGTTTTAAGAGGCAGTCTCAGCTTTGAACGCTCGGGCACGAGCAGCACACCGGCGGCGGATAGAGAGACGGCAGGCTGAAACAGTAAGGGGCAGATATACAGCGGGAGGAGTCAGAGCTGCTGCTGCTGCTGCAGCACATCGTGGAGCCGTGTCTAATAGGCTCAGACCCGTTCCTGCACTGTAACATTTTACGCCAACATACGCAAACTTGAGTGTTGGAGCGTCTATGATCACCGACTTAGGCAAAGTAAACTGAGAGTTGGTGAGGATCGAAACCTAAGGATGGAAGGAAGTGAAACCTATAAGGTTCCCCGGGTTTCTGCAAAATCAGCTGTGTCCACGATGCCTCCGTGGGCGCTTCCATTACCATTGATCTCACTGTCAAATTCCTGGTCTTAACATCAAAAGCAACCAAGTGGCTGCATCAGTTCTCAAACAGCTAGCAGCGGATATGATGCATAGTCGATATACTGACCACACAGCAGTTTTTCGCGGACAGATCCACCAGTCATGAATGTTCATCGTCCGCGATTGTTATCCCAACGACGATGTGTCGCATAGATGCCGTCTCTCACACCGCACATCATCAACGTCGGCTGAGCTATATACTGTCTTGTTGTTTCTGCGTAAGACATTGTGTGACGATCCGTAGACCTAGGTCGTTTACTCAGATTCAAAGGCTGCTCTCTAACGTATAGCCGTGAACAACGTTTTCCGCGCTACTACACTTAACGAACATGCCCCCAACACATTGTATTTCAGTATATGATCCATCCGATACGCCAATAGAGGCTACCGAGGGTGCCCAAGTCTCCTCACGCTTCGGCACTCACGCCTACAGCACCTAACGAGGCGTGCTGTGACGCATTGCGCTCCGGGTTAGGTTGTACGATGGAACCACGGCTGGAAGTCTGCCGTGTTCAGGGTCGTGCCCGCCATAGACGCAAGAACGTCTAATTGTATGTCTTGGTATGCTGCCGTGGGAGCTTATATTACACTAGCCATCTGTGAGGGAGTATTTGTCACAAAACCACTCCATCCTGAAAGGTGTTTTCAATAGAATACTCCCCTTTTAACGGTGTTTTTGTTGTCGAACACCCATTATGAGAGTGTTTTATGAGGAATACACCTAATTAAAGCGCGCTTTAGACATCACCCTTGATTCGGGTGTAAAGGCAACACCAAAAGGTGTGCGCCATGGGGCAAAGTCATTTACACCAAAAAAGTGTAAAAAAGGTAACTGTGTACGAAAAATTATGACTGCCGTACTAGTTCTAGTCAAGAGCATCTGTCTGCAATATATTCTGCACTGAAACACGTTTTAAAGATGACGTTTAAAGAATAAAGATGACGATGATTTTTTTTTTTTTTTTTCTGTTAGAAAGACATCCTCTATGTTTGTGGGCGAACGTCCGCGTCAGTTACGGTACTCATAGAACCAATATACCTACGAGCTGTCCACCGCGACAAAGGGGTTACGACAATTCACGCTACGTTATGCCGGGAAAATGTAAAGGGTATAGTCATTTGCATCGCTGCGAACCTACGTTCGTTTCCAGTTGCGCAGCAAAGAAGGAAATAAATGCGTATAAAACTGGCAACGCGCATACGGTAACTCCATTCGGCTGTGACATCACGGCTGGCAGCTCTGCCAGCGAGGAGGTCGCGAGCCAGGTCACGTGCTTAAGAGGACCAACAAGAATGGCCGAGGCTCTTGTTCCTCCGACGTTAGAGCTTCATGGTGAAGTGTGTTAAGGGATTTATACTCTCGCCAGGTACAACCGTACAACACGTAGAAAAATTACTTCATTCACAGCAGCAATCGCGCAGTGCAGTGTGCGCATGGTGTGCTAAACCCCATATACCAAGTGTCACAACCACTTCAATAGAAGACAATTTTTGCAATCCTGTGTCCCCAAACATATAGCAGTGGCCATACCCTTTCGTTTCAGCAAAAGGCCTGTTGCCAACGCATGCACCATAGCCGACGTGGTTACTGTTGCTGTACTATTTTGATTAGTGCTGTTTTGATGTAGTGATATATGTATTTGATGAATGGACTAAAGCCCAGTGATACTATTGGGTACATAATGAGTACTAGAATAACCGGGCTTATGGACATCCTGTGACACGCTGAATGTGTGATGTGTCTTGTGTGTGCCCCCGGTGATTCCGACATTTTACTCTCACTTGGGCGCAGCTCTTGAACTTGAACTACATGTTGAACTCCATTATCATCTCTGTTCTTCTCTGGACGTCACCCCTTTGTGTTTTCATCATCTCATCATCTGTTTGAACTTTCGGTATTAAGTGTACTGGGGTAGCCAGTTTGACTTCGTCGAAACTCACATCTCCATATTTTTACTTCTCCATTTTACTTTATTCACATCACATCACATCACGAGAATAACAACAACAAATAGATGACGATGATGATGATGATGACATGGGGTGTTTCACCACTGGGGTGCAGTTCCCCATGGCATTGCATGTAAGACAATATATGAGTGATATGAGGATGAAGTAACACGAGTCGCTCAGTGAACAACTGAGGAGCAACAAGTCGGGTGGATGGAACAATAACAGAAATTGAGGAAAAAGGCATCCAAAGGAACTATGAGTACTAGAGTACAGTGAGGACCGAGCATATAATGAAATAAGTATTTAAAGAGATCGAAACACTCCAATAATTTATTTTACTAAAAACACAGCTTGCTTTCCTGCTTGTTTTTTAGCGAAATAAATTATTTGAACGTTTCAATCTCTTTAAATACCTATCTTATTCACTTGCGAGTGCTAAAATTTCCCATTTTTGCCTGTTAGTTTTCATATAATGAAAGCAGGATGCTCAATATCCAATTTTCACATTCAAATGCACAAGAAAGGAGCCTGACTCCCCATGTTGTCGGAAGGAAGCCGCCGCTTACAGTACTTTTACCCCATTTCTTCCCCCGCATTTGCTTTGACCACAACTGTCCTGCATAGCTCGGCGCACGGAGGAGCATCTGGAGTAGGAGTACTGCTTCCCTTCTCCGGTCAGACCCTCCAACGAAGCGCCACAAGACGGCTGAAAGCGCAAACACGGAAAAGGCAGCTTCCAGAGCACAGACTTAGGTGGCGCGGCTATCACAATGAGTCTAGGGTGTGCATGAGATGAACTGATGTTCTGAGGCTGGAACAACATAGAAAGGACAGATACAACCAAAGCCTCAAATTGCCTAAGAAATCAACGATGAAAGATGAAAGTCACTGAAAAGGTCAGCCAGCTGTAGGGATCGAACCCGCAGCTGGTAGAGCCCTGGACCGGCAATCCAGAAGATGTGGGTTCGATCCCTACAGCTGGCTGACCTTTTCAGTGACTTTCATCTTTCATCGAGTCTAGGGTGCCTGAATAGTATAGCACAGACCGAGCTAGTAATTCAGGCATCCTAGACGAGTCATGCATTCTGCCATGGAAATTTATGGTCTGTAAATGTTCAGTGCTAGACAAAAATATCGGGTGCAAAAATACCAAAAGATACACACACACACAAAAAAAACGCAAGAAATAATTCACATTAACTTTAAGTAAGTTCTTCTGTTGTTGTTTTTTTCTTGTTCTCTCAATTGGATCGGGAGAAGCTTGTCCCGCAGTGAGCGGGCTCACATCTCCTCTTTTTTCTTCTACCATCATCATCTGTGAGTTTTGCCATTATCGTTTTTTTTTTCTCGTGCTTTAGCCTCAAATCTCAACAGAATGGCCAGATATCGCGTGATTGTCCGTAACATTCGAAAACCACGGCTTCGGGTAATTTGATTATTATTTTGGCATGTAGGTGCACTCACTGCATAACTATAACAAAGAACAATAATACAAATCGTTACACCAACACAGGATGACCAATCTACCAGAAAACCAACAGGACGATGTTGATTGGAACTAATATTTGCAAGGACGCAGCAGATAATTCGAAAAGCACGCAAACGAATTACATGATGTTTTATTTTGAACGGCGTTACGTACATGAATAATTTCACAAACACAATGACTGTGACCACATACTGATGTATTGCATGGGGGGGGGGGGGAGAGGATATGTTTACTATATAAAAAAATAGGAAGGAAAGGTCAGCCTGCGCTACGGCTATTGCATGGATGTTGCAATGGTCTACAGGTAACTCTGTAATTCGAAGGTCTTATGCAAACAAGCATTTGTAGCGATATAGCGATGATGATGTAGCGATTGTAGCGTGTTAGCCTAGTGAGCAAAAGGAAACAGACGAATACCTGTACGACACCACACTCCTCGAACCTCGCCTTACCGACATCAATTTGGGTATGCTAAACGATCTTTCTCTGGACGGTGCTCATATCTCACATGCGATAAATAAGCGGGACACATCAAGCAAAACATCCGCCTAAGGTCGGCCCGCCTTAGGAACGTCCGTCTTGATTAGGAGAGACAATCACTGAGAAAAGTGGAGGACCTTCTATTTGTTGAGCGGACATTTGCTCAAAAAAGAAAAAGTGAGAAAGAAAACTGTGGAAAGTTCTGTCCAAAAGGCCACGTTATAACACGACGTAACAGAAAACATGTACTAGTGCATACTGTGGCAGTATATCATGGGAGAAATGGGTGTGAAAAAGGGGAAAGAAAAGAAGTCGTAATTCACAACGTAGGAAGAGAATCATCGCGCGGCAAGGAAGATTACATAACATTAAAGGAGAAAAAGGAAACGTATGGTGACATGGAGGTCATTATTGGTACTGCAGTGTAATACACACTACCATTACCATACTGGTGTTGCAGATGGAGGGATCTCGAGAGCTAGCCTCATTTCGCCCCATCAGCCTTACAAGCTACATGTGCAAGATAAGGGAAAACGTCGTATAGAGTGGCTCCTGGAATCACGTCGTCTACCAACGTGCTGCTGACCATATAACAAATGGGCCGAACATCCGGACTTCCTGAGGGCAATCACGTCGATCGACAACAAATAATATTCAAAGACTTTATACTGCCCATCACCCTCTGCAGATTGCTAAAAACACTGACAACAGGCGATCGAAACCTCTATAGCATCTCTTCCTCCCTCCCCGCGACTTTCGTACCCAAGCGACCACCCAGGCGGATCGATCTCACACGTCGAAACCATAGGGAAAAGCAGCTGCACTGTGGGGAACAGTTAGAAAGTTTTGAAGCGCCGGCAGCGGCTGTCTCGCATCCCCAGCGCGAAGCATACGCCGACGTCGTAAGGAAGGCCCCAGTTCCCAACCAAACGGGTCCACGTATAAGGCCTGCGTTAACCCGGAGGTCTGAACGGCCGGGAACTACTGAAATCCGTAACAATTATGCCACAAGTGCGCTCCTTGCTCTTATTTTCGCTGCCTTGAAGGCCATTTTGTCGATTTGTCCCGGTGCTACTGAACTACAAGAGGTCATGGCACTGCAAGCTGCTGAAAAGTTCATTCCCTTCAGTCATGGACCAGCTTCTTAAGCGGGCTACTGTTCTTCAATGGAATGCAAGGGGGCTACGATCCTTTGACTCCGGGCTGACTCCGGCACAGCGGCACTCGGTAGTTTCAGGAGGACACTGTCCGACTGAACGATCACCTCCGGTCTACCGAATCGTCGATGGATTTCGTTGCAACACACCACAGCTCGCGTCAAGAAGCGTCCATTATACGCCGACTACGACTTAATGCCGCCAGGACACATCTGCTTCTCTGTTAAATGGGTCTTCTCCAGTCGCTCAAATGCCCCACTTGCGCTGTTGAAGCTGATATTCAACACCTTCTCCTCGACTGTCACAGATTCGACACCCCTCGAGCCATGCTCAGACGACGCCTACTCGAGCTGCGGTGCACAGACTTTTCTCTGGCCACTCTGCTTGGCCCAGTACGACATCACACACAGCGGTCTGTGACCAAAGCAGTTTTGACTTTCTTGAGCGTGCACCACTCTCACCCTCAACGCATTAACCTCGTGCTTTTCTTTTAAAGTCATCTTCTGTAATCCATCTCACCCTACTTTCACCATTTGTTAGTGTATCCTTTATTTCCTAGTTCTTTTCTTCTTTATTTATTTTATTCTTTGTTCATTTATTTTTTTTTCTTTGCGGAATAGGAAGCCGACGTCCCGTTTGCCTGACCTTTCTCTCCGTTTTTTTTTTCTTTGGTCTAGTAAATATACCCCCCCCCCCCCCCCCCCCCCCCCTGTGAAGAGTCCTGTGCGAGCTTTGTCTCTGTCCAAGCCAGAAAAAAGGTGGCCCAGGACTTTTGCCGGATTATAGCGATAAGTTCTGAGGTAGCAAGCAGTGGAAGGTTCAGTGAATCTGTATCGCACAAGCAAACTGCAATCACGCATGCTTCTCTTGTGGTTGTACTGCTATGGACGCGGACTTCACGCTGGCGGAACTCACGACTGCTATAGTGTTAGATATGCGCAATATGTTGTGTGCTGTTTGGGGCATTAGGTTTTTTTTTGTGTTTGTTCGGCACTTCTTTCTGCGTGCCATCGCGTCTTGCGTGGCGTGCCCTGTTCATTCTTCTCTGCGCCATTAAAGGCTTCTGTGGCAACGTTGACACACGTCTCGACTGCTTGTCTCTCGTATTGACGCGCCTGCGACTATTGCGTAATTGTAAACAATTACATACTGTTTAACAGGTTATGGGCCCAGGACGCCTCGACGACTAGCACTGGGACGCTTGCTGGATAAGAAGATAGCCAATACGGAAAGAAGGAATGGCGCTACGAGGCGACTTCAAGATTGCCAAGCTGACGTCGGAAAATTATGATGCCTGGTCAATCCGAGCCAAAGCTGAGCTTGTGCAAAAGGGTTGCTTGGAAGCCGTCGACCCGGGATATTCAGGAGCTGAGATGACGGACGACGAGAGGAGAGTCAATAATAAGGCACTCACTTTCCTATTTTTGGCCTCAGCGGCGGTGAATCGCCCACCCCATCACCATCCAATGTATGTGTGTGTGTGTGTGTTTGGTGGTAGAGGACAGCTACCTAGCTGACATTGTATCCTGTGTCCTTGCGCACGAAGCATGGGAGATCCTGCGAAAAATGCACACGAAGTATGGACAGTTGCATATTTTGCAGTTGCTTCGTGATTTTGTGAACGTCACGATGAAGAAGGAAGAACCCATGAAACAGTATTTGAGCAGTTTCATGGACCTGCACAGGAAGCTTTCCAATGGAGGATACAGGTTCACAGACAAGGAGGTGGCACTGGTAATGCTAATGGGTTTACCCGACAGTTACGAAGCCCTCATCTTAGAACTCGAACAAGACGAGGCCACACTTACCACATAAAAGGAGGTGAAAGCACGACTTCTAGTCGAAGAGAAGAGAAAAATACGACGCGACGAGGACCAGACCCAGTTGGACGGAGAGGAACAAGCTCTTCTGACCAAAGCCAGGCCTGAGGTGAAACGTGGTGAGGCGAAGTACGACACAAGGAAGGACCGCCCCGCTGGCAAGAGGAATTCTACACGTGGATCACATGCCGTGCCCAGGAGACGTGAGCGATGTTTCACATGTGGGAAGTACGGGCACATTGCAAAGGACTGCGAAGGTGATTCTGAAGTCCAAAGCAGCGACTCTTTGGAGAAGGGGCATCCGTCACACGCTAGGAAGGTGACGCATAAAGCTCTGTCTGCGAAGGACGGAAGCGCAACGGCAAACGTGTGGTATTTGGATAGCGGTGCAACGGACCACATGACGTCAGATGGAAGACGTCAGATGCGGAACTTTTATTCAGCTCCGTCGGCTGTGGAGATGGCTCACAAAGAAGTTTTGAAGGAGGTCCTGTACGTGCAGGACTTAAATGGAAATCTCCTATCTGTCGGAAGAATTGAAGAGCTAGGCCACCGGAGTCGTTTTTGGAGGTGGGAGAGCAGAAGTGCGAGACAAGAACGGAGCTTTAATTTTGACAGCTACTCAAGTTGGGCGGTTGTACATGGTCGAAGAGTTGCGTCCATCATTGAAACTATCGAAGGCCTTGGACGCATCCTTGATCCACAGACGTCTAGGACACCTTCACATGGGAGCTGTGTATCGTTTCCTTGGAGGAAACGAGTCAAAGGAAGAAGGAAACTGTACCATCTGCTTTCTAGGGAAGTTGAAACGAAAATGTTTCCCGTATACCCAGAGTTCGTCGCGGGCCACTTCACCGTTGGAACTGGTGCATTCAGACGTCAGAAGTGTCACTCCACAGTCCATGAGGGGATCAAATTATTTTGTGACTTTCATTGACGACTACTCACCGTGTGTTGTCTATCCATTGAAGACGAAGTGTGAAGTACTGGAAAAATTTCGTCAGTACAAGCAAATGGCAGAAAACTTGCATGGGTATAAAGACACTTCGAAGCGACAGCGGAGGAGAATACACCGGAAGGGACTTTGCTCAGTACTTGTAGAAGCATGGAATACAGAGACAGCTCACGGTTCCAGGCACGCCCCAGCAAAACGGCGGGGCCGAGAGGATGAATCAGACTCTGCTAGACATGACAAGGTGTCTCCTGCTAGAGTCTCTGGCATCCCCAAGACACTCTGTGCCGACGCACTTGTAACTGGCAATTACCTACGAAATAAGTGTTCCTCAAGCTCGGTTGGCGGGCAGGTGCCAGAGGCGCTGTGGGTCGGCAAAGAAGTCTGTATCGACCACATAAGTAAGGGTATATAGATGCAGAGCCTGGGCCATAAAGAAACAGTGTCGACGGTTCAAACTGGACCCCAAGGCAGTAGAATGTATATTGGTTGGGTCCCCGAGGGCGTAAAAGGATACAAGTTGTGGGACAGAGAAACCGGCAGTTTCTTCGTCAGCCGCGACGTTTCCTTTGACGAAGATAGCTTTCCGTGCAAGAGCATAAACGACACGCAGATCCCACCTTGTGAACCCGGATTCAGCGATGGTTCTATGTTTTTCGACTTGGGTTCTGAAAGCTTTGACGGCGAAAGCCCAACGAAAGCGCCAATGGATCCGTTGGAGGCTCCGCCAGCGACTGCAAACGTGTGCTCCTCAACTGCTAACGTCACCACAGGTCCAAGTTCTGAATCAGCGACTATGATGCGGCTGCCTAGGCGCTCCGAGCGGTTAGCTGCCAAGCCGAAGCCAAGTTATTCGTGCTTCGCAGTAAAAAGAAGTGATTTCGTGCCTGATCCAACAACTGTGGAAGAAGCACTGTCAGCGTCTGACGGAACCGAGTGGCGAAAAGCCATACAAGAGGAGCTAACAAATTTGAAGAACAATAAAACATGGGAGGTAGTTCCTGTTTCATGAAGGAAATAGGGATGACGTCTGCCTTTTGAAGAGGAGCTTGTACGGGTTACGTCAGTCCAGGAGGCAGTGGAATATGCGACTTGACGAATTTCTCAAGAGCGTAGGCTTAACGAGGTCAAAAGCGGATCCCTGTATTTATTTCGACAACCTGGAAGGTATCGTCGTTGGAGTGTATGTAGATGATATCTTGATCATTGCGGAAAATGAAGACAAAGTAAGGAAGTTCAAACAAAGCATTGGAGCCACCTTAGATATCAAAGATATCGGGGAGGTTAGCCACATTCTCTCTATCAGAATAAAGCGTGGAGCTGATGGGGGTTTGACCTTGGATCAGCCTGGGTATGCCGAAGACACTCTGGACGTATTTCGGATGAAAGACGCAAAGGGAGCATCAAAGGCATTGGATAAAGGAACAAAGTTTCAGACGCTCAAAGACAGCCAATCGCCAGTGGATTTGTGCCACAGATACCGTCAAGCAGTTGGTAGTTTGCTTTCCCTAGCTGGAGGCACGAGACCAGATTTGGCATTTGCAGCATCGTATCTCAGTGAATTCAATGCAAACCCCACAACGGAGCATTGGGAGGGAGCTAAGCATGTTTTACGGTACGTGAAACAGACCCAAGGTTACGCACTAACTTTTACAAGGACTGGGAAATCCGTGGAGGCATATTGTGACGCAGATTGGGCGAGCGACAAGGTGGATAGGCGCTCCTTTCGCGGTTACATTTTTAAGTTAAGGGCGGATCCCATAACACGCGACAAGCGACACGCTACAGATTCTGTCGCTGCCGCCGTTGTCGCGGGAGCAGTTTCCCGATCTATTTGTGAGGCGACAGCAGCTGGCGACAAAACTATATTGGCGAGAGAAGAATTCGTATTTTTCAATTGATTATGCGGCATATCTGTCAAAAACATCATAAAATTTCGACTGAAACGCCGCAGGAAGATAAACACCGAGAGAAATTTATACTACCGTAAGTTTGTCATAATATGTTTGTCTGTGGTGGCGCTGCAGTTCCATCCGTTTCCACACCAATGTGCAATAGATTTTGGCCATACGCGATAACCATCGATTCGAACGGCTGCTTTCCCCTACAGTCTCGAAATTTCATTAAAACGAAGGTGACTTTCACTCACGCTACGCTGTTTTCCCCGCATGTCTATGCTTTGTCGTTCGCTACAGCTACATACCGCCAAATCTAGCGAGTTTTGGGCACGCGCCGGGCAACGGTGACTGGCGACAAGCGACAAATATCTACGGGGAGCAGATGCAGGATTTTGTAGCCGCGACACCGCTTTTTTGTCGCGAGAGCCCGGGTGCCGCCGCCGAATTTGTTGCTTGTCGCGTGTAGCTGTCGCTTGTCGCGGGTTATGGGATCCGCCCTTTAGCCGGAGCAGCAGTCTCCTGGAGCAGTCGCAAGCAACGGTCAACAGCCCTGTCAATAGTAGAGTACCGATTACCTAACAATGTGCGATGCAATCAAGGAGGCCCTGTGGCTACAGCACTTATCACACGAACTCAGCCCAGACAACTTCGTACTAGAGCCGCACACATTGTTCGTCGACAACCAAGGTGCGATAGCAGTTGCGGTAAACCAAGTAACATCGGAGCGGATTAAGTACATCGAGCTGCGGCATTTTTTTCTTCGGGAAAGAAGAAGGGAAGCTACGACTGCAGCACGTAAATACGTCTGCGAACCAACCGGACATCATGACTAAAGTCTTAAATGGAGTGAAAACCCGGCAAGTCTGCGATGCCATGGGACTCCGAAGCGGCGTGCGGACGACATATTGAGGGGGGGGGGGGGGGGGGGGTTAGATATGCGCAATATGTTGTGTGCTGTTTGGGGCATTAGGTTTTGTTTTTGTGTTTGTTCAGCACTTCTTTCTGCGTGCCATCGCGTCTTGCGTGGCATGCACTCTTCATTCTTCTCTGCGCCATTAAAGGCTTCTGTGGCAACGTTGACACACAACTCGACTGCTTGTCTGTCGTATTGCCGCGCCTGCGACTACTGTTTAACATATAGCCCTTTGCCAGAAGGCGTCATGCCGTGGCCCTGACAACGTCTCATCAGCTATCAAGCTATCTCAGCTGAGCTAGCTCAGCTATCAAGAACTTTGGTGACAGCAGCCTCCAGGCGCTTGTTAAAGTTTATAATACTTCTTGGAGACAAGAGCGGTTCCCCTCCCTGTGGAAGGAAGCACAAATTGTCGCCGTACTAAAGCCAGGAAAACACCCGTCAGACTTGGCATCGTTTCGCCCTGTCAATTTAACCAGTTGCTTATGCAAGGGCCTTGAGCAAATGGTTGCTGGAGGGACATTCTGCCTTCCCTCAAGATATGGCAGGATTCCGCCGTCACCGTAGCTCCATGAACTCGGTGCTTGACTTAGTTTCTACCGTGGAGGAAGCGAAGGTCCTCAAGAAGATAACCACAGCCGTCATCCTTCATGTAAAACTGGCCTACGATACAGTGAGCCACACTTGTGTTCTGTATGCGCTTCTGCAGGCCCGAGACCCCCAAGGGGCTTTTGCATGGATTAGTGACTTCTTGGTACAAGGACCAATATTTGTCAAGACTGGAGACAGGCCGGACTACGCTACTGTGGGGAGTCCCCAAGGGCAGCGTTTTGAGTGCTTCGCTCTTTAACATTGTCATGGTGGGTCTCAAAGGCTGCGTTTCCAAGGGCGTGAAACTGTCAATCTACGCGGATGATGTATGCATATGAACAGTAGGAAAATCTCGTCCAGCCATACAAGCCCGGTTATAGCGCTCGCTGGACACCATCAGCAACTTCTAACTGGAGGTAGAGATGGGCATCTCAATTGAAAAATGCGCGGTCCTCTCCCATTTACGAAGAACCACATGCATCATTTTCGGCTCCATCTTGGAATGAGTCACCTGCAGCAAGTGAGTCACCATTACTCCTGGGAGTTATTTTAGACCGCAGTCTATCAGGGCGCCGGCAAGTGGACTACCTCGTTTCGAAGGCGCAGAGCTGAATAAATGTGCTCCGCCACTTTGCTGGTGCACGATGGGGCTGCATAAGGAACGGTACATTCTCGTGACGCATAAAGCGCTCGTTAGGGGTCAATGCTTTGTGGTCTACCTGTTCTCCATGTCATGTCCCGAACCTCGATCTACAAACTTCGTAGTACCTTGGCACGTAGTCTTCGGGTTTGCTTGGGAGTACCGCGCTGTACTGACACACGCATGGTGATGGCAGAAGCGAAAGAGATCCTGATTGTTATCCTGTGTCAGAGAGAGAGACTATCCGGCATCACATGCGCTTGTTGGCCCACCATCGCGGTCATCCTCTGGCCACAAAAATCGAAAAGCGAAGAAACAGCAAAGTTTCTGTATGTGTCCGTGAAGCTCATCAGCACCTCCCTCGTTTCACAGTGCAGTATGTAGTTTCCTCCTTATCTCCGCGCACACTCCCAGCACCGGCAATCTCGACCTCTGTCCCCGGGATCAAGAACAAGAAAAAGGAAATCCCAGTTCATGTTTTGAGGCAAGCGACACTGGAAATGAAGGACGCGGTATACACAACTCACTCTGCTGTATTCATCGATGGGTCTTCCACTCAAGAAGGCTCATCCTCCACTTTCGTCGTACCAGAGGAGTCCCTGTCAAGCGGGCATAAGCGTTCGCACCGCACGTCATCCACCTGTGTGGAGCTCTATGCTATACTCTTTTTCCTGAAAAGGCTATTGGAGTGTCACTTTGAAACCCGCTCCTGGGTGATCTATACTGATTCTAAAGCAGCCCTATATAGTGTATTGCAAGCAGGGCATTCGAGGCTCCTTGGCATCAATCGCCAGCGCCATTGCCACCCTGCAACTTTACAAGCAACAACACGAACAGGGACGCCGACTAATGTTACAGTGGACCCGGGGCCACATCGATATACGTGGTAATAAAGACTCAGTCTTGATAGCTGCAGAAGCCCATCGCCGTCGGCATACGATCTCCATTACATTGCCAAAAGGGGATATACGATCTTACCCACACGCACTAAGGTATGGTACCGCAATTGTTGCGGTGAATCACCTCATCCCATCGTCGTTCATGTAGTTACCTGTCGGCGCTTGCACCAGCGAAGGCGCCCATCAATGGCGCCAAGGCATCCCGGAAGGATCCCTCCTCCACTCAGTAGATCCCACACTATCCTTCATAATGCCGTCTATACCTTCCGTCGGACCCTTGCGTCTATCGATCAGCGACTTCGTTTGAACGTCGTATTCATCCCATACTTCTGCCACAAGCTGGATGTCCTTGCAATAATGCTCCAAGTACCGCCCGGCACATTCTCATCAATTGTCCGTTAAGCAGTATTCCATTCAGCGACGCGTCGTTCAGCGCCAACTTGAAACCACTAGGACACCCTCACTTGCCCTTCCCCAACTGCTTCGGCCTCCGGCCAACCCAGAGCATCAGCTACGATCTCTTGAAGCCCTCATCACCTTCTGAGCAACAACAGGGCTTCTGTGTGAACTCTAAACATTCATCATCATTCACCATCTTCTCCCCCTAAAGCAATGGGATAGGGTGCCGCCTCAGCGGCGAAGCATCCCACTACATTACTTATTTGTTGTTGTCGCTAAGCTGAACGATTTCGTACCGAAACATGTGGTTCCCTTTCTGACACAACAACGCAGTTTTACGGCAGGTAACAGTACTGACCAGGAGCATCAATTTCTTATGAACTTGAAGGACACTGTAGTCGATGAGGCACTTCAACATAAAAGGACTTGTTCAACTGAACGTGGGATGATAAAATCAATCCGCGTATGAATGTCTGTCCATTCTCACTCTGGTGGGCTGCAGTGAACATACCTCTCAGTACACTATAATCAAGAGAACTAAAATAAGAGTGCAGTTATCAACGCTACTACATACTTACGATGGCAAGAAGTTAAGTAGGAGTCGGTTAAGTCGCCAAAATATCAATGTAAGAAAAACTGTGCGTACAGGTGATTCCACATTAATCGAGGTTTCAATAAGAGGCGTATGTGTTTTGTATGAGAGTCTCATTACACCCAGGTTTGTGAAAAAAATCAGAGGAAATCATTCAAGCATTTCTATAATTAATCGAAGAATTTGTGACACGCTCTCATTCACATGCTCACACCCTTCTGCATTCAAGCGCCGTCATTTTTATCGTGTTCATGCGCCTCTCTTTCAAATTTGTTATTGAGAATTAAATAGTGCGGCATAGACACGAGCTGATAGGTCTTACTTTCAAGCGATCACGAACGAACACGTGCTGTAGTGAGTGTGGCGTTGTAGAGGACGTAGAACACATTCTTCTCAGGTGTCGGAAATACGTTGACGCTCGAATGGATTTAGAGGCGGACTGCCTCTCGTGTGGACTGCCGAGACTTCGACATCGCGAAACTGTTAGGCCCTCCGTCGTTCAAGAAGTCGCTGAGTGCACTTGAAGATTTTCTACATACAACCGAGCTTATGGACATTCTATGACTCGTTGAATGTGTGCTGTGTGTGCCCCCAGCGATTCCGACATTTTTACACCGACTTGGTTGAAACTTTTGAACTACATCTTGAACTCCAATATTTTAACTCGTTCATCTGCTTGTACCTTATGTGCGTTTGCGTATTGGGGTAGCCATTTCGACTTCGTCGTAACTCACATCTCCATGTTTTTTTCTTCATCGCATTATATCGCTGCTACGAATAATTCGAAATTTCCTTACCCGAAATATTCAGATCACAGTGCTCCCGCTGTGTTTGTGTTCAACTGTGTATGAACTTCACCGCATAGCACGGTCTTAGCCAACCATCATCTCGAATGATATCGTTATTGCCATGATTTGTTGGAAACGGGAGGCGTACGCCTTTTTTGTGACACCTATGTTGTTCATAATTGTCACAAAAAGGCGTACGCCTCCCATTTTCAACAAATCAGAAAAGATGACGATATCGTTCGAGATTATGGTTGGCCAGGAGCGTGCTATGCGGTGAAGTCCATTTCTGAGAGTGTAGATAAAACGACGACGACGACGACGACGACGATGATGATGATGACGAAGACAGTGGTCTGAGACCACCACCCTCGCTCTGTGTATTCACGCGAATAAATTATTCTTGTCTCTACACTGTAAAAACAGAACTTCACCGCATAGCACGATGTGCGCCAGCCATTACCGCGAATGATAGGGTTATCGCTTCTGATTCGAAGAGAGAGGGGGGCGTACACCTTTTTGTGGCAATTTTCACATATCTAAATTGCCACAAAAGGCGTACGCCCCCCTCTCTCTTCGAATCAGAAGCGATAACCCTATCATTCTTTGCAATGGTTGGCGGACAGCGTGTCAATGGGGTGAAGTTCTGTTTTTAGAGTGTACGTCTCCTTGTTCACCAACACGCTAAGACCGGTTATATATTTTAGGAACAAGATAATAACCTAAAGATGAGATTCGGCGCGAGAGGCACAGTCCTTGCAGTACGTCCTCGAATGGATCCTCGGATTTATCTTCTACCAAAGTATAAAAGTGATCTTGAAGGAGGCTAAAGAAACTTGGTTTCTACGTTTTTCGAAGACCCGGGAGAGTGATCGAAATGTAATGGACCAGCAGAGACCACGGAACCCCCGGCGGTGTTAGCTCCCTCGTTACGAAATGAGTGAGACTCCGCGCCACAGGTAAAAGTCACTAGCGAAATTTTCAGAGGGGTGAGTGAGGAGGATTTGTGCATGCAGGGGTATGTATACTCTCTCTTGTGCATAACACCTGAATCGGAAGTTATCTGCCTTCAGCCAGATCCTGACGTTATTCGGCCATTCTTCGAAGCCCAAGGCAACGACGAACGTGACCAGCAAAAAAACAAAACAGAAGAGGTAGATAAATTTATTATGAAAATAAAAAGGCGAGTAAGGTTAGCCTGCGCTACAGCGGCTTGCTATTCCCCGCAAAAATAGAAGAGAAAGCAAATTGCCCGGAAGGCCACAGACCCACAGGCACCGAAGAAGTGCCTTGGTCACCTCACTGTACTGTGCGGGGCCTTGTTGCATAGCTAGGTAAAAGTCTGAGATACGGAGGCGGCGATGCGCGACCGCAGGAGATGACAGTGTTGGGGTAAGGGGTGCACTGGAGCAGCAGGTGTGGAATGTCTCCAACATGACAGGCGGGGCAGGTGGGTGATGGAAGGTGGCCCATCTTCAAGAGGAGCAGGGGAGTCAGCGCCACGTTTAGTCGAAGCCTGTGGAGCAAGGACTCTTCCTCCCTGGGGTAGCGGCCCACCAGAGTATGGGCCACTGTCGGGTCTGTCGAGCGCAGAAAAGAATTCACCCTGATGGCGTTTTGGAAAAAGGCCCGCCGGCAGACAGACGTGATAAGCGCAACGGAAGTGACAACTAGACCCAGCTGCACGGGCACACCTGGCCACAGAATCGGCGAGGGCACTCCCTAAGATACCAACGTATCGACTTCCGGATTCCGATTCCGGAATTCACCGCAACCGCAAACTGTGGTGTAGAGATGACAGGATGGCGTGCAGGCAAAAGACCTCCGTGTAGATGTCGTTCATTACTTTGGTCGAATATGAAGCCGGAGCCAAAGCAAAAAAGCTCCGAAGACTTTGCAATGAAGACGTGGCAATTCTGTGGAGGACCGTAAGTCTGTAAGGCACCATCGCCTGTGTTCTATTAACTATAACAACCATAGTTCTGTGAACTACAAGAAGGTAGCGCTGGTCAAAGCCCCATCCAAATCCAGAAAGATGTCGAATAACGCAAATCCACCGATCCGCCTTAGGGCTCCTTGATTCTTTCTCGTATTTTCATCCTTCCTTCATCATCTTCATATAATGTCCCACGTGCAATGGAGTAGGGTACCGCACCACCGCGGTGAAACACCCATCTCACCGTCATCATCTACTGTTGTTGTTGTCCTTGATGTGGACGGTATCATTTCGTTGAGCTTGAGGATGTGGTAGGGACAGAGACACAAAACATGATTAGATTTTGCGTCTCTGTCGCTACCACCTCCTCAAGCTCAAGGAAACGATACAGTCCACATCGATACACTAGCTTGCTTGCGTTTTAATGCTCTGCTCAAGCTTAATCTGGCGAATCCACCGAAGGTCCGGATCGATATCAAGGTAAAAGAATCGACAATAAAACGTAGAGGCTCGACGTTCTTGGTGCCAACACACGAAGGCAGATCAGTTATGGCCTTGCATGTGAACCGGAGTTCGAGGCATATTCTGACAAAAGATGCACCCCAGCTCTGGGTGAGGCATCTGTGGAGGTTATTTAGCGCATGTTGTAAGCGGCGCTGAAGGCAAATCCTGCTGTACCACACCGTAGCGTCATCCGTGTACACAGAGGATGCGACAGTAGCAAGAGGAAGCAATTTCGGTACAGTCATAACGACTTTAAAGTGCATTAGAGTTCTCACGTGTGGTACTGCGTGGCAGAGGTGGGCATGCTCACGAGGGCAGATCGTGTGACATCCTCCCACACAGATCCAGGGATGACGATATGCAGAACTGCTGTCCGCCATCATGGGTGGCCCCTACCCCTTTGAATACGGCCGATCGCATGTCACACATAACATTGCAATTATGGTTTGAATAATACAAAGAGCACATAATTCCACGACCCGAGATGTGTGACTTGTCCGTGTAGTCTCATGTAATGCAAGGTTGCCTTTGTTGTCCGCCTGCGCAGATAACAATTAGTCAGCCCAGTAACACCTAATGGGGGGATATGTTTATTGAAAAAAAGAAAGGGAGAAAAGGTTAGTCATGCGTAGGCCGACTTGCTATTCCTTTAAGAAGAAAAAGAACGAAGAGAAAACACACACACAAAAGAGGCCTTAAAGGCTGGTCGAGAGGCCGGTGGCACGAAGCAAGCTCAAGAGGGTAGTCGTAACCGACCCCTGGGTGTGGAGGACCGGGCCGAGCAAGGTGGCCAAAGAGACGTTAGGGTAGCCAAGTTGTCGCAAGTAGCGTTGGAGGATGAGTGTTTGAGAGATATACCGGTTGCAGGATAATAGGTTGCACTCAATGTTGGCTTCCGCGCAACAAGTTGTGCAATTGGTAGATTCGTCTGACGCATTTTATACAGGAGTCAGGGTGCCCGTGCAACATTCACGGGCACCCTCACTCCTGTATAAAATGCGTGCCCGTGCAACATTTACGCTTTCAGACGTATGTCGGCATAGTTCCCTTAGAAGTCGGCCCAGGACGCACATTCCCCAGGGCGTCAGTCGTGACGTTGCCCACCTCTGTGAGGCCGACAACGGCAAGCCCTCTCGCCATCACCACCACCGTGCAACATTCATTCGAAGACGGTGGAGGAGTGACTCCTCAGCTCTATTGCAACGGCAGGCAATAGTAAAGTCCAGCAGGAGGTCAATGAGACGTACGAAATGATGATATGAGGTAGAGTCCCCTCAGAACTGCGGGGTACCGACACAGCGCCACCGGCGATGTGCAGGGAACAGGCGGATGTCCTTAGGGGTAGAGGGGTAGCAGGGAGAGCTCTGACAGATGTTGCGTGTCTTGCCATTGTGTCCGCGCGGGTGTTACCAAGAAGGCCTACGTGTCCCGTGAACCACTAAAGCGTCACAGAATGGCCAGTAGCCGCGAGATGTGTGAGAGCTTGCAGTATGAGCGCGTGGAGAGTGCATATTGTGCTGGTTGCATCTAATGGTTGCAGCATGTGTGCTACACAAAGCGCTCTTGAATATCTCGCACTCTCACAACGAAATTGTTTCTTTTTCTCTTTTTTTTTCTTGAATTATCGCTTGATTCGAAGTTCCACCCTGTCCCCGTGGAAATACATGCGCTTGAAACCGTATTATTCGAAGTATGGACCCAGCCGACAGCGCAGAATGTGAACTGCGCGCAACAAGAGCACAGCACGTACTGTGCCACCTCTTTCTGTCTTAAACTTGAATTGAAAGGCTACCGCTCACCACCGACTTTTGTTTGCTAGCTTGCTTCGCTACAGATGATGCTGTCACTATTTTGTGGCACTTTCGTTGAAATCGAGTTGCCGCCTATAGCGAATTTTTTCCTGTCCTGTTGACTGGGTTATCACGATGCTTCACTGTATCTCAGGACATGCTTCTTCCGAACTATAGTAACAGAAGGTTCAGAACATAAAAAGACACATTTCCGCATCCGCTGTCAGGGAAAAAGTAGGATAACTTCACGTTTTCCGTTGAACAACCCAATCAATTCCAAATATCGTATTTTCCGGTGTATAGCGCGCGCGATACAGTAAAGTGCTATGAAGAGGTCCTGCGCGTTATCTAACGGCGCGCGTTATACACAGAAATATTTTCCTACAGAGTTCCTTTTGTGGTCGGTGTCGTAGAAATTGTAGCCTCTTTCAGGGTGCGCTGTAAATTTCTCACAAATCTCTTAAGGTCAGTTGACAAAGCCGGCGAAAGAGCGCTTGACTTCATAAAAGTTAATGATGCTGCTTAAGGAGGCTATTGAGCAGTCAATAATCCTGAATTCATTTCAGAAGGCGGGCTTGTTTGAGAAGGGACGCGAAACTAAATGTTTCAAATAAAGCATATGCATATATTATACACCGCCTTGGTTTATTGTGGATAGTGGTGGCAGTACAGAAGCTTGTAACAACATTGCGGTGCGCGTTATACACCGGTGCGCGTTATACGCGTACATGGAACTTTTTGAAATTCGTCCCGTTTTTAGGGGTGCGCGTTATACACGAGTGCGCGTTATACACGAGTGCGCGTTATACACCGGAAAATACGGTAATCAATGCAAGTTAGTGCACATTATGCTCTGCCTCACGACGACGGCATACTCGTCGAAATCCGACGCCCTATCGCCTCCACAACACACGATCAAGATCAGTGTACCGGAAATGCAGCCGTCACCGGGTCATTTCTTCGGCAACTGTCCCTCTTACTCAAGGCCATAGCCAACAAATGAGGGCACCTTAGCTTTCTTTGTAGGCCAACAAGCGGTTACGTAAGTATCTCCTCACCGGCCGAGATTCTTCCGGGCTTCCCCCCATCCAGAATTACGCAGTGTTCTGTAGCGGGCACAGCGTTGTTGGCGCACAGGAATTACTATAGCGTCTGGCGCGATCATCATCGAGAAGTTCAAAGAAAGCACAGGTAAGTTCCTTCTATATATCTATGCGCCAGCATCACATCGTATCTGCTGGAAGAATTCCAGCACAGCGAATAATATCGCGATTTAAAACAAGAATGCAATAGCTGCTTCCTTTAATCGTAACAACGCAAAAGCTTTCCGTAAGTCTCCTACGCTTGTGTGAAATATTTTGCTATATAATAGGTATCAAACAGGAAGACGCGTCTTTTTGAGTCTATTGCCTTTCAAACTCAAGATATGTAGCACTTGCCTAGTATATGTAAACAAAGAGGACCGTCTGCTGTGCATATTAGTTCGTGTCAGTGGCAAAGGTTCGTCCGGTCTTGAAACGGAAGAAAAGCAGCAGTTGTAGGTTTTTTTTACCACACGACTGAAAGAGGTACGAAAAGGTTGAGGAATACGCCCATTTACATTGCACAGACCGCTTATATGCTTTCAGTTCCATTCTCGCATCACGTTCCTTATGAGCTTCGATACCTTGGATTTGCCGTTTACTGTAGGACTTCGGTCCTCACTGTGGGGCGACTCCTTCCATTTCACCACGTTACCGCCAGCAGTGCAGGTCGTCATCGTCCGTGGCGATGGGACTCCCCAATCATCATCATTCAAATAAAGTTGCACATTGCACCTCCTTGTCACTCCAACCACGCTCGCGACAGGACTTTTATGCTACTACTACTGTTATGTGTTATGTACCTGTTACGTGTCTATGTTCCTCCTTGTACCCAGCTTGGAAGCGAAATATTAGCCAGTCTTCTCGGCTAACCACAGCTGACAAAAAATCACATAGGAAGCAGATGGCTCAACCTACAAGAAACAGTGGTTGATGTATCGATTTCAACTTTTTTTTTCTTTTTTTTTTTCAGTGCCTAATACGATTTGAATTCTGTTTTGAGGTCTCCTTATTTTGCGTGCGTGAGTGATCAAAAAAGTGAATTAGACGGGAAATACGAGATTTGTAATCTTCTCTGCGCTGTAGAAACGTCTCTACGGCCAAGTCCGAAAATCTAGCCCTGTTGCATGAAGTAGCATCTGGGCAGGTTTGTACAGAGCAGCGACGACAACCGAAGAGCGAACACGAGTCGCATTGAAGCGTTTGAGCATCTAGCAAAGTTCGTGTGTATTAACACGAAAACATGAACGATCCTCCGGAAGCACGTCGAAATGGGCTCACTTTCGCCTGGGTTCTGTGAATCTAAGTGGCAAAGCGATACTTCAATGCGTTGGGCACAAATAACGTATGTTATGAGCGAGCGCGGAAACCTGGATGATAACAGCGCCCTCTTCTCGGTATTGTACCACTACGGCATGTGGCTATACGTCTGAGGAACTGCTTGCAAATGCATGACCTTTTCTATAGGAGCCGCGCAACCTGGAGCCAATTTTCAACACAGAGAAATAGCATATTATTGCACCATTATGAACTGCTCTTTTCATTAAGGCATCAGCGAACATGGCTGTGATATTAGTGGTTCGTGTAATGCCTGATTGTGTAATGACGACGAAGCCGGGGAAAACCCCAGATAGCACAGCCGGCACCGGGATTCGAACCCGGGTACCTCCAAGTCACGACAGACATATGTCGGCACAGTTCCCTTAGAAGTTGGCCCAGAACGCACATTCCCCCAGGGCGTCAGTCGTGACGTTGCCCACCTGTGTGAGGCCGACAACGGCGAGCTCTTTCACCACCACCACCACCGACGACGAAGCCGGCAAACAGTTCAATCGCCACCGCCGCCACCACCAAGAAGCCGAGCGGTGCAGCTGTCCTGCGTTGCTCCCACGGGGGTTGCTTCTTCTACGACAGCAACCCTTTATTTTCATCATGACGATAATGATGATGATGATGACGATGATGATGATTGGGGTGTTTCATCGTGAGGGGCGCCACTCTCGCGGTAATTTTGTAGAAATATAATGATGAGCTTGACAGTGAGGACCGAAATCCTATAGCGTCCACTGTCCAGAAAGGTGAGCAGTGCCCTCACGGCATGTCGTTGGTGAGCTGGACTTGAGCATGGACCAATCAACTGCGTCGTAGTGGTAACTTTAAAGCGCTACAGAGACAAGGACGGAGAAAGATACACAACACATCACCTATATGTGCATATACATAACACCTATGTGTTGTGTATCTCTCTGCGCAGCGGTACCGCTGTATACACGGATGGATCGTCGACCAGGGACACTTCATCTTCAGCCGTTGCCATTCCATCAGAGTCCGTTACACGTGGGTGTCGTCTGTCTCACCGCACCTAACCGACATCCGCTGAACTTTATGCTATATTGTTATTCTTGACATATGCGGAAGACTGTGAACCGCGGCACTGGGTTATTTATACCAACTCCAAAGCAGCTCTCCTGTGCATTAAAAACATGGGCATCCGCGGTTCCCTTTCCTCAGTGGTGATAGATAACCTGTGCGCCCTGACGTCCCTTCAAGATCGCTCCCACTCCGTTGCCTTTCAGTGGATTCCAGGGCATTGCGGAATAACTGGGAACCACGAGGCCGACGCTGCCGCTGCACATCAACAACGGCCTTCTATGCCCATTATACTCTCGAGAGGAGACAGAAGATCCCTCCTCAGGCATTTGTCCGATTCCTGGTCTACCCTACAGTGGCAACGCGACATTCCAACTAGGTCATCTTTGGGAAGTGTAGACCCAACTCATACCGGCTGCCTGCAAAGCTTCCTCGTACCCTGAAGTCGCTCATCCACAGGCTACATCTGAATGCGGCCTTCACTCCGTTCTATCGCTACCAGCTAGGCTGTGAGGCTAGCCTTATGTGCAACGAGTGTGGTGTACTTGCCAACGTAGAACACATACTTCTCCGCTGTCGGACCTATGTCAACGAGAGGCGCACACTGCAGTCACAGCTTGCCACAATTGGCTGCCGCCCCTTCAAATTGTCGAGCATCCTCGGCCCTCGGGACACCGCGGCCCACTCCAGGGCGGCCTTACGTCAGTGGCTACGTGGTTACGTAGTTGGCTTTTTTGAGGCGACAGGCCTAAAGGACTCCTTGTGACCCCAACAGCGCTCTCGGACATTCCCACCATCACGATCACGATCAGGATCGCCATCGCCGCTCCGATCATTCCCGTCATCTCTCATCGTCATCGCTCATCATCGTCATCACTCATCATTGTCACCAGTCATATTAGACCCCCTAGCTATGGGGTAGCGTTCCACTCCTAGAGTGGAAAACCTCCCCACTTCATCATCAGAATATATCTGTTGTTGTTCCGTCCTTTTTCTCTGTAGCGCTTTAAAGTTATGATCTCATACCAACAGGCCCAGCTCTCCTCGTTGCGTCGTAGTGAAAGGGTTATAACCTAGCTGGTTTAAAGACACTGCAAGTATGGTCCTGAAAGGCAACGCGGGGAAGGATGTGCTCCAGATTTTCGAAGTGACCAACAGTGATGGCAACTTCGAGAGTGCGCTGGTCGCAAGCGGTAATTTGTGAAATAGTTTTTTATGATCCTTCAAAATTTCAAAGAAATGACTCCACTTTCTGGAGAATCTTTCATACAGTTGCACTGACAAGTTACATTTGGAAGGTCATAGAGAGAATGGTCTACACCCGCTTGGACTGGTTCAGGGTTACTATACCCAAGTTTCTTTTCGTTCTTTCTTTTCTTTTTTATTGAAGGAATAGCAAGTCTGCCTACGCCTGACTAACCTTTCCTCCCTTTCTTTCTTTTTTTTTTTTTTCAATAGACATATCCCCCCTTTTTTTTTTCACACAAACTCACGCGAGGGAAAACACATCCAAAATCAATTGCGATTGCTATCTATTATGCTCTGCGGAGATTTTAACATAAGAAACGCCAAAATTTTATGCATGTGACTACAGCTATTACTCCTCACGACAGAATACGTATGGTGCCCCGCCGCAAACATCTTGCCTGACATGGCTGATGAAGCTAACGCCAGCGTGGTGTGCTGCGAACGACCTCACTGTTACTTTCTTTAAACAGAGAACCTGTACAGGTATGGACCCCAAAATGCTGGAGGCTCCTCCATTGCCTCCGGAAATCCAGGTAATAGCAGAAAAAGAACTCGGGGAGACAGAAGAAACAAAACGAGAAAGCCTGGCTGAACTGAGAAGGCTACTCGCAGGTATGGGCATTATTTGTTACCTAATTTCCATCGTAAGTTTCATTTGGAAATGTTATTTCCATAACATCTCTGTTTTAACGTCTATATCGAGTAACTAGGCAGTCTTGGGTAAGTTACTTCTAAAAAGTAACTGTTTATCTGCCAAAAATAGTAACTAAGTTACAGTTATAGTTACGTTCTTGGTCGAGTAACTAGTTACAGTTACTGAGGGAAAGTAACTTAGTTACATTACAGTTACTTTTTATAAAAATGTCCATGAGAGGGTGATACAATTGTTAAAAACACACATTTATTTACATTTACTCAAGTGCAATAAAAGTTGTCTTGCGCTTAACCAGAAGCAGTATAAGTTAATACGCGGTTATACCACACGGAAAAATACGACATGTGCATGCGACCTCGCGTGAAAAAGAAGAGCACGGTGATACGCACATGTTTCGTAACGTGTAGAGAGAGAGACATACGCAAGAACAAGGAACTCGCCTCAAGATGCTTTTCCAGGTTTGAAGTTGACATCCTGCTTGCCGAGTACGTCTTATTCCATAGCTTGCACTTTACAGTTAAATTATTCTCGTCCTTCCATGATAAAAACTCGAAGGTTGCTTCACAGAGCGGCCACGGAAGCTTATGGTAGCAGCAACCGGAGCAGGATTAGCCATTGCACTGGTCGGAGCGCAAGTGAGCTGACCGGAAAGTTTCTCTTTGTGCATGATCATTCCCTTGTCCATATCCACAGGAGGCAGGATCCCGTGCTAGGACAGTGAGACTGTTACTCACATATGACTCACTCCGACCGTTGAGGGTCACTAACTTCAACTAATTTCTGTTCGCAAAGCTGGAATTCCCTGCTTGGTCAAGAGCCCAAGGCACGGGGCACATACCGATTACAGATAAAAGGAAGCAAGACACTGTTAGGGGGAAGTAGGGGAAGGTAGAGTAAAGAAAAAAAAGGAACGACATTTATTCGAGTAACTAGTTACATTTTGCAGTTACTTTCACAGAAATAGTAACTAGTTACAGTTAAAAGCTACTTCTCTGGAAATGTAACTAGTTACAGTTACATGTTAAAAGTAACTTAGTTACTACCCAAGACTGTAACTAGGTACCGAAGCTATACAGTCACTGATGCTACTCATAGAGCCTGAAGTTTTCGGGAAATATTTTTTTATAAATCCGTGGGTACAAATATACATATCGGGTAAATATACATTTGCACTAAATTCACGTGAATTTAGGTGGAAAAACTTCTAGATGCTAAATGCGGGGAGAAATCGGGCTCAGTTACTCAAACTATCGGTAATGGTGATGTAAATGAATGTGCTGCCAAACAAGTTGGTATGCATTCCTACAGACGTCTCAGTGAGAACAGGCCAGGTCAGTGGGCCACGTAAAAATCGACTTCACCCTAAAGGGGCAACCTTCAATTTGGGGTGCAAATTCGGGGAAGAGCCGGGTTTTATTCCGCTCTATTGATGACGTCTTTGTGTGCGCGTCGTCATAGGAGATGGTGATCAAGGGCCTCTAGATAGGTCCACATAATAGGTTAAGGTGGGGCAAGGTGAGACATGGAGCAAGATGCGACACTTTTTGCTCGACGCCCCCTGTCTCAGAGACGCGTTGCCCCATGCACTTGAAACTTTACTTACAGGTGGCTCTGCATGTCTGCTTTACTGCACACGAGAATTGCCCGGATTGGCATTTGCGTTGAAGAGAAAAAAAAAAAATCGGTTACTTCTGCCTAGAATGTAAAGGCCCGAAAAAAAAGGCGCGATTTTCTGTAGTCCTTTTTCTTGTCAGCTATGCGACACCTTGTCGCAGGTTTATTCTGTCAATGTAAATCCCCATCCTATTTCTCTATTCATTCATCTAGATATATGCAAAATATGGGAACTCTTGGTTATCCGGTGTTTAACTGAAAAATTAATGTATCCGATGGTATCCACGGGGCAAGACACGACAACTTAATGTAATTTAAATGTAATGCAATTTAAATTTAATGTAATTTAGAAACTAATCACTCAACTATTAGGTGGCCTTGTGCTTGTTCCTCATAGATTCCTTTTTTGCATATAGCCTAAGATTTTCTAGCAAATTTTCCTGTACCCTAGGATATTTCCAGCAAAGCTGAAGCGCACTCAAAAGCGAGCGACCAGCGACACATCAGACTGGCGGTGCCTTGTTTGCAAAGGACAGTGGAGGGAAATAGCACCGCGTTCTGTGTGGTTTTACCGCACATCATGTAGGCGGTGAGCTCAGGGGGATGTGTAGGTGCTTAAATTGCAAAAACTAATTTGTATAGTTCATTACCACGGCGTCTCATCTTGCCTCATGCGCTGTCCCGTCTTGCCCCGAGGGTTCAGGCAAAATGAGACGACCTGCATTTTTGAATTTCTTGTTCTGTGTTTCTTTTACAACCGGTTACGTCCGTTCTGATTTACGGATCAGAAGCTCTAGACCTCTGAGAATGTGCCTATGAGTAGTTTTTTTAAAAACACGAAAAATAAAAATTCCATACATACATTTCTGTCTCACCTTGCCCCACCTTACCCTAACTGCCCGTAACGCTGTAGCATGAAGGAATCCTTTACTGTCGAATATGCTTCTCAGTCCTACTTAGAGATTTAAGTTTCCGGAAATTTTGAATGGCTTCGAAAAAAAAAAAACGATTTGTGTTCATTTCTATTTTTCGAGCGTTTACGTCTCTATAGTCCTGTCTGTTACTATCTGTGTTACCTAAGAGAACAGCACCACCAGCATGCCAGAAATCTCGGAACACGGCACAGTGTTTAACGTCTCTCGCGGAAGACGGCGTGCTAAGCAACTTGCACCCAGAGCCGTGTATACGGCCCAATACATGGATCTGCTTGCACCTAGGGTGGAGTCACCCTTTGTAGAAGCGAATGCAGCAAGGCCGTCATGTTGACGCCTACCCTTTCCCAGCGATTTCACCCACTTTTTCAAACCTCGAGCTGCTATGTATTTACCCAACTGCAAAATGTAGTGTGTAGCTAAGTGTATTGCTACACTTTTGTGAGCGCATCGCGAGCTGTGCGTGGGCGTCAAGATGGCGGAGATTCGCAGCAGACGACCGACGCGGCTGTCTTCACCCTATGCACAGGGAGCTAGTATTGAGCAAGTGCAGAAAGTAGGGCTAGTTAGTGGAAATGCATACTGTGCAATTTGGGGACGCTAACAAACGAGGACAGAAGGAACCACACGCCTGACATCCTTGACGCCTGTCCCGTGTGGTTCCTTCTCTCCTCGTCTGTTAGCGTTCCCAAATTGCTAGTATTGAGGCACCCTACTTGCACCCTGCCTCCAAACTGCTATCGTCCTCAGCCGGGTTCGAACACGCAACCTTCAAATAGGTAGGCGGACACGCTTCCGCCATCCCTTGTGCTGACATGTCAGTGCATAGATCCACAGATTGTGGTGTCGCTCATGATCACAGTTGTTTCGCCGAATTACACAGTTGTCTCGACAGAGGTCACGAATTATCCTCATCTAAAAAGGAAATAAAATTTATAAAAGGGAATCGCTGTTTTTTCATCATGAACTTGCGATTCAGGTGCGGGTGCCAACGGCGGGTGGTCTGTGCAGGCGCCTTGCAAGAGAAAGCGAACGCTACCTTCTGTGTTTACCCCGTTTACCTGGCAGCCGCCCATGGAGCTGTGGCGTCACGCGCTCCTCAGCTTCTCCCGCAATGCTTTACGACAGCGGGCGCGCTGTGTGAGCGATCGTGTCGGGCGGGCAGCACAACGGGCTCGTAATCATCAAAAACACCCATACCCCATACGCGTAAAACATACACCAGCTCCCGTGGCTCAGTGGCTAGCATGCTGGCCATGTCACATCGTGAATGGGAGTGGGGTTCGAATCCCTGTGCCGGCTGTGCTCTGGGGTTGTAAACAGTTTTACCCGGGAGATAGCATCCTCGACTATGTTGACATAGGCCCACGCAGACGAAAGTACTGTCTCACCCATCAACTGTCATTCGAGATACTGCCCCACCTCACTTCCAACATGGTCGACCAACATCACCACGGAGCACCACTGCCTGGACTGTATGGTGGTCTGCATAGACCTTCCAAAGAGCATGTTCTGCAGCTGCTGTGAACAGAACCCGAAGCTTGCCTTCTGTCGCACCGTACGATTTTGTCTGGAGCCCAGCAGGGAGCCGCAAGCGATACTTTCGAGATAGTATTATTGACCATACTCTGGAAGCCACAGGGCATTCACGAAAAACATGTATACTACGGACTCTTCTTTTCGGCATCGCACGCAGGTGGATATTCGAGAAATTCCCCAACGGCTGAGCCGATCTCGCGTTGGTAGTGCATTCTAGGCAGTGCGCCATCACAGATCTTGAACAGAACTTGGTAGCCATAGCGGCGCGACGGCGCCCCAGCGGTATCCAAGACGGGGTTCACCCTGAATGCGGGCCATAACAAGCGCCTCTGATTTTTTTGTTGGAGGCGTTTCTTTTGCATCGACGCCTTCTAGGCGTATTGTGGAGTAGTGACCCAGGATAACAGCGTAATGAGCAGCCGGAGTTTTCGCTTTAGAAGACATGTTCAAGGGAAATCGAGATAAGACAGCTCTGCCGAAGGGGCCCACCCAGTATGACATGAATCTTCCAGACGGATGATCAGGTACAGCTGCTATACGCAACACCAGCGGGCACTCTGTCTACTTCCAGTGTGTTCCTGCACACTGCGGCATCCGCGGCAATGAAGAGGCTGACGAGGCTGCAGCAGCTGCGTATCATTCCCGATCAAGCGTGCGGATTACCCTCCCCAAAGGCGACAGGCGACCCTTCCTAAATGATGTGGTGAGGTCTCTCGCACATGCGCAATGGTCTCGGGACGTTCCATCAAGAGTTCTGATGCGTGAAGTGGACCCTGACTTTGGCTTCACCATGCCTTCTCGTGTGCCTCGCCATTTTGCGTCGCTGATACACAGGCTTCGTCTTGGGGTTGGATTCACCCCCCATTTCAAGCATCTGATCGGCCGCTCCGACTCCATGCTCTGCTCTCGCTGTGCTATTTTGGCGGATACCAAGCATGTGCTCCTCGACTGCCATCTTTACACCTCCCAAAGAGCAGCTCTACAGTGCCGCCTGCAGTCGATCACGGCCGCACCATTCACATTGGCAACCATTCTCGGCCCTTGGTCTAACCAGATCGACCATCGCCAAGCTCTTGAGTATTTCAAGATTTTTCTCCGGGACACTGGTCTCCTCTCTACCCTATATATGATCTGCCTGCGTACCTGTGTGCTGTGTGTGTGTTTTGTGTGTGCTGTGGTTTTGCCTACCGTTCTGATGTTTGACGTCCCTATTTAGCATCGTTCATCGCCTCATCATCAGGACATATCTCATCCTGCCCTATTATGCCTTGGGGTAGTGGACCGCACCGTACGTGGCGAATTTCCTCATTCATTATCATTAATTTATTTCTTGTTGTTGTCGTTGTATTGTTGACTGTATGAGATGAGCCACAGAAGATTGTGTGCTCATCTTCCTAAACTTCTCTTAACCATTTAGCCCGCTTGTTAGCCCTATCTTGCCTATTTCTATTCCTCAGTCAACAACTGAGACAAGAGAGACAACTGAGACTGTGGTATTGCCAACTGTAGGGTGGGACAAGCGAAAGCTTGCCCACATCACATTTCAAAAATAGTACTGCTCTCGCCCTAAAAACGAAGAGCAGAATCAACTAGTGCTAGGCAAGCAGTCCCACGGAACTGCTACTGCCAAACATCCCTCAGAATCCTTCATTGGCTGTCAGACTGTCGCAGCGCTATAGACACTAGATTTTAGCAAAAATCTTCTCCGGAACAGCACCGCAAGCGGTACTATGTCCCGGCGACCGTTTTATGGGCTGCGCTTCAAAGACACGGTCCACCCGAAGGCGGACCGCATTATCAAGGGGCCCTTCTCCAATATATGAAGGACCGGCTCCCCTTTGCCTACCTCCACCGTGTACGCGGATCTGAAGGGAGACCAGAGCTCATCAAGGCACTAGATTTTAGGAAAAATCTTCCCGAGAACAAGCAAGCGATACTGCCCCGACGACCTTTTAACGGCCGCGTATTCGAAGACACAACCCACACGGTCCAGGGGCCGTTCTCCAGTATATGAAGTATGACACCAGACCGAAAGATTTAAGAAAAATCTTTCCGGAACAGCACCACAAGCGGTACTGCACAGACGACCTTTTTATCGGTCGCGCATTCAAAGACTAGACCTAGACCGTGTATTGTTTACTCTATGAGATGAGCCACAGAAGATTGTGTACTCATCTTCCTAAACTTTCAATTTAGCCCGCTTGTTATCCGTATCTTGTCTATTTCTATCCTAGGGTCAACGACTGAGACAAGTGACCCACTGAAGTGTCAAGTGTGAAGTGGCGCATCAAAGACTAGACCTAGATTAAGAAAAATCAAAGACACGGCCCACCCGGAGGCGGACCTCGACATCGACCTAGACGATGTATTGGCATCATGGTGGAAGACCAGCCATATCTCTTGGATGGCTCCCTTTAACGCAACAAACGCACTAGTCTACAACCATCGCAACGCCAACACCCGAAGACGGGCTCCAGGCAGGTCTGGGATTGATGTACGTGCTAGATTCCACTTCGCAACAAACCAACACTCACGGAGAGTTGCACGTGGGACAGCAGCACGAAGGATATTAGAAGCGGATGACATACCTACCATTGCTTTCTTCAAAGAGGGTCGCTGATGTTTGCCACCGCCTTCCAAACTGGACGGCCCCAAGGACTGCACGCTCCCTGTAAAGCACTCTACGGATGCCCGCTCTGACCCTGTTCAGTACCTCAACGGCCGTGCGAGCACGGCCACCGTGCACAGCTATGCAGCGTGCTATCCAGACCTGGTAGTTTATTTCTACCGCCAGGAGGATATACTGGCGTCTATCGCCAACCGAAACTGGGAGCGGGCTGAGTAACTGGACCGTGCCCCACCGAATGAACGGAATGCCGTAAAGCACCTCGGCCTTGTGCCACAGAAAATCCGGAAGTAGACAGTTGCGGAAAGCGTGCTCCGACGTTTCAAAGGTAGGGCAAAAAGGCCTGGTCAAACCGAAGCGGGACAACCTGTCCCTGAGAGGTAAAACGTCGTGCGCAAGAGGCCACTGCAAGCTTGCACGGCGCGCATCCAACCAGCCGGTCGTAATATGAAGCCACGCGATCGGGCGAGGCACAGCCGAGCTCGCCGTTGTCGCCGATTGCCGTTGTCGGCCTCAGAGAGGTGGGCAGCGTCACGAGTGACGCCCTGGGGGAATGTGCGTCCTGGTCTGACTTCTAAGGGAACTGCGCCGACATATGTCTGAAAACGTCTGAGGAAAACCCCGGAAGAACCCCAGATAGCACAGCCGACACTGGGATTCGAACCCCGTACCTCTTAGGTTCGAATCCCGGTGTGGTTCGGAAGTCGGTCTGAAATGGAATAGCTTCGTGTGCCAAAATGAGGTGATTCAATACGATGCGAAAAAAGAAAAATCAATATTTCTTTATCTTGAATTAGAAAAGCAGCAGTGCGGGTACATTCTCCTGTCTTCAAGCGTCACGGTCGAAAAGGGATGAACAGCGTTGCTTAAACCGAACGTTGAGATAACTTACACATCTAACTAAACTAAAATCCACATATGGGGAGGGTGAAACGCCAAAAAGAGCAGAAACAATCAGGTCTTTCAGCGCAAATACTCGAAATGCAGTCCGTAGGCTCCAATACAATATTCGTGAACCCCGTTGTTTAATCAACACTGTGGTAAATTCATTCAATTCACGAAAATTCTTGCATGGCTCGGACCACGTCGCCCGACCAAAACATCTCCAACCGTGACCGCATCTGCTGCTGTTATTTTGCAAAACGAAGACTACGAATATCCCACGTGTTTCTGAGCAGATGAATTTCACGACCCTCTTCTGCCACCCAGATCAAGAGAGCAGCATAGCCAACTTACCATTGACAACGGGTTTATTCCATCCACTGACTTTGCCTCAAGCCAATATGATCAAGCGGTGGTGGTGGTGATGGTAACAGCTTGCCGTTGTTGGCCTCACAGCTGTGGGTATCGTCACGTCTGTAGCTGAATATGATGATGAAATAATCGAGTATTGAACTCGGCCGCCCAAGCCGTCCGAATCTCCCTTTGCCAATGCGCACAATCTGCGTCTGTGGTCTGCCGTGATAATCCCTATCAGTTTTTGGGACGCGCGATTGCGCCACGTATCTCAAGTTGGTGAGGGCGGTGTGCGCTCCTAACTAGAGCTTCAAACGCGTATCACAATCCCATCAAATCAAAACTTCACAAAACCACGTAACCCCACATCCAGCCATATAATTGTGGAGATAATGCGCCTCCTGTCACAGAACTAAGGGTACATTTATGCTGCAGCATCGCTGCTCGCTGCAGCTTCAAGCACATCGCTGCTCGCATAACCGCTAGGGTGCGTTTACCCTGCAGATTGCTCAAGATGCTGCTCGCTTTCGCTATATCAGTCGCCTAGCAGCGTTCACTGTGGAAGGATGGAAACGAGGAAAAATGGGAAGGAGGAAACCGACTTCATCACAACCAATCGCAGGTCGGATTTCAAGACGCCAGTCATCAATGATACCAGGAAGACAAACATGTTTACATTCCTAGGTGCAGCGAGCAGAGCGGCAAGCAGCGGCGAGGATAAGCGAGCAGCCAGGCTGCAGGGTAAATGCACCAACAGAAAGCTCTGTGTTTGACCTGTCATCGCCAGAAGTCAGGTAGTCCCCGGGCACGTTCAAACATGTTTGGCAGCATTGTTGTGGCGATGATCATGGCGTGCATCTTTGGCAAGCAGCGATGCTGCAGCATGAACGCGCCCACAGAGATACATGTGTTTATTTCGTCATCGCCAAACAGCGATGTGCCATGTGCCAGCAGCGATGCTGCAGCATAAATGTACCCTAACGCTTTCACGAACCTACTTGGAGAACACGCAGACACACACCGTGACGAATAAACGACCGCCACAAACAAGACACCAACACGCTGACACCTTGACCTGTCATCAAGATCTACCTCGGTCATGCTAAACGTATGTTAACAGCATTGATTGAATGATAAAGCGTGAAGTGCGAAAAATGAATACTCGTGACTGCGTGTTGGCAGAGGAGCTGTTCAGTTTGTGCATGGTCCCTTGCACCCCAGACTCAGGGTGTATTTAACTTACTTAACTTACACCAGCTCGCTTGCGTTTTAAACCTCGGTGGAGGCCCCTTCGAACGAAACCAATCAACGCGCAATTTACAGAAAACAAACGACAGCCTCAGAAACCAGCCACACAGTGGCGCCAGAAACCACATACCTCATCTCTATGCTTTTTCTTATACTCTTCTTCCTTTCAGCTGAGCCTGGCCTCACAGCACGTATGGACGATATCTTCCTGATCAAGTTCATTCGAGGAAGGAAATACAACATGGATGTCGCCTTAGACACCGTACTTAGGTACTATCGTGCAAGACGCGACAATCCGGATATTTTCAACAAGCTAGTGACTGCGCATATGAACTTCGAAGATGTCTGCCATAAGCATAGACTGGTGTTTATGATGCCTACGAAGGACTACATGGGACGAACTGTGCTCTTTCTACGCCTTGGTGAGTTGTAGATGTGCAGTAGAGTAATTGGCATGGATAAACATACATACTAGCAAATACAGTGCGCCGGGGAAAAAAGAAAGGAGGGGACATTATAGGAAATGTGAAAGACACCGCCCTGTGGACCCTCATATGCTTATTGGTCGTCTTGACTATCTGGATTATTATTAATACCCTAAACAACAACAACATGAATGATTATGGGATGAGGTGATTCGCCGCAACAATTGCGGTACCATACCTCAGTGCCTGTGGGTTAGTACATGAGTGGGATGACGATGAAAAAGATGAGGCATACACAGGTGGTGGTGGTGGTGGTGGTGGTGGTGGTGAAAGGGCTTGCCGTTGTCGGCCTCACGTATGTGGGCAACGTCACGACTGACGCTCTGGGGAAATGTGCGTCCTGGGCCGACTTCTAGGGGAACTGTGCCGACATACACACTCGCACGCACACACATGACAGACGCAAATGAGATATCACACACGTGGGTGCGTCGTAACTGATGGGATAGTAGTTCATCCGGTCGGCTACCGGAGATGAAATGCTGTGAAGAACACATCTCCGCATTCATGGCAACAGCTCTGAGGTCACAGGAGCTCAAGCAGGTTAGAAAACGTCAGGAACACATAGGATGAGTGCAGGCATTGACGGTGCTGCACAGGGTTAGACCAAGGACCCAAGATTGCTGCAAGGCTGAGCGGTTTGTTGTTGAGACGGGTCAGTTGGGACTGGAGCAGTGCCCTCTCCGACCTGTATAGAGGGCAGTCGATGAGGACGTGTTGAATGCTTGCCACTATGCCGCAGTTGGAACACGAGCTGGTTGACGCATAACCTAGTCTGTGTCTGAACTGCGGGGTGAAGGCCACATTGAGGCGAAGTCGATGCAGAAGGGAAGTGAGACAGCGGGGCAAAAGGCCTGGGAGAGAAAACGACATAGTTGGATCGACGGCGTGCAACAAGGACCTGTCTGTAATGTCCCGGCGATATTGTTGGGATGCCATTGGTAGGATCATCGCCGACAAGAATGCCCTCCTGTCACCACGGGTCAACATATTCGGTATATTAATGCCCTAGGTATACTTTGTACTATATCGAACTGACTGTCTGTAGGGTATTTGCGCTTGTTCAGGAAGACATACCGCGTCTCACTAACATATACTGCGTGTTTCTTGTGTAGCAAAGAACTTAAACGAAGTTTCCGCTAATAACCGCAGTTTTCCAATCATTGTTTGACTGCAGTTTATCAGTCACATAAAATATTTGCAAAGTGTGTAACCAAGGCCTTATTTCTGATCTTTCTAGCTTTCACCATTTCAATCGACATTTTAGCATTTCAGAAAGTGACTTCACAGGTTTCGTAATTCTGCAAAGAGTACGTCATCAAGCTTAAACACTCGCCCAAAATAATACGTTTCAGATGTCGTGCTCACGTCAATATATGCCGTTAAATACGGTCTGCAACGTTTTAAAGTTCATTCTTGCACTATTTACACACTGTAGCGACATTTGACATTTCAGGTGCATGGACGCCTGACTGCTGTCCGCTCGTTGACATGCAAAGGATGAGTTTCCTAGCAGCCGAGTACGGAATGCTTGATCAAAGAACGCACGTCATTGGATCAGTAGGTCTCATTGACTTCAAAGGGATGCACATATCTCACGTGCGGTATTACACGCCTTTCGTCTGCAGAAGGCTCGCATACATCATACAGGTAACTACGGGGACGTTGCGTGCTTTCACTTTACTTGGACGCTGACAACAAGGTTCTTTGCAGGACTGCTGTCCGGTGAGGCTCAAAGGATTCTACATTGTTAATAACCCGCCCATTTTTTCTACACTGTACACCATAGTCAAGTCGTTTCTCAAGCCCAAGATTGCAGAGAGGGTGAGCCTCGTTTCTGCATGGTAGTACTCCTGAAATCAAGCACTGACGTTGAGGAGATTCCTCAGTGGTGTCCTCAGGTGCTTCAATAGCGCTTTGGGCACATGACACTGTTCTCAACGCTCTTCCTTCGTATATCACTCGTACAGTGAAATTTCCTCAATGTTTTTGCAAGCTGGCCCACGGACAGTCAATGATTTAAGAAAACACTTTCTGGAACAGCACCGCAAGCGGTGCTGTCCCGACGACCTTTTTATTGGTCGCGCATTCAAAGACACGGCCCACCCGGGGGCGGACCGTGTTATCAAAGGGCCCCCTCTCTGGTATATGAGGGACCGGCTCCCATTTGCCCCCGTCCACCGCTTACGCGGATTTGAAGGGAGACCAGCCTAGATCAATGATACTCGTATAAGTCTGTGGAGAGAGGTGTTACTGACAGCAGGCTGTGTTTTCACTCGCTATTTAGTAGCGGGTCTCTCTGGTCAATGTTGAAAGTGCGCTCCGTTCGGATGAGGACAGTTGTAATACTTCTGGTTGCTTTGTAGATACCCTTTCTGACTGTATTTTCGTTTCCACAGATTCATCTCTTTGGGACAGACTTTGATGCCCTGCACAAAATGATCCCCAAAGAAGACCTGCCGCCCGAATACGGTGGTACGGGAAAACCGTTCGACTTTGAGTGGTTCGAGAAGGAACTCAACAGGAAGAACGAGTACTTCATATTGGACGCCAAACACGGATACAGGGTAGAGACGGACGAAGAGTTACGCAGCAAAAGGTCGACGAAACAAGCGTAAAGACAACTGAACATGACTGAAATGAACTGAGGCAGAGAGTAAGACAGTTAATCTGGCAACAACGGAAAAGACGTAACTTGCTCGTACAGCCATGGTGCACTGCGTGTAGGCCTTCAAGTCTCCGATGTGTCTGAAACGGCATAAATGTCTACTGAATTGGTTCGAGCGTCCTGGTATACAAATTATTCGTCTTCATTGCTATCGGGGTGTTAACGCTGGCCATCCTGCATCGATTCGCTGCAGCACAATCACAACAGACAGCCTAGACGCAAGGAACAGCCATTGGAAGAGGGAGAGAGAAGACATAAACTGTGGCGTGACACATTTATGACACAACAAGTAATCTGTGGTAGTGATTTGCTTATGCCCAGATCACGGGACGTAATTGCGATACTTTCTAATTCGAAATGCCTCCTGGTCCACTGCCAGAATCCTGCCTTCCTCATCGAAGAAGATCTGACCTATGTCGTCCTCTAGCGTTGCATAAATGGCGAGGGAAAAAAGAGGAGGGTGCCCTATATAGTAAGGCAAGGTATTGGTAGTTCTGAGGTAAGTGTTAACACGGTTCGAACGAGCCATCTGAAAACGGGCACTACCGTTGCAACCAGTATAGCTCGTTATCCACGAAAATCACCAATACCATGTACCGGCTGGACATATAGACAATAAGCACGAACTTACAATACTGATATAGTCAACCTTACAACCTTACGTAACTGATAAAAAAACATATACGCAGAATTTAGATGTTCACGCTGTGCGTCTTTCTGGGGAAAAACGCTGAGGAACTGGCAGAGTGTGGCCGAAGACACATCTGACAACCTTGAGCTGTGTTCACGGCTAGGATTCCCTTGTTCCTTTGTACAGATACTTTTGCTACGTTGTCTGGAGCCTGACCAAAACACAGACAGAACTGGCAGCAAGCGAAATTGAAAACGAAACAACACACAAATTTTCCCGCAATGACTTCTTTTCTGACTGACTAGTCTCACATCTCCATATTTTTATTTTTCCAATCAATCAATATTTATGTGTCGTGTTTGTTACTCTTGTTTCGTGTAATGCTTTTTGCGACATACTTTGTTTCTTGGGTTCTGCAATTAACGCCAGTTATCATGTTAAGAATATTTTTCATTTTCGCAATGCTTAACACAACGGAAGCTATTGACCGCTTTGTAATACCCTAGAAATGACCTCGATACTTCATTTTACTTAATACTAATGTACAAGCCTATTATACAACATTGCAGTGTTCTGGGGTAGCCAGTCCTACTTCGCCGAAACTCACATCGCGATTTTTTTCTTTGTCACAGCACATCACATCACATCAGGAAATTGCTTCGATGACGAATAAATGTCTTTCTGTCTTAGCTCCCACCTTTCCAATTCCTTCTGGCAGCTTGAGGTTGGAAAAGCAACAGCCTGAGCACTGAAGTGAGCTCTATTCCCGTTTCGTAACGCCGTATGAACTACCAGCTATGAACTACATTATGACTGAACCACCAGTTCCCGTGGCTTAGTGGCTACGGTGATGGCATTCCGCGCAGAGACTGGGAAGTGACCCGGGTTCAAATCTGGGCACTGGCTGTGCCGTCTGGGCGCCTTCCCTGGGCTTTCCTCAGATCCTCAGTGTTTTCCTCCTGTCGGCACAGTTCCCTGTAAAATCAGTCCAAAACGCACGACCCATCGCGTCCTGGACATCGCGTGACCCATCGCGTCCATCCCAACATGCCGCCAGAAGGCAGGCAGATCACTCGGAAATACCACACCGCCACCAGCGCGCGTGATGGGTTCCCGACACATATGTGCGGCGCGTCACGACCTTTCGCATGCTGCATTCGGAGACGCATGGTCGGCTATCATTCCTGCGACATGTCTCTCTGGACCGCAGTATTCATCAGTGCAGTCTTGGGGCGCATTGCGCATTGCGCAAGGGCGCATTGCGAAGTAAGTACTCTGGCGGGGGGGGGGGGGGGGGGTTATGTTTATTAAGAGACAAAAAAAAGGAAGGAAAGGTCAGCCAGATGGATGTCGGCTTGTTATTCAAAAAAAAAGTGAAAGGGGAAGACGAAAAAGGCAAAGAAAAGAAGAACGCAAAAGAAAACAAAAAGAAGGAAAGAAAAGGAAAAGAAAAACGAAGAACACAACACTAATGCTGAAGAATCACACACTCTGGCGGGATCCTATGATGTATGCAGAACTGGTATAGAAATAAGAGGAAGGAAGAACAGAAAAAAAAGAGAAGAGAAACCAGAGAGAACGTAAACAGGTGAACATGTGCACAACTGAAGGCATTAGACCTTTGAAAACTGAGTGCAAAAGGAACAAAATGCATTGAATCCTCGGTGTTTGACCCGAAAGTCGCGCAATATAATGCATATGTTCAATGAACTGGAGCAGCGGGAGTTGAACCCGCCCCCAACGGATATGCGTTCCGAAGATCCTACCGTTACACCTCTCTGGCAGCTGCTGGTACCTTTTCGACTGCTTCGTTTCATTGATCTGATTGCTTTGGGCGAAATTCAGGCCATGTGTTGTGTCATCCTCTGTGTTTCTTCGCCTCACCTTCTACTGTGATCATGAGTATGGTGGGCGGATACATATTTTACAAATTGCAAGATGCATTTTTGGGGTTGGTGCCCCTTCGCTCTTTTGACCCGGGCGCGCCGAGCCCCAAAGGTTGGTGTCAGTCTCTTGGCGGGACTTCCCGGGGAAGGCCGCGCCCCCCCCCCCCCTAGTTCATGTTCCGGGGGGGGGGGGGCAAGGGCCCCCGCGCTCCTCCGCAATCGGCGCCTATGCCTCGGCCTCCTGTACAGTTTTTCTTTGTCCCGTCTTGATTTTCGTTGTTTCTTTCGCGTGTAGAAACTCAAGGCGGTCATATGACACATTCTTCATCTTTTCAGTGGCAGCATAAGCTGTGCCACGTTTGTATTGTTCAAAGATGGCAGTCTTTATTACTTTGAGAGTAAGGAACTACAGCATAACCGCAGAGGCGGTCAAAAGGTCGTTAAAAAGAGAAAAAGAAAAAGAGAAGTCAAATGAAGTGTGATGCGAGGTGTTCCGAAATGGAAAATCTGCTATTTCGGAAAGCAGTAACTAGTTACCCAGAAAAGTACCTAGATGCAGTTAACAGTTACATTTCCCGCACCAGTAACTAGTTACAGTCAATAGTTACATTTTTGGTAACTAGTTACTTGTAGCTAAGTTACTTCCCAATTCCCAAGACTGCATCAGTGGCGGATCCAACGGGGGACGGTTGCGCGATCACCCCCCCCCCTCCCGCTTTCCCGAAAAAACGTCACGTCAGTTTATACGTGGGATTTCCCTCTCTCCCCTCCCCCACTATGCGCTTCAACACAGAAAACGCCCCCCCCTACCCCAAACCCAAGGTCTGGATCCGCCCCTGGTATTCATTGAACAGCGCGGCCAGAGATGCATCCGCTTGCACTTTATCTGACGCTACGAGATTTGCTGACATAATTAAAGGTACTGTAAAGCAGCAGAGGTCCAATTTAATTTAGCGTGGCTATTCAATAGTCCAAGCAATCAGTATGAAAACGGCGCAAATTTCATTCCAATAGGCGGTGCAGTTAATTAGAAAATTAAAAAGATTACGGGCAACACTGTAATAGTATTCTGAAGGGATCTGTACTCTCTGCCGAGTACGGCGGCAACCACATTGCATGCGTATAACACTGGGCCCGACCAAACAATCCACCAGAGAATCCGCCCCTGCAATCCACACAACGAGCCACATCTGCGGATAAACAAACTTCGTGTTGTGTCTGTCCCTTCGTGTTCCCCAGTCTCGGGGTTTTACAAATACTGAACAGTTGAAATGTGGAAGTCGTTAAAAAGGCCAGACAGTGTCGGGATTTGTTTGTGCACTGTGTGCGTCATCCTCAGAACCATTGCTTTCCGTTATGTCAATCAGTCTGTGATTTCTCGCCACTTGGTTCAGGTGGCGCTTCCGTCGAACAGCGCTGCGTTTCTTTTTCATTTTATTTCGCAAAAAAGACACTAAACAGGGGTTTCTGCACACCTACTGAAATATGATACGAAATAATATAGCCACCAAAAGAACAAAATCGTAACAAAATAATGCTGCATACATAATACATATTGGGCAGTGTTGCCCGCTGCAAAGGGGGTTGTTCGACACCAGGCGTCGCGCCGCTGTACTACGCCGGATTTTTCATGACAAATTAAAAATATTTAGAGAGCGTTGTCGGTCGCATGGTTCCGCATATGGGATTTACAGGCAACAGAGTCTCAAGACACGTCGCCAACATACCTTGCTTCTCTACTACTTTACAGTACCTTTAAAACACAGTAAACGAGAACCATTCGTTTCGTACTTCATTTGTCTTTCAATACGCAGCATGACGAAAACAGCCACTTGTATTCTCAACCCATACCTGTCCGACATTTTCCCCCGGGCCCACGACCCACCACATCTACCAGAGAGGCAGCATAATTGGCTGCTTGGTTCGCGAGGTCACCACTGATGCAGACAGCCATTACTAGGGTGCCTGAATACTGGGGGTAGTGTTCAGGTACCCTATAGCTTCTACATGAGTTGAATGAAGCAAATAATCGCACTTTCAAAGCCGGACATGGGCGCGAACGGTATGGAATGTATCCGCCGCTCCTAAATGAGGCTCCGTGTTCCCTCAGTTAGGAATAACCAGGTAAGTAGGTAACTTCCATGATAGGCAAGCCTGAGCGATGGGCAAGAACACGTAAACAAACACAAACACGAAGGCACGGACACACACAGAGGAAGACACAACACGTAGACTGCAAATTCACAACTGAAGATTTATTCACAGGGGAGAACAACATGACAGTTAGGGGTGGGGCAGGACGGTAAAATGGGGGGGAGGCAGGTTTATGGGGAAGCCGGGTCGCTCGTGTTGTGGTGGTAGCCAGGGTTTTGAAGGTTTCGGAGACCGTCAGGACAACGGACGGGCAGTTTATGCAGCGTTCCGGTCCAAGCTCGGTAATGAGGGAGGCTTCTATAATTTCTGGACGACAATAAAGTGAAGTGGTTGGGGACAAAAAAAAGTAACTGTCAAAAAGGCATCACACGTCAACAGAAATTTCAACAACCGTCACTGTTCTGTGAGATAGGTTGCTTTAGAAACAGGAGAACGGTATACTGTAGGGTCAAATACTCCACACTGCTTTACGTTCTCAATAATGCACGCAATGTTCACTAACCGCATAAGCGGACTGAGGACTGGGACGAATAGCTAAGCAAGGGATGCACCCTCGATATCCAATATCGCGCTTTGTTTCCATGCTCTCGTGTAGTATTCAGAGCATCACAGGGAATGGAGCCCTTAAAATACAAAAATAAAATGAAAAGTCACTCATGTCATCGCACAACAGGAATCGCCATTATTAAACCTCTACCCGAGAAACGTCATCATGACTTGGTAGACAGACTTAAACCGAAACAGACTGGAAGGGGAGAGCTGGGTTCCAGGAATGGGCACTTATTCGCTGCCTCCTACTGAAAGAAAAGTGGGACCGAAGGTCGCGTCCCTTTCAGGGATCATCGTAATCCCCTCATGTCCGTGGCTTTCGGGCGCGACCTTGTTGGCCCCATAGCTTCGAGAATAGTTCAACTCTACCAAACCGGTGGCGCTGTCGAACACTATGACGTCATTTGTTTCCGGTAATGGAGGACAGTGGCATGCGTTTTCGTTATCGTTACGATCTCCAATTTCGGGAATATACCGTTTCTGTTCTAGTTACCGTTACCGTTCCCTGACTGATGTGCTGAAGAGTATTTGTGGGGGTGTCATGAGGGTCTGACTACCGACGGGGATGTGATCAAACTTTTTCGGCAGTTTCTCAAAATCGGCAGTGGTGGCGCAGGTGAAAGAGCTCGTCGTTGTCGGTCTCACAGGGGTGGGCAACGTCACGACTAACGCTCTGGGGGAATGTACGTCTTGGGCCGACTTCTAAGGGAACTGAGCCGACATAGATCTGAAAGCGTCTGAGGGAAAACCCAGGAAAAGCCCACACAGCATAGCCGGCACAAATATTATAGAACCCGGGTACCTCTCAGTCTCGACGTGACGTGGCCAGCACGCTGACCACTCAGATCGGGATACTTTTGGTGCCAATCAATTTAAGAGCCAATCAGGCTTTCGGTGTTCTCCAGAGGTGCCAATTTTAAAAAGAAACAAACAAACGTGGTTGGTGGATTTGAAAGATTCGACTCTCCATTTTGGGCACTGGGATTCGGATTCCCGAGTCTCGAATCCCTGCTTAGGATTCGAAGATTCACGGATTCGGTTGGCCCATCCCTACTACATCTACAATGTCACATTACCAACTACCCGAACTATCAACAGCGCTACATATGTAGTATATATTCATAATAGAACTGTTATTACGTATATGCACCAGATATGCAGTGTGTTTGGAATGCATTGAACTGGGTCACCACGGTTCATTTATCCAAGTAGCAATGCGTGTCTCCGTGTTATTCTTACACACCATGGCAATGGGTCATCATGTTCGTAAATATGCAGGTATTACTGCAACAGTGTCTTCTGCAATCTGTACAACAATTTATTTTTCATCTGAAGTTTATACTGTGTAACCACCTATTCCATCACAGAAAGGGTGAACTAAAGATGACACTGTGTACTGATTTCAGAGTCTGCATTTTAGCCAGAGGCAGACAAAATCTGACCAATTACTGACAAATGTTATAGCCACCATGCAAGGTGGTTTCGCATCTACTATCTCAGCATTGCTCAAGGGTTCTGTTTATTATACAGAAGCACATTAATGAATGAAAGCTAATTAAACACTAGGAGCCTCCAGTTACAACCCATCTTGTAAAATTACGTTCTTGCTTCAAGAGACAAGATGAGATAAAAAAAATAAAAAGACACAGATGTGCGACACTTTTCATGTTTGTAGAACAAATTTATTGTTGAGACAACTATGAAAGTCCTGTACAAAAATGTTTAGCAGTGTTTTGAGGTGGTCATTGTTTCTAGTATCGCAACCTGTCGCCAGATATGCACTTGGTCAAAGGCCAAGCAGTTGCTTGGGCAACGGCATGAACTATGAATCCAATGAAGGTCACAACCCTAAACACAGCTGTCGGGCTGGCTTCGCGATGCTGCTTTAAATTAGGCCTACAGTACACAAAATGCTCTTACAAGTGCAAAACTGTCATTGAAAAATCAACATTCATGCACAGCATACAATATACACACACATATATATATATATTATTTTAATGCGAAATCAAAATTTTATACTTGTACATGATTTACTGGCAAAGCTTAACCTTCCTTCACATCGGAACAATTTATGCTGTTAAATCATATGTTCTAGCTTGTACCGCAAACCCTAAGAGGTAGGCCTGCAATACAGGCTGAAACTTATTCAGAGGAATTCCAGTGTGCAAAACTTTTCAGCACTTAGCCAAGGCCAAATGATGCGTTGATCAAAATTGTATATAAAATGGGGTAGAAAAACATTCTATCAAAAGATGCAACAGCCTAGCATTATTCACCCCCATGCAGAAAATCCTGAATTGTTGGACCACAATTGGACGATCATACCTTTGTTGTAAATACAATCTGCCTGTTAAAAAGATGCAGAAACAATTCTGCTGCCACAGGCGAACTAAAATGCACTAAAGACACAAAAATGCCTACAACAATTAAATGTCCCAAAGCGGGGAAGACTTGCTAGATTTTTTTTTTTCCGAGTACACACGCGCAACATGGATCATAGAAAAAACATACATGTCCCCCACCCCATTCCCCCACTGCCCGAGGTACACCCTCCCATGTCCATCTTTGAAAATGACGTGGAGGGAAGAAGGTGCACAGTATTTACAGGTCAGGACTTCATGATGGAAAAGGCAACGCTCTTGCATTACGTGGGACGCACAGGTTTCATACTTACTGAGAATGTGCAGAACTATGTCGCTTGTCTCTATGTACAGGACAGGAAATAGAAAAACCATAATGTGACCTTCCTGAACATCTGCGCTAAAGGATAATGCCTGCTATGCCTACTGTGCTGATCAGATTTTTCCAAGGTGTGTTCACGGGACAGTCTTCCTTTTGTGTTTCTCCTTGAGCTGTACAAAAATAACGGGAAAAGAAAAGGCAGCACAGTTCTCTATCGTAGAGCCCCATCTTTCAGACAGGTACAAACGTGCTCCTTCGGTAGCACGGTTCACAACATGCTTCATCTCGCATGTATGGCACGCAACATGCAATACGTCTTCGCTTGGTGGCCCACTGACACACAGAGTTTGAAAAGCAGCTGCAGAAAAGCCACAAAGCTGTGGGCACACAGTTTTAGCCAGCACACTACCAGCAGCTCTTGAGGAAGCAAAGGCTGATACCACTGGAATGGAACGCACTAAGTAGAGACACCCTGAAAGTATGTGGGGGAAAATGTGTAGTATACCAGCACAGACCACGTGGAATGTACAGCTGCAGCCTCATCGTGCAAGAAAGCTGGTTACTGCATAGACACCCTAGAGAACAGTGATCTTAAGTTCCACACAAAAGATTAAAACATACATTTGAAGAGGCTACACATACATGTTGTCTTTATCAAGTTGTTCATGCAAACCATTAATTCATCAACCATGATATAATTGCTGTGCTCGTTTTGGACTATGTATAGGACAAATTACGAAAAAATATCTGGATGTACACTCGTGTACTTCTGGTGTACTTGATGTCTTGCTTCCCTTGTAATATGTCTCACTGAACACAATGCACAACAGATGCAAAATTCACAAACAGGACTTAAAAGAAACCTCTGAGCAGTAGCAAACAAGGTACGGTTGTAAAAAAGTACAGAATTGACTCACTATGAAAACTACGGTAGTCAGACACTGTCCAATCACTTGCACTGCAGTGTAAATCCCCCCCACACCCCCTCTTCATGTTCTGCAGATCGTATTATATAAGGCTTTCTCCCCACACAACCTTGCTGACCTACTTTGTGCCATTTATAAAGGCAACATTTCATTATGGCACCTAACCAACCAGTGGTCTCACTTCCAGGCGATCCTGTCTCTTTAAAACCTAGCGAGAAGGGCCGTCTGCATCCATACAGCCATATCGAGGCTAGCTTTGAAGGGCCATGAATAACAGTTTAAATCATGGAAAATCTGACTATACATCCAGCGGATGATTGCAAGATATGTCACGATTGTTAAGACTTCAGTACACACAATATTGCTGTATTCTAAAAGTTGCAGTCACATGCGAGATATTGTACACTACCGCACAATACGTTCTCTTGAGATGGGAAGAGAAACGATATGGATATTAATGTAGTTAAAAGTAATTGGATGTAGTAAAAACAACCCAAACATTAAGCTAAGACTGCACTACTCTGAGATCAGCATTCTTGCAGCTTCTAGAGAGTTCATTTCTTCCAATGCTGTCCCCTGAGCAAGTAGCAACACAGAGGCTGCCGCAGTGCAAACCCTCCTTACAAACTTAGTATAACCAAGTTAAGCGTAAAACAATTTCAAACTCAAAGCACAACATAACACTAAACTATTAAGACAGGAGAACCTGGTAGGAATTTGAAAAAAAAAAAAAAAAAAAGAGAGAGAGAAGGCGTGTGGGAGTGTGCTTGACTCAGTCGGCACAAGCGAACCGTCCAGCGGCTGTGGATTTGAAGATTCGGTGGTGTGTGTTTTAGTTGGTTGGTCGATGGTGTCCATGTGTGTGTGTGGGCACTCAAGCATAGAATTCCTTGTTGCTGCCACGCATGTAGGAGTTGACCGTGGGGGAACGCTTGGGCTCGTCCAGGGCGTAGCTTCCCTCGTCCTTCTTGCGCATGCGATATACGATGAACATCACCAGCAGGATGGCACACAAGAGACCCACCACGGCTCCGCCAATCACTGCTGTAAGGGAGGAAAGTGAGGGTGAGAGTTGACAACCATGACCTAATCCATAGCAGTTCCTTTCGTTCTCATGTATTCAAGAGCAGAGAATAGAGATCGATTTTAATCTTGCAAGTTAAAGGTAAAAGGTGAAAGGTGGAAGCCAGGCAAGTGCATAGCACAAAAGTGAAAGCAAATACTACTGCATATTTTCAATAAATTGAAACACTTTCACGCAGCAATTTTTAGAAATGCAGTGCTCGACATGTTCGCAATAGTGAGCCTCTAAAGTCCCATCAGGTTAAGGCAGAGTATTTTTGTGGTGCACGTTCGTAATCTGCAGTGGAGAACACAGACGTGTGTGATATGGGAAGTATGTGCATCATCTCATGATCTCTACATTCATCCTGTGAAGTGGGAATGATTGACACTTTGTGCCTGTAAGACAACTGGTATTATACAGCAGTTCCTCGCAAGCTTCTGCAAGCAAAGAGATGACCATATGCTTACAGGTGTTCATTTCATTGCTGAAATGTGGTATCAAACCCCCTCATCTTTCAAGTTTTCATCCAGTACAGGCAGTCACAATACACTTGATCAAATTTCAGTATCAGGACAATATCTGTGTTTTGTTTTCTTATGGCACAAGGGCAACTACTGGACAAAGAGTGCCATGACACATGACCAGTTATTTTCATTGTTTCATAGGACAATATGTGCTAAGTGTATCCTTCACCAAGAGTGGCACAGTGGGTGAGGGGTTGCCTAACGGAACACAGTGCTAGTAGCTTGAGCCATCTGTCAAAACCGAGCATCTTGTGTACTCTTTGCCAGATTACAAGATCGTGGAATCATCGTCAATGCCAACAAAAGCAAATACGGTGCCTAAGAGCTGGATTTTCTTGGCCATCGCATCAAGTAGCACAGCAACCCTCCCCTGCTGTCTAAGGTCGCTGCCCTGAGTTCGGGACTTTCCCCAACCATCATGAGGGCTACATCTCCAGAAATTAGTCCATTTAGTCGACTTCTATCGCAGATGCATACCATCCTGTGAGGAAGCACTTCACCCACTTGAAACTGTGCTCAAAATCTGTTTCCACGGTTGCTCTAGCCTAATGTCGCCCTCCAAAGTCCTCACCGCGTTAACGTGATTTCATGACCACCTTGCCTCTGCAACACTGCTCATCCACACTCAGCACCATGCCTGTAGAAGCATCAGGAGACGCACTTCGAGGGCGTCACAGTCAGTGCAGAGACTCCAGCAAAGTGTCTCTTCTGCATGCCACCCAATTGACTTCTTCCGCATGTACTTCGCCATTTACACCTCTGTGAAGTATTTGGTATTTCCTGGAGGTTAGCACATTCACCATCTACACACATAAACCCTTGACATATGCTTTCCTCCAGAATTGGGCATTACTTCCTGCAAAATACACCAACTCTCCTTGGTCTCAGAATTTGCGACAGACATCCAGCACATTGGCGAAGACAATAACCCTGTAGTAGTTGATGTTCAGAGCCGCATATACTCCATTACAAATGCACCAGACCTACATTCTCCAGTGTCCTGTCCCTTGACTTCCTTGCTGCCACTCAGTCTTTCCGACGCTGAACTTGCCAATCTCCATAAGAGTTCTAAGACCAGCGTACGACTCCAAGATGTAGATTTGCCTGGAGCTGCGACTACTATGGTTTGTGATACCTCCAAATCAACACCTGGCCCATTTGTTCTTTCCATGCTTCGTAGCTTTCTCTCTCCCACCATTTCCACGGTCTATCCCAGTCAGGCATACTAGCTATGCCACAACTCATTGACACACATTAGATATCATCTGGAATGAATTCTGACACCTGGCGATGGTTTCCAGCATGCGTCTCGATGCTCTGAAGTCCAGCACTATACCTGTTCGGCACCTTCAACATTTCTGCTCAATGATGATAGTTTGCTCTGTTGCATGCTCCACCATGTGATACCTTGCCAACAACAGCCACATGCCGGTTTGACGTTGCGCCCCACAAACCAGTCGCAATGCAAGATGCGTTGTGAGATGTTGCAATGTCAGTGCTGCAAGGTCTCTTAGCGCCGACAGCTTGTAATGTTACGGTTTGGTGGCGCCACAAGGCATCAACACGTACTTCAGTCATGCGCACGGCGTGTTGTCTCTCTCTCTATTTCTTCCTCGCCTGTTCGGGACGCAGTGTCGGCTACTCGTGCGTCTGCTAGGTAGTGCTCAAGTGTACAATAAAGTTACAGCTTTGCCTTTGCCGTTATCATAGTCTTCACAGTCTCTTCTTCCCATGCATGCTCCCACCCTCACAGTGTACACAGTAATTTATTGCAATATCAGGAAGCGAGGCAAACTCACAACCTCCTCCCATTTAGAACCTGCAAGTTCATTTTATTTCACGCATGGACATGTTTTGATTGCTCCGTGAACAAGGATAAATATCCAGCAGTGCCGCTTCCATACTGCCAGACGCTTTCTGGTGGACTGAGTGTTACTACATAGAATTCATACACCCTGCGTACCACAATGTGTGCCACACCTTGTCACAATGGGGACCCCTCATTTGAGATGAGGGCAAAATGTCACCAAGCCCCAATGCCTGGAACGTGGCATTGCAACGCATGGGAGCTTTGCGACGTAGCGGAGTGTGAACAGAAGTATGTTTGCTAGGGCTAAAAGAATTGCATATTTGGATATTGTGAGCTTATATTTGCGTGGAACATGATAACTGGGAAATGTAATGAGCAAGTTTGATGCCATATATACGTAGGGTTCTTCGTTTTCGGGTTTTATGATTTTTCAAATTCGGGAGGGAAAAACTGGGTGTTAACAGTGTTATTTACACACGAGAATTCGAGGAGATTGGGCACTATGATCTCTGTTTCATATGTCTCCGGGAATTTGCGGGTGAAACGAAAGGCATACAAAACAAGACAATGCTGTGACACTAGGATGAGAAACAATCTGTATATTTCCTCTCGGAACAGGTGCAGTGAACGACCAGTGCTCAAACACTTGCCAGAGCTCCACAAAAGCTCGTCTTTCACTCCTGCAGGAGGGGATCATAAAAGGAGGAGAAATAGGTTGTCACAAATAGCTCTCTTTGCTGATATTATGATTCACTTTTCCGACGGTTTACCAAGAACAACCAGTTGAAGGACTGCAAGGATTACAGGTAGATATCAGTTTTTACCCGAATTCTTGAAAACTTGTTCAGGGGGGAACTATCTTGATAAATCGGGTTTAACCCGAAAACGAAGAACCCTGTACAGTATATGTATGTCACATGAACACCTGCATGCCTATGAGCCTAACATATCTGACACACTGGCCCACTGAAGCCCTTTAGCATGTCTTGGAGAGAGTACATTAGGGCTGTGCGAGTATTCGATATTCGTGCAAATACAGCAATCATCTATTCAACATTCAATGCGAATAGTTTTTTGTCGAATACTTCGAATTATTCAAGTCATCTGCAATGGCATGCACATCTGGCAGTTTCGGTTTCTACGGGCTAAAATTTGGCGGATTTCATTTTCGGTTTTAATGTACGCTACATTGGGGCGAATCCAATCCAATCCGATAAAAATCGGAACCTTTTATGGGGAGTTGGAGCGTAGTTCTGTATGCAGGTGCAGATTACACCTCGTGTGTGCCTTATTTCGTGGTATATTATGAAACGACTCGAGGGTATGCCCTAATATTGTATGATTACACGGCATGTCACGCGCTGCAAGAGTGCAACATTTTTCTACCTCAAAACGTAACTAATCTGTCGTGATGTGCATCATTTCAAGCACGTACTTGGAAGTACTGCTTAAGACAGCATTTCTTTTGCATTTTAGTTCTGAGCTAGAGGGAACCTGAAAGAAATTTCCGGCAATGATAACATAATGCGATACAAAAATCTAGTACAGTGTCGTGCAAGTTCAAAGTAACAATGATTGGTCAACTCTAGCCGTCAGTGGAAAGACACTAGTAGAAGGAAAAGAGTGATGAAGTAAGTTTGCGGCCACTTGTTTCTGAAAGCTATGAACGAGATATCACCAATTTTCTGCAAATTATGCAAGTTTCCTGTTTTCACGACCTCTAGTACATCATATAAGAAAAGCATATTCAGTAAAAAACTGCACAGGCTTTCTGGCAATCTTTTTTTTTTTCCTGTTCCGAAGTTATGCAAGTTTACCGTTACAATTGAGCCTCCGAGGCACGTTAATTCTTGTTCTCCATAATTCAAAATGCCATTTCATGTGGGATGGCTTCGCCGCACCTGAAGGATATGCAGCAGCTATTGGAATATACATCACAAATATGACAATGACTATACTGATCGATTATGTGAATGCTGACAGAAGATACTTTTCAAGTCGTAGCTTTCGATTATTATTCGAAGAAATAAATATTCTATTTGTATTCAATTCAAATCAAAATTTCACTATTCGCACGGCACTCGCTCTAGTGTGCGTATTTTACAGAACAGCAGTGTTTCACTTCTGCCTGGAAAACACAAAAGAGGACAAATGAGGAGGATGTGAAGAGTACCTGCAAGGATGCCAGGCTGAGCGAAGAACGAGGACGGCCGGTCCTCTTGCTTGCGCTGCAGTACGGGAATGTTGTTCCCCAACTCATTAAAGTCATCCTCTGGAGGTGCCTTATCATGTGTTGGACCCCGTGTTGAAACTGCTGGGAAATCCGGAATCTCGTTGCCTTTGGGCTGGAACAAAACATACATCTGGTGTGAAGAGTAGACTCACATGCAGAAAGGGGTATGACAAAAGAGTCCATGACTAGAATGACAGTGTGGAATTTTCCTCCTATGATGATGCACTTCAGGAGCTAGAATTATAGCATGTCCATTTTGCTAGCGAATGAGCATTTACTCCAGGCTCGATGTACGCATAAGAATTTTGTTGCACAGAGTACCACGTCTACTCGAATACAGGTGGAAACGTTCTAAAAAAATATAGTGAACACAGAAGGTTGACCTATAATTGTAACTTAACAAAAATGAGGGACACACACCACAAGATCTTAGCGTGTGACTGATATGTTATCTTGTAGTGCATGCCCCTCGTTTTTTGCTGTCTTGCGTTTGTTTCTTGTCAGCACGCACCAGCTTGCCCTCGCCCATTTGCTAATGTACAACGTGAATCAATCACATAGCTGAGCAAACAGCCAACAATTAATATTTCTGAAAGTTCAGAAAACAATGTAGTTTGGTTTGTGGCATTGAAGTATAGAACCTAGCAGATTATGCAATAATAAGGTTTTGTCTTGAAAATTTTCCTCCGTTGCCTTAAGTATGTGGGTCGACATACAGGGTGTCCCAGAAAACGTGTCACTGAATTGTAATAAAAAAACTACGCCACCTAGAATCGTGCTGTCAATGACATTTGTTCTTGCTAGGTTTTTGCCACCTCCTGATGTGAATGTCATGTAAGGTAATTATGTAAATATTTGCGAACTGAACTCTGAAATTTGCCAAGTAAAGGTCACATTTTTACCCCACCAACATGAAGAGCATGCTGAATGTACTCAAATTCATGACAGTGATATTCAGGATCTATCCTATCAAAAAAAATAGCCAAACATCATGCTTTTCAGAGCACTTGAGCATAACGCGCAGAGACGTTCTGAGTACAATCGCTGTCCATCCGACGAAAGTAGGTTGGAAACCCTGCCCACAGAGTGATAGTAGAAAAAGTGACAGTTTCTGAAATTGGGAGAGGGAAGGTATGGACCAGCAGAAGCCGGACGCAATAAGTCATGTCTGTGTTATCTCTTTCTACAATGCCGCTGTTGGCTGGGTTTCCAACCTTTCGTCGGGCTGACAACGATGGCATTGAAAAATTTGTCACGCGCTATCCTCCGGGAACTCCATAGAGCCTGATTTTCGGCTATTTTTCTCGATACAATAGCTCCTCAATATCGCTGTGAATTATCATTAATTTGAGTACATTGGACACGCTCTTCACATTGGTGCAGTAAAAAAAGTCACCTTCACTTGGCAAATTTCCAAGTTCAGTTCGCAAAAATGTACACAAACATACGTTACATGACATTCACATTAAGAGGTGGCAAAAACCTAGTAAGAACAAATGCTGTTGACTGCATGATTCTAGGTGGAGTAGTTTTTTTATTAAAATTCAATGACATTTTCTGGGACATCCTGTACATTCTAATGATTATTTCTTATTCTCGGCAGTTTGTATGTCGTGGGGTCAACGTATATTCGTGGTCTAGTAAGCCTGGCAAACTACAGGGACAAATGAGCAACAAAAAATTTGTGAATGTGCAAGAGTAGCACATGTGCTGTAAAAATAAGTCAGTTGCTTTATAAAATTGGGTTCAACTAAAGCTAGTAGAGCAATGCAAAAAGGAGTTGGCAGCAGCAACTACAGCTACAGATAGGGATTCTCTTCAAAGAAAACCCAGCAAGTCACAGAAACAGAGTCAACATCGGCAGCATCCTCTACTGCACATGTTCCTGATCCATACATTTTACCGTAATATTAATCTAAATAAACTTATTTGGCTTCTGTAAGCAGCATTGGCACTCATTGGATGCATTCTGCATACCAGACATTTGGCCAGTAGTACCAATGGAGCACCACAAGTTTTTCTCCCCATAGCAGGCCTCCAAACCCAAACTTATCATTGTGGATTGTGCAACAAATGTGTGTGCATATTAGACCGTCAAATTACACTATGCAAAGTCATTCAGCGTTCTTTCTTCTTTAAACTATTCATCCATAGAAATGTATGGGTAAGGCCCCTGGTTTTTTGTTGCTGCAAATTCAAATTTCTCTGGCACCGACTTCTACATTCCGCGATTTTCGACCGCAAGGAGTCAACGGCTGCTTGAGGAGGGAAACACTATTCTTGGATAATGTGGGTACAAAATATATTAAACTTATTATATTATAAACTTCAGCATTACATCATGTCTTGTGATCTCCTCTGATAGTGAATGCTGCTGTCGGCTACAGCCATTTTATACCTGCTAGAAGATCTTTCAGCACCTGCAAAGTTTATGGGAATTGACAATCTCTTGATAGGAATAGACGCTACATTCGGAGCAAGCACCCTAATTGAAGTATAGAACCTAATTCCTAGTCCTAAGAAGAAGAATTTCCTAATTCCGTATTTACTCGCATAATTTGCGCACTTTTTCTCCCTAGAAAAGTCTGAACTTTAGAGGTGCGCAAATTGTGCGGGAACGTTCGTTACGATATTTAAACGACGCAAAATTTCAAAATTTTAGTATGCGGGCTCTCGGTAGAGCCGATATTGACGTTATCACCGCATCGCGCAATCGTGAAAGAAGCACCCGAATACGGCGCAACGACCGGGAGGCAAAACGGCGGCCCACTACCGCTTATATACCGGTGAAATACGTCGAGAAGTTACTGGAAAACGCCGCTAGTCTGCACTTGACAACAGAAAGCACTTCATGTTCGCAAACTTTGTCATGTTGTGCTGTACAGTTTGTCCAGCGTTTCTTTCAGCGTTTCGTAGTTCGAGTGACAGAGTGACAGTATCGTCCATCGCGTCAGTGGACCATCACTCGAAAGTGCGCGCAAATCAAACGAAAGCACCGCAATATAACTTCGGTAGCACTGACGGCGTTGCGAAAACCTGAGCAATCGCCACGGTCGCTGAGACGCGCGTGCCAGATACCCGCGCACGAAAACGCGGGTGCGCAAATTACGCTTTTTTTTTTTTTTTCTTGTCATTTTTAGTGCTAAACTAAACAATATGCGATGGCGCAAGATACGCGAGTAAATATGTCGAAGTGTCCGTGTACCTTGGAGCAGTTGGGAGCGTGCGCGGCACGCGCTCTTATCTGATGCTATTTCGCGTGAGCATGCAATACTTCTCCTGCTACGCTGCACGTCGTAGTAACTGTCCGGATCGAATTTACACGGAATTCCGTGCAAAATGAACGATTCCGCGATGGTTTCCGGATTCCGTGAAATTTCGCGGAAAACCCGGGGCCTTATGTATGGGTGCTTGCCTGGACACTTAAAAAACGGCCAAATTAAAGAAATAATCATATTAACCTCAGTCAAATTAACGGAAATCTATGGTAGCTTGATTGCTACTGCCAAACATAATGCAACGCAGCATTAGGGGTGGATCTGGGGGGATCCTGATGCCCTGATCTTAGTAAATTTCTGTAGCCTCCGAGTGCTTCAATTGATCTTAGGCAGTGTGTCTGTATACTGCCCAGCCTTCCCCACAAATGTCCAGGAACTGTCTAGCTGTATCACAACCAGCGAGTGAAAGCAAGCCAACTGAAATATATCTGTGTTATGCAGTTTTAGGTATAGTCTTGAATATTGCAGTAATTTGGAATGTAATACATAACTGGAATATTGATCAGTACGTTGGGGCTAGTGTATTGTTTAGTGCCTGTCCTGTGTGTTCTTGGCACCTTTGAAAATGTCGCTTCTCTACCAACAAGTCCACATTCTGGCGTTAGTAGTTTAAAATGTAATCTGAGCAGTAGAAATACATCACTGCAGAACACAATATATTTTCCTTTATATAAGTTTTATATCCAATATATAAGTTTTGCATATTCACCAGTTTTTCATTGAGTTACATTTGTCACAAATTGATCATTTCCTGGCATGTGCAAGCAATAATTACTGCAATGTTGTCAATTCATAGGTTTGATCCTATGTTCTGGTGTCTTTTTCTTTTAGGAAAGACAAGCTTCAAGCTTCTGCTCTACAGTCCAGGTTCATGCACACAGTACATACAAAAGTGATTCCAAACTGAATTTCTCCCAGACCCCTTTGCAGAGTTTACACTATATGGCTCTTTGCTACATTTGTTGCATCATAAGGGTCTCCAACTTACCTGATCTATCCTTACGGATGGCTTCCGGGTTGTCGTGCGTGTTGTTGTATCCGTTACATCCTTTGTTTTTGGTACTATGAAACCTGTAACACAGAAAAGTTATAGAAGCGAAGCAAAACAGATATAGGATATGAAAACAAAGACCCGACTTGACATGGTAGTTTGAAAGGCGCTGGACGCCCAAGTTCTCAAAGCTCTTTAAATTACCACAAAATCCCCGGTCACATTCATGACTGTGGAATGCACTCAAATGATCACGTCATCAGTAGAAAACAGCAAATTTAAAATCTATTACTCTCTGTATAATAGGTTTCGCAGCATGAATAAACTCCCGTCACTCCCGTCAAACCGCTGCTATGCGCCTCGTGAAATATAATTTGATGTTTAACATCATTGAAGGAACAGAACGTTAGGATGCCCTCACACATCATAGCTGGTCTAGCTATTTTATGGTAATATTTTATAAAATATGAAAAAGTATATTTTGATAATGTATTAGTAACATACCTGGAAGTTTGCCAGACCCAAACTCGACTGGCGTGCTCCCGGACCCTTCGACGGCATCCTCGTCGTCTTCATGCCCTGAAGAGCTGTCTAGGTCTCCACCTGCACTGCCCTCGATTCCCTGGTCACTCTGCAGATAAAAAGTTGTTGCATCCATGTTCGGACATGTGAGTTACGCGACATAATCCCCAGAGTGCCACTGAAAAAGAATTCTTGCTCATTTTGTTGCTTCAGGTACCGGTTTACATGTAACCAGCATTGATGCATCAAAATTTATAACACATTTCATAAAAAGAAAAATTAAGAGAATTTTGTTACGAAATATTGCAAAACCTCAAAACCACTCACTCCCTGTGCATTCATAATACACTATGACTTTTTTTGTGTGAGAAGTGTGGCTAGTAAGGTTGGGGAATGGAGGTCATAGGGGTGTCGTGATTATTTGTTCCCAGAAAAGGGAAACTGGACACGTTTAGTTGGGTCTTAGATACACCTACGTTCAGTATACTACACTACAGGGCAAGGTGGGGGATAAATAACCAATGAGGGATTTACAACAACAATAACTTATTTTAATGATGGGGTGTTGCGTTCATCACAACAAAGCGGTTACAGAGCACGATATATCAACAAACACGGGGGACAAAGCAAAAACAAAGAAAGGGTGGTCGAATCAGCACAGTTAGAATGTCCAGCATGGTACATTAGAACTGTATAAAAACAATGCTTTCTGAGGAATAGTACTTGCCTTCAAGCAAATTTATATAAAACTGAACACAGAACTCCTTTAGGGCCAAAATGCTGTCAAAATTTATATTTTATTTCTTAAAATAAACGACACTGAAAGACCAAATGCGCGCAATGAAAGCGCTATAAACGAACGTCATGTATTTTTAGTAGGCTAGCCTTCACGGGTTTCGGTTTCGCGGAGGCGTAGGTGACGTCATAACTCGGCGCGCGCGTTGGTTCGTTCGGTGGATGCGCCGGAGGCGACCTCCCGGGACTCGTCCTCAGGTCCCTGTTGCGCTACGATCAGGACAGGCACCTATCTTTACGTCACTTTCGGGTCATGCAGAGAAAAACCAATGTGTGAAAATGATATGTAAATTGTGGGTTTTAAGAGAGGCATTTATGGAGTAGGAATCTGAAGAAGATTTATCCTGGAGTGTAGTTCTTAACTGTTGCGCCCTAAGGCCGTGCAAATATGACAGCACTATAGATGGAGACATATGATATTCACTGAGGCAGGGAACCTCGGAACACTAGCTTCGAAAAGCCGAGACCGTCGCGACGATGTAGGTCTAGGCCTGGCGAAGTTTGATAGCGTTTCCATTCGCTGCTATATAATATTTATAATACTACTGATGTTGAAATAAAAAAAAATACAGGGAACGTTATGCACACAGTACAATCACTTCGATACAGCAAATACTAAACAGAGAATATGACGGGCGGAAACTCCGCTAGAGACCGTGGTGCTCCCCTGCGATTGACATGACGTGAAAAACCCTATAAATAAAATACGTATACTGGCTGTACTGCGGTGGCCATGCGTACTATTCCTCAGTAAGGGTTGCGGGGAGTTAGATGTTAGCATACCTGCGTGTCATCAATGAAGAACATGCCGTTATCCCCATGCTTTTCAGTCTCACTTTTCGCCTGGAAAATGTCAGAGGGAAAACACGTCAGTTATGTGGAAAACAAAAGCGTGTTGCACATTACACCAAACTCCACAAGTGCACAATGAAGGGAAAACGTATTTCAAGTGCCAAAAAGTAAATTCGAATGAATGCGTCCAGTGACCACAGGAACTTCCGACTGAACCTGCTATACTGCCACAGGTCGTGAAGAGATATTTCACTGTACATTTGTTACCTTTCCGCTTCGTTAGCAGAATACACCTGACAGTGCACATAATGACCGAAGTAACTAAAAACACTTCACATTCGTTATTACCAGAAATACCTTTTGATTTTGATTTGATTTGACTTTACTGGCGCAAGGATATCAAAGATCATGCTGCGCCGTCCAGAAATACCTGAGCAGCTACATTCCTACAAGTGTGACTGAAATCTTCGAGGACCACCTCAAAAACCGCACACCGAGCTTCTTTGGTGCTGTCGAGTGCACCCAGTTTTCCATAGTCTAAATATATCGGGCGTTACTTTAAGGCGGAGGCACAGAAAAAGTGCATGAAAGTAATAGCAATATATCAACCTTACGTCACCTTCTCAAGAGCTAACCCTTTTCCCTTAGTTCTTTCAAGCTTTCACTCAGTCGCGTATTCGCCAGGGAAATAAACATTAGCGGCCAGAATACATTCACTGAGCAGCTAGAGAGGGTGCGTGAAATTGCAACGTTCCCTGAACTCAATTTTGCATCCAAACTTTCTGCGGCACCCAGTGCCCCGGATATATTTTATGCATACGGGTGCTGTACCCCTCCCATGAACACCAGACATCATGTCTACTGACATTTCCGCCACCGAGAGCAACCTATTCATTGCTACTTTTGGTTTTTGCACACCAGGTGTGGTCGTTCTCGTTGAGTTTGAGTTTGATTATAGAAAAAATACTGGAAGATATTGAATTCGTCACTGACGAATTCTGCTACTCCCACGTTCTCGTATTCTCATACACCGAGATCATTTACGCGCGTGAGGGTGAGTGACGCTACAACGAGCTTCCATGATGCAAATCCAGCAAGGGTGGAGAACATCAGCGCGTGTGTAAGGAAAGGTCAGCCATGCAGAGGTCAATTGCTATTCAAAAAAAAAAAAAAAAAAAAGATCGAGGAAGGAAAGGGTGTCATACAAAGGGTGGTCATAGGTACCCTACATTATTGAAGAGTAGACCGAAATGTCTATAGCAGGTAAGACTGTTTGCCGCGACAGGAGACTGGACGATTCGGATGATGCCTCCTCCTGTTTGGGAACAAATCCAGTAGGTTTCCTAGGTGGGCGTACGCTCTTTTTTTTGCATATAACCCATTTTAATTTTTAGGAAAAAAATCTTTCCGGGAACAACACCGCAAAGGGTTTAAGGGGAAAGCATTTTAATTAATCTATTTCTATATATCTATTCATCTTTGCTATGTAGTGTAAACACGAAAAAAGCAACAACCCTGCGGTGACCATAGGGGAGCCCAAGGCCATGAGATTGCAAATAATTATTTCCGTTTCCCAGCAAAGTTTGTTGGATGATAGCGCTTGTTCGCGTCTTTCGTGTCTGTCCCTGTCCTTCCCGTTGCCAAAATCCCATCCGTTATGGCATACAAATTAGCCAAAGTTTCCACCCATGGTAACAAAGTACTTTACGCCAGAACTCACAGTACTTATATCGGAGTGGGGTAGGGATGAAGCAAAAGATGCACGCGCGACCACTGACAGTGGTGGAAATGACGGTGGTGGTGGTGGTGGTGGTGACGTTACACTCTCGTCACGCAACACGCCCAGCAATCAGGACCGCTCGTTCAGTGCTGGACAAAAGTTTGCGGGATACTGGATCATCATCATTCTCTCCCTGGGCAACGTCCTTCCGGTGGACGGAAGCGGGCATAGGAGCCCCCGTTCAGAGGGGGCGTGCTGGTGAGAATCCCTGGCGGCTTTAATGGTGACATTAATGGGACGAGAGCGACTCGGCGACTGAAAATGACACCGTCCCGTTATCTGTAAACCTTCGTCCCGCACTTTACCATTCTGGCGAGCGTCAAAATTGCCTGTACATTTAAACCACGACTAAGAACCCCGGCAAAGTGCTTACGCAACGCATTATATCCTTTTGTCTATCAATTACTACGTTTTGCACCCACAGTAGCTATCCTCTTCGACCAGTCACGCCCACCAGACTTCTGGCATTGTCTTTCGACCTTCTTGGATCTCAACGCACGACCACCCACGCAAGAGATACGTTCTGCTCCACACAAAGACTGCATCCATCGGCGCAACAGCAAAAATTTCATTTCGAGACGGCCGCTCCTAATGGAAAGTTTCTCCCTCCACTGTGTTGAAGCCAGAGTAGCGCGAGAGAGGCACAAAAGAGGCGGCTAATATCTGCCGCGAGACAGGTCCCGCAATCGAATAACCATCCGCCTACAACTTCATCAGTCCCAGGGAGGGATTCGATTCTTTGCCGCTGGACATCTGCCGTTCTCTTGGACGATATAGCTGGGAGAGATCCCGCCAGAAACCCCTACCAGACGGCGCTACCTCCCTCCCGTTGCCCGCAGTCTTCGAGTAATTCACCTTCAATCAGAGGTCAATATAGAACGGACGCCACCATTGCGCCGTGTGTGTGTAGTTTATTGACGTGCCACAGAAGCTTGTGTCAGTGAATGGAACAGATAATAAGTTTACGGGATTGATGATGATGATGGTAGTAGTAAACACAATATGACGATGAGGGCCCTACTTCAGGCAGGACTGGCTATTCCAGGGCGATTAACATCACGTGGGTAAAAGAACCTCAAGACGAAGTCTCCTTCTCCATGGTTTGAATAAATCATGTGAGATGACGGTGTAGGCCTCGCATGATTTATAAAAAAAAAAAAAAAAAACGAGGAAGAAATTGAATTCGTGACCTGACGAATTCTGCTACTCCCATAAAGATCCCCTAAATGGATGAACCCCATAGAAAGGAAAGAAAATATAAAAAGAGAAACATCACCGAACATGACCGAACTGCATGTGCACATGCGTAGCTACATCGCTTAGCAATGAAAGGCATCACGGGAAACTATAAAAGGAACGAGGAACTCGACGGCACATGCCTATAACGCGGTCCTAAAATACAGATTCCATATCACTGCTCATTATGACGTTGACAAGTACTGATAACGCTGCATCTCTCTTCTTGGGTTCCCGTGCGTCCAATACCTTGACTATATCGAAGGTTCCAAGCGGTCTAGGGCAGACTTCGATGTAGGTCTTTGGGATGCATATCTTGTGCAGTGCATGAGTACATGTTCCGTGTTTTCCACAGATGCACACACACTGGACGGTTTGCTGAACCACCCCTGCAGACTTTATGGAGAAACCGTTGAGCATACGGAACGTAAAGGCGAAACCGATGCAAAAGTGTTTGTATAGATCGCGGTATGCTGGACGGAACACGAAATTTCAGCTCCGGGTGAATCTGATGAAGCAAGGATGAACGTCTGTCGGCCTGTAACCATTGCCTTCTGCATATGTCTTCCGTCACCAATTTTAAGAGGTGCTTCACATACTCTCGAAGAAGCTCAATACTTGTTTAAAAAGTAATTGAAACAACTAACCCACTACATTTTAGAGGAAGTATAGTTAAGCTACACGTGTAACCACGACAAAGTAGTTTCAACTACTTTTGCAACTAAATTTCTACACAACGTAGAACGTAATAGAGTTGCACTGAATTTATGTCAGCTGTGAATGTCCTGCTCAGGATATCCTTCAAGTGTGTCATCCCCCATAGAGAGCTCGCCTCGGCCCTCTGCTTCAATTTCGGCTGTAGGCATCACGAACGTTATTACCTTCCCTAAAGTATATAATATACATTCATATTCACGTATCGTCCTTAAATGTTTTACTATCGTAAGGTGATCATGACAGAGGTTCCAAAGCTGCGATAAACTCGCGCAGTGCTTCTCGTCCTTTATCGCATGGTTTCTAGAGTACCTATTGAGATGTATTAAAGTGATCAACAGAAACTAGCTTTCTAAGAGCTTTAGTAAAAGGAAAGTACTCTACAAAAAGTGCATGCCACAGAAAGTTGTCAAACCTACCGAAGAACTAGCCTGTGGCCTGCTGCGTAGAAAGTGTGGTAAGCCATTAACACATCTGTGACTGGTGCGGATGGGCCTCGTATGCCGGAATTTTCAATAGCTTGAAGTGCAGATTTGGAGTCTGTGAAGACTGCCCATTCCCGCGGGGTAAAATCAGCGATGTGTTGTAGAAGGAAAAGGATGGCATAGAGTTCCGCAGCTGTTGAGGAGGTTGGATGTGAAAGGCGCCGTCCTTGCACTACGCCTACGGATGGTATGACGAATGCTGAGGCGGACTTGTTGCGGGATGCGCCATCTGTATATGCTGCCGTAAACGTAGAAAACTTCTCGAATACCAGAGCATGAAAATGGGCTCGGAGGACTTGAGGGGGGACCTGATCTCTTCTTTCCAGAATGTCCGGAAGGCTTACGAAAGTCGGCGGTACCGGCAGAGACCAGGGGGCTTCCGGCGGTATAATGTCCTTAGCTATGAAGCCAGTGAGAGTCTGGCGTGTCCTCTGCGCTACTCGATAGAAGTCGCTTTCAGGGCGGTATCGAATTTTCCTGAGGAGCGGGTGACGGGGAATGTGAGCACGCAAACGTAGGAAGTGCCGAGCCGTTTCACGTTCACGTAGAACTTCAACCGGGAGTTCACCAGTTTCAGCCAGTACTTGCAGTGTTTCAGCCATTCTTGGAACTCCGAGGCAGCGACGAAGGCTTCGAGCAAACAGGGACCGAAGGGTATTTAATGACGTTGTTGATATCCTGTGCAGAATAGAAAGGCACAGTCGCCCTCTCCAACGCCGCGTGAACTGCGAGCAAGGAACGCTGATCACAGCCCCATCCTGAGCCAGAAAGATGTTTAATTGCGGGGAGCCATCGCTGCACTTTAGTTTCGGCCTTTTAGTTCGGATTCGGAAAATTTACGATTCGTCCCATATCTAAATTGAACCAACTAAACTCTTACAATCACATTCTTCATTTATTTATTTATTTTTCTCTTTCCATGAACCAGTCTTCATATTTGCCTTCGCCACAGAGTAAATCTCCCAAGCATTTCTTCCAACTTTTTAGCACTTTGTTATTTTTGTTGCTTCGTGGTAAAGGGCACCAGGATTCGAGCTCGATGTTTTCACCGCCTTAGCCCATGAAGACGCAAAGCGGAAAGGCCTTGCGCTGGGGATGTGGCGGTATACAGCCCAAGAAACAGCAAACTCCAAGTCGACGAAAGCTCATAGCACCATTAGGTGGCAAAGCACGTTAGGGTAAATCACCGTTGATGGTTCTTTGGGCAATAAACTCGTTGCTTAATCCCTGTCTTGGAGATGCAGGGTTATCTTGCGCTCGTGTGTCACCGCGTCGGCGGGACACTTTCCGAAGGGGACCGCCGACTGCAGTCTCACTGTTTGGACTTCTCTCCTCGTCCTTTTTGTTCGTCTGGGGCACAGCTCCCCGAGTAGCGTGCGGTTTTACCGGCAGGCATACCGCCATCAAACGAAGAAAATGGGTTTTATTACACGCAGAAAGTTTGTTTGCATGTTATGCATATGTGAACGAACGGTTCTTGTATTGCTGGCTAATTACGCTTACCCCACTTTTTCCTTTATCGTTATTTTCTCCAACGGAAGTCCTACACATGAGGCCAGTTAAAACGAAATACAAAAAATAACTTTTCCTCGCTGCTTTTATAATAGGATTGAAGTAAAATCTTGTTTTGCCACCTGGAAGGTGGGAGTGGGACAAGTCGCAATGAATTTATATTTATGTATTTATTTCTTTATATATGTATTGATACCTCAAGGTAGGGCATAGATTTAAGGAAAATATTGCGAAGGAACAATACTGAACTATCAATAGTGCGAATCGTATATACAGAAAATTTATGTACACGTGATCGAATGAATTATGGTATTACAATGCACAATGAAATGCACAAGCTCGGCAAATTATTGTATTGTTCACTGATCAGACGAGTCAAATTTGCAATATGTTCACAAAAATGCAATTTATTCATATGATCTCCCATGGATTCATCAGATTACTGCTACATACTGCATGCACGCTTCCTGCGTACTGCTCCGCAAGCAAGGCGGACCGTGTTTTGTATTGTTCACTCTATGAGATGAGCCGCAGAATACTGTGTACTCATCTTCCTAAACGTTCCCTAATCGTTGTATTGCCAACTTTATTGTTGTACTATGAGATGAGCCACAGAAGTCTATTCTCTATGTCTCTTGTTTTCGCCCCGCCCATTGTCCCATATCCTTCCATTACTTCTACAGCTTCCTCAACTCCCCCTTCGCCTTGAACTACCATAGCGAGGTCATCTGCGCAAGCCACCATGGCTTTGCACTGTACAGCCCCAGGTAATCCAACCCCTTTCACTTCCTTACATTGGTTCAGCTCTCGTAATAACTAGTCACTAAGTATCCCTATTTAATTAGCCCTGATAACTAAATAGCCCTATTTAGTGACTCTAGTAATAACATATCAACGGGTAACACATAAAGCAGGGGAGAAAGGGGGCAACTTTGCCTTACACTCCTCTTTCGACCTGAAAGCTGTCGTATTGTCAAATGGGACAAGCGAAAGCTTGTCTAATTGCCCGTCGATATATATATATATATGTATTGTTGACTGATTAGATGAGTCAAAATTAGTGAGCCCATCTTCCTCCCATATATATGTCCTATTGCCAACTGTAGGATGGGGCAAGCGTATCCTTGCCCACATTAAGCTTCAAAAATAAGGCGCCATATATGTATTCGTCGTATTGCCAACTGTAGGATGGGACAACACATAACACATTTCATATATGTATTGGCAGCAAGGCGGACTGGCCCGTAGGATGGAATTACATGGAACGGAGTAACGAGACTGCATCCTGTGAACATAACGTAAGAAACGTTTATTGTTCTGCAATATTCCCGGTGTACCTTATTGTTATTTGCTTTTTTAGCGCAACGTCGAAGTCCCGGTGTGCCTACTCTCAGTCGTTAGCCAAAGATTGTCCGTGTGTGTGTGTGTGTGTGTGTGTGTGTGTGTGTGTGTGTGTGTGTGTGTGTTTGGAATAAGAAATATTTGTTGTAGAGGTGTGCGAATATTGAAATTTCCGAATACTAATCGAATAACACGACATAGGATAAAGGCTTCTAAGAGTAACAATGAAGCCTCGAAAAGAAGCATGGTCATGGTTGTGTTCTGCTGATCTTTAGAAGAATGCCCGAAGTACTAATAAGGAATATGTGTAAATGTATTGGCTTCGCATAGGGCACGGGTCGGGAACCTTTACAGTTCCAAGGGCCATATTTCACCCCCCCCCCCTTTAGTGAGGACCCACATGGCCTCACTCACCCTCACCTCATCGTCGTGAGGTGAGGCGTCTTCATGAGGGTCCTCATGAGTGAGGACGCCCAGCTATGTATGTACACAGTAAAATTATTTTTAGGATGAAACAATGTGCTGTTCTCATGAGGCAAGCTGAAAACTAAAAACAACTTGCAATTCAAACATCTTTCATGAACAGTGAACACCTGTGTTGGCATTGTAATTGTGCTGAAGAAACAGAATGGAAGTAAATGTTCAGAATGTGGGATGGTTTAGTGATGAGCACATCTCCGAAGGAAAACGAACAGCACGGTTCCACTGTGCTTTCACGCGTGATGTCACACGGGGGAACATCGTTCCAACGGTAATGCATAGTTTCGAACAGGTTCATTCACTAGCTCAATAAAACCGCGATCCTCGACGATGTTGTACGGCTGTGCTCATCACGCGTGATGGTTTCCGCAACGTTCGCGTTCAGCGCTTCTTTCATTTCGCGGCGAAAATCGCCGAATCCGAACTTTGTCGCGCCGACAACGATACGCGCGAGTCGCGAGCAAAATCGCTCCATGCGTCTTGCTACCATCTGTAACAACAGTTAGTGCAGCGTAGTGACTTTGCAGCGTTAATTATTGTCGTCCTTGTTGGCAGTTTTAACATACGGTCGTACAGCGCCGGAGTTTGAGAAACTATGTCGAAACATCGTCACGTCCCACTCCTCGATTATCGCCGTCATCGCACGCGACCATGGCCCCGATCTTCAACTTTCACATAGGGCGTTATCATTATATTTAAAGTTCGCGCCCTCCAAAGCCGCTGTGGTAGGCTTGCGCAAGAGCTCGTGGCGAATCACGAGCCGAAGTGCTGCATTTAACGAGCGTTATGGGATAACGACAAGTTGAAGATCGAGCCCCATGACTATTATAACTCGCTGACTACCACAAATCGAAACCGAATGAAACGCATTCGAGACGTGAATTTCGGCTGTGCAAGCAGTGGCATGGTGAACAGCGGTGTTCAACTCAACGCCAACAAAATTTCGATATTTCACCGGAATTTTACCGAACTGTAGGCCTCGCACGAATGTTCAGAGTTGGTTGGCAATCCACTAAAGCCACGACTGCGCTGACGATGCATGAAGCGTACCGCGGTTTCGCGTTTGGCTGGGGCGGACTTTAAAATGGCGGCTGCACACAAATGTGTACTAGTTTCGGTTACCGAACGTCTAGCGACGCATTCGCGGATGGGAGTACCTCGAAAGCTCCGCGCGTCGCTTTCGTTTTCCTTCATGTTCGCGAAATATAAATTCAAGCGCTCAGCCCACAACAACTTTGTAATAAGCTGCTATGATATTCGAAAAAAAAAAAAAATCTGATATTCGAACTTCTACGAATATTCGAAAACTTCGAATATCAAATTTTCGAATTCGAATACGAAGACGAATCGAATTGAATATCGCAAATATTCGATTCGTATTCGAAATTTCGAATATTCGCACACCTCTAATTAGTTGCAAACACTTTTCTTAGTACTTTTAGCACTCTATACAGACAACGATCTACAGAACAAGGAATTAAGTGAACCAAGTAACTAAGTGGAGGGGGAGAGGGGAGGGGGTGACGTTCAATTATAAAAAGAGTGAGGTCTGCCCGCTCAACTCAGGCGGCACGAAGTAACTAAGCAAAAGCGACCCAGGCTACTTCTCGCGAGACAAACTTCCGGAGAGTACAAACATGGGAAGTCAGTTTCGAAGAAGAAACAGAGCCCAAGCGTTCCGCACAGAGCACGTATGCGTAAATTCTCCATTGCTGCTCTGTTAGTCGGATGAATTCGCTTTGATCGCTATGAGATAGAAAGCAGGAGATCAGAAAGAAGAGAAGTGAAACACCGCCCTTGGACGCAGAATGGCCACTTGGCGTCACTCCCACTACTACAATTTTGAGAAATCTCTGTAAAAAAGGTCAGTGTCCTTTGAGTTTTGAGTTTCCTACATCTAGCGTGTCGCATTCAGTATGTAGAAATATGACCGCACAGGTATTCACTTAAGCGGACGCTAACGAGGTCGTTTTGCAGTTGCAAACTTGCAGATGCATCAAGGAATGTTCACGAAGACTGAGAAAGCACAGAACGACTGTCCAATGATTGTATTCCGTGTAAAAGGTTTCACGTAACTTTTACGTATATTACGTGCTCATCTACAATGAACGTATTCAACGTTCTACCACGCACTGCTTTGTGTGTCAGTGTGTATTTCGTATTCATGCCCCCCCCCCCCCAAGGGAATGCTATACACAACATAATCACTGTGCGTTTCATGACCGCCTGCATACCCGAAGAGGCTTTTATGCGTTCTTGCAACTCCGTACCGAGACCTACTCGTAGTAGTGCGAGCGGTAGTTCCGGAGAAAATGGACAGCACGATGGTCTCGTAATTATTGTCCTTACTGGACGTGGTGGGGACAGTCACTGTGCCTAGAGTCTATAAGGCACCAGAAAACCGTGTGACGTCACCCACTAGGAGCACAGAATCCCGTGCCAAAACCTTGTGTGCTTACACTAAAGGCTCGCCAATTGCTTCACAAGAACTTCACAACGAAGGTGTTCAAGCTGGAGCGACTCTGCGCAAAGATTAACGGGCTGTGTACATTATGTAAGTGTGTGTGTTTTGTAATGGGCTGGTTTTCAGGTCGGCCTATCTCTCCGACCTAAGAACAAAGAAGCCGCATGAAAACTTGGAGCGGGTGTCGAAACATGTACCAAGATCCTGACCGCAACTCGAAGATCTTGGAATGTGTGCTTCGATAGGGTTGAGTCATCAGTACTCTACGGTACACGGGATTTGTCCCCATCCAGTGTGGTGCAGACAGAGCTGTTTATAAACTGCTCTTGGTGCAGATGGCGATGCATGCCCATCACGTTCCGGCTTCTGGTCATAAACGGTGACATAAGCATCCAGAAGGCGATACAGACTTTGGTGGATATAAGACAAGATAAAATGCGCACAGACATCCGTGTGTAGCCTTCCAAGACGTCGTGCTCCTCGAACAGCCTAGCGGAAACGGCATATCTTGAGCATCTGGTGAATGTGTCCGAGGCTTTCGCTATTTTTTACGACCTCATGAGAAGTGGTGGTGACGCCCGGAACGAATTCGAAAGAATATAGGTTAAACGGGACACGATTTCTGTGACTTAAGTTACTTCTTAGTCGAGCAGGTACGCAATGCTGTTTAAAGGAACAACACTGAAGTGGAAAGATGTCGCATCGCAGATTGATAGGTGGCGTTACCGTGACAACATAAAAGATACGGGATTCGTCAGTTTCCACGTTCGTGATTTACTAGCGAGATTGATTTGATTGACTGGATGCTTAATAGAGCAATAACAACGGAGGTCTTATGAGCGAGAGAAACCGCTATTTAACCTCGATAGTCTTGGCTCTTACAACGGCATGAAGTGTAAAAAAGAAATAAGTTGTGCGGTCTACGTGCGAAAACACGTGCCTTTCGCAATTCCGAGATGTCCCACATTTGGAATGGTGTCCCATTGTTTTATCAAGAGGAACGTTCCTGTTTTTGCTTGTCCAGTCCCACATAGGGTAGTATCCGAAGCGCTCCAGACGAGAGCAATTAAACGAGATCTGATGTTTAATGGCGCAACAACATCTACGAGAGCAAACGAGAGCAGAGAACGCTTCCTTGCTTTGGCAAAATTTATTTCGTATTGACAAAATTTTGTATTTTGTACTGACGACTATGAGATGGGCCGTACTCGTCTTCCTAAACGTTAGTTTAAACTGAAGCTTGGGAAGACAATTTATTTAGACGTGACCAGGCAGAGTGTATTTTAAGAAAACATCTTCATGGGAACAGCACCGCAAAGGGTATTGCCGCCGGAGGGTACAGGGTGTGTATTGTCATCAAGCAAGGAACCTGTCAATGAAGGCAGCCTCTTATACGCGTAATGCAACTCTTGCCTACCGGAGAACATCTCCTTCCGAAGGTGGATTGCTGTGCGTACCCGTCAGACCATGCGTACAATCCAGAACTCAGGAAGAGTCGCGTGTGTATTGTCATCAAGCAGGAGAGCTATACCTATGGAGGTAGTCCCCTTTGAACAGGCACTAACTTCACGTATCGCGTGTACTGGCATCAAAATGGAAGGGCATTATGTGGAACGGAATGAACACCCTGTGAACCTTACGCAGGGAACTTTCATGGTTCTCCAATAGTCCCGGTGTGTCTGCTCTCGGTATTTAGCCAAATAATGTTCGGAAAAAGAAATATTAGTTGCGACAACACTTTTGGCGTTGCACTCTACAGACAATGACAGAAACCCGTGACGATAGGTATAGAACAAGCAATTAAGTGAACTAAGTAACTAAGTTGGGGGGGGGGGAGAGAGAACACGTTCAGTAAGAGAAAGAGAGAAAAAAAAGAATGCAGCCTGCCTGCTCAGCTCAGGCAGCGTTCACAGGGGCCTCAGCCTCGAAAAAAACTCCCCAACCTTCAACAAAGAAAATAAAAAAGCCACGCAGAACTCGACTAAAGGAAAGTTTACGAACAAATAAGCTTGGAACAAAGCGCTATCAAACATCGATATCTTTAAAATAGCAGTCACTCCCACCCGACGGCGAACATCACTCGGAACAATGAAGGATCTTCGCCTTTTGTTCCAGAGCTTCCCGCACCAGGATCGAATCATCCCCCGCGGTCAACAGCTCCTATTTGGGTAACGTTGTTGCACTTGGACCTCCCGAAAAGAAAAAAGAAAAGAATAAAAAATAAAGGAAGAGCTCGATATAAAGTAACGCTGACGAACTCGAAGACATGTCGAAGCGGGACACTTTTCTCCCGTTCCAATGGACGAGCTCTTTCTTGTCACGCATTGAACGCCCGAGGAACAGCTTGGCTTCTTGCGTCAAGCACAAAGAGAAAACAACATATATGTAAAATGTAAGCTGATCGATAATACAAGAAACTACACGATAAGAAGAAAAAAAAAGGCGGGTGGGAAGAAAGAAGCACCCAACAACAACAACAACAACATGAATGACAATGGGATGAGGAAAGAAGCACCCGAGTACCGAGAACTGACGCATGACTACATAGCATCGCGTTCTGCGCCGGGGCTATGGTTTCACTCTCGCCTTCTGTTACTCATCTCAGACGTTGAATTCTGTAGAACCACGAGCATAAAAGGAGCACGAGCATGAGGAGGGAATTCGACGTATGTATACCGGCTGCAGACCATTTTCGACGAAAAAAAAAAAAAGAAAATACCCCACAGATGCATTTGCAAAGTGTGTATCTTGGAGGTTGGCTGAGGGAAAAACAGTTGTAGCAGTACTGTCACCAACAGGACACTTCGTGCGAAGGGAGCGAAAAAAAAAGGACAAATTGAAACGCTGTATGGGTTTCAATTCCTTCTCATCCAAACCACTGACACTGCAAAGAGACCCTCTCTGCACCGTGGAGATAGAGGGCTCCCAAACGCACTTTTCTGTTTTAGTTATTTTTTTATTTATTTTTTTATTTTTTTATGTAGATATTTGTTTCCAACGCTGAGAAGTCAGACAGTCGACAACGGCGAGGGAGCCGCACACTATAAATACCGGAACAAGCGTTTGCACAAAGACGCCGCTCTTTTCCCTTGACGGAGATTTCACAGACTGTCTTTCCCGTACACACTACAAAACTCTATAGGGCTATTTGTCATTCTCGCGCTGCAAACGCGGCCCAAATAAAATTTTAGTGCGAACGCAGCAACACGGGAAGAGGGGTATCCTGCGTGTAGAGATCGTTACGCTGTTGCAGATAGTGCGATAGCAATGAGAGAGACTGCGTATTTTTGAAACAGTTCAGTCATAGCAAGATATGCTTTCGTCAGAGTAAAAAGCCTCATTTGAGAAACTCGCAAGGGAGGAAACGTGCATGTGCGTAATGCACTTTGCGAAACAAAAAGCAGTGTCGTGTGCATAGTGCAACACTCCTTGCCTATACACGGACGCCCACTCGCGTTTTAGACGGAACTTATTTTTTGTTCCAGACTGGAGGATATATGAATCCCGGTTTCGCATTGCTCGGAAAACACGCAGATTGCTCAAGCGAAAAAACGCATAACCAGTAACCAGTGCAATACCGCAGCAACCAGTCATGAGGGATAGGGAAGGCAATATGCAGGGTGGCACGATTATGTCGCTCCATTAACTTGCGACGTGCTTGCCGATAACATTCGTTTCGACAAGATCAGTTAGGCAGCGTTCACACGGGGCAACTTTTTCCAGCAACTATGAGCAACTTTAGAGTTGCTGTCAGCCGGCAACCTCCAGCAACTCGAGTTGCTCAGAGTTGCTGCGAATCGCTCCCAGACCGATGGTGGTGATGGTGATGTCGGCCTCACGTATGTGGGCAACGTCACGACCGACGCCCAGGGGAAATGTGCGTCCTGGGCCGTCTTCTAGGGGAACTGTGAGGAACTGTGACCTGAAAGCGCCTGAGGAAAACCCAGGAAAAACCCCAGACAGCACAGCCGGCACCGGGATTCGAACCCGGGTACCTTCCAGTCTCGACGTGACATGGCTAGCACGCTAACCACTGAGCCACGGGAGGTGGTCTCCCAGACCGAAAACTTGAGAAGTGGCTCGTGCACTGGCCAATCAGAAAGGGGAGCATTGCAACGTGACTCCCGATGGCGTTGTGTATTTCGTTGTGGGTTCATGGGTTCAAATCCTGCAGGTGCAGCTGAGAGATAACTTTTTCTTTTTTTACGAGATGTGATGTGATGTGAATAAAGAAAAAATGGGGATGTGAGTTTCGACGAAGTCAAACTGGCTACCCCTGGCTTTTTTTACGAACTTCACGGAAACATATCAGTTGCCACTTCTGGAAGGAAATAATGATCTATTGGGGCAATAAAACTGACTGAAATTTGATAAACAGCAGCTAAAGAAAAGATTCCACCAGTTCGATTCGAACCCACATTGTCCGGTCGCCATAAGGTTGCTTGTATGTGGAGCTACCGAGTTGCTGCGTGTGAACGCGGACTCGAAATTGCTCGAAAGACTTTGGTTTGAGTTGCTTCGAGTTGCTGGGAAAAGTTGCCCCGTGTGAACGCCGGCTTACGAACTTTTCATGGTTTTACCAAGTTTTGTTTGCACCAATTACGTGACTGCCTTCCATTGGCTTAGGGCATATGTATATAGCGAACAAAGATGGAAGTCACTGAACAGGTTAGCCAGCTGTAGGACTCGAACACACATCTTCTGGAGTACCTTTCATCCATGGGACTTTCATTTCTTAGGCAATTTGAGGCTTTGTATGTATTTGTCCTTTGTATGTTGTTCCAGCCTCAGAACATCAGTTCTCTCACGCATATGTAGCGTTCATTTAAACAGCGGCACGCACAAAGATGGAAGACGCACAAAACCAACCTCCCTCATCGTCTCATGATCATCTCCATCATCTTCAGCTACAGCCGTGACGACGCCCACGACCGTGAGGCCAACAAAGGCAAGCTGTTATCGCCACCAAGCAGCGTCTTGCTTCAATCTCTGGCCTTTACTCTTAATTACTCCACAGGTGGTGCACAAAGTGACTTACATCATGGACAGTAAAAATTACCAGCAATGCGATGTGTCATCATAGCATAGGATGCAGTATCCACAACACTCATCCACTGCTACTTTTTTTAGACCACTGGTCCAGGTCGGATTCAAACGTCGGATAATGGAGCTCGCACCCAACAGAAATTTCAGAGGAAATCGTGACATTGCAGTGATATGCACGTCGTTGTGAACGTAGCATGAATATTTCGTACCTAATAAATGCGGTAATCACCACAACGCTTCGATTGCGGATGCATTACAGGCTCGCCACCAATTTCCATGTCACATTCGCACCGGGGCGACAAATTATCGGGAAGACCAAATTGGGTAGCAGCCGTAGGCGTTGTTGAAAGCAAACACTGGAAGAGGCACTTCGCAAGTCTGCTACCCCTTATCGCGTAAAAGCTTCCGGTCGTGTTTTCACGGGGGCAGTGACGTCAACAGAGGCCTTTAACGAGTTCCCACTATGCAAATACCCGAAAGGAGTTACCTATACTGTCGACAGTCTAACCAATGCTCCGTTGGTGCCCGGAGCACATAACAGTCCGGGAAGAGAGGTTCCAGTGAATTGTAAACAGGACAGCCAGCCAGTCAAGAAGGGGGGCCTCTGTTAACCATCACAACTGGATCCATGACGTAGATTCGCGCTTGAAGAGATGGGGAAGCTCCCGCTTATTGGAAACATCGCTGTCAGGTTTTTTTTTTTTTTTTTTTGTGTGTGTGTGTGTGTGTGTGTGTGTGTGTGTGTGTGTGTGTGTGTGTGTGTGTGTGTGTGTGTGTGTATTTGGTTACCCGAGTCGCACGTTATGTAGTTGTTGCAGTGTTTTTGTTTAGATTTCCTACCGGCATTGACGCATACGTCGGCGCAAACAGGCGGCACATCCGTAAACGGTCGTCAGGTCTGGGCAGCAATGACGCTTAAACGGTTACAAGCTTATGACACTGCTAACGAGTTTCCTTGCAGAGACTTCATCGTTGGATAACGACTCTGAGTTCACTCCTCGTGTGACGCCTATGCTGGCGCCTCCTTCTGCTAACTGTGAGGGCTCTTTGACACACAGCACAAGGGCAAGGGAAAGTGCTTGTCCTGTTTGCAGATGTTTTTTTTTTTTTTTTTTTTTTTTGTTGCAGTCACTGCTGGTTAAAATGCACGACAGACTGTTGCGGAAAGGCGATATGAAACAACTTTAGACGGGATTCTCTTGCCCTCCGTAGCTTTGGCAGTACCATTCACATCATAATTTGGACACGAATCCCTGCCATGCCTCTTACAAATGCAAATGAAGACCTGTCATGAATCCCTGTGGATCATAGTCCTAGATTTCATGAAGGAGAGTAACCTCCTAGGTACTCCGACAGAAATAGACAACACTGTGAACTGAGTTACCAACAACCTATGACAACTGTGAACAACGAACCTGTGACCACGAAGGTGACCACCAGATGGCACAGCCACCGAACTTTGCAATGAAAGTAACAGCTCCATGTGTCGTGTGTCTATTTGCTGTGTCCCGTTTTTTTCTTTTTCCTTCTGTGGTGACCTATTGTCGCCACAGAAGGAGACAATCTCATTGTAGTATAAGCATATATCACTGTTCAACAGGTCTGTCTTTCTCTCAGCTGTTCTTAACAATAACAGTTACTGTTGCATAGTACCTGTACCTGTCACCGGTACCAGTCACAGACAGTTCCTGTATACGTAACCGTCAGCCACAATCACCTTTCGACTGAACAGCGGTTCTCCAAGTACACAGCCATCCTTCAACTGAAGTCTGAATTTGCTTTCCAGCTGGGATATCCCATTCAAAGTCCCGCCAACTTTTCCCAACATTGTTAACCCGTCAGGCACGCACGACTAGATTGGTTACGAGACGGCTTTCACGTGAAACGCCTCAGTGACAACGGCAGTCAAGCAAGCGAAGCCTCGGCGTAACTTTATACGTCGCAATTCAACCTTCCATTGTCACGACAGTAACAGAAGACACGATCCAGATATCAGGTCTAAGGATGCGACGCGTGCTGTGACAGCTACCGGCTCCCAGAGGGTCTTCACTTTCTCAGCAGTCTTCAATGTCTGCTCGAGACAACCGAATACGCTGACAAGCACGAGCGACATTTTCTCACAAGGTGTCACGCGTCCTATGATGCATGACTATGAATGACTAGGTAACTATAACCGTGTTCGCGACGTGCCAAACCTCTCAACGAGATCCCCACGCGGGAATAGGGCACACAACTATGTTCGCTAAATGAATCAACTCACAACAAAAGCAGCTCCTATTGTGCAAACCCCCCCCCCCCCTGTCGGGATAACAGCTCTGATGCACAGATCAGAGCTGTTATCCCGACAGGGGGGGGGGGGGGGGAGACGCCTCGAGCGCCTTCCCAACAGGGGGTGCGAGAGCCGGAATATCATGTAGTTCAGCTTTGAAGTGCAAGATTTTTGCGCAACAATTGAACCTCTATGTAATAAGGGGTCGACATATCCCCTTTTTACTATTTTTGCTGCAGTGACATCTACATAAGAGTATGTGCCTGTCAAAGAAAATTTAGGGCCGTATTGCAATTTATTTGTCCGCTACAGGAGGCTAAGAAATGGGAAATGCATGTGTGTCAATGGGACGGACAATCAGATCAGGCCCCTTTTCTCGGTTTGGGATTTTTCGACTTGTTGCATACAGAGGTTCAATTACAAGCCGTATGTTCGCAGCTAGAGAAGAGCACACGGGCAATTTCTACGCATAATCCTTGTCTTTCCAACGTGTAATCATTAGACATTGCATCTGGGGTGGGGAAGAGAGGAGGGTGGTTTCCAGACATCCTGCCCCAGACGGAAGTTTGCCTCAGAGCGGCTCCTACTCAGATCATTCAGACACCATCCCTGGTGGTGATAGCGGTAGCATTCCTCAGAATTTACCGAGCTGTTCGGGGTGCCTACCAAATTGCAGCTTTCAAAACCACCTGCTTTTCCTGGTTTTCACTGACTATTTCAAGCGAATTCCCTGACCAAAACTGAAGGGAAATTCGTGCTTCTGCTACGCTTTCATACAGATCCCTCATAAAACAGATAATTTAGTAAGTATTAGTGAGGCTGCCCTTCTTTCTGCCTCTGAGCGTGTCGTATTGCGGAACTGCTACTTTCGGCATCGTAGCTGCGGCGTTGGCAGCTCAACCACTAATCGGCAATAGCAATTCGCTGCGCATGGTCAGCGCACTCGTCCGCGATTGTCACTGACTTCAGCTCCTTTTTGGCAACTTCTCTAACCATCCCGTCTTGTCCCAGTTGTATCAAAATTCCGTGACAATTTCCGGTTTTCCAGTGTGGTAGCAGTGTGTGGCTGTTGCTGTGGCGCTTTTTTTTATTCCGAGTTGGCGCCGCGAAGCAACTGTGGCTATAAGCAGCGTACAGACGTGGAAAGATGGAGATAAGGCAGTAGGAAGTTCACTAAAACATGTTTTTTTTTTTTTTGCTTGTTAATTACTACAGAACTTCGCTACGGAAAGCGCTCGGTTGTGGTGTGTGTATAAATCTTAACCGTACCGAAGACAGTAGGAAGGAGGAGTGGGGGTAGTATGCGTCTTGGGCAGACTTGAAGACGAACCATGCCGGAATTTGCCATAGAGCGAATGTGATGACGCAACGATAATCGGCGCTTCGCGCAGTGTCTTGGGCCACGATGACAGGAATCGCAAAGGAGTGCGAGTATAGGGTGGGGGTGTAGGAAAGAGCGAGTCTCTTCCGCTGTTACAGTTGATTTGGCGTTTAATGGTGTAACAACAATGGAGGGCATACCGCGACCCCTGTTACAGTTGGAACACATCCTACGGCCTGTTGCGCTGGGCCAGGTGGCGCAGCAAACCTTGTGTGTCAGCGCCGCTAGTGGCGACCTTTTCAACACACGGCCGCTCCCTAGCAGACGACACTCAGTCTACGCTGGCTAACTTGGTGCGGCGTTATCCTTTATCATGTTTTCCGGGGAGGGGGGGGGGGGGCGGTATCATTTATCTAAAGAAATACAAAAAAGAAAGAGGGCGGTCTGTCTGCCGAGACGGGCGGCAAGTTGTCACAGCTGAGAAAGAAAAAAAAGGCAAGAAAAAAGAAAAAACGGGACACAGCAACTAGACACACGACACATGGAGCTGTTACGTTCATTGCAAAGTTCGGTGGCTGTGCCATCTGGTGGTCACCTTCGTGGTCACAGGGTCGTTGTTCACAGTTGTCATAGGTTGTTGGTAACTCAGTTCACAGTGTTGTCTATTTCTGTCAGAGACTACCTAGGAGGTTACTCTCCTTCATGAAATCTAGGACTATGATTTGTGTTGCCCGCCGCGTTGACATTGGTCTGTTCGTATGTTCTACAGTGAAGCAAGGCATGTTCTATATTTTCCTAGACATCACAGGTGTTGCACAGCGCATCTTTACTTCGTCCTGTGATGCAGAGGACGTCCTTAGTCTTGGCGCTTCGAGTTCGCAATCTCATTAGAAGCGAAATTTCTTCTCTTGTGAAACCCCTTGTGACGCAGAGGGGGGGAGCTGTGTGCATCGCCGTCCTGGCATCGGCATGTTCATTTGTGCTTGTGTTTTCCGGATAGAAAAAAGTCAAAAGGATCGACAAATTCTTTCTAAAAAATGTCGCTTAAACATGTGTACAATGCGCGGCACGATGTACATATGCAGAACGCGTGTATGTCGCGAATGATGCTGTTTGTTAGGGTGTTTAGTGTGCTTCTCTGGGGCACTGGGGGTGCCAAAGTATAAAATTCATTGAGAAAAATCAGGCGTAACAAGAACGTGGCAAAGATTAATTGGCAGGGTGCTCATCGAATTCAATGGGGACTTAACAAAACGCTCGCCGTTATAATTGAAGATAGTTGAACAATATTAACGGGACATCTAAAAGAAACAAACTGTTTTGTGGTTCAACACCCAAATAGTTGCTCTTTCCTGGGACCTCTGAGCGAACTTCGACTATTTAGATTTGGAATCAGCTATCATATGTCCGCCTTGTTCAAACAGACGTCAACTTTTTCTTAATGCGTACGGAAACAAAGGTTGTGCACATATACACGAGGCTATATATTGTATATGTATATGTTTGTAAGAGCTCCGGCTATATTTTTTCCTTGTATATGTATAAATGGAGTTTCTGGTGACGACCCAGTGAAAGAATTGATAAAAACAAGTGAGCTGGTGAGTGTAATTCATGACAGTAAGACCCGGAGACTAGGGACGACGAAAACAGACACATACAGATGTCTCCAAACTGTATGTGTGTGTTTTCGTAGTCCCTAGACTCGAGATCTTACCGCCACACAGCGACAATTACCCGAAGCATCGGCTGCGCAGTCGACTTTTAAAAGTAGAAAACTGCAAAGCAAATACAAGAAAACGAAATGTACAATCTGGTCAAATTTTTTGTGTTCTATTTCATTAGAACGGATGCCGATATTTGTTTACTGCAATAATTATACCTGGATATTACATAGCCGCAATGTAAGTCATGACTGAAAACGGTAAACAGCGGCAACAGTCAGGAATAGTTATGTCAGGGCTTCATATTTTACGAATTAGCTAGTTCTGGAGTACAAAAGATAGTACAGCCGCCTGCATATCGCCGGCAGTCGGAATAGCGCTGCCAGTCGGGGACATTTCTTTCGGGGACATCTTTTCCGGAGACTTTTCTTGGGCGGGTTTTTGTCGTAGCCATCTTCTTGCTGCTATGCGTACGACACAACAGCAGTTTGTGATTTTTAATAGAGTTCGATTCCATTTAAGTAGAATTCGATTTCGAAAAAAAAAAACAAAAAAAAAACGGCGCACTCTTTGACGCGTCCTACCCGTTGCTATCAGTTATGCATACGGGGCGAGAGCGGCCGCGTGTCGTAGCATTCCGACGGCAGGGGTCAGAGTGGCGCTCCAGTCGCCCTCCTCAAACTTTAGCGCAACAGCCCTCGTATGTCCTCGTCATAATACCATATAGAAGAGTCCAATGTTATATTTCACACCGTGAAAGATACAACGGTGGTGGTGGTGGTGGTTGGTAGAACAGCCTTTGCCCTAAAAAACAAGCCACAGCCACAGGACCAGCAGGCCACACCCTTATGTTCTACCTGCAACGTTGAGGCAGACATTCGTCACCTTCTCGACTACCGCCATTCCAAGTCCTTCCGCGGCAAGCTCAAGCCTCGCCTGATCAGCCTCGGATACTCCATCTCTCTCGCAACACTACTTGGCACACGGAGCAGTGGTGTAACCGCGGCGCTTCTCCACTACCTGCGTGATACCGGTCTCCTCAGCAGCCTGTGACATCGTTGCGTGGAACGGCGGAAGACCTCTGACCCCACATCGCCTTACTCTTAACTACCCCAGGAATACGCACTATAAGGAATTAACAAGGAATAGCAAGCCGTCCTTTCTGGCTGACTTTTCCTGTCGAAATAAATAGATTCCCTCCCCCACCTCCCCCCCAAAAAATATCCGAACGGAGCCGAAAAGTCGCATTAAGAGAATGGTACCTTGCTTGGCCACTTTGAGAGGGACACATAGCAGAGATCAGCCGCCAAGCGAACCACGCTCCAGCGCTCCTCTGAAATGCGTCTCCCAAATGAAGACCATCTGCGTTAATTCCAACGGGACGTGCTAACGACGTGTCCCACGAAATCTCCCGCAGCGCGAAAACATCAGCCGTCGAAGTCGGTCGCTGGAGCATGTGTGTTTCGCAAAGTGCCGGTCGTGTACGTGTCCCGCGCAAAAAAAAAAAAAAAAAAAAAAAAAAAAAAAAAAAAAAAAAACAAGGGGGTAATGCATCGAAACGCGGCTTCATGGCAGCCATCAAGCGTGCTGACAGCCCTTGACGAATGCGCTTGTCGATCTCAACGATAACTTGTTTATGGGTTTGAAGGTTACGACCTACCATATTGGAAGCTTTAGTTGCCTTCATTTTTCTTTCTTTACGACTATGCCGGCATTCTCGAAAACAGGACGGTCTTTTTTGCGGTTGCATCTTCTCGACCGCTCTCTTTCCTTGCGTCGACCTTGCATTTGACTAACCTGTCCTCTTTCAGCTTAGAATAAATATGACCCCCTCCCTGCCATTAATTGTGGGGGGAGGTATATCTTCGAAACCACGTACCGGTACCGCTTGCACGAACGATGAGGAAATTCTTCAGCGCCGTCCTTTGTTCCCTTGCAGTGCTTGACGAACCATCGGCGTTGGGGACAGTGGCGTGTGCCTGAAGCACTATATACCGAAGATACTGAGGACAGCCGTGAGGAGTTTCGTCAGCGTTCGTGCAGGCGGGCAAAAATGTCGCACGTCAAAAACGCCCGTCGGCAACGGGGAATATCGTTAAATGCCCCAGGCAAAACACTGGAAATTGTCCTCCACACGACTTTCACCAAAGAAGCACAGCGCAACTGAATTGAAGTCGCGAGCCTTTTTTAACACCCCACCGCCTCAGTTCCTCTCAGAACGTCCTTTTGCTTCCAAACTCACGTGCCACAGCACACAAAGAAAAAAAAAAGAAAAGAAAGAGTACGGCGGATAGATTAGAAAAAGCTACGGCTTCTAGACCTCTAGATTGATATTAGTCCCCATTTTAGTGCATTAACCCTCAAATTTACTCCCTGGTCCATGCATACTGCCTGCCCATGCGTACAATGCACGAAAGTTTATGTAAAGCTTATGTAAAGCAAATTGTCCCTAAGCATTATATAAACTTGCGTGCATGTAGTATTGAAACGGAATAATAGGTGCGGCAACGCATCTATTCCTGAAAAAGACTTAAATCACTCGTCTTTCTTCCCCCCTTTTTTTTTTGGGGGGGGGGGGGGCGGGGGCGGGGGTAGTGGTTCCCAACAATGAGCTGTGTAGACACATTAGATGAGTACCAAGTTGCTAATTTTGTTTCGTTATTTGATTGTATAACTATAATTATCTAATTCTATATAACGTTTCGTCGCAAGATGTCGCAGACAAAGGTTAGCCAGTGGTGCTTGTATAACCCCAATCGCGCGGAGAGATTGTTGGGTAGGATTGCCGGTCTCGATGTCAATGCTGATGACAACGACGAGCTGTCGGGCACGATTGGATATTAAGGCTGTCCGAGGACGAGCCTCAAGTTTCATTCGCGGAACCTCAGGACAGGGTTCACGGAACCCCGGTTAGAGAACCATTGCCTTTCAGGGTAGCTCGTGTAACCACTAATCGCACGTATGCAAACGAAAACTTTTACGGCGACCGCCTTTCAATGAAAATCCACACACCTTCGCGTGCATGCATCCTCGTAACGCCCAACAAGACCAACACCTAAACAAATCGCAAACATAAAACCACGCTAGCAGCCGATGAATACAGAAGGAACGGCGCTCGAAGGAACGGTGCTCGTAGGAACGACGGCGCAACCATGAGTTTTCGCTAGAGCCGCAGAGGGGGCGGAGAGTAATGGGAAATGAACGTACAGGGATCTCCTGGAAACTTTCCCCTGCATCGAATGACGTCAGGGGATGAGTTGTACTTTCCCCACTCACCACACTTTCCCATTATCGAACGAGGACCGCACTGATGGACGTACAGCTGTGCCACTGCACCGACACGATTTGCTTTTTCGTTTTCTGGCAGTGATTTTTTCGTTCTGTTATGGCATATTGAGCAGTTTGGTGCAGAAACTCTTCGGCATTACGCTAGCCTTTGTATTGTTCAGGAACAGTGTCATGCAAATTAACCGTTGAATACATTTTCATTTATAACCATTTTGTTTCGCTGTGCAAGGCGAGTTTTCACGTTAAGGAAGCATAGGGTTGATAAGGGCAAGGCAGATGAGTTTTCTTTTTCTTCCGAAACTTCGATTATTACGCGTACGGAGAGGAGGAAGAGGTAGAAGGGAAAGATGACAATGTTGTGTCAATGAGCTGAACGAATACGCATGCACTAAAAGTCTGCAGTTCAATAATATCTTCCACAAGCAACTTAATCGGTAGAAACTTCACAATAACGATATGGCGATTGTTAGAGCGTAAGCGTTTGTTCATAACGTGGCTTCCGAAGTACATCGTATCTACCCTAGCCAATCAACGGACAAGATTTCGGAGTCATTCACATTGTCATTGGTTCCTGTATGTACTGTAACTTCACGTTGTCCCTAGCAGCGGTCTACTAACACTTTATAGTGTCTCAGCCACGGTATTAAAACACGGATTGGCTGGGAACTGGGAGGAGAACAGAAAACATCGCTAATCAATTTCTTTGCTTCATCTAACGTAGGCAGTGCTGTATACATTCATAGGCTGCATATAGTGAGGGGGAAAGGTGGAAGGAGCCAAATATAGCTACGGCTAAAACGTGCACAAGGATAGCAAACGAGGGTACGTGATACTTTCGTAGGAGCTACGTGCACTTACAAAGTAAGGAATGAGACTACGTGCACAGACAAGACAAAACAAATGCAGTCTATAGTTGGTGGGTGAACTCCATGGTACACAAGCCTGAGCATGGTCATATGTGTACCCATGCTCAGGGCTTGTTAACCATGGAACGCATAGACATCGTAAGGAATGAATGTTTCTTAGGAATTGAAAACGGAATCCTTCGTGTAGGCACTTGTAAGGGTGCTCGCTGTTAGGTGTTTTCAAACATGAGTATTGGTTCCCAAGGGTGTGCTCTAGAAATGCACGCATCAACGCGGAGGGGCCACGCATCCAGACTAGCATTTGCCACAGCAAAAACATGAAACACCATAAGAGCGCGGAAATGTCACTATATCAACGACAACTTTTTTTTTCAAAGTAACACAAACCACCGATCGATACTTCTAGAATGTTAAAAAAAATGACACGTAATGGGAATGCGAGGGAAAAAAAACCCTCCGTTCGCGCTTCACACTAATGACTGACGGGGTAAGCAGGAAGCAGACGGGAAGGAAAAGTCCCCCGCCGCAAAATGTTAAATCATAAATGCGCACGGATGAACGGGAGGAGGACGAGGAACCGCGTAATATCGTCACATGCGGCAGGCCACGCAGGTCTCCTTTCATTCCGACAGCACTTCGATAATTGGAAAGGGGGAGCGAGGAACGAAAGTACAGGGAAGAAAATGCGAATTTCATTAACGGAGCGGCGAAAGCCACTCGTTCATCATAGATGCCGTTCACTGCTTCGTTCCCACGCGACGGGTTGTAATTAGAACTAGTTAAAGCCTAAGGGAACCAAAATGTCGTAAGAAAAGGGAAGGAATGAGGAGTGGACATCAAAGAAACGGTTGATTAAGAACATCAAGGTGGGACAAACGGTCTAAAAAGCAGTGAGTTCCCTCTTCTATGCAGGCCTGTACTGCCTACACGCGGGTGAATTAGGAGTCAGAATGTCCCCCATGCGGTCATAAGACTAATCTGCAGTGCGGGGTTGAACATGAGTGACTATGATCTGCCTGTGCCGATAAAAAAAAAAATAATGATTAGAGTTGTGCACGGGTGATACGTTGATACGTGCGGTAAAATGCGGTTGCGCGCAGATATCCGCATTTTGTCCGCAAATAAGCATGGTGTCTCTGTCGAGATTCCCTAGGCGGAGCCACAATTAAGAGCACGCAGAGAAACCTAAAATTGCGTCGAAGTGTCATCCCTTGGATTGCTGTGCTTCTATTATTGGACAACTGCGGATGACAATGTTCATGAGTATGCTCAAGGACAGTTTGCATGCTGAAAAGTATAGAATCGCTTGTGACGTGAAGGGAGACTTCCCAAGGATTCGAAAAAAAAATAGGTGAGCATCATACCGAACACTAATCACCTCCTCTGTACCGAATACAACATTCGCATTCATTCTGCGCGAGCAAATAATTCCTAAATGATAACAATAGCAAACCGTGTTGCGAAGAGCAGAAAACGTCTCATACTAAGGCGGTTCATCCGGAGGAGGATATGGTGACGTCACCCAGCATTGTCATCTGCTTCGAAACCTGCATTCTCCATTGCCGGATGATAATAATAATGCTTTATTGAATAAGGTGCCTGCAAACAACAGCGCCTATGCAGCAGTGTACTAAGTCACACCTACAGCAAGTCACAGCTTGAGGTAACAGGGGACCCCCTATCTAAAATGACTAAGATAAATGAAATAAGTCAACATGACCCGACACACAATTAAAAGACGTCTGGATACGTTGCGTGGGCGACTGACGATCTACAGTATCATCCACATAAAACAGGGACATATTTCGGACGATGCGAGTCGGGGCGTGAAAATTCAGCAAGCTGATTACAGATGTATCTAAAATGTCATGAACGCATTTATACAAAAATGTATAATCGCGGCTAATTCTGCTATCAGCCAAAACCATGGAGACAGAGAGAATAAAGTTTCAGTATGAATTTTCCCATGATGTCAGCATAGTGTGTCGCTTTCAGTGCCCTCTCGCTTCACAGAGGCGAAGCGCTCGCTTCGTAATAAACTCGTTTGCATAAAATCTGCGCAGTTTTGAAACGAGATATTTCGCACACATGTTCCTGACATCATAAGTGTTACGGATATACCACAACCTTTGTGGTGATTTTGTTGCAGAGTTCCATTTTAAGGCTTTACGTCATGCAGATTTTTTTTCGTACAAACGCATTGACAGCGGATGTGCGGATATGCTTAATACCCTCGCTGATGCGGATATTGCTATTTCAACAAACGCGGTTACGGATGACGTCGCGGATCTTACATGCACATTACTGTGCTGCTGTAGGTATTGTCAATGTTATTCGTTATTCGTGCTCACCTCTGGTCATGACGACTAATATCGGCAGGCTGACGTGACTATCAGACGGGACGCTTGAATTAGAGAAGCAGTATACGTTATTCGAAAGGAACGCTTATTCAAAGGACAGCTGTGTGCCCTGAAAAGGATCTGGGTTGAACAAGTTTATGTGGCTACTCAAAGTGCGCGTTGGGTTGGTCGACTTAAGTTGGAAAGTACTGAGTTTTACTAGACCGGAAGCTCTACCAAAACTACACGATAAATGACACTTTCAAATCCAAGTTAGCAAGTGAATTGAACTGAAGTGAATTGGAAAAAGAAAAACATGGAGATGGACGCTCCATCATCAAATTAGCAGTGTGATGTCAGTCACTCGAAACGAAAGCGCGATTAATTTATTGTGTTATCGCGATCCGTTACCGCGAACACCTTCCGCTCGACAAAAACAGTTTATTGCCTCTATGATGTTGGACAACTAGTCCAACGATGCACGAAACAATTATTCTCATTGATGTTACTATTTCGTCGCGCGGAATGAAAAAGGTGCGGTAACCTTGACACCAACACAGAAGGAACGGGCTTCATCGGTTGCGTCCTTCGTGATTTATAATCTATAGAAGAAAAAAAAAATGGTTTCCCTCTCCTTTTCCTGCTTGAGAAAGTCGACACTGCGGAGTGGGCTCTCATTGGTCTCCTCAAACAATTTGTCCAATCATCGCTGGAGATCGTTCGAGACGACCAATCGGAGATTTTCAGAAGGAAAACGTCGTTCAAAATTGCGAACGATGCAACCGACGAACCATATTCCTTCTGTGTTGGTGTCGAGGTAACGTGATCTTTCAATCCGCGATCAGAAATGATCTTTAGTGGGTCCTTTAATGCCACCCTTTCACAAGTGAAGAAAATGTTTCACACAACGCCCTTACTATCAGAAGAAAAAGAGACCCAAACATGTAGTGACCTTACGTATTACGACGTATAGATCTACGTTTTCCCAGGCACATCTGATTTCTGTCGATATTTACTCATGCAAGTAATCTCGCTTGGGAGACCTCCAAAACCGGAAGGGTGGCCTCGGCGCCTGCAAGTCTGTTTACATGGAGGCGGCGCGAATTTCGCCTATTCGTAGACGGGTTGAGGCATGCAAATGAAGCTCTACCTATTTGCGAACTTTGTTGACGCCATTTCGCCGTGCAAAAGAAAAGGGTCTCTCGGCTGAAAACCGCATTACGAATGGCACACATTCGTGAATTATCGGTTCGTGCCGGCCGTTCGTTACATGTTCTTCTGCTCGTTCCAGAAACAAGGTCGACGTTCTGCGCATGTCGCTCACGCACTCACGGATAGCACCGGTGGAAAAGGTATCGATTATCGGGCGAATCGAGGTATGCAACACAAAGTCGATGACATACATTAAAGGCGGAGGGTGCAGGCACAAAAATGCTAAAACTGTAGTAGAGTTCTGCGAATGGTCGTTATGAAACCGATGTAGACAGTTATAGACCCGAAGCAAATATAGTTATGTAAGCATAGCCAATACGAGGAGAGTTGTTATATAACCGGACATATGTATACAGGGTGCAGGGTGTTTGCTCTAACGTGTCCAGAAATTTTATTTAAAGCGAGCGATAAAAGAGAAACGAGCGCTACTTTTCAACTACTTGGCTAAGAAACAGGATGCTACTAGCGAAGCAGTACCTGTTTCTTACTCAAGTAGGAGAGAAGTAACACTTTCTTTTCTTTTATCGCACACTTTAAATATAATTTCTGGACACGTTAGAGCAAACACCCTGTATATAAGACAAATTTATAATGCAGATTTTCGTGTGAAAGGGCACTCACTTTGACGATTTTCAGCATCAGCGTGGTACTTCGGAACTGTTCAAATATATAATTCCATATCCGATTCCGAATACGGATCGAATATGCAACTGATTCGCATGGGCCGAAAAAGCCGAATATTCTCACGGCGCCACTATGTAGGCATAAAGGTACTGAAACCCATTGCTTTCTGACGTCACAAACCAAAACAACCGACCGGAAGGTACAGAGAGTAACCGATACAGTGCTTCGACGTAACAATATATTTAGAGATAACATGTTTTCATGTGTTGTCCTGTACGACTTTGACTATAACATCGAAACGTGCTGGTAAATCACTCGAAATATCTAGTAAAATATAGATACGTTACAGGAGCGAATAAAATTGAATAAAATCATTCACCGGACAGTCCGTCAGGCGCACAAGTCGCGTACAGAAAGGCGTGGACTCCACTATACCGCAGCGCCTTCATTCTGCTGACGTCACCAGTGTGGCCAAATTCGTCGCCCACCGTTCCCTGTCCGCAAAACGGCACCGTTCGCTTTCAACTGTTTTCGACTTCATGATCGAATGTTTGCTCATTCGTGACGCTGCTGTCATAAGAAAAAAAAAAGTCGACGACCTTCTTATCTGAGCGTATTGCTGCAGAATATGTACACCTGCGTTCGGCAGCAGTTTATTTCCCTCAAAGTAACATGACACGTGACGTGACATGCACGTATCGGATATCGGCGTCAATCGTTCCGGTCACACCTCTGGCATTGATACTGAAACTCTAATGCTGATTCAGATCTTCAGTTAACGCGGATTCTGTACGCGGTGTGTTTAAACGAATGCAAAAAGTGTTCCAAGCGCAAAATTTTCAATTACTCTCCGCAACAATTTATACCCGGGCGCGTTCGAAACATAGCGGCCGTGCAACAGTAGTAACAGATTGATGTAGTGAAATATAGTTACATAGAGTGTGTTTCAGTAACCATAAAAAAGAAAAAAAGCATCCCAAGCAGCAAAATGTACTGAAAGTCGGGTGCAATAGGGGTGGACGGGTAGGTGGAAGGCCTTGAACAGACTCGTGAAACTAAGGAACATCGATAAGACACATACCGTCCACCCCTATTGCACTCGAGTTTCAGTACATTGTGCTGCTTGGGATGGTACTGAAAAAAAGACATGGCAAACGACATTTATCTGTAGGGAACTTTTCCCACGCATTGAAAGTAAATTTTAGGTACAATAAATTTAATTTGGCCACCCAGTTGTCGATACCCACATGCTCCATGTTACCGACTGTATGATACAACTTACGGCACGAGATCCACGGTGCGAGACGCCCCCATTACCACGACAATACCCGGCAAGTCTACGAATCTACTTCCAAGGTCTGATTACACGTGGTTGCGCATCTCTGTACATACTACTTTCTGGGATTTTCCCGGCTAAACGCTACGTCGTTCGATTGAGGAGGAAGGCCACGAATCACAGCGACATTCTCGCAGCAACAACGAAAGCAGGCAATTGTGGGCCATCAAGATTCTCCCCTCCACAAAAGGGTCAATCTGCTGCAGACGACGCCTTTGTCAGCCAATCAGTTAATGCCGCCGTCAAAAGAGGAAGAAGTGCACTACGAGGGTCTGCCAGGAAATGAGCAGCCGTTCCGGGCAATCGAACGGCAAAAAGCTCAAAGCTGTCACTTCTGCGGCATTCGCATCGGATGTGACAGTGGCGCAATCGGATGTGGAAACGGAAAGAAGAGGGAAGGAAGGATAAAGAAGTTGAGCACGATGCAGCTGACTCATAATGAAATCTTGATAATTTCACGGGTTTACTGAAACCCGCTACAGGATATTGGAAGTGAATGTGAACTGCGCTGTTTCATGGAAAGATGTAGTTGCCCAAGCAGCAAAATGTACTGAAAGTCGGGTGCAATAGGGGTGGACGGGTAGGTGGAAGACCTTGAACAGACTCGTGAAACTAAGGAACATCGATAAGACACATACCGTGCACCCCTATTGCACTCGACTTTCAGTACATTGTGCTGCTTGGGTGAGGATCTGCCTCGGTGTACCCCGCGCTGCTGAAACGCGCATGGTGGTGGCAGAGGCGCGCGAGCTGCCAGTAGAGGTCTTACGTCTCAGAGAAACTGCGCGCCATTATCTACGTCTCGTCGCGGAACACCGTCGTCAGCCCTTGGTTTCGAAGCTCAACAGGCGGAAGCAGAGCAACATTTCTCACTGCATCGCTGCTGTAAAGCCCTTGCTACCGGCTTTTGTTGGAAGCGCAGTCGTCCCCAGGTCCCCTCCGTGGGTCTTTTCGATACCTTCGATCTCCATTACCATTCCTGGGCTCAAGAGCAAGAGGGACCACGTTGCAGCACCCGTGTTGAAACAACTTGCGCTAGACATGATGCAGTGCCGTTATCCTTCGCACACTGCAGTATTCACAGATGGGTCGACCAACTTACACGGCTCCACTGCTGCCTTTACAATCCCGACTACGTCGTCGTTCCACGCATACCGTCTCTCGCACCGCACCTCATCTACGTCTGCAGAGTTGCATGCCATTTTGTTCTTCCTCAAGCACATTGCATCAGCCGCTATCAGCAGCTGGGTGATATACTGCGACTCCAAGGCAGCTCTCCAGTGTATAGCGAACATGGGTATTCGTGGATCACTTGCGCCTGTGGTGGTGGACATACTGGAGGAACTATGCCGTCTTGAGATCAGCGGGCACTCTATCTACTTCCAGTGGGTTCCTGCCCACTGCGGCATCCGCGGCAATGAAGAGGCTGACGAGGCTGCAGCAGCTGCGTATTATTCCCGATCACGCGTGCGGATTACCCTCCCCAAAGGCGACAGGCGAACCTTCCTAAATGATGTGGTGAGGCCTCTCGCACATGCGCAATGGTCTCGAGACGTTCCATCAAGAGTTCTGATGCGTGAAGTGGACCCTGACTTTGGCTTCACCATGCCTTCTCGTGTGCCTCGCCATTTTGCGTCGCTGATACACAGGCTTCGTCTTGGGGTTGCATTCACCCCCCATTTCAAGCATCTGATCGGCCGCTCTGACTCGATGCTCTGCTCTCGTTGTGCTGTTTTGGCGGACACCAAGCATGTGCTCCTCGACTGCCATCTATACACCACCCAAAGAGCAGCTCTACAGTGTCGCCTGCAGTCGATCACGGCCGCACCACTCACATTGGCAACCATTCTCGGCCCTTGGTCTAACCAGACTTACCATCGTCAAGTTCTTGAGTATTTCAAGATTTTTCTCCGGGACACTGGTCTCCTCTCTACCCTATGATCTGCCTGCGTACCTGTGTGCTGTGTGTGTATTTTTGTGTGCTGTGGTTTTGCCTACCGTTCTGATGTCATACTGACTCCACTGACTATCCCTATTTAGCATCGTTCATCACCTCATCATCAGGACACATCACATCCTGCCCCATTGTGCCTTGGGGTAGTGGGCCGCACCTTAAGTGGCGAATTTCCCCATTCATTTTCATTAACTTATTTGTTGTTGTAGTTGGGATTCTCTCGTCTCAATCTGCTGGTGGTGGTGGCATGATGTTCTAAGGAAGAGGAGTGAGGTCTGCCTGTTCAGACAAGGCGGCAAGTTTCACTCATTTGTGAAAGGGGAAGGGGGAGTGAAACAGAAAGTATAGAGAAATCAATCTGCTGATTTTAAGCAGCTTTTACGGCGTATGTCATGTGCGTCCCTTTGCTGGACCTTCTGAACGGTATCGCCGAGTTGTCCAACTGAAAACGTAATCCAGGTCAACAGCCTGTTGACCTGGATTACCACGTTGTTTCGGCTCATTTGCATAGCGAAATTCAGTGATGGATATTTCAACACAGGTGCGCGTTTAAGGGTTTTTTAAACATGGAATGGCTTTCAACGAGGAATAACTCCCGTTTGCTATATCGTTTTTGCGCGAAATCCCCTAATAAACTAGTTAATTTTACGTAATTAGTGATCTTGTTACATACTTTCTTCGAGAGAATGTTCGCCTGGCCATATAACTCAACTGCAAAAACGGCATCTACTTTGCTCCGCTATTTCTTTTTTTTTTTTACAAAAATTCTGTAAGGAATAAAAATAAACACCCTGTATAAGAAATTCATCATCTATATATTTGAGCTTGTATATTTGAATGTGTCATTTTCATTCCGGTGCAAGTGAATAGACGTACCTGTTGCTCTCAAGCCAAGGGGCAAGAACCCCGACAAGCTGCTATCGCTTTTGATGTTTTTCTCTTCTCGTGTACACATGTGTGTAACAAAGGAAAATGTTGAAATAAACTGAATTGTAACCGTGCATACATCGAATGCATGCTAGTTCTCTCAATATATACTTACAACAGCAAATAAATCGTGACTAGGACACGGGATGATTCACACCATCATATATATCCTAACCTTATATTTGCAACGTGTGCCGTTTTTTTATATGTTTTTCTACATGTCTACAGACATAACCAAAAAAAGCCATACCAGAAAATCGCTTAGATCTACACGAGCTCCTTTTCATGACATCAGATATATCTTCAATACACAACCAACACAGATACACACAAAAAATAAAAATAAAAAGTCTTCGAAGCGTGCCTTCTATTTTGGGCACTGATTTCACAGACAACACTGCCCGTTCGCTGTCTGTCACCAACATTAAAAATAAAGAAAGTACATATTAGGTGGAAAAGGGGAGAAAAGCACGTCTCTCCTGATATCATAGATTGGTTCCACACCATTCGTCAAGGCAGCGGTGTCCCGTCACGCGCAAGAAAAACACGACGAAATAAGACGTCCACAAACAGACGGGGCAGATAAACCGGAACAGCCCGTCTCTGGCTGCATTCATACACCACGGCATATGCTTATTCGCCTACGCGGTAAGACACGTCGTAATATGGTGACCCACCCCGCCTTCCCACCCACCGAAAGTGGCGATGCATCCATCAAGTGCAGCTCCTTCCTCCGATCTAGAAGCACGGAGGCGAGTGGGCGCGGTACGGAGTACACACGGCAGCAGCCCGCTCCTAAATTTAGTTACGTCAACGAACTGCGCCCCTATTTTCCCCCATCTTTCCTGTATCCAGTCACGGGCGAAGGGAGGAAGAATAACACCTGAAAATAACGTCAAGTGTAAGCAGCTTGCGAGCCGCCTTCTCCGGATCGAGATTTCGAAATTTGTCTTTCGCCTCACACTTTCTTTCGTGAGCGTTACGCAATCTGATGGAAGCACATGCCGACTCTTGCGGAATCGGCCCCGTGCAGTCGTCAGCACAACAGAACAAGAAAAGTAAAGGGTCGAATGACAAAACTGCACCGCTATGACAAATGATGATGCCGGTGAAGGTAAATAAAGGGCCAATTTAGATATCAGAACACATTTCGATCACGTCGCAAGAATACGAATACGTCTACAACCCCATAGGACACTGGTAACCATTTCTATGAAGTTTCTTTTTTGTGTGTGTGTGTGTGCCTGTGTTTTTGCAACCTTCGTCGTTCTGCAGAAACAAAACTAGAAATAAAGAAAATCTCACCCCACGCTAGCTCAGCTCTTTTCTTTTTTTGTGTGTGTGTGCTTTTCATCATCACCGCTCACTAGTGGCACAACACACAAAATATTAGTGTAGGACGTGAGAATGTGGCACTGTTGTAGGCATACCTCAGCAAAACTCACTCATGCCATGAGTATGCTCATTCATGCTCAATGTGGCGGATGAGTTAAGCATGAGTGAGCAAACGGAGGGTTGTAGTGAGCAGCAACGAAAGTCTTCGAAGTACCGCGGGCGCTATATGTAGATCAGCCGGGGAAGTACCACTAAGTGGGACGCTTCCCAACCTCATCCTAATCATCGTGATAACCCATTAAGTCATTCTCGATATTCTGAACAGCGGCAGAAGAACATAAGCGAAGGGCAGTCTCATGGAGAAAGCGCATGCAGCTGCTATAGGGAGTGTGCGACAAACTGGTGGCGCCGCGATGCGGCCTCCGGAGAAAGTACCTTGCGTGATAGCCGCCGGGTAGCCAGCTTTGTTTAGATGTGAACTGCGGGTGTCTTTTTGCCACACTGGAACTGTTGCATCGCTAACTGTGCCAGCACCTAAAAGAATTCTTCATATTAGGGACCTGATGTTTCATTTCTCGTGATTTCTATGCTTCCAAATACCACCGAGGGCACTAGACTGGCAGCGAATAGCGTTTGTGACGCGCGATGGGCCATTGCATGAGGTGTGCACAACATATTCTATTTCTTTTGTTCTAGTTTCAATGAAACTGAATGAGGAATGCAAAATGATTTACAGTTGCCACTTTCGTGACGGTGAAACGCCGCTGGATCGTGATACTGATTGAGGTGTTTCATCGTCAGTGCCCAGAGCCGATATTGCTCCCGGTAATCTGGTTGACGAGTCTCACAGTGAGAACGTTCTACGTTGTCCAAAAGGTTTTGTTTTAGTATTTACGCACCAACCATTTCACAGCTGTCGTGCCGCAAGCCTACGGCGGTAGCCGAGGCAAAAACTCATAATTTCTTTTTTAAGGATCTCTTTAGCGTTATTGTATCTGAAGAAACTGGAAAGACTGCAGTACAAGTTTAGACAATAAGTTGCGACCTCACGTGTTTATTTGTATGGATAAAATGGACGCACGATGTAGATCTCAGTGACGAAGCTATGTGTGCAAAGAGGACGAAAGGAATACAAGACTCAGTCAAAAGCATATTACAAGTGGCTGGAATCAGAGAAATAAACGTATATAGCCTTCGCTAGCAAGCCAGGATTTTGTGAGTCGTCAAATAACCATCCTCTCGACGTATCACTTGCAGGTGTTCCAGACAGACGCGAGTGGCTGTTCTCCTTACGCACTGTTAGATACATTATAAATACGGTGGTAGCTTCTGTGCAGTTTGTCTCCATTCTCTTCGTTCGCGCCCCAGAAAGGTTCCACATTATTTGCACTTCGAAAATTAGCTCTTCTAATTACGACGGTCGCCACGCAAGCTACGGTTCCATTTGAGAATGCATAGAACGGGCGGCGTGGTATCACTTCGGATACTTCCAAGACCCCCACTGGCGGCGCTGTCGCGACGGAGCAGCGCGCCCCCTTTAGGTGTCGCACGGTCCCTATGTGGCAGGCATACCTGACAAGATTCACACTCATGAGCATGCTCAGTCATGCTGAATGTGACGGATGAGTTGAGCATGAGTGAGCAAACAAGCATGGGCATGAGTCACAAGTGGCGACGTCCAGTACGCAGCGCCCCCTGTGTGCGGTTATGTTCCTAAGCAGCACAATGTACTGAAATAGGGGTGGACGGTATGTGTCTTATCAATGTTCTTTAGTTTCACGAGTGTGTTCAAGGCCTTCCGCCTACCCGTCCACCCCTATCGCACTCGACTTTCAGTACATTGTGCTGCCTGAGTTATTGTAAAACAATAATGAGTTTTAGTATGCCGTTGAGAAAGTTATCGTCTCTATCGGAACCAATCGCACTCGTGCGTGACTCAGAATCTTATCCACTGATTGGTTCCGGTTGATACGGTCGGCGCAAGCCACGTTATCAACGTCTGCTAAAACTCTCTAATAGAGAGTTTTAGTACATCGTACGCTACTGTCTTTGCGTACGTATGAGGTAGCGTTGACGGTTCTGCGCACGCCCATAACAAAGCCTCGCGCAGTGCGCAGAACGACCAACGCTATATGTTACGTACGCTATCGCCTTTGCGTACTACTAAAACTACGGCAGCTTTTGAGTTTCGTATGCCGTTCAAAATGTGGTGGGGGTGAGATAGAGCTTGACTTTTAGTTTTGTCTAAGCAGGATGACAACATTGGCGGAGAAATATAAACCATCATGTAAATGGCTGACAGTCTTAGGTGGGATACACAAAGGTGAGGCGTAATGATCACTCAATTCACCATGTACAGTATGTGAGTCTGCATATAGCAAGCGGTAAGATTCCAAGAGGTTGGAGGCAAGAAAGCAGTATGTTTTCTGATGAAAAAAAAACAAGTAGAAATGCTGCTGCTTCGTATTTTTGTTCAGGCAGGTATACATGCATGTGACTGGGTGATGTTACAGACATTTGAACGAGTCATTTCCTATATTTTCCCACATTCTTTGGCAGTATGCACAAACTTTTTCGCCCTGAGGTTCCTGAAACCAGAAAGGCCGTATGGCGACGAGCACAAGCAAAGACCCGACGCAAAACCCAGAAGGTGCTCCGAAGGGAGGGGAAGATAAACAGACTTTACTACACCGTATACTGCTCTGCGACGTTGCAGACAAGCGGGGCAGAGCAAGGAAAACACGGGGCCCCGCCACGGAAGCGAACCAAACGAAAACAGCTGCAATAACACGTTCCTTCGTCGTACCCTGTGGTAAGATGAGGGAAAAGGTTACTACGTCAAGTCGTCCTTCCTATGCGTATTTTAGAAACAAGGGTTCGAAGGATTTTCGGGGGCAAGACGTGACGGCACTTTTACAAGTTAAAGAAGCATGTCGGTGCATGATTTCTCTTTTTCTTCTTTGAGTCTTTTTTTCTTCGCGCGTGATATGAACATACCACCCTCAGGAACCGTCACGCAAAATTTTTCGGAAGTGCACATTTCCTGAGAAATTAGAGCACGCGCAACGGCAGCGATCTCCCCCAGCTCCTTCCTGCGTTTTGTCGTTTTGTGACGTCTGATCAGGGGAGCCCTTTTATTGGTGCAGAAAGCAAGAAAGGCGACGGGCCGAGACAACACCGCCTAGATAGAGAAAGCCTGCTTAATCGTCGGCGTTGCGTACCAACTAAGAGTCAGCCAATCAGGATCGTGTTTTCAACGGCCGTATAGCTAATCCCGAACGTACGAGGGGCGTTCAAGTCAAACCGGGACTTTTCATTTTTCCCAAAAGTAAAATGAACTTGCAGGCGAGAAATTAGTTTTATTTTTCAACGTAATCTCCAGCTGCACTAATGCACTTGTCCCAGCGTTTTACGAGGGCTTGGATGCCAGCAGCGTAGAAATCCTTACCGACGCGTAGCAGCCCTGACCAGACCGCATTCTTGACCTCGTCGTCGCAGCTGAAGTGGCGGCCCCCAAGGAACGCCTTCAGTGGCCCGAAGAGATTGAAATCGCTGGGGCGAGGTCTGGACTGTAAGGGGGATGTGGCAGCAACTCCAAGCCAAGTTCCTGTAATGTGCGTGTCGTAAGATGCGCGGTATGGGGGCGTGCATTGTCCTGTAGGAGGAGGACTCCTTTGGTGATGAGGCCCGGCTTTCCGAAACTGGATGTGTTCATGAATGATAGTGTTCAACGTTCCCACAGAAAGGTCCGTCCTTCCAGCCAGTTCGAGACATGTTATCCGTCGGTCCTTGAGGATCAGGCGCTCCACAAGTTGGATGTTCTCAGGAACTCTGACACTGGGCTCTGACCCGCCCCGGCTGGGATCGTCCTGCACTGATGTACGGCCGTCTCGGAACCGTTTGCGCCACTCAAACGCTTTGCTGCGGCTAAGTGTATCGTGGCCATACTGAGCCTGAAGTCTTCTGTGAATTTCAGAGGACTTTACGCCTTCATTCACGACAAACTTCATGACAGTTCGCTGTTCGATGTGCGCGCTCACCTCATTGTTGGCCATCTTGTCGAGCACGTGTCTTCTGTTTGGCACAAACTTTGGACCACTACGTGGTGAACGCGGAGGCCTGTCGCGTGTGAAAATGACGAAAAAGAAGTAGCGCGAGCCATTTGTACACTCAGGAGACAGAAAGTCCCGGTTTGACCTGAACGCCCCTCGTATGTTCAGCACTTTTTTTGCGAGTACTTCTAGGCTCCGTTCAGATAGCGGAGGATGTTATGCAATCTGACCCGTGATGCATGCGTTGGGATGTGGGATCCCTTCAGAGGAATCACTGAAGAGTGACTGCAAAAACGTCAGTGGGAAAACAACATGTTTTGACTTCGAGGAAAAACGGACCTGCCATTGATTACACAGCGCACGGGCAACCTCTACAAATCGACGCACTGACGGAAAGGTACTGGAAGAAGAGGCCATGAGACGATGTTTTGTTATTGTCTGGAGGATACTCGCAAATCGTCCCGTGTCTGACGACTTCCAAGAAGAATGCAACCAGTAAATGAAAGCTTTACGCAAACATACGACTCACATGTTGCTTGGAGCCTATTAATAATGGTGGTCATCACTGTCATTCCACGAAAACGTTATCTACTGTTAGTATCTCTTACGTTGAGAGGAACTGCGAGTTCAGAGATGAAAGACACAAAACAAAATAATGCGCCGTTTTCATTAGAAGCATTCTTAGCATTCGAAGCCGTCTGCTACACAGAACGTCAGTTGAAATCAAAACAAGTGGGCGCACTTGGTATGCACTCCGGGTTGACTTGCGTTTGCATAGTCAGGTTTTAGCAGATAGCTTCAGAGCGCTATGAACAGTCATTCACGTAATAGCTCAAGCAAATCCCTTTGCGGGCATTGCGCCACAACATCTAATCCTCCAACCTCCCAGAGAGGCGCTCGTGTCGTTCGCAATATGGCGGACCAACGAATTCTCAGTGAACATTTCAAATTACGTACACTGCACTCCACACTTCGTTTCACATTCGTTTTCAATGAAAATTTCATTTAGCTTCGTTTAGCCTCGAAACGCGCTGCGTAGCTTCTTGGAAAATGTACGAAAAATCATTGTCCATCCATTGGTGGATCCACCGGAAATGCGTTAGCATTAAAACTTGAAAACCCTTTGGGAACTCACCTTCACAACGAAACAACCCTTCAACGACCCTTCACACGACCCTACACAACGCTAACGCAAGACAGCATCCGTCCGATTCAGCTTGCCGTCGCAGTCTTCTTTCGGCGCTGTTCCTTCGCACAGCTTTGAAACCCATGGTGCGCCCACGTAGACACGTCTGAACCTGTCGACCACCCCACCACAGCCTGCACTGCCGACGCGCCGCGCCCTCTCCTTCCCTCTCCACTCACCGCGCATGTGCGCCTTGGCTACAGACAGACCACGCCGCGATACTGTCGTAGCATTAAAAAGTGCTAACGCATTAAAAAGGTGGAGCGGGTGATCCCACAGTATTTTCCATGTACAGGCTGTGTGTTGTAACTGACTTGGAGTATTAATGCAGTTATGAACGACCTTCAGTTCACTTCACTAGCAATATAAGTGCGCATTCAAATTGACACCACCTATTGAGACCCAATTCGCCGTTTAAACCTACACCAGCAAGTCATGCCCCGCAACTGCTCTTCCAAACGAGCTGGGGATCCACAAAGTGAGTTAATCGGTCAGGAGGGATCAACGGCGGCTCAGAACGGCTCAGCTGCGCAAACAGATCTTCGCAATCCGTTTCACGAGGGCACATACCACGCCAAGAGCTTTTCGCCGCAGCCAAAGAGAAGGGCGACCAAACACGGCTGTACATCAATAAAGCGAGGAAGCCTTTGTCTGAAAGGAGCTACCCCGCGACGATGACTTGCGTGGAGAGATGGGCTTGTTTGTACTTTGCCATATATCTTCAGCATTAGCCTCACAGGGAAGCACACCGCCAAAACAGATGAATCATGTCATCACGGGCAAGATTTGGCCAAAAGGCACGGGCTACGTAGGCACACAGGACGAAAGCCTCCTGCTCAGGGTCTTCGATAAGCTGCTTTAAGCTGCGCTCTCTCTCTAATGCAAAGCACAGACTGTTGCTCACCTTGTGGCTTCACCATGGAGGGCGTTCGCGACATTGCCCCCATCGAGTATAATTTGTATACGAATTATACTTGATGTTGTTCAGAATATTTTATTAGCATAATTATCTAATTACACAAGTAACTGCCCAGATTACACTTTGCTTTTCACTAACAGTATCACAACGTAAATGCTCTACGTGCAAACTATCGTTACACGTGTATCAAAGTGTTAAAAATATGTACAATCTACCATTCGTATGTACACGTATCAGGCAAACTTTGACTGAAAATTTTGTTGTGATTAATTACACTATTTACATAGTCTTAATCACTTGTTAGAAAACGAGGTTCCCTAGAGCAACGCGCCCCGACTTCGCGCATATGTACCGATTAGACCACTGACCGATTAGGTTAAGACTTGTGTGATTTATTCATGAATTCAAGAAGCTGTGACACTTTGACAGATGTGGTTGATTTCATCGTCCACACACTGTACCACATGCCAGAATGCTGAGAACAAAAAAACGATTTTTGCGAGACAGGGACCCCAGAAGATACGAGCGCGTCGAGCTCTGCCTATACGGCCATTCCTATTTGTTCTCGTAAGCACGTGACATCTCTCACGGCCCTCACTGGAAGAGCTGATTTCCGTGACGTCACTGTCGGATGAATTTCGGTATTCGCCGATCCGATTTTCTACACGTGTATTACTATCCCCTTTGCTGCAAAACTTGAATGCAGGTTCATGCCGTTGCAAATGAATCACGTTTGTCCGCTATAAATAAGCGTCGCAAACCCCGTTCATTTGGTTATCATACCAATTACCTTAATTTCTTCCTCTTGGTCGTAATCGTAGAAATTCGTAAAGGCATTCGACAAAACAAATGCTACCCAGAGATGTAAATTCTGCATCCAAGTGCGAATTATGTCGGCTGCACCTTCCGTCGCATTTCTGAAGATTCATTCATTGATCGTTTGATAAAAATATGGAGATAAGAGTTGTTCAGAAACACATCTCGCAATATATTGGGTCGTTAGTGCACTATCCGGAGGGTAACCTAGTACATGTTTCTACGAAAAATGTGCATAGAACACTGTTACATTTTTGAGTTGTTGTAACTTAACTGACTTGCACAATGAGTGATACACTGAGCTTGTTTCGATACAAGAGGACAGCCTCTTCGGAGCGCCACGGAGAATTGTAGGTATGACGAAAAGAACTGCCCGACGACACAAATGGGACGTATTATGGGCCACCGTCGATACGGTCACGGGTCCTTAAAAGCACACTATCTATGCATGTGAAGAGCTCCATCTAACATTCGAAATTCCCTTTATTAGCGTTACTTGGGATTACGAGGATGATTTGCGGTTTAATGGATTAATGCAGAACAGACATGTCGCATTTAGACAACGAATCACGTATGAAAGGGCGATACTCGTAAGCATGCTGCGAAACAGATCAATATCTTTATCTAAGAGGCCCACTGAACTAGAAAACTGCTGAGTAACTCAGAGGGTATTTTCCTATTCTTCGAGCTCCACTCGTGAGGATTGTGAACGCACTGCTGTTAAAGTACACAAACCATTACGGCACAGACACATTTCAGATACAAAAATGGCATGCGCATAAAAAAACAATGCAAGAAAGGCGGGTCCCCGCCCAGGCGCATCGCTTGTAAACAAAACCTGCGCGTGAAATATCTTTTTATTGTTTCAAATGCAGAGACATTCCACAACACACACCCTCTGCTAACAAGCGCGTGTCCCGACGGGGAGTAGTGAAAGCGCCCTCCATAAACATTTAGTTTTTGTCCGCGACGGATCGTGGGACGGATTGCAGATGTTCTTGCAAAAGAACAATGATCGTATAAATCAAGCGCAATGAAGCACAAGAGAGGTGTCTTTCATCTGCACGCACTCTGAAGACCTTCCACTATATCATTGGGAAAGCTTGTACGAGAATATGAGGTTGGCGTCAACTAGTGACGCAAGAGGATCCGATGAGAATGTCAATCACTGCTTGTGCATGCCATACTGGCGGTACGTCACGCTGCGTTGTCAATGCAGCAGATCGGGCCGCTCCAACACAACGTAGGCAGGAGGCCAGCGCAGCTCCGCGTAACGTCATCCTACTTGGATGGGCGTCGACCAATTACACGAAAGCGGTGCACCGGCGACGCAAACGACACGCGCGACACGACACGGAGAGAAACTATCCAAGTAGGCTGACGTACCGCGAGAGCGAGGGGATATTGGAGAGGCCTTCTCTTCTAGGTGGTGTTGGCCGCTCCCGCAAGGTAGCGCCGCTGCGCACATGGCTGATTTTGTAAATTATCGGGGCGTTCTTGTAAATTAAATTGCGGTCACAAGGCGCCGCACAGAATGTGCTTGTTTGTTTGCCACGCTGGATTTTGAAACACTGATTAATAAATGAGGCAGGGTGCAGACCCTATTATTTACGTATATATTTCACTGCTCCATTAATGTGTATCATCGAGAATGTGACCCCCATACCGTGTACAATACCAAACTCTTACTGTTCCTGGTGGATCGAACACTCTCGTAGCGCGAAGTTCTGGGAAGGTCACCATTTGCTACCGAAGGGAAAATTTCTCACCTGGAAAGAAAGAGAACAAGTTTTATTGATTTTAAATAGGGTCAAGAGGAAAGAAAAATTCCGAGAAATAACAAGCAACGCAACCTTCGAGAAAGGAGGACGCCCCGTATCGCAACGGATGTATATCAGCTTCTATTGCACTGAAGGTTTTAAAAATTTTCATGTCTGCGCTGCTGAAGCCCTCATAGACACAAGTGTAAGTACAGGGTTAGTCTAGCAAACGTTACACATTTAGATCCCATTGTAAAAATAGATGACTGGGTTTGGTCCACCCCAAACTTTGCAGACTGATAGTCATTTGTGTGAAGTTTCACTGGAATTTCTTGTAAGCGCTACTGTCACGTAGAAAGAAAATTAAAAATGAGTAAAGTCTCGCCCCCATGCATTTTCAATTGCATATCCCGCACAAACACCGCTATTTGCGTGTGCGTGCGCGCTACACATTCACATCACTTCACACAGGCGGCTCTGCCTAGAACGATGTGACATGCCCATTCTGACGTTACGTACCAGTCCTTGTTCGAATCTTATGTTGGCGCAACCTGTGTGTGGTGAAATGAGAATGAAGCGCACACAGGAGAAAATGGCGGCTTTCGAGTGAAATGGGTATAGAAAATGCACAGAGGGAGATCTTGCTCGATTTTTAATTTTTCTTCTACAGGACCACTTCGTTCACAAAAAATTCCAACAAAACTTCGGACAAATGGCTACCAGTCTGCAAAGTTTGGGGTTAGCTAATCCCCGTCTTCTATTTTTACGATGCGATTGAAATGTGTACGGTTTGCTAGACTAACCCTGTAGAAACAGGAAGATGTACCAAAACGCAACGATCTTGCCATTCATCACGACAACAGAAAAATAGTATATGGAAAGACTCGTTGCCAAAGAAAGAAAACGGGTGAAAAGCGTGCACTGTTGCGGTTACGCACGCGATAGCACATGCGACATGTTTTACGCTTATGGGAGGTTTAATGGTTTTACGCTCGTTAATGGCGGGCATTTCTTTCCGTGCAATCACATTTAAGAAACGTGTGGACGACATAAAATGCTGCGCGGTAGTTACAAAAGAATTATGGACTGCTTTCCACGAATAAAGTATGAACCCAAACATGCCCTTGTTGTCATTGCACAGTAAACTGTAAGCGTTATGTAGCTGTCGGCTCCACAAGCGTGGAACTACAACGTCCATGCCATTTCTCCTTTCAATCCGATCCAACTCTATGGGCAGGGAATGGGGGAGGGGGCACAAACAAGGCCTTCCAAAAGCCTGTTTGATGACTCCGCCTCCTCATTCGCTGCGTGGACATTTCGGGCCGATATGACGTTCATTCAGCCAATTGCTGCAGTGGATTTTGGAACGGGCAAGCTTGCGGCTACGAGTGACAGCCTATGCGGCTGATGGAGGATCGTTTCCATGGTTACGGCCACTGGTGTCTACGTGACGTCGAGAAGCCACTAGGCAATGTTTACTCTAGATGGCGTTGTCATCAACGTCAGAAGACATAACGCATCACCGCATTAGGATGGATCCGCTGCCGTGACAGTGAGCCCGATGCATTCGCCGAGTCGTCTTATATACAGTGTTTCACCTAACGTTAAAAAAAAGAAAGAAAAAGAAGAAAAAGCAAGAAAAGATCCATGTCTTAACACTATGTGGTCAAAGCTGTTTATCACAGGAAGATTTTGCAGACACCTCTGAGCGCTTTTATCAAATTTATTTCGCGAGAAGTTGATTTTTTTCACAATTGAACCCCGAAATCTACCAAGGCATCCTCGTGTTGTTGTTTTTTTTTTTTTTTCGTTTTTAATTGGAGGAAACAGAAAACGCGTGCCGGATATGCCCCGTTCTATAGTAAAATACATTCAGTATTACAATGGTAATCCCCCCCGGGGGGGGGGGAGCGAAACCCGTCGCTCCGAGGCGCGCAAATTGCCGGCTGTGCTCAGATCGCCGAAAGAAGCGATGTGAGGAGGCTTTCCCAAGCTTCTGCTGCTAACTGCAGCATGGTTGAAACCGATGAGGTTGCAACGCAAAGTTATCTCAAAGAAGAACGAGAAGCAAACAGGAAATGGCGGGTGACGGTCTTTCTCCCGCCACGTATAAGTATTTGATGGAGAACTGATGGAGAACCTAGCTCTGCCGACAATTTGCGCGCCTCGAAACGACGTTTTTCGTTTTATTTTCGTTTTTTCAGCTACAACCAAAGCTGTAGGGAATGTGTTTTATAATGCAACGGGGCAAATCCGACGCGAGCTTTCTGTTTGTCCAAACAAAATATGAGGTTGACTTCGCAAATTTCGGAGATTGGAAAAATTCAATTTGTTGAAATCAATTGGAATTCAATCCAATTAAATTTGATAAGTGATCAGATGTCACGGCAAAGTCTCCCCCGAGATAAATAGCGTTGACCCCATAGTGTTCAGAGAGGTGGATACTTTTTTTTTTTTTTTTTTCACGATAGGAACACCATATACTATGAGGCGAAGTAACAAGTTGAGAAATGGTTCGTTGTTTCATAATACGTTCAGGGTACGAGGGAGTTAAAAAAATGATCCAGGCAAACTAAGTACAACTTTGGACAAAGTTTACGGAACACACGAGCGACGTACTTTTTCTTCGGTGCGACACCCTAGCGGCTGCCGGAAGCGGGTGTGCTCACTGTTTCGGAGGGGTGGAAGGGATCGCTGTTAGCGTAGTTCCGGTGTCGCCTGGGTGTGCCCTGAAGGGAAGCTACCGCTGTGTGTCGCTAACAGCGCACCCTTCCACCCCTCCGAAACAGTGAACCCACCCGCTTCCGGCGGTCGCTAGGGTGTACCACCGAAGAAAAAGTACGGCGCTCGCATGTTCCGTAAACTTTTGTCCCTACCTGTACCACTAACAAGCGAGCCGTGTGTCCCTTGGCATCTACTCTTCTCTTCAATCTCTGCAGAACCATACATTCAGTAGACCGAAGAAGAGAAGAAGAAAAAAATATCGATTCCCACGACGAGACATTCGAATCAACCCTCAGCCGACAGTAAACGGGTATAATGACCACTTTTGCCACTGGCTTATTCTTGTCAGTTGAACGTCTTCTGTTCGTCGCAAGGAAAAAAATGACTGGAGAGAGGCACACAAGGGTAACGTCACAATGCAGCTTCCCAATCTTTGTATCGGGATCCCCCATCGGGGCCATTTTCAGGGTTCGAGGACCTCCATGGGAGGCATGCGTGGTCACGCTCTTTCGGTATGCAAGGCACAAAGCCGCTGTGGTCGACGAACGGGCCCGGTGTATCCCTTTACCTTAGAGTACTGATGCTGTATGTTGTACATGGCAGGAATGCGAAACAAGAGTGCGTCCCCCCTGTAAACAAAATGTTCACGCCAAGTCATAATTCACTGGCGAATGTCTCGAACGATTGCGTACGAACCTGATGGTGGCACAAGGGTGTGATTTCAGACAGCCCGTAGGCTCCTGCTTCCCGGCAATGAACATGAATGATCCAATTAATTGCGAATAATGATGATGATGATTAGGGTTTTTTTGGCGCATCGACAACTATGGCCATAATGCGCGAAAAATTAATGCGAACAAAGTAGGATCTCTACCGTCATTAACTCAACCGAATGTTATAGTTGTCTTTACAAAGTGAACTGTAAGCGTATAGTGACTGACTATCGAATGATACAGTGCAATCGTGAGGGAGACGAATACGAGCGAAGCTTATATCCAGTGCTTGACACCGTTGCGAAAACAAAATTCCTGAACGACTCCCCCAGGTAGTGTATAGGCAAAATACCAGGAAAAGTACTTCAAGTAAGGTATTAACTACGCGAGAAAATATGTATTTAAATACAGTAAAAAGTCAGGTCGGCGCTAAATACTTTTAAGTCCAAGATAGTGAGAAATGTACTTGAGGTACATTTTTAAAGTACTCTCAAATACAATATGCTCTTTTCATGCCACGATTTTTAGCTGGTTACGGAGAGAAAAATACGAAGATAGGAGAGTTGCCGAGTGTTCTAAAGCCATCATTGTCTTGACTCGCCCTACACTACATACGTTCGAATGCAGTCTCTTATACAAACCCCACACGGACGCCATATGCATGAGCAAACAAAGCGGAGGAGAACGCTAAGGCGCGCCAATTCATCGGCTCCGACAAGACTGGAAGCTGGTTAGAATAGACAGGGGTGCACTGCTGTGAACATTACAATGAACACTGCGGTAGAGGGCCGGGTGTCGTGCCGGCTGCCATGCAACGAGCTAGCAAGGCCCAGAGAAGGATACGTCAAGTACATCAACCGAAAGTGCATTAAAATGTACTTCGAGTAAAGAAGTACAATAAAGTACTTTAAGCCAAATACTTCAAGTACTGCCCATCACTCTACGCCCACCAAAAAGCACCGCAGGAAGAGTTCGGGTTTCAAGGGAGTAACTTGAAGGGTAAGGTGTACACATACATAACCTGAATATTACCTCCACAAGTCTGTCGTGCAACTGTTTCAACAGATGTGCTCTTGCGAATGGGCCAGGGTCTAATGGACAAAACATACGACGCCGTAGAGGTCACGCTATGAGTGCGTGCACACTTTTACGAAAACTTTCGTCCCAGGCACAATCCTAAAACGCAAGCGCACGCACTTTCAGAGAGCAAATCATAATTTCTAGCGAAGAATATCCTAACACCCGAAAAGTGGAAATATTGGAATGTTAACAAATTAGCTTCGGTTTCGCATGTTCTAGAACAAGTGCTACTCACTAAACAATTTATCTAGGTCACGCGCGCAAAGGACAGCGGGAAAACAACCTGTTAAAAAACAAACAAACCTGTGTCGAGGTAAAACTTTTGCTGATGGCTATTATATTAAAAAAAAAAACAGACAGGAAGCAAGACGCATATTCGCAGGAGATGTGTCAATAAAGTAGTCTGGTATTTCACAGACCCATACAAACGGATTTAGCAAACAAACTTTTTGCAAAAGCAACAAAGACCATAAGCGCCAATACTGTGGTAATGAATGCAACAGGGTTAAGACTAATCGATTAGGTTAAACACAGAGCATTTGAAAGGTGCCATAAAACATAACCGTGGGAATTAAAGTGCATTTAAAAGCCCAAGGGATGCCCACCGAGCTAAGACGTAGCGAGAGCTGCTTATGCAGCGCAATGCCACTAAGATTGCCACTGTACTACGTCGTGGGTACAACAAGCACCCAGCAAAAAGAATGAAAATTTCATGAGGAAAGAAAAATATCATCCATCTTTACATTTTCCATCACGGAGACCTGTACAAGCGACCAGATTAGGTTATTTACAAATTTTCTACAAACTCTTCTTTCTGAATAAACCTCACCGCAATCGCAGCCGTCCAATTTGCTCTGCGCACGCACAACTGTTTCACGAAGTCACTTTTCATTTCCTGCCACTGCCCTTACAGACAACGCTAAAATAGGAGTTAATAGCACACAAAGGACGGAGGAGAAAATACTCCGAACAGGGAAAAACGTTTCGCCACGGGAAATTAGGTTCGCCCAGCATTTGATTAATTCCGCATTTCTTGCCCTCGGAAAACTACTTTGCAACGTAGATTTAAACTTTTTGCATTTCATCGCTACTTATACTCTTCGTGCCCTCTAAAAGAGAAAACAAAGTTGAAATGAGGGTTGAAACGCAAGTCGGGAGTTTTCCTCATTTTACGACCGCATAAATCAGGGGTGGTGCAGATGAACATTCTCCGAAGTCCAGATGAGACGAGGAACACGAAGGAAGTTGGGTGCGCTGTATATAGTGTTGAACATTTTATATTGTTCCGATAATCATGAACTATTTTATATGGCGGGAGGGGTGGGTACGGACACTTTCTAAGAAGCAAAGGTCAGATACGAGTGGAGAGGGTACGAAGACTAATAATATTCCATTAGGAAACCTCTGCAGATCTCGTTAGAGACACGCAAAGTATGCACGATCATATATTTCACTGGCTCCAGGAACATACGCTAGTCACATTAATTTTCGAAATAAGATTAATGGAAGACAAAGAAAGAAAAGCCGTGGGGATATTGTAAATACAAAGTTAAACTCGAGAACAGGCGATATAGGCTAGAACATAGAGGTGAGAACACGTCATTCACGCGTAACCTTTAGATTATGTAAACGCTGGTTTGATAAATTATAGCGAAAGAATGACTGGAAAGCAAGCCGGTGGCTTAGAACCATAATGTTTTAACCTAGCGTAACGGTTAATTTGCTCTACTTTTATAATTCTTGATTTTTAACGAATAGTTTTATTGAATTAAATTCATAATAAGGAAATATTAGATGTGATCTTACTAGATTTCGCGAAGGGATTGACACTGTCCCCCACGCTCAGTTGATAGCCAAATTAACTGACTTCACTAGACTTTGATACTGCCATGCTCGTTCGGATATGTAATTTCTTGACAAACCGTCGGCAGCACGTTTACGCCGACAATTACGCTGTCCGATTTTGCGCCCCCCCCCCCCCCGTCATGACGAATATATCAAGGACTCTTATTTTGACCACTCTTGTTCCTCGTCTACATCGTTGATTTACCACCTGGACTTAGTTATACTATAGCTCCGTCCGGCATTTTGCAGATCAGTGTTATACAGATTACCTGGTTACTGATCCACACTTGCTTCAAAATGACCGGTACAAAATATTTGAATGGTCTTTTTTTGGCGCAATATCGCTACCCAAGCAGCAGAATGTACTGAAAGTCGAGTGCAATAGGGGTGGACGGGTAGGTGGAAGGCATTGAACAAACTCGTGAAACTAAAGAACACTGCTAAGACACATACCGTCCACCCCTATTGCACCCGACTTTCAGTACATTGTGCTGCTTGGGTATCTACCCTCAGTCGTAGTAGATAAATGAATGAGAACGCACCTGTGTCACTTCGTATACGTACCGTGGGTTATATTTTCGATCAGACATAAGCCGATCGCTTCACCCTGAAAATAATGTTTCGGACTCCAGCAGGAGTTCTGGCTACCTACTGCGACCACCTCACTTTAGCCCCCCCCCCCCCCCCCCCCTAAACCTGACCTAAACCTGAATATGCCTCCGGTGTATGGGACCCACACCAAGAATACTTAGTTAGCTACAACAGCTTTATTTTAAGGTAATGTATGAGGACTGAGGAGTTTCATCGCCAGCGGCGATATATAGCCTTAATTAGAGCCATATAGAGCGGGTACAAAACAGACACGTTCCATTACATCCAATTATTCCCGGCGTATGAGTGTATCCGGACGTAAGACTGACCTTGGCCTAGAACCTCTTCCTAACAGGCGCTTCGTTGCTCGGCCGTCTCTTTTCCGCAAAATATATAGCATCTCCTGCAGAGGGCAGCTTTTTTCAGCTCCCCTCTTTTTTTTTTTTTTTTTTTGTTCTAATAAATATATCTACCCCCCCCCCCCCCCCCGACTATCTCGTCGTGTCATGATCATATCCACTACGCAGTTCTCCTGATCGCTTTAAAGCGGTTTCAAATACTTATCCTCTATAGCTGACCAAGTCGCAATTATGTTATTTAGAATCACACATTTTTGTTTACCTGTGAATTGTGTGTATTCTGTTGTATTGTGCATTATTAAGTTTCTGTTTATGCACCTGCATGTGCAAATGTTTACTTCAGTAGCCTCTCCGCCATCTGTAATGCCCTCCGGGGTCTTTAACGTAATATACGAGGGGTGTTCGAGTCAAACCGGGACTTTCTGTCGCCTGAATGTACAAATGGCTCGCGCTATTTCTTTTTCGTAATTTTCACACGCGACAGACCTCCGCGTTCACCGCGTGGTGGTCCGAAGTTTGCGCAAAACAGAAGACACGTGCTGGACAAGATGGCCGACAACGAGGTGAGCGCGCACATCGAACAGCGAACAGTCATGAAGTTTCTCATAAATGAAGGCATCTGAAATTCACAGAAGACTTCAGGCTCAGTATGGCCACGATACACTTAGCCGCAGCAAAGCGTTTGAGTGGCGCAAACAGTTCCGAGACGGCCGTACATCAGTGCACGACGATCCCGGTCGGGGCGGCTCAGAGCCCAATGTCAGATTATCGGATAAAAATAATCACCGGGATCGAAAGACGTAGAAAACGGCGCAAACGCTTTGTTTACAAACGATTTTTCCGCTGATCACGGGCGCGGCCATCTTGAAGGTCACGTGTGCGTTGACACGTGCGACCAGGACCCGTCCAGAATGCATTGCGTTCGCCCAGCAGGCTTTCGTCTATGGAGCAATACGTTGGATACCACCCCTGTGGATATCGCGGCGAATAAACCAGCCTCCCCTGTGGCGAATATAAAATCTGGCATACTGACGAATCCTGACGACTAAAACACGACATAAGAGAACAGGGGAGAAAAAAGTTGCAGAGAACCCCAATTCAAGTGCTGTATCCATACAGCACTTGTATCGGCCAGAGTTCGAGGTAACTCGTTACTGTAACTAAGTTCCTTTTTTTTTTTTTTTGGTAACTTTTAACTTAACTCGGTACTTTTGCGCTGTGGTAACTTTCAGAGGAACTCGTTCTTTTTTCAGGTAACTTTGCCAAAGTAACTTAAGTGAAGTTCCAAGTTACTTTTAACTCGCTTTTCACTCACGTCCACATATTTTGTTGCTTTCTCTCCAGCTCCTTCATGGCATTTTTTGTCATAAAACGCGATATTCAATCAACGACAGTATTTTATTCAGGAAGTAAGAATCGCTGCCATTGAAATGAAGCTGAACCATTGTGCGCCAACAGGGAATAAGATGCAAAGCGTTCGAATAGACCTCTACCAGAGAAACGTCATCATGACATTAACTGAACCGAAACAAATCGGAAGGAGAGGGCCGGGTTCCACGAACGGGCACTTATTCGCTGCCTCCCATTGAAAGAAAAGTAGGACCGAGGGTCGCGTCCCTTTAAAAGAGTACAGAGGGCCATCCAAAAAAATTTCAGATTAAGACATCTGATGAAAGTGTGTGTCATTATACCGAATAGCCCGAAAGGTTTTGATGTGTGCAATTTGTTTCCCAGAAAAAAACTCACATAAACATAGCTCCGCGCGTTCACCCTTAACTCGCTACTCCAGCTATAACGAGGATGAGGAGGTATGATGACACGTCACCGATGACGGTATAAGGAGGCTCGTTCTGGTTCGCCGGTCAGTGGGGGTCAGCGCCTTGTCGCTTTGCCGCCGTAAACCTGTTTTGCCATCATTACCGAGCAAGGAGAAAGGCTTTATCAGAACCCCGAACAGCCGAGTAGAAGACGACAGCGGAGTAGCAGACAACATTTCTCTAGGCCAATCAGCGAGCGTTCTCCTTATAGCGTCAGCGCGAGGTCCCAGGCAGATCACAGGCTGGTACTGCTCTTCACCACCGTTGCGCACGGTCGCTTTTTGCGGCGTATTTTAAATTCAGTTTCTGCGATAATTATGACTGTGGTGTAAATTATTTCGCATGGTGCATCTTACTGGCCTACTTAACAGTTTCATATGAAGAAAACGGTGTTAAAAAGGACTTCTGTGCTTATACCATATCTTAATCCCCTCAAGACCATGGCTTTCGGGCGCGACCTTGTTCACCTCTAGCTTCGAGCGTAGTTCAATTCTACCAAATTTTGGCGCTGTCGAACACTATGACATCATTTGTTTACAAACAGGGAGAGGTCTATTGTTGGACATAAACGAAAGCGATCTAAGCGTGTTGCACACTTGCACTCCTCCCTTTAATTTTTTTTTTTTTTTATAAATCCCCCCCACCCCCTCTCCAGGCAACTCAAGGTCTAACTCAACTGCTCACGCGCGCTGCACCTGCATGATGCTATTTTGTGTCCGAATAACTTTGAAGTAACTCGTTCTTTTTTTTTCTGAAGTAACTCAGTAACTGCGAGTTACATTTCAGGCTGAAGAACTTCGTTATTAACTTAGTTACATTTTGCACACGGTAACTTAACTTGTAACGAGTTCTTTGACGGATAACTTCTGAATCTATGGTATCGGCAGACAGAACGGCAGGGACATAAGAGGAGAGGGTGCGGAAAGCTTCCCCCGAAGTAATTCCGAGAGCAAAAATGTTGGAGAGTCTGAACACGAAAGACGCTGGCAAGCAATAATAAAGCACATATCCCCCGCCTTGTAAGATCGATACAGCGAAGCGCTTCTCGCGTCGAAGAGGCCCCGCAACCATGATAGAACGCCGTGGTCACTGGACGCATGAAGAGACGCGCTGTGCTTCGCAAAAGGTATAGGCATGTTCGGCTGGAGTTTCGGGGGGCGACAGCAGCGCTGCTTTTCTCCCCTAGTGGGCCAGTCTCGCAACTCTGCTAAGTACACTCGTATTCGCTTCGGTTACAGTCGCACGTGTTGGTTCAAGTTTTTCGCTTAATCACTACCGTTCGTGCCACAAGCGTTCGTAGGAACAACATTAGTACCTTTATTCTCACTATAAGGGGGGATACACTCTTAAGTGGCTTGTGGGTATCATTCCCAATGGCGTGATTGCGTTTGTTTCTGAGCCCTATGGGGGACGGCACTCAGATTCCCTCATAACAAGGCAGTCTGGTTTTCTCACACATGTTCTGCCTGGTAATGAGCGACAAGGGTTTCCCCGCGATAAAAACTATAATGGGGGAACAGGGAGCTGTTCTCCTGATGCCACCATTCAACACTGGGGGAGGTCAGCTTTCTGTAGAGGACATGAACTCTACACTTGTCATAGCACAAGTAAGAATCCATGTAGAGCGTGTAATTCAGAGGTTGAAACTGTATAATGTCTTGAACAACGGCGCACCGCTTGCCCTAATTCCCCACATGGGTAAAGTAATGAAAGTGTGTGGGGCCCTTGTCAACCTCCAGGCACCGATCATAAAATCGTACCTATGTTAAATGTCCTACTGCTCTGCAAATGTTACCAAGGCCTGCTAAACTTCCATGGAAGTGGGGTGCCGAGAGAGGTGAAATAAAACATTGAGAACATACTGACTTGTGACATATACAGGGTCCGCCAAGATAAACTCCCGGGTTTGTAGTGCTGATAAAATGAATTATGCGGGACACTCAGAGCCAAATCGCATATCAGAGGATGAATAATGCTCTAGAATTTCATCTCATAGCCTTGCTTTTGTTTAATTTGCCGTGGATAATTCGAAAAAAGGAAAAACCGCGGCTCTTTTAACATTTCCTATTGCCTATACGGCGCTAAGCCTATAAAACTACCAGCGGGGCAAGACTGCTATCATGCCGCTAATCCCGCTGCATCCTGCATATTCACATTACAAAACCCTTCCTATGTTGCGTATTGCTTGACGAGTAGCGTCCCTTTCTTGACATTTGCTGGAGAGAAAAAGAAACGTTTTGTTTGTTTGTTTGTAAGAAAAAAAAACAAGGAGAAATTGAACTCTTCTCCCGATTTGTTCTGCTACTCCTAACAAAATTCTCACCCCACCCCACCCCCAAAAACTACTTCTCAGGTGCTCTACTCGCAAGTTCGCCATTCACCATCCACATGTTCACTAGAGAAAAAAAACTAGAAAAAAACGTCAATCCCGCGCACTTCAGAGAACGAGTAAGAGAGCCGAAGCATATCCCAGCCGTACGAAGTACTGTGTGGCTATGCCAAACAGCACACCGTGTACTTAGCAGAGTTGCACAAAACTGCCACAGGCGTCTCTGAAAGCAATGCGCACTCGCGCCCTCTGGCCAGCCGTACGCCGTTAAGCCTATGGAGCGAGATACTCAGCGCGTCCTCTATTTGTCCTATGGAAGCCACAGAAAGGTGATAGTACAGAGCTCGAGTTTCAGGAGCGCAAGGGCTGTCTCCGGTCGTACGACAGCATATGTTTCTTGGATTAGCACGGGATATTCTGCAGGTGCATTGCGGCAGAAAGATATCTCAGTATTAATTCTGCCCAACTTAAGGCTCTTTAACTTGAGTTGGAACCTCAACGCACAATCCTTTTAACGTGCCTCCGAGAGGACGTCGCGTCTGCAACAGCATGAACCATGCAATCACAGTGGTAGCGACGGCTACCAGGTTAGGACCCGCAACGCAAGCAGCACAATATTTTAGTCCAGTATTGGCTGAATATCGGCAATACTGGCCCAATACTGGATCAATATTGAACCAGCCTTGCCGATATCCAGCCAATATCGGGCCGAGATGTGCTGATGCCGGCAACAATTCCTGTCCATCCCTTGTCTGAAGGCTGTTGCCCACAAGAGCGATTTGCAGGGTTGAACAAATTTCCTCAAACAACAAGTTCCCTGCCTTAGAGGATATTTTACCTGGATTTCTCAGACGTGCTGAAATATACACGCCAGTACATGTCGGGTCTGCTCCACGAAGTCTAGTCCGGACGGACCACACGCCATATCGGCAGGTGTGGTACAGGTACCGGTAAACAGATGCGATACTAAGTATTCCTTGTCAGTCTTTACGCGGCTTCGAACTAAAGGAAATGCTATACCATCAACAGTGTTACACCGGCGCCTTGCACTTGCCTTTTACTATTGTGCTCATCGTAAAAGTTAAACCACGGTCCCTTGATAACTTTCAAGCTATCAAGGGACCGCGGTTAAACTTAAGTGATGCGCTGGATATTCCCTGTACACAGAAAGCAACAAAATGTACAGTCGGGTAGTGGCGTTACGCAATAATGCTAACAGGTAACGATGGAAAACAGATCAAACAGTATCTTGTAACACTTGTATATACACGGATCTGTCCTAACATAGTGGAAGTCTTCGTCGACAGAGTGAAATTTCTGGTCCCTTCGTGATTGCATATGTGAAGCTTCACTGTACAGTTCCTTTAACAGCTATGGTATACCTAGTGACTGGTGCACGTTTTAGCAATGCTTAAGTCTGAGAGACCTTGCAATGCCTGCGAAAAATGATGTTTGATGTGTAATGGCGCAACAACATCTAAGACTGCGAAAACAATTTATATATCAGAGGATTCAATCGTGCGTAAATCAAAATTATGCTCTGGAAATATTAAACTGTTGTATGTTGGCTACGTGGTCCACGGAGAATGTGCCTTGTGCCATCTAGCGGTATTTCGAGACAGTTGATTGACACAGCGTTTCCCGGAAATGGTCTGTAAACAAGACTAAATCTGTGCTGAAGGATACGACTAATAACGACACCGTGGTTTTCTAGCATTTATCATGCGCGGTGATCTTCTGCAACGTTTCCCGCAGACACCGCTAACGTAACCGTAACATCGCGTGCTTGATTTCATAAGACGTAAGGCTTCTACTCGTACTATGGTAACTGTGCGTACACGCACCATCTAGCGGTGAAATGCATCGACCAATGGAGACAATGAACGAGGAGGTGAAGATGCCCAATTTCTGAAGCAGCTATACAGAGGAGTCAGGAGGGGGTGTGCCGTGAACATCGGAGTTAAAAAAAAAAAAAAAGGAGAAGAAATAAGATGGCAGACAGCAAGCTCGCCCGGCGCGTCTACCTAGCGCTTCTGCTGACTGGGATAGCGCTGTATCTGTTTGTGATACTCTTTATGGTTCGCCCCCCAGTGCGGTTGTACAAAGGGCCAAAACCTGATCGCCCGCAGCTCAACAACACCGTGGAGGACATCCCGCGACCGAATATGACGGCTGCTACCACTGCGATGGACCAACGCAATTCGCCGAGGGGCACAAGGAGCACTCTGCCGCACGCACTGCTTCGACTCTCCAGCTCCAGAAACAGCTCAGAAAGTTCCTCACTGGCTTCCTCGATATCATGGTAGAGCTGACTAAGGGCAAGACAAAATTAACGAGGCACGTATAGTAATTGGAGGTAAGGTTTCACCGATATGACGACAGCACTCCGAAGCCGTATAGCATGGCGACTGCCCGTCCGCGTCCTCAGCAATCTACTCGCTTACACCACTTCAGCTACCCCGTCCAGCTATGCACTTAGCCGCCGTGCGGATCTACCCATTAGTATGTGGCACCAACTTCCCGAACATCCTGCGACCATGGATCTTGGTAGTTGCCAGCATCTTCTGTGCGAAATTTTAGGCGACGTTTCCTTCTGGAGTTAGTACGAGCCACCTCTCTCGGATGGGCTTGCCATTCAGCCCAACTGGCCGCACTTTTCAAGACAGTCAAATGGCGCCATATGCAGTCGCGTGCTCTTCGTTCCCAAAACGCTTAGGTGTTACATGTGGTACAGCTCGTGTGGTATCGCTGGTAGGACTGGTATAGGACTGCGTATTGTTTGGCTCAAGCTCGTAAGACTACCTCGTACTGTGTCCTCGTTTCACCAATCCCCTTATTTAGCAACGCTCACGTGCTGCCACGTGAATTATGGTATACAGTCTACCATGTAGGATAACTCCTATAGAGTCATGAAGCGACATCGCCCTGGTCACGGGACTCTCACGTCTGAAAATTGTCTCTACTTTCCTGCTGGAAGGACTTCCACATTGGCGCAAGTGTCAGTACGGACCTTTGGTTCATCGCCAGACACCACGAACGTCACGCGCGACTTCCTGCAAACCAGTATAGGTCGTTGTCTGGACTTGTGCGCTGTGCTCTTTGTATGCTGTTTGCAAAACTGCAATAAATAATCACTGCTCACGCTTATAGTGAGTGGCCTAGAAAATCGACGAGTTACTTTATTCATGTTCCAGTCGATATTGTGACGCGCGAAATTGAAATTCACCCATGTGTGTGTGAATTCTATTTCAAAGACAATTCGTGATAAAACTGAGTGTGCAACAGTACTTTGTTAAGGTATACTATGACAAATATACATAGGTCGTTCTATACCTAGTATGACTACTGCAGCTTACTAGAATTGCTGAATTGTACATCTTTGTATATTAGTATACAAATACCTGGTACAGACTGATACCTGGTTCTCGAACAAGTGCATTCATGGTATGTTCGGCCGTTTTGAGCTAACGTCCCAATGAGTGTTCCTGCAAAATCTCTCCGCAGTTGCGCTGTTTGAGTCCTTTTTTTGCCAGTGCTTCCCTCCTTTGTCGCGGATGGCGGTTTCATATGTGAAATGTTTTCCATATGCGAACACTTTTAATCCTTCACTCGTGCATCAGCAGTGGCAGATGTTGAATGTTTAGACCAGCTTCTAATATCTGCTTGAATCTTACAGTGCGTCGCGACCGCTACAATCTGTGCGCCATTCTATAACGAAGACCACGTGCCTACATCGACAGAACCTGTTGAATTGCAATGCCTTCCGAAGATAGCACATGTTGTGACAGACTGCACCTATTTAAGGCCTTGCAACATCGCCGGTCCTCTTCACTCGTGCAGCAGCAGTGGCAGATGTTGAATGTTTAGACCAGCTTCTAATATCTGCTTGAACCTTACAGGTGAGAAAATACCACTGGTGTCTTGTTACTGTCGCTGCTGCTGCCGAGAGTGTTGATTGTGATTATCTGTAGCGCTGCAATTAGCATTATGCCATTATCCGACATGGAGAAAGAAGGTAGAACTAAAAGCCTAAAGGAAAACAAAGATCTCATGAAACTAATAGAGGAGTTAAAACGGGAATTCAAGAGCGAGTTCAAAGATGTCAAAGAAAGTTTTGAACGTGACATTCGTAGGGAGCTCCGTGATGTCAAACAAAGTATGACCTTCATGAATGAAACATTTAAAGATATGCGCAAGAAATTGGACTCTGTGCTTGATGAGAACAAAGCATTAAAAGCTGAAAATGAGAGTCTCCGAAAGTTGTGTACAGAAAACAACGCGCAGCTAAAAAAGTGTGACATTCGAATCACAGAATTAGAGCAGTACTCTAGAAATTGCAATGTTGAGATAAAACGCGTTCCCCCCAGCGAAATGGAAAACATCACAGAGCTTGTCAGAAAAATTGGTACTGCAATAGGAGAATCTATAGACACAGATGACATTGAAATTAGCCATTCGGTGCCAATTCCAAACACTGATTCCAGGAACATCATAGTACAACTCAAATCAAGACAGAAAAGGAATTCTGTGATTGAGAAGGGACGTCAAAAACGGATTACATGTTCGGATACTGGTTTATCGGGTTAGGCCCTATATCCTCCAAATGCCCATTTGCACCGACGTCCCAAATCAACCAAAAGCTCATTTCATCCGAAAAAATGTTCGGAGGTTCTGGGCTTTCGGTTGATCTGGGCACGCGGGTGGCAGTGACCCATATCCCCCAAATGTTCTTTTCATCCGAGCGCCCAGAACCACCGAAAGCGGGATACTTGAAAGCACACGATTCCTCTGGTTGCCAGGCAGTGGAGGAAGGGTGAGCGGTTCTTGGGTATGCAAAAATCGAATCCTGCAACTGATTCAGAAGTGAAGTTTGCCAAGGAAAGGTATTATTGATGTCGATCGCGTTCAAGAAGTGATCCGATCTGAACAGAGAGATATTTTCCATGCGAGTGACTGCGGGGTCCAGGCACTGTGTAGGTCATCATAGTGGAAAGCGCCCACAGCACAGGTCTCGAAAAAGGTTGCAAAAAGGACCTCCTCCTTTACCTTTCTTTTATGCTGTCTGTTAATACAGTTCAGACGTTCAGAAAACACGCTATTAACCGGCTGAAACAACCCATAGAAAAAGCTTGCAAACAGTATGAATGCATGAGAGCAACATATCGTCTGAACTGTCAATCTCCTCAGAAGGCGCTTGAGGTTTTTGTGTTTTCCACCGCCCCGCTATATGTCCTAGCCACAGAACATAGCACTCCCACCATGCTCTTTTTCCGTGACTCATGACGCGGACCTCCATGACCTTCCGAAGGTAGTGCTTCTCCCGTCAGCAACATGCATACCAATAAATTTCATTTTCGGAATATCTCTCCGTTCAGATCACTTCTTGAACGCGATCTCATTTGTACAACGTGTGACGTGTCGTCTCTATATCCACCCAAGCTCAAGCTTCTTTAATATAGATTTCGTGCATCAGCTCTCATTTTTATATCAGTCATCTATGTTACATCTCTAAGAGGAATTATTAGTAAGTAAGGGAACAAAGGAAGCTGTGTAAGTCAATGGGCAGCATACATCACGCTATTGAACATTTCGAGCACCGGATGAGCAGCAGCCAGGGACCCACAGGACCCCCTCAGGTAAGTTGCAGGAAGTACAGCTCTAAGCAGAGTTAACTGGTACGCCATTCGACTGCCGAATCGGGAAGAGAGACACCCCAGCGGCGCTTAGGAGAAATAAAAGGAAATAATGTTTCCACTGTCCTACTTGTGGCGAATTTGGGTGGTCGTTTTATGGCAACACGGCCTACCGCTCGGAGATTGCTAGGTCGGCTCAGGAGCTGGGTCACGTGACAGTTGCCACCGGAAGACGAGTGCCAGGGATATCAGGATGAGGCTCGCCTCATCCCTTTTGAGTCAGGGCAGAGTTCGTACACTTGGATCACGCTAGGGACATCGTGGTCGCCCGTCTTCGGGTTCCGTCGTCTTTCTAAATCACGTGAACTTCGACGTGCGGGCCAATCAGGGTACTCGCCACCGTTGCAGAGCGGATTTGACGACACCAGATATAGTTGGGCAACCCGCTGCTCGATCGTTTCGGGACCGGACGAAAAAAGTGCTAGCTGGCAAATTCCGGGCGCTTGGAAAGTGCCATACGAACATGCAAGATTGCTTGACTGCTCGGGATCTGGCAAAAAAAAAGCTGCCACGAAATGACCACCCGAATTCGGGTGGTCATTTCGTGGCAACTTTTTTTTTGCCAGATCCCGAGCAGTCAAGCAATTTGCCAGCATTGTAAGTCGGCCCAGGACGCACACTAACCCCCCTGTTACCCACTCTTTCCTGCTGTCCTCTCTCCATCTGTCCACGTCTGTACTCCGCTCATAGCCACAGTTGCTTCGCGGCGCTAACACAGAATAAAAAAAATTCGCCATTGTGCTGCGAGGGTGTCCTTCGCGTGTATCAGTGAGATAAACGAATCGCATCCGTGCGATATTAGCCGGCATACGCTTTCACATAATCGCCGCAAACACAAACAAACACCGCGATGATAACCATAGCTAAGGGCAATGCCGAGTCAACAGCAGTCCTCCTCAGGTAACCGAGGATGCGGCTGTAGAGTATGTACCACTACGCCAATCTACAACGTTGCAAGCTCATTGGCCTAGACTGTGCGCGCGCTCCGATTGGTCGACAATGTTTTGCAATCGCATTTTCTACGCGCGCATGTGCGTGCAGCGTCCCGGCGACCGTTTCAGCGGTTTCAGCATAGTTTCGAAATAGCTCGCATCGGCCGGCACAGAGTTTGTCGTCTTGTGTTCCATGTTTTGTCAATCGGCAGAACAGTTCGTGATTCTACGCGTGTTGTGCTGTTCCTGGACGCGACTATTATCCCACGTACAGTCTATCAACTACGGAACTGGAATGCTTCGTGGGTTGGAGAGTGAAGAACGCGTTCGGGCGCCGTTGGATTTTGAGGGCTGACAACAAAGACAGGATTACGATTACGTGCCACACAAGTGCCTTCCGCTCTGAAAGCAACGAAAGAAGATGCTCATCATAAAATTGGCCGGAACGGCGTCCTCTTGTGTTCCGTGTTTCAGTGATGTCAATCGGCAGAAGTTTGTGGAAGTGTTCGCTGGTTTATTCATGCGTCGATGTGATTCAACGTGTGCTGTGCTGTTCCTGGACACGACTATTATTCCACGAACATTCTATCAACTCCGGAACTGGAATGCTTCATGAGTTGGAGCGGTTGGAGAGTGAAGAACACGCTCGGGCCGTGTGGGATTTCGAGGGCTGTTCGTTTTGCTTCAAGTTCGAACTTAGTTACAGTGCATCAACAACACAGTGGACTTTGTATTCATAGTGAACCCATGTATCAGATCTTTGAATCAGTGGTTTGTGTCAAATAAATATTTCTTTTAGCCAAAAGAAGCTTCAGTTATTTTGAATATCGGGTAACGGCGATAGGCATGAAATCCGGTAGAAGCCGATGGTAGCCAGAACTGGCCGAAAGCCCAGCCAAAGTTAAGGCTCCTGATTGCCCGACTGGCATTGCATAATTTCTACAACGTTGCACTCTCATTGGTCGTGTGCCCAGTGTTGTGTGACTTATCTCAAACTATGGGCTCTATGGGGAGCTGTTGGAGCCTGTCAACAGCTCATGGCAAAGCGGATACCCCACAGCAATTCGCGAGTCCAGCAAAACGGACGCCACCTAGCGGCATTCTGGCGAAGCAGTACATGGAGGTCCAAGCGGTCAGACGCGGCAGAGGCGCGTTGCTGGTACTGCGCTGCTCAACGAGGATGGCAGAGACGCTGTGCTACGAAGAACCAAACAGTGTTTTAAAGAAGCGTGATCGTAAACAGTTCTGTTCTGGACTAAACTGCACGTCTGCACGGTGGAAAAACAGTGAAGTTTCGTTTCATCGCTTCCCCTGTGCCAATGAAAGACAAGGCGGCCGGCTGACGCACCGCAGGGCAACGTGGATTGCACGACTGCGTATCGGGAAGAAAGTTTCAAACACGATGGTCATATGCTCAAGGCATTTCAAAGAAGAAAACTTTTTCTTGCCTGGTAGGTTCATGTCTGTCTTATCAATACTGGTGTTATTGAAGTCGTACTTTTGGATCCCACACAGTCGATCCCCTCATTTTTATTAATTACACGTTGTTGAATTTTATAAGCATCTCAATAAGACTATTTCGTGCCACACTACTTTCACGTTGTTTTTAGAGATGCCGTGCCAAAGAAGGCGCTTGAAAAATACGGCAGTTCCAGACCAGAATTTGCCGACCGTGTCTACACATGACGCCACCAAGGAACGAAGGCTACAGAAGCTCTCGCTGTTGAGGCAAGAAAGACGACAACACAGAGCAGCACTGTCACAAGAAAATGCACAAAAAACAGATGAACAGGAAGAGCCTTTAGTAACAGTAAGCACTAAAAACAGCTATGAAATTCTTAGGATATCATCGTTTCAATCACAGCATTATTGTGGTTTCAGTCTCACATAAATTGTATTGGGTGCCTTTCCAGGTGACACGTGAAGAGCATGAATGCATGGAAGAAACAAGTACGTCGAGCTCTTTGGAGGACACAGAAAAATGTGTGGACCAAAGCGAGTTTTCAACCGAGGGGCTCAATGTAGCAAGAGTTCTGGCCTCGATGAGCTTACCAGAGGGTACCCCCACAAGGGATGTGGCCGTTCAGGTTCTCACGAGTCAACTGAAGTGCAAATTTGTGGAGTTACTAACCCCTGACAACATAAATTCAATGACTGGTCTTCCATCAGTGCAATTGCCGGACGCATTGGTAGAATGCTTTGAAAGTGAACATACGCTGACTGCACGACATCTCATGTCGCCAAAGGAGCGAATTGTTCTAACAATGATGAAACTGAAACTGAGTACCTCCACAGTGTTCTTAAGCAATCTATTTTGTTGTTCAAAGACGACATGCACCAACGTCATCACACATACTGTAAGGTTCCTCAGCAAAGTAATGAAAACTGTAGTGAAACTCCCATCAAAAGAGGAAGTCTTAATATGCCTTCTTTCAAAGATTACCAGAATGTACGACTTGTTGTCGACTGCACTGAAATACCTGTCTCGCAACCTAAATGCCTCAAATGTGCGTTACGGTGCTACTCATTTTATAAGAAGTCTTTCACTTGCAAGTACATGATTTCTGTAACCCCTGGTGGTGTAATAGCACATATAAGCAAAGGCTATGGTGGCCGTGCTTCAGATAAGGCTATATTTGAGCAAAGCAATGTACTTGACTTGCTTGATCCCGTAAGTGATGCAGTTATGGCTGACCGTGGATTCTTAATAGATTGTGTGTGTGAAAACCGCTTAATTGATCTAGTAAGACCACCATTTAAGAAGGAAAAGCAAATGACAAGGAGAGATGCACTGCGGACTCAGAAGATCGCCTCGGCTAGAGTGCATGTTGAAAGGGTTATTCAAAGACTCAAGATCTTTAAAATTTTGACTTCGAAAGTCCACTGGACAGACGTTCCTCTGCTTGATGACATTATGGTTGTGCTTGCTGGCATCACAAACTTGTCAGCACCTATCCTCAAGCCAGAAAGATTTCTCTGAGCAAATCAAGCTGCAACGCACTCAAAGCTAGCAAACATGTAGCATGTTTCTTTTTGTTGTTTTTTCAACAATTCATAGTGTTTGTGCGTATCACTTCAAAGGAAAATCGTACATTCATGGAGACTGACTTCTGTAACTTTGATGTACATCATTTATTGTAGCTACATATTTCTCGCTCAAATACATGTCATTCTATTTTCTTATGTCCCGTATTCATTGTCATAATCAACACAACAGTCACATGTGCAATATGTTGCTGCCTAATGCATGACAGCTGCAGAGCACAAATTCACACTCTTGATAATCTTAGTCAGAGGTGGAAAAAAAATATTATGAACGAGACAAGAGTTCAGCAAATACATAATTCTCATAGAGCTGCACAATACAATTGTGGAAGGCCTGAAATGCATGCATGTCAAACTTAATGCTGCTGCATACAAATGAAGAGTCATCAATTAACGTACACAAAAAAATGTGTTTTCTCAATTCCACATATGCCCATTTGTACATTTACTTGAGTTAGGTATTCCCGCTTCGGAATGTGCAAGTAAAAATGGGAAAAGTAGTTTTTAAGGTTGACAGGGCACTTTACCTCCAAGAGTACCTTCATACCACTGCAACAGCTGCAGGTGAAGCTAACAACTCCATCTGGGGAACACCCTATTATTGGAGTGCCCTTTAAAAGTATCAAACCCACTTGTGACACGACAGCCTGATGACCAGCGTGTTCAAGCTGTTTTAGGTAGGCTCGTATGGCTACAGGCTCTTTCTTTGAGCCAGCAGCCATCGCGGGTGTGCAGGTATTCTTGAGTCGCAGAATCAAGTTCACCAGTGGTAGCACATTTACTGGCTTTTCTGACTTTTGCAGAGACGCGGCTCGAGTCATACAAGAGTGGGCAATACTTGCTGTCACAACTCCTCTCCGAAACTTGTGCCAGTGTGACGACAGTGACTGGTTTCTTGTGATATATTCTATCTTTTCTATTTCCTTCTCAGTGTACACTACACATAGTCTCCTTAGAATATCACTAGGACAGTTCTTCAGTAGGTCATCTTTCTCATTATGAAGCAGTGTGAGGAGCGGTGGTGGAGTGTTCTCATCTGCGTAGAAAATCGGAACATTAAGCCATAAAATTAATATGTAGCAAGTAACATTTCCTCAAGTCTCCTGATTGACTTGTATCATAGGTGTATATGTATATTTCACTTGCCTGAGCAGGTAGCATCAACAAGATGTTCACGCCGCCTTCTTGTCCTAACAAGGACAAATAAAGCACATGTTTCATACCTCTGATAGCGCAATTTAATCTACAAAACAAATATTTCTCAGGAAATAATTACCGGTGTTCTTCGATAGCTGAATTTGGGCAGGTCTTCCTGAGCTTGAGGGCGACGGCATGCTCGTCAGCACTTCTGTGGTCTCCCTCTGCAGCCACTTTGATATGACAAAACTCCATGAGTGGAACAGCGCTGTAGGAGTCCCGTACCTCTTTCTTTTTAGTTGTCCACGCACATTCGATGTCTGTACAGCTAACGGGCTCCAGGCTTTGAACACCAAGCCTTTGTATAACGGGAATATGCACATGTTAACCCACAGAAGACGCACAAGAACTACACAAAACACAGCACATTAAGATAGAGAACATATGTCTGATGCACATATTAAAACAAGAGGAAATGGAAATAGGTGCCAAATTCACGTACAGGAACATCGTTTTTGTTTGAACCACATTCTTAGTGTACACAGCGCATCATAACGTTGATGGATACTCACCTGTAACAATTTAGGAGAACAGCACAAACATGCTTACATTTTTCGGAATTTCCGGCAACACAGGTACAGTCACCCTGTTTCACTTCAATGTTCCCATTTCCACACAGTAGGCGAACGTTAATCGTGTGTGGATCAGCCTGCAAACCCGAAGTTTGCAAGCACAGAGCGACGACAAGTTTCAGTCTCTGTCTTTTCCTTAACGCCGGAAAGCACAACATGCCCTGCATCTAGAACTCGTTCGCCTTCGACGAAACATCGGGAATCAGCACCGCAAAGCAGAAACTTCATTATACTGGATAGCGTAAGATTCGAAGCGGACCTCCTTACGGACGCCATAGCGGTTGCACTGGGGCGCCCCCTCTCGGTCATTTGAATCGCGAATAGTGGGACAGTCAAAACACTATTCGCCTTTATTTCTCGTAAGAGCCGCTGGGGTTGCTCTCTTCCCGACTTTAGCTTGTGGTTGTGGCGAAGTGGCGTTCCAGTTAACTCTGCTTCGAGCTGTACAGTGGCTTCCCGCATAGTCGGGAACCGCAAGCGTGTCCTTTGAAGTATCCCGCTTTCGGTGGTTCTGGGCGCTCGGATGAAAAGAGCATTTGGCGGATATGGGTCACTGCCACCCGCGTGCCCAGATCAACCGAAAGCCCAGAACCTCCGAATATTTTTTCGGAGGAAATGAGCCTTTGGTTGATTTGGGACGTCGGTGGAAATGGCCGTTTGGAGGATATGAGCTGCTACCGGTTTATCGACTTGCCAGCCGATATTTATCAATGAACATCTCTGCCCGTCCTTGAAGCGATTACTATAGGTGCGGCTATCTCGCTGAGAAAGCAGGGGAAGATATGTCAGGCATGGCTGAGCAATGGACGAGTGTTTATTAAGATGTCTGAAGGTACATCGCCGATCCCAGTTCACCATATGGATGATCTTGAGCCGTTCAAATGAGTTAGAGTTTATATAGATGGTTTTAGTTTTGATCCAATGTTTGTTAATGGCCACATCAAATTGTAGTGTTTTGCCTTATGAGCTTACGGGTCGTTGCTCTGTTTTTGGAAAGTGTCTTAGTATTTTTTCACTTGAACTGCCGCTCTGCGGCTTGCAAGTGTGATAGTTATTTACCTTGTTCGAAGTGATGAATTTCGAATTTGATATAATTTTGCTGTCTGAGACACGGTACAATGAAAATTCTGACATGTTTGTGCTTCCTCTTTATGAACATTTCTTCTTAAACCGAGCCGATAGGCGCGGTGGGGGTGTGTCTATTCAGATTTCTCAGTTTGGGAAAATGCGAAGTTATTCCTCAATTTTCGATTATTACCGAACATTATGAACTATTGACGGTTTCAAATAACAAGCTAATGGTCTGTTATTTACCGTCCGCCAAACGGAAATATAGCTACATTTTTCACACTCATGGAAAACACTCTCGTTTGCGGAGGATTATGGTTATAACCTGTTTCTTGGTGGCGACTTGAACATAGACATGAATGCAGCATCTCCCTTGCGAGATCGCTTTAATCAAATGCTCGTATCCTATAATTGCCTCAACACTATTAGTCTCCCCACAAGAATTACTGAATACTCTTCCACTCTGATATAATATTGACAAATGCATCAACATGCGCTAATTTAGCTGGTACTATAACGTCGGATGTTAGCGACCACCTCCCAGTTTACTTGCTATGTAAAACCAAAATAAATAGGAAACGGACGCAAAGGGAGATACGCTTTCAAAAAATTACTGAGGAGTCATTACGTGCCTTCAGGCAGGATATTAGCTCTGAGAACTGGTCCGCAGTGTACGCTGAAAATGATGTGAGTGCTTATTCTTTGTTCATCAGCAAATTTTCAAGCGTATACCGAAAACATTTCCCTGACGTGAGTAAGGTTATCCCTCAGAAAATTAGGAAACCGTGGATAACATCTGAGCTCCATAAACTTATAAAGGAAAAAAATGTCATGTTCCAAGTCTTTTTGAAGACAAGAGAAAGCGAGAAGTTGCAGCAATTTCGGCGCTTTCGGAATAAAGTAAACGCAGCGTTAAGGAAGGCAAAGATTGACTATTCTTGTAAACTGTTTTGCGATACATGGAAGCGCAGTGACTTAATGTGGAAGAACTTGAACGATATTTTGAACCGAAAGTCATCTCAGCAGAGTATCACTGAAATCACTGTTGATGGTGATACATTATCTGGGAAATCGCTAGCAAATCGGTTTAATAATTTCTTTGTTAATTTAGTTACTGAAAATCCAGCACCTGGTGCGCGAGAGTTTTTAAGGAACCCTGTAAGCGATTCAGCTTTTTTGCACCCAACAGACACTGTAGAAGTGTGCAGTAACTATTTGTCACTCAGAAACTCAAAAAGCAGCGACATCGATGGTCTACAAATTCGTCCCATTAAGTATGTTATTGATATAGTTGCCCCAGTTCTGACCTACATTTACAATCTATCACTACAAAGTGGTGTTTTTCCTAATGAATTGAAGAATGCTAGAGTTTCCATTATATACAGGGTGTCCCAGAAAACCTGTCATTGAATTATAATAAAAATACTACGCCACCTAGAATCATGCGGTCAACAGCATTTGTTCTTATTAGGTTTTTGCCACCTCCTAATGTGAATGTCATGTACTCCAAGTTTAATTATGTAAATATTTGCGAACTGAACTGGGAAATTTGCCAAGTAAAGGTCACTTTTTTACCCCACCAATATGAAGAGCGTGCCGAATTCACTCAAACCCATGATAATTCACAGTGATATTCACGAGCTATCCCATCGGAAAAAATAGCCAGATATCATGCTTTTCGGAGCACCGGACCATAGCGCGCGATGACTTTTTGAGCGCAATCGCTCTCAGTGCGACGAAAGGAGGTTCCGAAGCCAACAACAACAACAACAACAACTAAATCATGACTATGACCTGGATCCGAAGCCAGCCCACAGAGTGATAGTAGAGAAAGTAACAGTTCCTAAAATTGGGGGAGGGAAAGCATTATCCCAGCAAAAATCGGACGTGATAAGCCGTGCCTGTTTTATCTCATTCTGCGATGTCGGGGAGGGCTGGGTTTCCAACCTCCTTTCGTCGGACTGACAAAGATTGCGCTGAAAAATTCATCGTGCGCTATTCTGTGCGACCTCCGTAGAGCATGATGTTCGGCTATTTTTTCCGATGGGATAGCTCCTGAATATCCCTTTCAATTATCATTAATTTGACTAAACTAGACACGCTCTTCACATTGGTGGGGTAAAAAAGTGACCTTTACTAGGCGAATTTCCGACTTAAACTCGCAAAAATTTACATAATTAAACTTACGTTACACGACATTCACATGAGGAGTTGGCAAAAACCTAGTAAGATCAAATGCCATTGATCGCATGACTCTGGGTGGTGTAGTTTTTTTATTATAATTCAATGACACGTTTTCTGGGACACCCTGTATAAGAGCGGTGACAAAAATGATCCATCTAACTACCGCCCGATATCTGTCCTTCCAGTATTTTCAAAGGGCCTTGAGAGGATTATATATACCCCTTTGATGAAATTCTTCAGTAAGCATAATGTAATTATTGACGAACAGTTTGGTTTTAGGAAACATAGGTGAACGGAAATAGCACTGTTAAAACAAAAAGAAATAATTGTACAGAATGTAGAGAAGAAGATATTAACTCTCGGGGTATACATTGACTTACGTAAGGCCTTCGACTGTATAAGCCATGATGTCCTGGCTGAAAAACTACATTGGTACGGAATCCGTGGCATCGCGCTAGACCTAGTAAAGTCTTATTTGTCTTCTAGAAAACAGGCCGTAATTTTGAATAACTTTCGATCCGATTTTGGTAACATAAGATCTGGCGTTCCCCAAGGCAGCATTTTGGGTCCTCTGCTTTTTAATATATATATATTAATGACATAGTAAACATTGCACCAGTTATTCACAGCTCTGTACAGTTGAATTTCACTATACTATAGGACAGGTGAGAAGTCCTGTGAGCAGGTAAACTCTGGGTAGTCTTTGGGTGAGATCCGTTTCCTGGCGAGGAAGGCAGACAATAGGATCTAGTTTTGAAATTTATTGTACCACAAGACAAAAAATTGGGGGTTGATCTACATGGGTTCATTACACCACATGCTGAATGAGTGTTTATAACAATATAAACATGTCTATACCATTGCGTAAAATTACTGATGTAATAACCTGTGTAGACACTAAACTTTTCAACACAGAAGTAACGGGCCCAATTATTTCTGATAGTACAACTTCGATAACGTGGAATTCGGAACCAACCTAGCTTAAACTTGACGACTGGCAAGCAACTACACTATACCTGCCAGTTGCTCCCGTACGGCAACACTCCGCAACAAGAACTAATCGTCCCCCTTACGTTGCGTGACTGTTCGTAAGTTGAGTTGGTGAAATTATATCGTTATTCTAGTGAGCACACAGGTGATTACATGCTTCTTACTCGTACAATACCTTCCATACAAAAGAATGAGCCCAAACGACTTTCGAAGAAAACGTGGCCTAATGAACTGCGTCACTTTGGAAACAATTAGCTCCGGGGTATCCCGGCCAATGATCAATAACAGAACACATTTCACGGGAGCGAAAATTCGGCGCGGTGGCTCAGTCGGGCGGGGTAATGAGAAACCGGCTAATTCAACCGTGCACTAGCCACCGATAATAGGATAAGATTGGAAGGAAAAAAAACATTAATTTCCATACCCACTGTACGGCGCACGTACCCTGGACCGTGCTGGATACAACTGCACAAGCAAGGCATCAACATCTGAATACTATGCACATGTAAATCTACTCCAATTACCAATTACTACACATGCATGGAAAAGTTGCGTGGAAGCAGTAACGCTCTCGGTATTCTGCGAATGAGACCTTACGGTATGTGATGGTAATAGGAAGGATGGAAACAATGCTGCTGTAGAGGTTAGAAATCGTACGCAACGATATAATTTATGGTGCGTAGACAGCAAAACGACGCGGACAGGAGAACGACGACACGGACGACTGCTACCTGTCAACTGACAGACCTTAATGGACGAAATGAGTTTAAATACACGTGATACATCAGTTTGTATGCAAAGAATTGATAGCGAACATAACGTCGAAGCCAGTTACTGTTCTACACAATATGTTGTGCCAGCTCTTTTTGCTGTCTACACACCATGAATTCGTACCAACTACCCCGCCCTTCATATGCTTGTTCGATATAATTTATATTTGGAGTAATTGTTTATTATGGGCACAACTGAATCACCACAGCACATGACACCACCAGCAATGGGGTAGAGTACCGCACCTGGCGATGAAACTCCAAATTATTCGTCTCCTAATACAGTTGTGTTGTGAATACAATGTTTCCAAATCGATTATTATTGACGCTAATAGAGCACTGCGGAACGTGAGGTCTCAAGAATCATGGCTGGCAAGTTCGCTCTGAAGTACCATTACACGTGCACTTATCCTTCAAACTATGTTCTGATAATAAGCAGCAGCAGCATCAAACCCTTCTTCGGAAGGTTCAGAGAGAGTACAGACACTGCCATTGTTCAAAGAAAGACGGTCCATTAAACTGTAACCGAATACGCATAAAATAGGCCATTATCCGTGCTCATATACATCAACAATACTAGGAAATTCTTAGGGGAAATACAAAGACATCGCGGTTCGACAACGTCAATGTTTATTCTTCCTCGAAATGACGCACCACTCCACGGAATTAAAGGCCGCGGTTAACCGGGGTTTCTAGCTGCAACGTTTCACTGCAATTTAGCACTATATAAATATAGAGAGCTCTTCACATCAGACAGATGGCAGGACGCGCAGTTCAAAGGACGTGTGCGGTCGTATGGCCCGTCAACTGCGCTTATCGGAGAGCGAAACTTTACGACTCCCTCGATAACGACGACGTGCGACTGTACTCGACTCCTCCAGCGATCCATACGGCGTTCCAATCGCCCCCCCCCCCCCCTCTTCCTTGACACGTTTACTGCTCGTGAAGCAATGTACATAAGATATAAGGAAGGCACGCATCGCATACACGCAAGAGAGTTGTAAAAGTTCGAAGTATTACATGAAGGATATCGGGAAAGAGGGGTCTGCGGATAAGGGAGGAGGCTGGCGGTCGGCTCGGAAAACGCAGTGGAGTTTCATTCACCGCATAGTCACAAATAAAAGAGAATAGTGTGCAGAACATTCCACTATAAATAAATTCAGAAAATAACACATGCACAATCAAATACGGCTACAGATTAATAAACCGACAAAAACGCAACCTGCTACAAAGAGGCATTTCATCCAGCACAGTTCACAAAAGACTGATTGCTTGATCCTTTCTCTTTTCTTTTTTTTCTTTTTTTGCGCAACACGATCGGAGATTATAATACGTAAAAAAAAAGAAAGAAAAAGACTGATTGCATTATGGTTTGCGAATGAGAAGCAAAGCGCAGCTTGCTCTTCGCGGCACTGACACTTCGGAAACTGAAGTGGTGGTAGTTCTTTTTAATGCTCACTGGGTGGACATAATCCGGCGTATGGAATCCAGGAATTTTATAGTTTTCGACGAAGCACATACAGCGCTTTCCACAGATGCCAACGAACAAAAAGAGAACGAGAGAACTTTCACTCCCTGACCACGAAGCAGCTGTGGATACGAGCGGTGAGCAGACATCGACAGATGGAGAGGAGAAATGGTGGGAATAAACACGGGGTTAGTATATATGTCCTGGGCCAACTTCATGTGGGTATTGCACCGATATCAGTCTGGAAAGTATCCCGGAAAGCCCATGGAAAACAGTACAGGCAACAAGCGGCCTCCACTCGGCCATGCCATTGGTTGTCCCACATCTCCAATAATTGCGAACTTCGAGAAACATTTTTCTTGAAGGTCTCATTTAGTTGGAGCTCCGGACGTTTCTATAAAATTCAACAATGCCAGCGTAACATTATCAAGTGTAGAGATGGGACGAATCCAGAATTTTTCTAATCCGAATCTAAGGACGGTTCTGCGAAACGCGAATCTTACGACTCGAAGCTTTGGAATCCTTTCTTTAAAAAGTTTTAAAAGCCTGAAAAAAAAAGCACTTCTAGCGAAAAAGGTTCTGAAGCAGAATATGACACCATTGTTTGACGAAAAACAAATTAAATAATGCTTCAGTTTCAGGAGAAAATATACCCCTATAATTCTTCTTAAACGTAATTTATTTAACATGTTATTCGTCGACTACAAGAAATGCATAAATTCTCGAGTCTGAATTATTTCCCTAAATCTAAGCAACAATCAAAAGCAAAACCAGATTACTTTTAAACTCCTCATGTAAGAGTTCCTCCCGTAAATAAACAAACAAGAAAACACGCGCCGGCCAACCAGGCTTTCGGCTGACTCCGGAGCAAATAAGCGTGGCAAGCAAATAAAGTAAGCAAATAAACGTGGTAGGTGGAATCGAAAGATTCGATTCGCCGTTTTGGTCACAGGGATTCGGATTCCCGACTCTCGAATCCATGCATAGAACTCGAGGATTCGGTTGGCCCATCTCTAATACAAAACTATACGCGGCCAGTAGGCTCCTATGTTTTGCCGGGAAACCACGAGGAAGAAAAACGACAGTACACGAACAAGTGGGGGGACGACAGACACGATCCAGACCCAGATCGCTTGTCTGCGTGTGGCAGCACGGCATCGCCATTCTCCTCCAACGTCGAAGCCCGAGAAGAGTTGCCGCGTCAGCCATACCCCATGGACACCACTGCAGCAGCGGCAGCAGGGCGGCTTTTCGAAGCTGATAAATGTGCTCCATTCATTCACGAAACCCCGGAGGAAGACGGGGGGCACAGAATGGAAGTTTAAAATGAACGACGAGGGTAACTTTAGAGGGGAGGGACAGAGCACGCAGAAGACCAAGTGCTGTTCAGCGGTGCAAGCAAGTGGGAAGAAGCTATACGAAGGAATGCCACACATTTGGTACCTTCCACCCGCCGGATATAAGAGAGGGGAGGGCAAGATCAAGGCCGGTCCCAGGCTTTTCTTCGGTACCCGTCGTTTAAGAAGAGGTCTTGTGGGACCGAACGTTGTGCTTCTACAAAACGGCACTGCCGGCAGACGCTTCAGCCCTCTGTATTTAGTCGTTGTAACGTAGTCGTCGCTCTGAGAGTGTTATGTTTACCGGGACGGAAATGTCATAAAATGCCGAACTATTCTGGAAATTCAATGCCCACGAAAAACCAGGATGGTCAGAGTAATGGTGCACCACACCAATTGGACAAATATACAGGGTTCGCAAAGATAAACTTCGGGGTTTGTAACGCAGATAAGAACAGTGTCGGGAAGCTAAAGTAGATGTTAGAGAACGTATTATGCCCCAAAATTCATGTCGATACCGCCATTTGGTCCGTTTCCCTGCGGATAAATCGTGAAAATTAGAAAACCGCCGCTGCCTAACCGGCTATACCTGTGCTTCAGCTCCTTTCCGTCAGGTGGCGAAACGGTCGAACGCGGCGTTGCAGATGACACCGAAACCAAGTGAACAAGTGGAACTGAATGCAGAGTCGCACCCTGCAACGCCGCGTTCGACCGTTTCGCCATCTGACGGAAAGAAGCCGAAACACAGGTATAGCCGTTTAGGCAGTGGCGGTTTTTTAATTTTCACGACTTATCCGCAAGGAAACAGACCAAATGGCAGTATCGACATAATATTTTGGGGCATAATACGTCCTCTAACATCTACTTTGGCTTCCCGACACTGTTCTTATTTGTTTTATCTTCGTTACAAACCCCGAAGATTATCTTTGCGAACCCTGTACATATAAACAAAGAATATGCCGACACTAGCCACATGCGAAAAAAAAGAAAAGACTGATTGGAAACGAAAAAAAAAAAAAGTATTTGCAGGAATATTTTGCGACGAAACTGCACAGTGGAAAGCTTTATATTCTTGCAACATGATTTTGGGTTTCTTTTTCTTGTTGCTCAATTGGTAGAAAAAAAGTCTGGTTGCATGCCTTCGTTTTATTTGCCAGTTCATTCTCTGAATTTTGTGCACGAAGCACAATCAACAGGGACTAAAAGAACAACAAAAAGCTGCCTTCTGGCGTTAGACGCAAAAATAAGATTGGCAAAAATAATTAGCACAGTTCAGCAACTTTCTGACATTCACAATGCCCTTCATTGAACAGAGGACTGCAATAATAGAAAGAAATTAAAAAGAGAAAGACTGGCGAGAGGGGCACAACAGCACTTTTATTTGTGTTCTTAACCACGGCAACACAGTTAGGCTTTTAACGAATCACCAGAAAATATCAAAATAAAAGTGGCGAGCGTACAGTCCTTTGATCAATGGAAGGAGGGATATCTAACAATATGACCCCGCATAGTGTACCCACAATAAGTATTAAACCAAGTTACGGCGCACAGTTGGTTGGTTTCTCGCAGGGCACTGAAGGAAGCGTGCGCTCGAATAGAATTCACTTCATATATACTTTATGCTTCACAATTTACGACACAGCCGAGCGAAATGAAAGCGGAGAAAAACGTCGCAAAATTTCGTTTTCGCGGCAGGAGCATTAACGGAGACTGTAAAACGCGTTCATATAGAGAGTGATAAAAATGGGCGCTTTATGAAGCTGCCTTTTGAGAAGGAACTGCGGGAATCGTCGGATGTCCGGATTTGGTGCTACATTGAAGGGAGGACAAGAGGACTTAACGATGGCGCGTGCAGCACTGCCCGCGGGCTGTTCCAGCAGTTGTCGTGCACAATGTCTGTGTAAAGACCAAATGGCAGACAAAAACAAAAAAAAAAAGAGAGAGAGAAGCATAAAACGAAAAGTGAAGAGAAAGTAATCGTTTATTGTTCGACGCCTGCTACGCCATCTCTGTGCGATTAACAGGAACAAGGGCCTGATACCAGAAAACGAAAGCAACGGCTAAAAAGTTTTGCTTTGTAGCCGAAGTAGAAACACCCCGATATCGTTTCGGAAAGGGCAAAACATCGACCGATTCTCAGGTACTGGGACTTCGCTGCTTCTCCCATGGCCATAAATTGCGTACAAAAAAGCCAAAACAAAAAGGAGTAACTTTTTTGGCATTTGTTGTCTTCGACGGGGGTTTCGCCGAGAAAAAAAAACTGCTCCGGAAATTGGATTCGGATGACGACTTGAGAATTGTATGGGGCAACTCAGAAGTCAATCTGAGTGGCAAGCGTTCACCCACTTTCATTCGGCGGGCCGCTTATTGTTCACCTGTATAGGGATTTAAGCACCCGCGAAACGTTTAAAAATTATTCGCAAGTAAGTTGTCTAGAAAGTAATACAGGCACCACATGAGGATCACAGATCAATTACTATTTTACCCGCATGGCACACCGCGTGGATTGCAATTGCGTTTAAGAGGTTGTGAGGCGCGAGGTGAAGTTCTGAGGCGATAGTCTAACTTGACGAATATTAAGATGACGATTATGATAGTGAGACAAATATGAGTGATGCGAGAGTGAGTCATCTGGCTTGACAGCGAACACAAGTATCCAGTAAACGAAACGAAAATGGCGGTGAGCGTAAAGGATTAGCCACTCAAGCGAGCTGTTGTAAACAGACTATTACAAAGCGGCGACAGAAACGAAGACAACACAACGCAGACAAGCCGTCGCCTGACAAGCGCCCTGTCGCAGACAAGCCGCAGTGCCGTTTGTCTGTGTTCTGTTGTCGTTTTCAATTCTGTCGCCGCTTTTCAATAGTATCTATTGTTACTTCGTGTAACCCATGTTACCCAATTGTTACTTCATGCCGCAAACATGACGTAGGCTTTATGTCACCGACTTCGGGGCTGCAGCAAGGGGACAAACAAGCAAACTTACATCACAACAAGGGTCTTGTCCTGTGTTGTAGGCTTGTTTGTTCTTCCCCTTGTCTTCACCCCAGACTCGAGGATATGTTGCCTACGCCAAAAATGGCTAGCTCTTCCTGGGTTTTCCTCAGACACTTTCAGACATATGTCGGCACAGTTTCCTTAGAAGTCTGCCCAGGACGCACATTCCCCCAGGGCGTAAGTCGTGACGTTGCCCACCTCAGTGAGGCCGACAACGACGAGCCCTTTCACCACCACCACCACCACCACCGAGCTCTTCATCTTCGTCCGGTGTATCAGCGCAGCGAAAAGGAAAGAAACTGGGCCCGATGCCAACAAGTCACTTTTTTTTTCTCAAAAGAGCAGGACACTATTTAACAGGTGGATTAACATTAATATAAAGTGAAACGTTCCAAACTTCAAGTATAAAACAGAAAAATGACAGAGCAAAGAGAAATAAATTTTCGAAGGGGAACCGTTGAAAGTTGACCCAACAGCATAACTTCTCAGGGCGGGCTTCCCTGCTCCGAACGGATGATGTCTAGTAGGATGAACTATATGTATCCGGCCACAGAGAGTCCATCTGTCGGCACCCATGCACCTACCACGCTGCTCGTTACTGGAAAATTACGGCAATGTTCCTCACCCCACGGTGGAAGACTTATGCCGACTAGACTCCCCCCTTACGGTACGGGGCCCGTCCAATAAATTACGATTACAAAGCGGCATCGATGCGATAATAGACGCGGCCTCTCCCGTCTTCCATATTGCACAACGTTCCTCTTTCACAGGCAGCGAGGATTGGCGGCGCCCCCACCTACCACGAGGGGAGACAAGAGGGCTTGGGAAAGCAAATAAGACGACGTTCATCCGGCCTTCGATTCCAGTTTCCTGTTTCGGGGACGACACATCGGGTCAGAGCGTACACAAGACGAAAACGTTGAAAGTCACTGTAACGCATGACCCAGGCGCATACTGTAAGGCTCGTTTGCAAATACAGGCACCGCCGGACTCGGGTCACCATTGTGTAGATGCGTGAGAGTTCACTTTGTCCACTGGGGAGTGTGTTGACCCATTTTTGTTAGCATTTAAAGGTAATAAAAATAACAAAGACGGTAAAGGGCATCAACTGTTTACTATATACATAAAAAGACTCTCGTGCAGTAGGCTGCACATCTTCACCTGAAGAAGTGCAGCCTACTGCACGAAAGTCTTGTTTTTATGTATATAGTAAACAGTTGATGCTCTTAACAGTCTTTGTTATTTTTGATTCTGCATCGCCGAAAACTTGTACATTGTTTTTTCTTCACATTTAAAGGTACTGTAAAGCAGCAAAGGCCAAGTTTCATTTGGCGTGGCTATTCGATAGTCCAAGCTGTTGGGGACACTGTTAGCTAAAATCGCCTGTCACTATTTCGCCGTCCCATCTTACGTCTCTTGCGCTTGAAAGTGTCGTGCCAATATTGTATTTGATGGTGGACCATGTGTTGTACGTGTTTATTACTCGAAAGAAATAGTCTGGCAACACCTGGGGATTTGAGATGAGATAAACCAGGGTGTGTTCATTTTAGACAACCGTTTCCCCTACAGTACATGCCGCGTGCTGTGGAAGGGGCGGTTCGCGGACAGTGTGCGAGGGTAGACGACGACAATGTTTTCGTCGTGGCTAGCGTTTTCTCAAAGGTGCTTGATGCGGAGGAAGCCGTGTGTACGATGTAGCACACCGTATAGTGCTACCGTGAATTAGCCAATTAATCGTGCTTTCGTACGTTTCATGGAAGGCAGTGTCTTGATACAGGGCGTTCTTTATTACTTTCACCGATTTTTCAAAATAAAAAAGTTATGAGAGCAACATAGATAGCATTCTTGCAGGTGGGTTACACGGTCAAGCGGACATCTTCTCGAATAGAGTATGTAACTACTGTATATGACCAATTACCTAAAACTCATTAACTCTCCAATTAGGGACTCGCAGTGTGGGGCTCGCAAAAGTGAAACCGCACAATGGGAGACAATCCTCGCTGGAAGCATTTCTATTTCAACAACCCACATTCTCGCAACGGTTGGAGCACGTTTGAAGGAGCTACGCCCGCTATGTGGCCATACAAATCGAAAGTGAAGCGAAACACACGCACAACCTAACTCGCAATAATCCTACCAGTCCCACCAAAAAACACGTTCCCTCAATACGCGCCCTGTGAAACAGCGCATCATTACAGTTCGAATACACGCAGAATACCGCACCCACTTCTGCCGTGCACGCACAAGAAATACCGGCCCAAAGATTTCCCTACCGTACATAACTCATTTTCACACATATCTCCACCCTCTTCCTCTCGATCCTAGCTGCAATTGGTACATCCACTCTTTTGAGGGACGAACGCCGACTGGGCGAGCACGAAAAACCAAATTACAACTCACTATACAATCTACGCACACGCTCGTTGGACCGACTGACAGCTAAATCCTCCTCGAGAGACCACCCAAAGGAGAAACGGAATTCGTCGTAAACAGAGCCTGCTTCTACAGGTCTGCATACCTGGGATGAGAAAGAGCGACCTCGTGCCAACTCTATGACCCCTCAAGTCCCCCTCCCGGTATGTTTTATTTTTACTGATTTCTTTTTTTCTTTTTTTAAGTTCGTGGCCGCACGAACGAGCGATAGCAGGCGTGAAGTAAATACGAAATGCCGACCGGCTGGCGGCGCCACCACCGAAGGAGGTGATCTCCGCCCTCTGCAGCGCTGTTCCACCTCAGGTTTACGCTTTTCCAGGCGACGGCAAAATGAAAGGAAAACCGAAGATAAGGTACACAGTGTGCTATCGCAATGTATAGGGCTTCGTCGTACATGAGTGTTCCAAAATTCCGGATTACGTGTGGTCTGGTTGGTCCGAGTTTCTTTTTTTATGTTGATGCCTTAGAGCCAGAGTAGCCGATGTCTGTTGTTGACGTTTCCTATCGCTTGAGACACACTTTCAACTACTTACTCTACCGAATCGAAAGAGCAAAAAAAAAAAAAAAATATCGTTACATGTTACTGTGATGCGGTCAGATGCAAGTAATAAAGGGTTCTACGATGCTCATAAAATTGGATATGTCAACAAGCGCTCTATACGCTCAAATATAACTTTATACGATCAAGCGTCACCCTACGTTAGCTACTTCTCGCATATGCTTGGGTTATTAGAACAACAACTACATGAATAACGATGGGATGAGGTGCTTCACCACAACAATCGCGGTACCATACCCCAGTGCATGTGGGTTAATGTACAAGTGGGATGACGATGAAAAAGATGAGGCATACACACTCGCGCACACACTTGACACACGCAAATGAGATATATTACACACGCAGGTGCGTCGTAACTGATGGGATAGTAGTTCATCCGGTCGGCTACCGGAGATGAAATGCTGTGAAGATCACATCTCCGTATTCATGGCAACAGCTCTGAGGTCACAGGAGTTCAAGCAGGGAAGCGCACTACAATGGGAAAGACTGAAACGTGGCAGACGTCGAATGTGAATTGTCTCCTGTTTCATTTGTGAGTTTTCCAGTCACTGGTCCGACATGTTTAAGTCTCAATCTAGTTCTTAAAAGGAGACAAGAACAAAAATTAAAGAAAAAAAAGTTCCTCAGGTCGTCAGATGTGTTTGACAGATGTTTAAAACGAATGCGTGACGATCGCCCAGCAACACGCGAACTACTCACTCGCCGGAAACCGGCTTCCCGCGGGTGCCGCCGGAAGTGAGCGACAGAAGGACACTGTCTGCGACGCGTCGGAATCTAGATAAAATCCGTCATTGCCGTCAAGGAAAATAATCACCACGCATGCGCGGTACTTTAAAACGAACTCCCCTTGATTTACGTGAAAATCGTTCATCGTTCACGACCCTAAAATCGAACCAGCGAACAGCAGAGAAAGTGGTAGAATGCTTCTACAGCCACATTCGGAATGATATCCCTACGGGGCCTTAGGGTATTTGGAGGATCGTAAGCACTCGCCAAGAACGACGGTACTACGTTAAGAGAAGTTGTCAAATCAAGGATTTGATTTGATCTTTAATGGTGGCAACAACAACGGAGGTCTCAAATCAAAGATCAGCAACGTGACGACGTCATTTCGAAAGAGGCGATTGGTCTACATTTTCGGAAACATTATCGTGAACAGCGCCCGATCTTCCGAAACTCGCTGTTAACCGACGACCCATACAAAAGTCCGAATATGCAAAACTGCACTGGAACAGATATCCCGTGCGCATCTCGTGTAGTTCTATCGACGCTGCACAGCACACACATATGGTATGGCAGTTGGACTTTGCGCAGCATGACATGACCAATAAACATGACTTGCACATTATGTGATGAACTTCAACGATGAGCCGACGCCGTGGCTGGCTTACGACAGGCATTGATCAGAGAAATAGTCGTACTACAAAAATTACTGAAAGACTAAGGAGCTGCCGAAAAACCTGTACCCATTTTTCTGAGGGGAGGGGAGGGAGGGGATCCTGCCTTAGAAAGCATGCTGTTATACTACCAAGGTCAATTGATGATACTTTATGTAACGATGAAATTGATGGGGGGGGGGTCAGGACATCCGGACCCCCCCCCCCTAAATCCGCTCCTGCCTGTGCCTTTCGATCACCGTTCAAATGCGCTAACCATTACCCTACACTGGCACAGTTTTCCTGATTCCACTGCTTGCCACTGTTTTATGTTGTGTTCTTATGCACCTTGAGGCTTGTTTTGTTTTCGATAGTCTGTGTTCCGGCTTGACTACATCACTTCACTAAACTGACGCACTTGACGCTGACTATAGCAAAGCATATCAACGTTGCAGAAGGTGCCGAAAAGCCTCTTCGAAGCTTATCTCAGGATGACCTGTGACTGCGTACGATTAGGAGTGCAACTTGGGGAAACTGAGGAGTTGTGTTTCTCGGAAGGAAGACTGGTGACTGTATCCTAATCACGTGAGGGACTGTCTTGGCAGCTCAGAGACCGGGAACGATTCCAAACAACGCGAAGACGACGAGGCGGGCTATCTGATGAGAGTGACAATACGGCAATTCGTTGCTCAACAGAAGGCAGACAGTGACAACATGCGAAGAGGTTGAGCAACATCCAACACCCCTGCTGCGTATACCATCACGCACAATCAGCGGCAGTGATTCGCGTTTCCGGTTATTCGAGGGAGGCCGAGAACGTGTTCCGTGCTGGATAAGATGCGCAAGAAAAGCATAAAGTGAACAGCCTCGGTGAATAAAGCTGGCTATACTACTCACTTATGGGAATCAAGGATCTGAGAGAAAAACAACGGAGATGGCGCCTATACGATAAAGATACTAGCGTCAGTCAAGTGGGCTGAGAGGTAGAAATAGAAAATTATTTCGAACAGCAACACGAAGTCGTACCGTGTCCACTAGGTGTTCGGCGGGTGTGAGGTCTCAGGTTTACAAGCGTATGGTATCGCTTGCAAATGTACAATGCACGCCCTTGTTTACCTGATCACAGAGACAGACATGTTGCAAGCAAGGGGAGTGCTTTCTTCAAATCAAGATATCACAGAGTTGTTAGCACGTAATTAGCTTCTGTTAAGTTGAAAATTGAGAAGCTGGGACCACTGGTCGCAGTAAAGCACTGAACTCTGCTACATACTATCACTAAGAAAAAATGAGTAAATTGAGTCCTTGGGGACCTTCTAGGCACTTGAGGCTTTGTATGTATTTGTCCTTGCTATGTGTTCCAGCCTGAGAACATCAACTGCCTCATGTTCAACTAAATGCATTGCCACAAACATTAATTCCTTTAGGGAGTAAATGCATGGGACTAAATGTCAGTGAGGACTGCATTCCACGCTCTGTTCTAAGAGTCCCAGGTGCATAATTCGTGTGCATGAACGAAAATACTTGGAGTTAAACCGCCAACCGTGATACGTCGAGCGATAAAGTCTTGCGACATGCATATGGCACAATTACGCAAGGAAGCCTCTATTTTTTCCTCTGTGTGTGTAGAAAGGAGGAGAAAATTGCTAAATTAGCCAAGTTTTATTCTACAAAAATTCATGAAGAGCCATATTTACATAGACAGCATTTGGAAGACCATTTGCGAAGCTCAGTGACTGTTTGTAGTCCTAGCTAGGGAGTAAATGTCTGGGTTAGGGAACTAAAATGGGGAGTAATTCAAGCCTAGGGAACTAGAAGCTGCAATTACTTTTATTCGTTTTCTTCCCCTTTAAGTGTATAGTGAAAACTCATTTATGGAGGAAGGTGAAATAATTTTAGACGCTCACAGGATCAAGGAAGTTAAGGACACATCCTCCTGCTGTCAATGTCTTTCGTCCACGCTGTCAAAGGCGCTGTGCAAACGTGCGCCGTTAGGATTGTCTCCCATCGTGGAAATATCTGACGCACTCCATATTGGAGCACAGTTAAGCATGCTCGCGAAGTGTGCAAGGTGTACAAAACCTATGCACACTATGTATGCAAACAGAGTGCAAATGGCAAGTCGAGGTTTCGACCACGTTGCTCCTGGATTCTACTTAAGATGTTTGTTTTCCCACCGCAAGCAAATGGCATCACGAACGCTCGGTACCCACAAAGAAAGCAGGTTATGTCACGAAATGCAAACACAAATCATCGTGAACGCCCAAGTTTCAATTTCGTTTCTGAATACGTCATAAACTAGCTCACAGTCCAACGCTCTGCCACTTTAGAAGACGCACGATAAATATCAGTATATAAGAGTGTCCTTGCAGATTTAAGCACGATGCAGCTCCACTGAAGCAGGCTACGTAGGATAAATAAAAAGTAAAGCTCATGTACGCATCGCGCACAGAGAGCTTAACTTATGCACATGTCGCCCCCTTTCGCTGAAAAGTAAATAAAAAGCTAGCTCGTCCCTGACGTTCCGCATCGAGGCAATTCCCGGGCAACACGAGTCGTGCAGTGCAACAGGAATCGAAAAGGGGAGGCCCTGTCTGATTTCGTTCACACGGAAGACAGTCAAGAAGGAGGCAACAACCCAAACACGGGGACTTGCGCTACCCGACGAACGACAGAGCTCACCCGCTTGATTCATGCGGCCTGGCGGGAAAGAACGACAGAGGGCTTCTTTGCGTCCTCTTCCATCACACGGGCTGAAGGAAATGGCTTCGCGAATAAAAGTAAACAACGAGAGTTAGATTACGCCTGTGCCCAGCGATTACCCAGTCTTCTCGCATCGAGATTTCCTTATGGGAGGTGGAATGGATGGACGAACCATGATGGCAGCGTTGTTTTATTTTTATTTCCATTCCATTTATTTCATGCGTGCAAAGGGAACACGTAAGGCGGGCGATTTCGAGACGACACTATTGGATGGTGTGTGCGTGTTTCAAATTTTGTGTTAGCGCGAAGTTTCAAACTCCGTGATGGAGTGAGGTCAGCAGGAAGAAGCGAGGGACAGGGGGGTTATAGGGTAAGGTGGTGTAAGGTGGGGCAAGGTGAGACACGTACGGGGCAAGACAAGACATTTTTTGCTGGACGCCGCCTGTCTCAGAGACGCGTTGCTCCATGCGCTTGGAATAGGTGGCTCTGCACGTCCGCTTTATTGCACTTGAGAATTCTCGGGATTGTAGGCGTTGAAGAGAAAAAAAATCGGTTACTTCTGCCTGGAATGTTAAAGACCCGCCAAAGAGGCGCGATTTTCTGTAGTCCTTTTTCTTGTCATCTGTGCAGTATAGCGTTTCACAGGCTTATTCTGTCAATTTAAGTACACATCTTATTTCTTTATTCATTCATCTACATATATGCAAAATATGAGCACTTGTTTATCCGGTGCTGAACAGAAAAATTAATGCATATCCGATAATGTCCACGGAGCAACACGCGACAGTCTAATGTAATTTAGAAACTGATTAGTCAGCTATTCGGTGGTTTTATGCTTGTTCCTCAGATTTCTTTTTTGCATATTGACCAGGATTTTCCAGCAAATTTTCCCGTTTCCTATATTTCGAGCAAGACGGAAGCACACGCAAAAGCGAGAGACCAGCGACTGGAGATCAGACTGGCGGTGCCTTGTTTGCAAAGCACGGTGGAGCAAAATAGCACAGGGTTCTTTGTGGTTTTATTGCACATTATGTGGGCGGTGGGCTCAAGGGGGTTGTGTAGGGGCCCACGGGCTTTAGCATGTCTGATTGGGTCGCAGAAACTAATTTCTATAGTTCATTACCACGGCGTGTCTCATCTTGCCCCACGCGATGTCTCGTCTTGCCCCGAGGGTTGGGGCAAGATGGCACAATCTCCATTTTCGAATTTCTTGTTCCGTGTTTATTTCAGACCAGCCACATCCGTTCTGCACGTACAGGTCAGAAGCTCTAGACCCCTGGGAATGTGCCTATTGCTAGTTTTAAAAACAAACACGAAAAATTAAAAAAAATCATATTCAATTGCAAATTTCTGCCTCATCTTGCCCCACCTTACCCTAGTGTGCGTCCCGACTACAGGAGGAACTGTACCGGACAGTCTGCTGGAAAGCCCCGGGACAACCTCAGACAGCACAGCCGGCGACGGGATTCCAACCCGCGTCACCTCCCAGTCTCCCAGCATGGAAACGCCGATTATCCTAACCACTATGCCACGGGAGCTGGTTTGTTTGTTTTATATTTATTTTTGATGTTTTTGGGAGAGTTTTTATTATTTTTTATAGTATTTATTTTATTTTTGTTTTTATTTATTAATTTTTTGGAACTGGGACTTCTTGCGCGGTTTGTGTTGGTATAGAAGAAAACATGCTTCACTCGGCCATCTCCAGAAATTTGCTCAGTGGACGGCGAATAGTCGAGTGAATAAAGTCTGGTCTATCATAAGAAGGGAAGTACGCAAGTACATCAATTAAGGCACAGATATACCTTTGCACATCAGCAGCGTCGCGCAGCGGTGGGACAAACGAGAACTTCCCTACCACGAAAAGAGAACTGTTCGCACAAAGCTGGGAACACGAAGTCGTTAGCGCTGCAGAATCTAAGCAAGGAGCGTCTGATGAATGAGGAAGGCAAAGGTCTACACGTAAGTGTGTCGTATTTGAAACGCGGCACGAGAGATGAGCCATGCAAGAAAGATGAGCCTCCAGGTGAAAGAAAAAAGAAAAGTTGATTATATGTTCTGCGCGCAGAACACTCGCCAGGAGCCTATGCATTCATTCTTTTGTTTTTACTCGCAAGCGTTGGGTTATATGGGGCGCCAGCGAATCAACCCTTTGGCTACCTTCGGAACTTGATTACCCACTTAGGGATAGCTAGAGGGGATAGCAAGCGGTCTTTACTGGCTGACTTTTCCTGCCCAAATAAACAGATCCCCCCTCCCCTCCCAACGAATCGCATATTGTTCCAGGTGTACCAGTTACCTGAAAATTTTCGAAAGATCACGAAAAGAGGCAGACAGTTTATATTAGACGAAGGGGGTCAAAATCTACGAAAAACGAAAATGTCTCGAGACGAACTCTTCCAAAAAGTACCACATCAATTAAAATCTCATCCTCCGAACGGTAGCCCCAAAATCATCCCCTACATTAAAGAGGAACGCGGGCCCCACCGAACAAGTCGAAAACAAAGAGCCAGAAATAGATCATCCGGTTGCCCCGGCCCTCTCATTTCCCTCCGTAGGGAATGAGCAATCCCCGAAGGGAAGTCCGCAAAAGTCAAAGTCGTGAGATGAGAGAAACACATCAGCGCCGGAGCCGGAACAAAAACAGGAAGGAAAGTTGAGCAAAAGATGCCGACACCTGCCAATTAAAGAGCCTGAGGAATGCGCTCAAGCGGACGGAATCTCACGGTGCTCGGCAGACGGTTGTAAAAAGCGCCGAAACAAAGTTCTACCCCAAGCTAGACCTTCGAACGGAAAGGAAGGCCTCAGTTAAAGCGAGGCGAATTTTCAACCAGAATTGAAGACCTTTGACAGAGTTAAACGGGCTACTTGGGTACAATCTGCTCCGGTTCGCTGCGACGTATGCGTTTAATTACCATTTGAATGCGAAGTAAGAAAGACCGTTTACTTGCAAATGTTACGTTAAGCTGTGCAGCGTGACCGCAGTACACGCGTGCATACAATACCGTGCACAGTTGTTCAATGTCAAGGTGCTTGCAATGGCAATTTGGAATAGTCGGAGGCCGTTGATGCATCTGGATATTGGGCATCTGAACACGACATGAGCAATTACGCCATGAGCAGGTATGAGCAAGTCCAGGCCGTTATGCTACGTGCAATCCAAGGATGACGTGCGCGTTACTTCTCGGGTCATTATTTTGTCGAAGAAATCGTTGAAATACTGAAGTTGTGATCTTATAGAAAAAGAAAAAAAAATGCTGAAGTTGTGGTTTACAGCATTGTGCATATTTTTGTGCAACACAATAATCCGGGTCGGGTACTCTTGCTGTTGAAACGCATATCATCATTATGTACCTGTTGTTGCTGTTGTTCTTCCTCTGAGTCATATCCAAACTTAATTTATCCACTACTAATACGGCGGTAATCTAAAAAAAAAAAAAAAAACAGTGGCGACTTTGCAAGACTAATCGAATGGCTAAAGGAGATTAAACTTGGCGAACCATTAACCGTGATCGACCCGAAATAAACGAGCGATTACACGTGGGCGACCGCCAGAGATTAATAGGTAAATTATGCAATCGGTACAAATAACGATCTTTATTCACTTAGAGTAATCAACCTAATGGACTCGAGACCCAATGATCACCTTCGACTGCGCGTGTTGTGCGCAGAATTGAGAAGACAAAGGTCTTATATCAAGGAAGTCTGGGCAGTCAACCCTGTAAGTGTTCTGGAGAAGCAGGCTTCACGTTTGCGGACCCACACTACTCTTTTACTCTTGTCCTATGTGAAGTCTTCGTAGATCGACACCTCGACCTTGCCATATTTGAAGAATACAATTTGAGGTAAAAACCGCGCAAGGTGGAGGTTATCCTCTTCAATGCTTTTGGTTTTTGCGCGGTTTAAAGTAACCATCGATAAAATTCGCGCTCGCATACACTGTTTCGCATTTGAAACTGCATTTCCAATCGCCGTCCTCGGCTCAGAAGTAACACAAGAGGTGACCCTTCGACATTAATCTCGCTGTTACTACAACTTGCATTCGCAGTAAGTCCATCCCACTAACCCTATAGTCCTAGCGATAAACACTCATAGCCCAGCCTATATACATCTATAACGCACAATTAACCTTATTTCTGTTTTTGGTACACTTTTTCTGTGAAACAATCTGACCGGAAAGACAAGCTCGCAAACGTCCTGACCGAAAAAACTGCAGGTTCTCTCTCTCTCTATATATATATATATCGAAAACAGTCATGCGAAACGAGGAAGGCCCGGATTTGTTTTACTGTCCTGTTATACGAGTTCTCAACGCAGAAAAGTACTGCAGCGCGTCACACACACAAACAATCAAACGCGGTTAATGAAACAAATCGGCCGAACACACGACACGCAAAGCAGAAATACTGACCGTGATAACCATACATGGCAAGCGATGGTCACGTGAGAGGAACGAAACCGGTTCAGTATGTCGGCGCCCTCGCCAAGGTTCCGTGTATATACGTCCGAATGAAGTTCAGGGCCGCAAGTCGTTAAAACTGCAGTGCACAACACGCGCAAACCGGAAGGGAATGCAAAATAGAACATCTGAAAAACTGTAAAAGGAATCAGTTTGGAGTCTGGCGCGGTGGCGCTTGAAGTAGTTATGCCAACCTTCGCGCATTCGAGAATGATTAAAAGGGCTGGGATTGGCCTTAGTCACGTGTAGCTACTTTCGCCATGTTTTATTATGTGTTACGCCGCGAAGCAACCGTGGCTATGCGCGGCGTACAGACGCGGGCGGATAGAGAGAGGTCAGTAGGAAAGGGTACGAAAGTCATATTCCACATAAAGAATGGCACTGAACGACAGAATTGCAGTGCCTGAAAGCGTTGAGCATATATAATTTATTCGCGTCATACCTATGGACTTACGTATGACAAACGTTACTTTCATATATATACATAGGTCGAGGGAAGTACAAAAGTCAAACGGCCACGAAGTTTTACAGTTGTGGAAGGAAAAAGACGCGGACAACAGATTTTAGGGAAGTTAGAAACACTAGTTCATTTAATGGGCAGAAATTAAATTTCTTTCAGAACATTTTCTTCGTTTATTAATTGTAGTGTGCCTATAGCCAAGGCCAGAGACGTGCCCCATCTTCGTCGTCCTTCTACATTAATGTCGGCGACGATCGCTTTAACACTGACCCCTTTAAGCCTCTAACTGTACCAGCCACAAGAGAGTAAAAATAAATAAAGGATGCTGTCCAGCATGCAGGTTCTCACAGCTGCAGCGGAACACGTGCCATACATGAGGGATGGCACCAGAGGGTGCCGTTTCCTGTTCCTACAAAAAAGAAAACAGTGCCTGTACTCTCTTCAGCAGGCACCGGGTGTCAAGCAGTGGCTACTGTTTCATGGCATGCACGTGATTGCCGTTGCTTCCGGTACAGATGCTCGCAAAGGAAAACTATTCTGATGTAGATGTGGACGGCAGCCATACACCGGAAGGTCAATAAGCGCAAAAAATAGCCGATGCTTACGTGGAACAGATTCGATGCCGCGTGTTCCCGCTTTAGTCATTATCATCGTATGGGGACCTACCGATTAAATGCATTTCTCCTACGACGAATGGCTGGTTAAACTTTTTCAAATTCTGCTTGGTTAATGCTCTGCGGAAAGCTATATGTTTCGCAGGATCTGAACTCTACGAAGGCTTAGCATACTGTAACGTGGCAGCGGAATTAGAACGTGTCTTTGTCTTCGGCATGCTCAACAGATTGTAACCGTTCGGTCAGAAGTTGGAGTCACAATTATGGATAGACATCCGCGAGGCAGCTGGGGATGCTCATCAGCCCTTTGACTTAAAGGAGTACTGAAGGCCATCAAAAAAAAAAAAGTAAGACGTCTGATGAAAGTGTGTGTGTCAACCTACCGAATAACGCGAAAGGTTTTGACGTGTGCAATAAAAAAAAAAAAAGAAGAAACATAGCTCCGCGGTTCTCCCTTAACTCGCCACTCTGGAGAGAGAGCACGAGGAGAAGCACGATGCCACGTCACCGATGACGTTACAGGGTCCACGCGTTCTGGTTCGCTGGTCAGTGGGGGTCAGCGCCCTGTACCTCTGCCGCCGTAAACCTGTTTCGCCAGTCCCCCCGGAGAATTGGGGATATGAGGAGCGGCCCAATCATGATCGAGCCAGGAGCAATGCTATTCCTGAGCCCCGAACAGCCGAGTAGCAGACGACAGCTAAGTAGCAAACATTTCTCTGAACCAATCAAAGAGTACGGACCAGTGCCGGATTTAAGGAGAGGGGGGACAAACGGGGCGCATGCCCTGGGGCCCCCACCACTGAAATTGTCACTGCTTCTTCTACAAACGATACGGTTTTAGGTTCTCGCCAAAAACCATATATGGAGCAAGAACTTTCGTGCACCTGGAGAATACCACCCCAGTTGAAAGATATGCGTATAGTTCACTGCCATAATTCAGTTGCTCATGTTCTTAGGCACCTTGAGGTTTGTGTTAACACAAGGCTCAAGGTGAAGCACACAATACTGTGTGTTTCAGCCTGAGAAGCAGTTGCTTTCCATCGTGTACGGTTCATGCATAACCAGGGGCATAATGCTGAGGACATGTTCGAAGCTCTATTCTACGCACATGGCATAAACATCAAGCAAGGCAGGGTAGTCCTTCGACAATGATGCGTCCATGAGTAGTACGTACAAAGGTCTTCAAGCACAAGTTTCTGTCGTACTTCCAAGAGTACGACAGAAAAAGCACCCGGCTACGCGGGTTCCTTGCTCAGGGCGCTGTCTGAATGTGGTGGCAAAATTAGCTGCCAGATGCTGCCGTGCTGCCTTTTTAGATTTCCTCGAGCAAGTGTACGAGTTCTTTACAGCATCCACGCATAGACAAAGATAGACACGAAGACACAGGTGATGAGCAACCTCACCACAACGGTGTCCGACGACTGCTCAACAAAGCAGCCCGTTTCAGAACCGAAAACACCGTGGTCGTGTAGAGCGGATGCTGTGTGAGTCTGTCTTTTTTTTTTTTTTAACGTTATTACGTCTTTAAAAGTCGTTAAACGTCGCTACGTCCTTAAAACGTCTCTACGTTATTACTAGCTAACGAAATGAAATGGCTGATGTGCGCTTTAAAACCGGCAGTGTCATTGACTTGGGAATTAATGCGGCGCTTTGGGACGATATTTTAAACAGAGTGGACAAGAATCGGAAAACGTTACAAAGTCCACAGATCCGTACGACTACCGTAGCAGACGACAGCAATATCTCCTATGAAAACGTGTAGAATGATGATTATCAACTTTAGAAAGAAGCATCTCCCGTGGGACATCCACCGCTTGTGCAAAAATACTAAGCTAAGCTGAAGTACAAAGTATTGCAGAAATTGAGCAAGCAATAACCGGGCCGATAAGTAGCGCCACCGCTAGCTTCTAAATGCGGCGCTGCGAAGGGGTGCATGCCTATGACATGGTGCTTATAATCTAGTAGGTCGTGGGAAGACAACACTTCGAAGAGCGCTCCATGGATGGCGCTGGAAGTCAAACGGAAACAACATGGCGGCTCCAATCCGCCCTTTTGCCTCAGTGTCCATATTGGTCCATACTTTGAAGCGTAGCTTATTTAGTGACTCTGGTCTCAATTTACAGTGTGGCGACACGTTGCACGTCCTACAGGGTAGGACAGCGCTGGCCGCCAATTTTGATATGAAAGCCTACGTATATCGACGAACACAAGGAGGCACGGTAAAACTGGACGGCTATATTCTGACGAGTAACTCGAAGTCGCGATTTCACGCGTTGCTTACGCATTACACACGAGTTATCTTTCCGGATAATCGTGTACTAATGGCCGTTCACGCGGAATGGAAAGACCCTGAGCAACAACCTCGCATAGCTCGACTGTGCAACACATGAAGGAAGGGAGATGATTAGACTAGTGACACGTACTGCCTCGTGGCAGCTGTAACGTTATACGTACAGGCAGGGGAGGAGATCGCAGAGACCATTGGAAACACGATAATCGCGACCCTCCTGTCGTTTCTTTCGAGCTTCTTTTGCGCACCGTAATGCAAAAAGATCGCAAAAGCAACTTTTTTTTTTTTTTTTCGTAAAGGAATGGAAATCTGTCGTGTCAGCGCGTCAGTCAGCGCTCTGGTATCACTCGTCCTTCAAAAGACGCGCTCGTGGAAGTTGGGGGAGACGACACTGTGGAGTAGAAATAAAAATACCGCGCATGAGACGGGAGTTGGCTTTGCTGCAATTGTCGTGTTTTGACTTCGACAGACTGCATAGGGCAATCGGCCATGTGGCGTTTGTAATATATGATTATGATTTTGGGGTCTAGTGGCGCAACAACGAGTTTGTAATAAATGTCGTAAAGCCACAATCAACGTCACGCGAAGCCCTCTGAAAAATGGCAGACGTCGAAAAAGCCAGAGAGTGGCAGGATGTTCTAGCCTCATGCCAATTACTTTACATCAGGTTCATAGATGCCCTCTGTCACAGGTGTGAAAATATGTCGATTTGAAGCCATGAGCTTAAAACACACCCATACCCCCTTTACAGACACATGCATGAAAGAGACTCCTTACACGTAACTATGACAGCGAATGACCCTTCAATCACATCTGGCATTATATATATGATCGTTTCCAGTACGACAAAGAGTGGTCAAAGTGTGCTGGATCGATGAGACTGAAGTACATAAGCGACAAGAACAGTCCGTGTGCTACCTGGTACGATTGTACTCATATACACTACACTGGAAGCCTGTGCTTTGCCTCATTGTGACCCTCGGACATTCCCACCATCACCACTAGGATAACCATCGCCACCTCTCATCATCGTCGTCGTCACCCATATGAGACCCCCTAGCTAGGGGTAGCGTTACACTCCTAGAGTGGAAAACCTCCCCAACTTAATTCATCATCAAAATATAATTGTCGTGTTTCGCGTACGCCAAGACGAGCCGCCAGTGGAAGTTGTTTATAGTACGGTCTTGCGTCCGGTGCAAAGGAACGTGGGACCACCACATGCGTGGTGTTACGACGTTAACTGAACGTATCTCCGCAATAGTGATGCAAGTTAAAATTTGTACTTTGAAGAAATAGGTAAAATTGCAAACAAATAACTTTTTTTAGACTGGAGATTATTGCACCCATATTTACATGCATGCGTGCACATGTTTTTTACACGTGTATGTAAAGTAGGTCTATTTTAACAGTCTTCTACAGACTTCTCTCGAAAGCGACGCAATTTGGTCAACATCGTTATCGCAGAGAGGCATTCAATTGTACTATATATTGCCCAGAACCTCTCTATTTTCTTACCGTTGGATCACAGGCGGGTGCGCGCCATGTCTTCCGGCAAAACTCGCACGCTGCGAAGGCAGTGCCTTTTGCTGGACCCTCCTTGATCAAGCACGCCGGGCAATCAGAGAACACAGAAAAGAAAGGGGGACACCAACAACATTGTCTTCAATCGCAGAAGCCTAACGACGAGACGCGCGCAGTCTAAATACACGGGCGCAATCCCAACATTAACTGAAGCCCGAGGGGAAAGGCGCCAACCTCGGCAATTTCTACTGCTCAACCTCCGAGGAGGATCCAGTGCTCCCCAATCACATTATCGACCACAGGATTAAAGAGTTGCCGCCCTGAATGAGATTGCTCCGTCGTAGCCCAGCTGCTCTCTCTCTCTACTGCACAGGAAGAAAAAAAAAAGAAGAAGAAACAAAAAACAGAACGAAGGAAACGATTCTGCGGTCTGCATGGTCTTCATCTATAACCCTTTCTCGCTTCAAAGGTCATTTCTGGTATAAATGGGAGCCACTATCGGGGATATCGACATCGGGAATGCGGCGATTCGAATCGATTTAAACGTATAGTCGCCAAGTCAACGATAGAAGGGCACCGCGCGGGGAGCCATTTATCCATGCGGTGCTATACACAGCGCGAAGTGAGTATCACCAAGCTTGGCATCTTGCGAAGCTCCAGCTTTCAGCATTTGTGTTTGTAATGGACGGGCCTCCTTCCTTCCTTATTATGTGTTTAGAGTGGTCAGCCAGACGGTATGGCTTGCTACTCAAACATGTAGCTACACCGCAGTCAGCCATTGTGCAACATTGGCACTGGTCAACGGAGATCTCGTATGAAAATCGGAGAGCATGTGATATTTCTTTGTGACGCCCTTTGACCAGACCAACCGCAAACGCTCTGTGACCGCACTTTTGAGTTGTTGCAGAGCACTGCCCCACAGGCTGGCTATCGCCATGGTGTTGCCCATCACATTTCATGCAGGCTACCGTCACTCATCTGAAGTGGCAGCAGGCATTGCGTGCTCACCCATTTGCAGTTTACTATAGACAGAAGAAGTTGCGTCAGGAACACTGGAGGTATATCTGAGTCCTAACATGCGTAAAGCCAAAGCCACAACAGAAGAGAATAAAAAGGGAAAGCGCTAGCAGAACTAAGTCACACAGAGGAAACATACGGTGTTCACAACACATCAAACGTGCGTACGTGTTTTACATAACTAGCGCATAGCCGCGACTGAAATCGTGAAAAGCGGCATCCGCGCGTGTGAGAGATTGTGCGATCTATAAACAGAGGCGGGAACTCAAATAAAACTGACAGTGCACACGATTCTTCCAAAAAAAGTTTTCGAAAACTCACAACCGACCCGCAACTTTAATGATCCACTTACATCTCTAGGAAATAAAAAAAAAAATTGCTCTCAGTGGAGCTCACGACGGACAGGAACCGTACTCATACAGACTACAGCGAAGGGGAGATTAAAAAAAAGATGGTGCCTTCGTTTTACGACACCGCGAGGGCAATACACAGTCCTGCCAGTGTCATGCAGTGTCTTTTCTCGAGTGGCGTAAAGCAAGTTTTTACGGCCTCGTATAACCTGCGGCCTGCACACCCCATCTCGTCCAACAGGCATCGCACAGTTAGGCCTCCTCACGCTCTGCACGTATAAGTGAAACGGTATTTACACGCTTTCACCGCCTTTGCCTGCGCGCTCGAAATAAACAGGAAGCAGACGGCTGTAGTAGTGCAGTGGGGAAAGAAACGTGACAACGTTTCGGATTAATTAACCCTCAATACAACAGTTTAGTCGCGACTCACCTTCCCATTTTTTTCTTCTGTTCGTCATCATATAAGGACATATAAGGACATATAAGGACATATAAGGACATTGTAGAAATATGCGTGGCTTCACAGAGACCGAGCGCAAACGGGACGACTCCCGATAAAAAGAAAAAACCAAAAGCTCAAGAAAAGGAGGGCAAAATATTGTCCCGAGAAATGGGCCCCTATAGAATACCACGCGCATCTGATACGTACGGAATGAAGCCATCCCACCTAAACGGCCGTTCGCACCCATCCCATCCCCTCCCATGGATCATGCATCAGACGGGAGGAAAACACAGGACGTATGCCGAGTGATGTTCAAGCACAAGTGCCGCGAATAGTTTTGTAGGGAAGACACGTACCAAGGGGGAGGGAATCTCAAAGAAAGTGAAATGACGTCGTGGAACGTGCTTCCGATGCAAGTACCTGTTGCCTCAGCAACGTGGTTCATTGACAGCATCTGTCGAGAGATACTAAGCTACGCGTGCACGCTGCCAGAAATTTAAAGGCAGAGAGGTGTAAGGTAAATCCCCAAGCAGCACAATGTACTGAAAGTAGAGTGCAATGGGGGTGGACGGGAAGGTGGAAGGCCTTGAACAGACTCGTGAAACTAAAGAACATTGATAAGACACATACCGTCCACCCCTATTGCACTCGACTTTCAGTACATTGTGCTGCTTGGGTCATGTTATCGTACGCGTTGCATACGAAGCGAACGGAAGCAGAAGTGGACATAGGGAAGGAAAAATGGCTAGGGACAGAAGGGCATTTGTGCTAGACAATGTTTCATGGAGATGTCCTATAATACCACAACGAAAAAAACGAACACTGGGCGATAGCTTTCGTTCAAGAACGTCCACAGATTGGAGAATCCCAGGACCTGCTTCGCGCCTGCAGCTCCATCAACGCGTGCATGACTAATGTACGATGCATTCGGAGAACCTCAGGACTCGAGTCGTGATAACGACACAAGGGCGCCCATCGTGTAGCTGCCACGAAACATGCACGAGAAGAAATGTTGAGGCCGCGTCTGACTGCAGTGACAAACTGCGCAGAATTCAAGAATTGCGAACAATTCTGCATACTTCTTAATAGGTGGTTGTAACAACATGCCAGCACGACAACGCAATGCTATCCACGAGGGAACCATTTTCGCCAACCAATTCATTTCACGTGAATCGGTCTTCTCGAAAAACCAACGAAAAAGACACTGACGGAGTAACTTCTACGATTTATGCAGACCTATATGGGTTTTTTTTTCTTTCTTTTTTTTTTTTTTTTGCAACTGATGCATTAGGGTGGTCATCCACAAAATGCAGAAAGCTGGATACGCCTTCAGTACGACAATTTCGAGTGAGAACTGTAGCGATGTAGAAAGTCTCGAAACGCAATCAAAACATCCCGTTTTCAAGCGCTTGCATGAAGCAATACAAGGTATAGATGTAATGTGCCCAAGGTACAAGAGCACAGGAAATAAGCAGCGTTGCAAATTGAAGGTCGAGTGTCTGTACCCTTTACTTCAGACGCATCATCGAGCCAAGAACATACAATAACACCGTCGGCCCATCAGCGTAGAAGCTTCAAGTGCTCACTTGCAACTTAACGTCTCACAAAGGAATCTCATGAGTTATACACTGAAAGCTTTCACAATCCTCACCCTAATGATGAAAAGCGCATCATATCTAATCGTTAAAAGAGCCAGAAGGCACGATCAGTCCACGCGCTATTCGGGAGATAGCCCACCCATTATCAAAGTAAACGCTGTTGTTAGGCATGTGCGAGTAATTATATTAAAACCGAATCCAATACGAAGCGAAGATGCATAGCCAAAGCAAATACGAAGCGCATAATCGAATTGAATGCGAAGCGAACAGTCGTATAACGGGACCGTACACACATGCAGCACACGTACGAATATAGATTAATTTATTGTGTTTTTGGTGCAACAACAGCAAGGGTCTGTACGGGGTTTTGGTGCGTTATGGCACAAGAGTAATTAAGGCAAAATAGTGCCAAGACACAGAGTCTGTAAGGATGTGGACATGTATAGAGCATGTATACGCGACAGATTCAAGCGGATCAGAATATGAAATATCGCTCACTTTCTTTTGTACCCTCTCTTTTGCCGTTTTCGGCCTTACGTGGGCATGCTTCCCCTTTGCTTTCCCTCTTTTTCCTTTACGCTTTCCTCTGCTTGAAACACTCGATCTCTTGCCTGTTTGTTTTTTCTCTTTGTTTCCGGCTCTATTGTTCCGTCCACAAACGCGTTTTGGAGTATCCAGTCCCGACTAGGTCGGGACTAGCATCCCCATATTTTTCTTTCGTTTCCAATCCCAAAGAAAGAAATCGGTTTGAAAGAAACGTCAATTCGACTCGAGATTCGGACACAGAATTCTGTTTTCATCCAATTCGGAAATCGAATCGTACACTGTATAGAATTCATTCGCTTCGGTATTCGAAAAATTCGAACATTCGCACATGCCTAGTTGTTGTCTACCCAGGCACAAGAACGATCTCACGATTCCTTTCCTCCAGTCACTTTCTTCGCCGCCTCAAACCGAGAAAACGCTGCCCACGGCGTCAAGCAACAGTACCAGAATGCTCCCATCCTTGAATGAAAAAACCCACACGTGCCCTCCGTACTACGAGACTCTGCTGGTGCCTACAGAAAGAGCCCACAGTGCGACCTTCTGGAAACCAACGGCTGCAAGATGAAAATAAAGCGGGAGGGAGGCCCCGGAAGTAGTGGAGATGAGGCCAACCGCTTACAGGAAATGACATCACACGCCCGGTAGCCCGGAGTTATATGGCGAAGACTCGCAGACGTGTTTGCTCTGCGGCAGACTTTGCGGCGGGAGTACATCCGAGATCTAGCGCACGATTTTATTTGCATGTCGTTATCTGCCAACAATGACCAAAGTCGTGCTATTTCGTCTCGCATTGCGTCCCCCTCACAATTGCAGTGAAAGTAAGGCACAGACTATGCGACGTGGCATCTCTCACGAATCAATAACCCAGAGACGTGGGACGAAACGCGTAGGCAATGTAGGTTGACGTGGCAAGCGGCGCGTGACGCACTGACTTTTTAAGGCGGAGAGTTCCGCCTTGCATACGGTAAATTTCAGTCGCGCGTCGCTGAAGGGGATATATGACGGCTTAATGTTCGCTAAAGTGTATTAAGAGAAATATAGAGATAATGGCTCCCACAATCGAGGGACTGGTCACTTCTAACCACTTGTATATGCCTTGTATGTGAAAGTAAATAAGTGCGCATGTGTACGCGTTAAGATTTGCCGTCGCATAATCAAATATCTTTCCAGGAATGCTCTCGACCGCTTCTGCGTCGCAAGAGAAGGGGGTTCCAATGCTGTGAGAAATAGGCGCTAAAGAGCTCGATCCCGACAATAGTGGGTTCGCGAGCGATGCAGGATCATACATACGTTCAAACGGCGAAGTATACTGAAATTGGCTGACAAAAAATAAACAAAGGATGAACGGAGAACGTACACGTTCTCCGTACATCCTTTGTGCATTTTTTGCCTGCAAACATCTGCTAACAGGGGCCAATTTCTTTTATCTGGTGGTTTGGCACCGAAACACCAACACTTTCCTCCTTTCCTTTTTTGTTTCTTCAATAAACATATCTCCCCCACAACAGTCGACTACCCACCGATGGCTGGAGTCCAACTGCATGGACCCCCACTAGAAAAGCGCAGAATGCAGGCCCGTCTGAAACACCTCCGAGATATTTATCTTCATTTATCTGGTATTCCGCGTTAACAATTACCCAGTTATCTCCTAACTTTATCTTTTTTTGCCTAGTAGACCGTACGCTTAAAATTACTCGTTACAATTTTCGAACATCCGTTTTTTTGTTTAATGCTTATTTTGTCTAAACAATACCTCCATAAACAAATATTCCACGTGACAGTGTCCTCTTGTTCTACAGTGATACCATCTCGAATGTTTTAAGTGATTCTCTTTTTGCATGACCAACGCCAACCCCAGTCGGGAACACGATTTTCACTTCTGTATCCCTCTCTGCCGCCAGAGATATCGACTAACCGGAGCCCGACCGTTTCGCGTAGCCAGGCACGCCAACACCAGAGCCAAAGAGCGCCCCTAGCAATTGCCTCCCTGGCTGCACTGGAAGCACGCACGACCGCCAAACGATGGCTTCCAAACTAAACGAGTCTGGTACCAGAGTAGGTGAAGATGGGCACGCAAGAGCTTCAAACGAGATTCCAGGAAACGCCGCACCATACTTGCTGCCAAGCTGTTCCGGTCACCCTGGGCCACGTACGCGTATGTGAGTAATGTATGGGCCGTGTTCATGTACATATCGATCGCAGGACGCAAGCTTCCACTGCTGCCGCAGGGGTTAGCGACCGAGAATTTGATGATTGCATCTTTTGTTTCGCAGCGACACTTATTTGTCAAGGGACAAAGATGCACTGCCCCCATCCTGGGCAACTTAGAACAAAGGGACATTAACGTTAATGCGCGCATTAAAGAACACTAATGTAAGAGTAAACATTATATTACTTTATTTTTGTTTTGAAGCACTTTTCAGAGAAAAGTAACACCACGACGCTCTCGTGCACTCAGTCGTTCTGCGAGAAGTTAGATATTGATTGGTAAAATAAAATAAAAATTACCGTGCGGTTAAGATTGTGTAACGCGAATTTCAACGGTAGCTGTTGTGTTGACTTCTATAAAGGGTGTTCAAAATTAAGCTTTCACGTGCGCTACGCAAACACAGTGATGACAGGACACCGGATGATAACTTTACGCTACTTGTGTAAGAAGCAGGTGCTGCTAATTATGAAGCACCTGTTTCTTACTCAAGGAACAGAAAAAAATAGCACCAGTTTTCTTTTGTTCACCTATTTATAAAGTGCTAGTGAAAGCTTAATTTTGAACACCCTGCATATGACACATATATGCGCAACTATATACTGCCTTGTGATCTATGGAGTGAGTGGTGATGTGTAGCGCTGGGATTAGTGGGATAAAAATACAAAAATCGGGATAGGAAGCGCTGAAAAATCAGGACACTTCCCGGGACAACGTCAAACCTGCTTTTATAAGCTTTAGATTATTTTGTATTACAGAAACCGACAGTTGACAGACAGAAAGAGGCAGAGAAGAAGAGAAAAAGAGGGTTGTTTGTAAGGAAAAAAAACGAGGCGAAATTGAACTCTGTTTTGTGATCCAACCACAGCGATTTCCCGATACCTTCCCGTTAACAGCTACCGCTGTAAAAAATAGAGATGTTAGTCCTAAGCTACTCGGACTGGATACTTCAGGAAGCCTTATTTAGAGCTCATTCTGCCAGAAGAAATGCAGCATCAACTATAAAGTTGATCCATCGGATCCTTGGCAATAATTGGCGTGTGAAATTTGTAATGTTCCGTGCTTTCATTTCTCAGACTACCGCCTTTGAACTTGGCAAGTTAATTGATGGTGGTCTTTACGTGGTATTGATAGTGGTGGGGAGGGGCGTCGCCCTCAATCGGAAACGCAACACATGACGCAGTAGGCATTAAATGGCTTCGAAAAGTGATCAAGGTGAACGGGTCCCATTCGGCAGCTCATTAACCATACGAGGATAACTTTGGAACGTCCCTGATGCTTCGGTTTCCACAAGAGACGCTCCGTCAGTGAAATGTAAAGAAAATCATTTCGTGTCCCCCTACAGTAGTGTTCCTCAAACTTTTCCAGTACGTGACCCCTTTGAGTAGTACCAAACCTATCATGACCCCCCCACCTTTATAAGCCTTCAGAAAATTTACTTTTTTTTCGCTGACTGAGATACATTTACATTGTAATTTACTTAAAAGATATTAACCACAGAGAGAGCTACCACAAAATGCTTAATGTCTTTTAACAAGAATTGATTTAATCACGTATATTAATGAGAAGCATGTATTTGCCTTCTTGATACTACCAAATCAATACGTTAGTCTGCATGTGTGGCTCAAGGCATATCGTATGTCTGCTTGGACCCTCCATGACTCCTAGAAAAAGGCTCGTGATCCATTTGGGAGTCATGACCAGAGGTGGGCGTTTGTCCTCACTAGCCTCGCCCTCACCTCAATTTTCTGGGAGAAAAATTTTCCTCACCTCACCTCAATTTTGTATTGAAAATTTTCCCTCACCTCAAAGAAATTTGAGACTTTTCCTCACTCACCTCAATTTTTTTTAAATTTTCCTCACCTCAATTTTTTTCGAACTTGTCCTCACATAACCTCACTTCAATTTTTTAAAGCTATTTGTGTATTCGATGTGAAGATTGTGTATTCGATGCGCGTTGGCTTTGATTGACTGCCAATGTAAATGCATATACCTCAAGCGTGAATGCATACAGGGTGCGGCACGAAACGTGTCACTTGACCACTTTTGACATTTATTTTGTCAAATACAAATAGTTTCATCAATTTGCCATTGAAATACATTTTCGAAATTGAACTCATGAAATTGCTTAGTCAATGTAACGTTCTTTTTTTTCTTGGAGGATTTGGCCTAGTCAATCACAGCAAACGATTCGTGGAACGATTGTTATACCCGTAAAAGTTGCGCGGAAATTGAGGTTCAGTTGCGGGTATGCGAATGACGCGCAGAGTCGAGCGTCAGATCAGCGGCGAGACAGCAAGGCAGTCCCCGCCCAGATGATAGACAGAAGCTGCGGAAAGAAGGAAAGACATCCCGTGTACGCGCGGGAAAAGTTTTCATAAAATGCGCATTCATAAATTTTTCCTCGCCTCGCCTCAAAAGATTATTCCATAGTTTTCCTCACCTCAAAAACATTTAAAAAATTTCCTCACCTCAAAAACATTGAGATTTTCCTCACCTCAATTTTTTTGAAAATTTTCCTCACCTCAAACATTACCAGAAAAATTGGCCCTACCTCACCTCAAATATCGTGAGGTGAGGGTGAGGAAACCCTCACCCTCGCACGCCCTCGTGAGGGTGCCCACCTCTGGTCATGACCCGCAGTTTGAGAAACACTGCCCTACAGCGAAAGATTGCTCATTCTTAAGGCAAATACTTTCCTGGACCTGGTATCCTAGATAAGATGAAAGTGAAAGTCGACAGTGGTTCCAGGGCCCCCTCACCAATTCGACATGCAGCTGCACCAACGGCGAAAAATATCTCTGGAAGGCCTAATGGGCGGGAACACTTTCAATTTCCTCATGTTCTACGTGGCTTGAACAAGCGTCAGTAGCGAGTTTTAGGAAATAGTAAGCGCCCTCCGACTCCGTATATCGCTGTCCGCCAATGAGATATCAGCAAAGTAATGAAAGTCACTCCAATGGAATCCGGCGATTGGCGTAATATGTTTTCAGAAACGTTATTGTGTGAAAGTTTTCCTGTAACTCCCTAGTATGACAGTAGGAGGTGAATGAAGACAAATGCAGCGAGTCACTTCGGACAGCGATGGAGACAAAACGCGTACAAAAAGGATATATGTTTATGGTAAACAGGCCTGAACACTGCGCGAAAGCTGAAGACAACCCAACAAGACTAAGTTTTCCTTCAGCTTGCCCGCACATATGCCGTTCGATCGAAAATTGTGTGTTTTTTTTTTGTTTGTTTGTAATTTTGTAACCAGCACAATATCTTAGAGCCCAGCCTAGGTCAGCACATCAGACCATCGTGAACGCCCACGACCTGTGTCTTGCCCATGAATTTTATTATTTTATTGATTTATTTTTCAGTTATGAGCATGCGTTGGAGTTGCACACCAGAGATCGGAAATCGGGCTGTTCGGAAGGTAATTTTAAAACTGCAGAAAACGGTTACGTTACCGAAGCAAATAGCTACACTTGGAACGGGACACACGTTATATGCACATACAGATATACAGCGTATGCACTACACATGCATGTGGATCTTCGTACCAAGCAGAACTCACCTTCATACCCTACCCTGTGCCGCTTCTGGGCTTACGAGTACAGCTTCGCAACTGTTCCAATATAAGGCAAACGTTTGACTTTATTCCAATATAATCGGCTTGGAGGAGACGCCGCGTCGATTCGAAATTTGAATACTAAATTCAATATTCGATTCGGAGTTCAAATAGAATATGAAATCGCTCGTCTCAATGCTGGAATATTCAAAATATTGGCACTTCCCCTAATCGCAAAATACTGCGGCTCAGAACACCGAGCAATGGTAGCAGCAGGACGCTGCGCCTTCACAGCTTGAGATTTGCTTGATGCGCGGACGACGGGCCAGCGCAGCGTGGCGAACACGTCAATATATTCTTAGCGCGGTGAAGAGTATTTGTAAACCCTTGTGTTTTCGGCATTTGTTAGTTTAAATGGGGGAAGGGGCCAAAATCGGGCTTTATTTCATGGGCTCTATAATCGGGCGATATCGGGTGGAAGCAGGAGACTTTCCGGTGAACAAAAAAAATTCACGCGTTTTAGATGAACACAAGATGCCGAGCGACTGTACTGAATGCACAATGTGGCGGCTGAACTTGCACTTTAGGAAGTTCATTTCTGGGTTTCACACTATGTGACGATGATGGAAATCAAGAGTAAAAACGGGTCTTACGTGGTTCTACCCTAAAACACAAGGCTCCGATTGACAAAACAGAAGAACGAGAAATGTGCCACCACATAAAAAAATTAAGTCACCGTTCATTCCGTAGTACGGAACAGAGTGCAGCAAGCTTTATAAAGTGGGAGAGTGCGGCGCTCTAATTTTATGCGAAGAAAAAGGCATATATCTTACGCCGCCTACTGAAGAGCGTTTTCGATAGCATGTGGAAGCAAAGGAGACCTCGTCACCGTCTGGCGTTTTATGTGAACCTATTATGACAGATGGGACGAATCCAAAATTTTTCATATCCGAATCAGTCAGAATCTAAGGAAGATTCTACGAATTCACGAATCGTACGAATCTCGAATCTTGCGAATCCTTTCTTTAAAAAGAGTATAAAAGGCCAGGAAAAAAAAAACTTCTAGTGAAAAGTGTTTTGAAGCAAAATATGATATCTTTGCTCAATAAAAAACACGTTAAATAATGCTTCAGTTTCAGGTGAAAATATACCCATATACTACTTTTACTTAACATGTTCATCGACTACAAGAAATGCACAAATTCGAGTCTGAATTAAGCAACAATCCAAAGCAAAACCAGAATATGAACAAACAAACATGAAAACACCTGTCGGCCAATGAAAGAGGCGAAAATCTGAAAAAGAAAAACGTGGTTGGTGGATTCGAAAGAATCGGCGATTGGCCGTTTTGGGCACTGGGATTCGGATTCCCGAATCCCTGCCTAGGATTCGTGGATTCGGTTGGCCCATCCCTAATTATTATGTAACTTATATGTATTTATTGCCATACGTTTGTGAGTTGATATGGGTTAAGGAGTAAACAGCACCTCACGCACGGCAGGCACTCTGTAACAAACGCGAAGAAACACGGACGGACAGAGGTTTGTTGTCCTCGCGTGTGTTACCATGTTATTTAACAAACACGCTCTACATCTTCTCACAGTTCCGGCAGGTACTTCGTACGTTATGTTATGGGAGATAACATGAAATGATACGGCATAGTTTGAAGTGACAAGTATCGAGACTGGAGGCGTGCGATAACCGGCATCGATATCACGACGTCTGAACATGGACGAAGGGGAGCCAAGAATGCACACGACGCACTTAAGCTGCATTATCATTCGGAACAGTATCACTAGGGTGTATGAGAGTGTCACTGTGATTGACGTGTTTGATTGACGCATGACTTCGAGATTATGTTCACCCCGGTTCACGTTGCACACATCTTACGACGCGCCGTTTTCGTGATAAGTTAGCCCGTAGCTTTGCGATGCCGTAGCACCATACTTAGACTTTTTCTTGTTCCTACGACTTTTCAGATATCTGCGTTTTCGCTTTTCTAGAAATTTTAAGCCAGCACGCGAGAGAATGGAGAAATAGACAACATAGGGGAAATATACGTCGATGATATCATGTTTTTTTGTTTTGTTTTTTATCTTAGAGACACTTACACATGTTAACAGTATATGGTACAACTGTGACAAAATGTTCAGCTGCAGAGCATGCTGAACGCGACCCAAACCGGATTGTTCCAGTTTGAGAGTCAGAGGCTTGTTGACGAGAACAGCACGGTACACGGCAGACAGAGTTATGAGAGAAAATTTTCTTTAAAGGTATATATATATACACGCAAAGACGCAAGAACGTTAAAAATCAAACGTGCAACGTGACAATCGCACACACCGTCGAAGAACAGACACACATGTGACAACAAAAAAAAAAAAAAAAAAAAAAAAACAAAGAAACGCTAGTTCCGTTGGTAAGAAGTTTTCGAGCAGAGTTCAACGTCGAAGAGGTCTCCTCTTAAGTTTACCGACTTCTGCGATTAACAGCCACAGATAGCGAGAGCACGGCTACTTTGAAGAGCAGATGCCCCGGTGCTGAACTTCCGTTTCAGCCCCCACGCACGTCTGCCAGCACTTAGAAGGCACTCACGACTTCTAACAACAGCTAGGCTTAGTTTAGCACGTTCGAAGATACCAAAAACGTGGCATTTGTTGTTTGAGGTGCGCTTTTCGAAAAAGAAACACACAGATCGATAAGCCAGGAAATTTAGGCTTAACGCCGAGCAGACTGAAAACGAAATTCAGAATAAACGGGCGAATACAAGACCTGACCGCTTCCACGGAATGCGCGTGTGGGTCAGTAACAAAGGCAAAGAATGCCATGAAAAGAGCCGTCCGTCAAAGGTAACTATCGTTTGTAACAAAACACGGAGCGTCGGAACCGCGGGCCAAAGCGTCCTTTATGGGAAAATCGGCACCCGCGGCAATGGGAAGGTAGGCCGTTCCCTCAGGGCGCTCCGCTGACAGGAAAAATTAAAGAAAGCCCATAGATGTTTGAAAAGACTGTCTTTCTGGGTACAAACAAGGCCACCTACAAAGCATGTTTGATAAGCTAGTCCCACATGCACACAGGAAACGAACCATAAAACTACATCGACGCAACACAAGTCAATTGCAAAGCAGTTGCACTTAACACGTAAAAGTAAATATATTTTTCATTTCGCTCTTAAAACTGTCGGAACTAGAGAAAAATTAGTGTTTCCGCTATATCCTTTCGGCGGCTCCGGTCACTAACCTTGGTACTGAAAACAAGGGATGCTCACGCGCAGCTGTTGCTCTTGGAGCACTAATTTCAAGCTCGAAAGCGCTGGTGGACTTTCGGCACTTTGGAACACCGACTTGCATAGGACTAAATGTAAAATATCGGTGTGTAGGATACTTGTGGGCGAGATTACCTTTTCCGCCGAGAGTAGTACTCCATTGAGGGCGAGCAGCAGGGCAAGCAACGTTGGATTCCACATTCCTCCCGCGTAGCTGTGCGAATAATCCCGGCAAGAGGACGCTAAAAGTTTCCTAGCGTTGAGGAGGCTATAAACAAAAGACTCCTAAAAGTTGGGTATCCACCACAGCTGCCTTCTACCATAAACAAGGCTCACACCACACGCACAAGCAACCAACAACTACTTGAGCACCATAGCCGTCACTTGTATCTCAGCCGCGCCAACGAAGAGGCCTAGCCGCTATTTACATACGGAGAGACGCCTCGACCAACCGGAAACGTTCGCCAGCGCGCCAGCGACATCTGACGAAGGGAGTGTTAAACTTGCACTTTGTTGCTCGGTGACTTGTGTTCATTGCGCTAAGCTTAGCCAGTTTAGGAGCAGCACTAAGAAGCTGATGAATCCCGTCAATGTCCACGGAGGGCACAAACAGTACAAAAATCCAACACTGAAGCTCACACAAGATTTCTTGTAGCAGACAACATTTCTTCAGGTTTGCTTTTTGTACTGTTTTTTGTATCTTATTAATATCCGGAGAAAGAAGTAACCTACCTCGGGCTACTCCTTCTTAGCCATATTAGTTGCGAATAGAAACTTGTAACGATGAACATAACAACAGAATGCAGTGCAGATGCGATGCTGTCTCGCATCTGTCTTTCCCGTCAAACGGAGGGTACTGTTACCCTATTGTCGTAACTGTAGTTCTGTTGAGGTTGTGTAACGCGCCAGTCGTTCAAGTTGGGACCTTCTGTGGGTAGGGTGCGCTTTGCAATGATATGATTGATATCACGACTTCTGCTTCATATTAGCAAATAGACCAAAACATAAGCCCACCGTAAAATAAATGGAATAATAAATACTCACAAAAGTAACTCGCTGTTTTCAATATATACTGTCAAGTTACAATTTGTGAAATCTACTGCCAAACAAATTCAGACAAAATGGGGATGAAAGGATATGCTGGCATGGACGATCTCCTTTTTCTGCCATATCTTCTTGGTAGACGCTTTCCTCCTCGCTAGATGTATGTAAATGTAAGTGGCATAACAAAAGACACACACAGACGAAGTTCATCATCTTCTCGTCCTTCCATCATTACTTATTTGTTGTTGTTGTTCGTCCTCCCTGTTTGTCTCTCGCTAACAAAATACAACAAAAGCAAATGAAGTGTCTTCGAAGTAACTTACGAAATTAATACAGACAGACTACTCCCAAAAAGTATTTAAGTTTAAATTAAGTTTAAGTATTAAATACTCACTTCTAACATAAAACGACTTGTAAGATACCGAGCTACTCCCAAAAGCATTTCAGATAGAATAACTTGAGTTGGGTATCTAATAAGTTAGGTACAAGAACTCTCGACTTCATGCACGTTAAGAGCACTTCACTGCATTACAAGAGAGTATGGTGGGGGTGCCTGCGTTAGGGACGGAACAGTAATTATACTCCTTTACGCCGTGCAAAGGTGAAACCGGCAAGTGCAAGCACTGCTTTTATTTGCTGCCAGTCAGATAAGTTATATAGTTACGGCTAGTATCGTTATTATGGCGTCTTATATAGTAGCCTAACTACAGTGGTTCGGCATGATTGCATAAGCGGGTACTATACCGTAGACATACTTTTTCAAAGCTGTCCCAAAACAGCCACCAGAACCACTGTTTTTGCACTTTGGAGTCAAGACGGAGCATGTGAGCCTCTGAATGATAACTATATCAGAAAAGCCTTCCAACGTATGATCGGTGGCGCACGTCGATAACATTTTTTTTTTAATTATTATTCGAATAGGTATGAAAATTTCCCTTACCTAATAAGAATAGGAAAAATCTTTTTAGGAGCAGTACTACTAGCAATACTGCCCCGCGACCGTCCGGCATTATTCCAAGACACGATCCACGAAGGCAGATCGCGTTAACAAACGTGCTCTCACCCTTTTGCCCCCTCCACCACGTACGCGGATTTGAAGCGAGACCAGAACAAGGGCATCGGAAATAGATTAGGATTATCGACGCAGCGACTTGCTATACTGAATCGACAGCATGTCATTTGTATTCCTTTTCGATGACAATGGTGGAATACTTAAGGTTCGAAGAAGTCGCCCGCTTACACTACAAGTTTAATCACGGAAGAAAGGGGATGCTACTCGTATAAATTATGGTTCGTAACATTTTCAGTGAAAAGACTCCAAGACTTTCATCCTGGAGCGAAACTTCCATGCTGCAGATGAATGTTCGCGTTTGCTTCGAACCAAGCGTTTGTGCATATACGTAACGGAATAAGACGAACTAAAGTTCCTATCTATATAAGTGCTATAACACGAATCATTCTCAGTGTCGGGTTAACTAGAGCCACTTGCCAAGTCACCGGGCTTGAACTCCGGCATAACGTCTAGAGACTTCCACAATATTTGGAGTCTACCAGAGCTGAGTAATAATGAGGATACATGTGCTTATACCGTCAAAGGGAAATTAGGGACACCATTACACGTCCTGTGTCTTTACCGAAAGCGCCTCACTGTAGTCTTTATCTCAAGGACAAGGATAAGCACTTGTTGGCATATGTCTAGCTCGTAGCCAGGGGGAGTGAGGGGCGTAGAGATGAGTGCGGGTATGAAAATTCGTACCCGCAACCGCGGGTACGAATTTTACGAATACACGAACCGCGGGCACACGCGGGGGCACAATCCGCATCCGCATCCGCAGCAATGTCATTGGCTTAACCCGCATCCGTACCCGCACATCCCGACGCCTATCCGCATACCCGCCGATATACCCACAGCCCAATGCGTACGCATATTTCTGTTATGCCACATGATCGTGACAGCACGAAATGATTTATTGATGCTGAGGACAATGTCCGTTAGCACGCCACTTTTCCAACTCTTACGCAGTGGCCACTGCTGACATGGTTGCCAGCTTACTGATGCGAAGTGTACCAGTCTTGGTGTCGAAAGATAGCCAAAGTTAACCCTATGTGGCAAGCAACAACAACAAATTTATTTTGAGATGATGAATTGGATATAGAACGTCCTTGAAAGTATTTTGAGCTAAGTATGAGAGAACTGATGTTCTGAGGCTGGAACAACATAGAAAGGACAAATACATACAAGGACTCAAATTGCCTAAGAAATTAACGATGAAAGATGGAATTCACTGAAAAGGTTAGCCCTGGCTAATCTTTTCAGTGACTTCCATCTTTCATTGTTGGGCCAAATGTTCGCCATGAATCGGGTCATACATAAAAATCTGACGGGTTGATTTTGCGCCTCCGGGTATACCCGCGTAATCCGCGGAGGTAGTGCGGGTCTACCTGCACCTTACCCGCAACCCGCGATGACACGGAAGTGTGTACCCGCAAATAACAAACTTGCGTGGGTACTCGCGGGTATCCCCGGGTATACCCGCACCGCACTCATCTTTAAGGGGGGGGTTCTGGGTGTTCAGCTCGCCCCCGAAATGGTACCTTTGCTGGTGTATTTGGGAGAGGGAAACGAATACTCCTCTCCCATTTTACATGGCAGAGGAGGTACCCATAGAACCCTCCCCCCGGAAATATTTTTCTGGCCACGCCACTGGGTGAGAAGTACAGGCAATGCTGCAATTGGAGCGTAGTCCTTAGGTTGTAGGTACGTAATATTATGCGGGCTACTTCTACAATATGACTTGCTTTTTGAGAAATAACGGGCTAAACATGCGTTCCTCACCAAAACCAACGGAACCGTCGATCGACGTCCTGCGGAACGGCGCAACCCTCCGCGTTCTCGCACGGTACCTTGCTCGACACCCTCTTCACTACCTTCGCCACGTCCATGGCCACGTCGATGAAGGCTGCCCAGACTCTGACTTCAGTCGTACTACCGTACGCCTAAAAGGGCCCGTCCCTTCACAGTTCTCCCTGCCCTTGCACGCCCCGGCGATGTGGACGCTTGATAGACCCGAGGTCTGTGCCAGTATCCCGGGCCTTCAAAGGAAGAACGTGCCTGTGGCAGTAGCCCGCCAGCTCGTGCTCGAGCATCTCAGTTCGGCCTATCCGCAGAACCGTGCAATATAGACTTGTAGCAGCCTCAGCGGTGCTATCATCATCCTCGTTCATCATCTCGCGCCCGCGTAGCCGCGGAAAATAAATCAGTTGGGCTCTCGCCGTCGAACCAGCCGGTTCTCTTTGTCTCTCCTTGAGTTCCAACAACTGGTGACCCGAACGTTCCGTGACCGAACATTCTAGAACCTTGGCCCGTGCTCCGCCATGCCTCTCGGGGACCCGCAAGTCAGCTATGCTCCATCCCCGATGTCTTCACTGGCTGCCGTCGCCGTGAAGCTGCCCTTATGGTATTTCGGCCGCGACCCAGCTGTCTGGTTTCTCTAAGCTGAGGCGCAATTTAACTTGGCTGGCATAACCTCACAACACACCAAGTTTTACCATGTCATTTCTGCCCTTACTCCCTCTGCTGCGAATGAAGTCTACTACAGCGGCGCCCTTCTACGTCTCGCAGGAAAACCGTGACCTCGCCCTCCGACTTCCCTACACAGTGTCCTCCACGGATGCGGAGGTGCTCGGTCTGCTCACCGCTCGGTGGCATATCGCAGTATCTGTGCCTGATGCGTGGGTCGTCCTCACAGACAGCAAGGCGTCTTTGGCACTCCGTTCAGCATACCACCAGAGCCTCGTGAGTGATCTGCGTACCATGGTACTTCAAGAGTACGCCCACCTCTCCTCGGTCGGCCACCGTATCTGCCTTCAGTGGGTACCCGCGCATATAGGGCCACACGGAAACACGTGTGCTGAAGCGCCGCGCTTGATGCGGCCACTCCAGTTCCCCTACTGCCGCTCCCGGTGTCTGCGTCTTGCCTGCTAGTACTACGTCACTGCGGCGACGGCACATGCAGGTTTCTTGTAGACGCCATCCGACCTCATGCATTCCTGCAGTTCATCGACCCCTCACTGGAGTTTGTCATCGGCTGCCGCAGTACTTGCGAAGAAGGGTCTTCTACATCGTGTTCGGTTGAACGTTGCCCTCACCTGTTCACTCCTGTTCAAAATGGGCCGCGTCCCATCTCCTACTTGTCCCTGCTGCACCGTAGAAGACGATATCTCCTATCAGCTCCTCCACTAGTTGTCAGCGTCACCTCCATCATCGGGCCGTGCTCTGGCAACGCCTTTCAGAGCTTGGGTGCACGGACGTTTCCCCCGCAACACTCCTTGGCCCCCCGCAGCGAGCTACCAAGTGGAGTGTCACTAAGGCGGTGCTCCGCTTTCTCAGTGATACTGGCCTCCGGGGCTCCCTGTGAGCCGGGTTTCTTTTTATTTATTTTTATTTGCTTTATTGAGGGAATAACAAGCCGGCGTGCTGCATGGATGACCTTTCCCTTTTATCTTTCCTTTTTTTCTGCCAATAAACCCCCCCCCCAACGGATTTGTCACAGACGCAATGCATTAAACAGGCATCAGAGGGACTTGTTTGACAGGCGAAGTTTTTCTGAGGGTGTTCCTATAAGCATGGTGTGGGTGGGTGGGTGGGTGGGTGGGGGGATACGTTTATTAAAAAAGGGAAAGAGGAAGATTCGAGGTGGTATGGTGGTAATGACTTCATAAATGACTTGGTGATGCACGGGTCAGCACCCGATGCCTTTTCTCATGTTGAAGGAAACTCACCCCGCCTTCAGAAGAACTGCATACGTTGTTATATTGTGGAGCACCGTTGAAGTCAATAACAATTTGAAATGGTTTCAACTTTTTAACTTCATATTACAACACGTCGAAACACGTTCGCAACCCATGAAACCGATACCACTATATTTATATTCCGCATCGGCCGACAATGCATTTGGCTAATTTTGTTTTCGCCCCAAAAATTCGTAGATTATATTAAATAAACGAATTTTAAAGATCAACGCTGCTTCCACAGGTGCAGAGGCTCCGGTGACGTAACGTCACTCACTAACCGGAGGAGTGAGAGGGCGGCGGGAGGAGGCTGGTCTTGCTCAACGACCCCTCTAACACTTTGCTCTCCCCAACGAGCTCACGTATCCGCTACGCATCTCCAACCTTCATCTTCCGTCCTCCATCTCTCTTTCCTTCTTTTTTCTTTTTTACTATAGTCGTGACGACGCCCACTTCTGTGTGGCAAACAACGGCGAGATGGTCCTGCCATTACCCTCCCCCCCTCCTTCTCCAGAGAGGGATTTCGGCATACTCTCAACGTCCAGCGTCAGCTCTTGCCATGTATTCCGTCGAATAACAGTCACACTATGCCACTATTTCTCGTGGGATTCTCGACACCGTGGTCAGTGGTCCAAGAGGAATAAAACGGCACTATAGTTTCGAAATCGACTGGAACGGATGCGACAGTCCCTTTAATGAAGTAGAACATTGATTTCCCACCAGACAGATTTCACCATTGCTGCAGATTGCTCCTGCTTAACCTGTCAGCGAGTTTAAGAGCTATCAGCCACTCCACTACCTCGGCCAACGAAAACATAGTAAACCATTGGTACGGTCGAACCTCGTTAATTCGAACTCCACGGGAACCGTACTTTTGTTCGAATAAAGCGGACTTTGAAGTAGCGGGAGGCGAACTGAATAACGGCAGTAAGTGCGGGATGAACGGGCAAATCACGTCAGACGCGTTGCAGCCTGCGAGGCTAAGCCTCTCTGGCCCCATGAAAGCCGATGCACTTGTCTGTATAGGATTCAACACTAAAGATCGAATTGCAGAACCATTCAGACACAAAGCCTCGTAGTCAGACGACAAAAACATACACAAGAATCTCTCAAATTTGGTTCTTCCTTACTTAGCTGGTTCTTTAGCTCCCTTCATTTATTGTCGTTGTTGTTGGTTCTTTAGCAAAAATACACGTTGTTATGTTCTCTCTAGGACTTATTTCATACACTTTTCGCGCATAAAGACGCGTATAAAGCTTCGCCTTCAATTGCTGAGTATGAGTAGCATTTTCGTCGTGCAGTGTTAGTATTCATGGCGAACGGGCATGATTTGGTGCGCGTGTATTTTTTCATAATTTTCTGTATCCCAGCTGTTTGTATCATCTTTGGTTTGCTTGAAAGCTTTAGGGAATAGCAAGCCCACATCGTGGCTATAACCTTTCCGTTCTCTTTTTTTTTACTTTGCATTAAACATATCCCATATCCCCCCCCCCCCCCCCCCCCCCCCCCGCGTGTACTCTTGGTGCGCGCGTACTCTCCGAAGCTCTTTAAGGCAATTATTTGCGTTAAGTGTGACGAAAGTCTTTCGGAATTTCGAATTGATCATCCATGAAGGCTTGCGGCCTCGCATCAATACAGAGTGTAGTATTAGTGTAGTATTAGTATTAGTGTAGTATTAGCCAACTTCTTTGCATTGCTTTCTTTTTTACACGTTCCCCACCCCGTCCTGCGTAACATCGCCGGTTGATATTGTAAGCGCGTCCTTATTATACCACGCACTTTGCGCCAGCTTATGTGAAGAGAGAAGAATTTCTTGTGCAACGATGTCCGCATCGGATGCATGGATGGATCGGATTATCAGGAAAACATGCACAGGAAAAAGTCACTCATTGCGGACTGAGCCCTGCTACTTGTGCGTCATACATGCGCACACCCACGCACAAAAGTGTGGGAAGCATACTAACAGGAATAACAAAATATATCTCTAAGAACATAATGAATCAGCGCCGAAGGGAAAAGCGGTGCAGGTGGCGAAGTAACGTATCGTGTTTTGAGTTTGAGTTGAGTTCGAGCTTGATTATTGGCATGAGCGGAAATATGTCTAACCCGATTTTGCTTGCATGCTTGCAGGTGAGAAACAGTTACTATAATATTACAAGTAGCTATAGGTGTTTGATCGTCTTGCCATGCCCCCGCTACCTGTCTAAGATGTGTTACGACTGTCTGCATTTACTTAAGCTGTTATTGTATATGTCTAGAGATGTCGAAACAAACCCTGGACCTGCAGTCGAAGAGACACTGGTAGAGATTGGACAAGGTCAGATAAAACAAGACTCAGTTTTGGACACTATAAAGCAGAACCAAAAGGAAATCGATCAAGGCCTCGCAAACATAGAATCAAAGGTATCCGACATCTACAAACTACGTGCATCGATATCTTCGCATGAGCAGTTGATTGCTGATCTAAGGTCACAAATAACTAACCTGACAAGGAAACTGGACGACTTGGAAAACGGGTCTAGGCGATATAACCTTATCGTTAGGGGATTAGCAGAACTGCCCGGGGAGGACACTCGGCAGGTGCTACAGGACCGTATTTTTGAAACAATGGGGGTTACTACCATTGAACGAGCTCACAGAATTGATACTAGGAACGCGGAACACAGTCAACCAGTGATGGTTCGTTTATATGATTTCAACGAAAAGAGTCTCATTCTAAGGAATTCCAGTCGACTTAAGGAAACAGGAATTTCCGTCACCGAAGACTTTTCTTTTATCGTTCGGCAGTTGCGCAAAAAACTCTGGGATAGTGCTGCTGGAAATCGTGCCGAGGGAGATAGAGTACAATTAATATACGATAAGCTGACAATGACTTATATATACTAAACAATGACATATATAGATGGGACGAAGAATCACAGACCAGAGTTTTACTGAGTGCGAAAAATAGTAACGCTATGGAGAGTGTCCCTAGTACAAGCTCTCAGTCGCAGAATCCCAAAAGGAATTTGCGTTCCAATTCGAAGCAAGTAAAATCAACTTCTAATTGACTTCGTGACCAGGGTCGCGAGTTCGCTCTTCTTTCGCTCAACGCTCGTAGTATTGTTAACAAAATAGATGAGTTGGAGTTCATTATATTGCAATACAATCCAGATGGCTGTTATCACCGAAACATGGCTAACAAAGGCGATACACGATCAAGAATTGCATGTGCCAGAATATAACATATCTTCCGGAAAGATAGGGAACAGAGGGGAGGTGGTGTTTGCATTCTGGTCAGAAGGGATATATATCATCCACAAGATTAGAAGGTATTGGCAGTATTGAGTCTGTTTGCTGCAAACTTGTTTTTGGAACTACGTCTCTTGTTATTGTTAGCATTTACCGCCCACCTGCTTCAGATGTTTCTTGTGTGAGGATCGTGTCAATGATTATTTGGCTTTGAACATAAAGCCCTCTCGGAATGTTGTAGTAACTGGCGACTTTAACTTACCCGGGATTAATTGGAACTCCTTATCATGTGGTGTATCGGAACGGAAAAGTTCTCAGCGTCTACTAGATCTTTGTATACTGCATGGTTTGACACAACTAGTTGATAAACCAACTAGAATATCCGGTGATAAACATTCAATTCTTGATCTCATATTTGTAACCAGAGCTTTGGCTGATTCGATCTGCTCCGTCGAAAAGGGTATATCCGACCATGAGATGATGGTACTTTAGACAACTATGAATTTTCGAAAAAGAACAATACCAGGAAAAGTGGTATCCGTGCTTAAGTTCAGTCAGGCACCAGATAACCAGATATTGCACTTTCTTGAAGATGACTTTGATTCATTTCAGCAGAGCTGTATATCGTTAGAAGAATCGGTTGACAATGTATGGCGACAATTTAAGGGCATTGTGCTCCAATGTCTTGAAAAAATTCCCAGGAATCGCAAACGAATTAACAAACGTAACCCTTGGATAAATAGAAAAACTATACATTTAGAACGTAGTATTTTACGTTATCGTAAAAAAGTTCGTGATAGAATCAACTATACAAGTCTGAGGTCTAAATTGAGCACCCTCTGCAGGTAATTAAAAATCGAACTCAGAAATGCAAAAAGTGAGTTCTTTACCACAACTTTAACAAATTTCATGAGAAACGAACCCTCTAAATTTTGGAAGCGGGTAACGGGAAAGAGCGGAGCAGAAATCAAGCTCCGCTCAGAAAACGAAATAATTGGCGACGCAAGCAGAGTGGCTTGCATCTTCAATAATTATTTCCATAGTGTTTTCACGAAGGAGAATAATCAGAGTACTAGCACGGTTGTGTCCGTGCAGAGTTGTATCTCGGATCCTTTATTTTCGGTAGAAGGTATTTTGAACCTTTTATTAAAACTCAATATAAAAAAGAGCTGTGGGCCAGATAACATATCTAACGAATTTTTTAGGCGTTATTCACGTTGGTGTGCCAGATATCTGCAGCTAATTTTTCAGAAGTCTTTTGAAACTGGTCAGATTCCGTTTGAGTGGAAAATTAGTAAAGTAGACCCAATTTTTAAAACGGGAGACCCATTGCTGCCTTTAACCATCGTCCTGTACCATTAACAAGCAATGCATGTAAGATCATGGAGCACGTGCTCGGTAAACACATTATAGCACATTTAGAAAAATATGATTTACTGAGTTCACGACAGCACGGTTTCAGGCAGGGATTTTCAACCCTGATTCAGCTTACAGAATTTTACCACGATTTGGCAAAGGCAATCGATGAAGGTTTACAAATTGATGTTGTGTTCATTGATTTCACTCGTGCATTTGGTTCCATTCCTCACAAAAAATTGCTGAGGAAACTATCTAGAATCTTTAATAATGCAAGGCTCGTTAAATGGATAGAATCATACCTTTCTTTTCGTCAACAGACGCTGTAGGGGCCTCTCCTGCATCTCAAGGACCATTGGCGCTTCTTTCATGTGCTTCTTCCTTTTGTGTGACGTAGCGTTGCGCAACCAGACGACGGGAGTTCAAGAGTCGTACTTGCACATAACTTCATTTTCATATTTCACATCTCACGCTTCTCGTGTAATGGGGTAGTGTACTGCTCTCAAGCGGTGAATCACCCCAGGCCATAGTCATGATTTAGTAGTAGTAGTAGTAGTTTTCGTCAACAGTTTATGCATGCAGGTTGGAGACTCTAGTTCAGGGTTGTTAACATCAGGGGTTCCCCAGGGTTCAGTCCTGCGACCCCTGTTGTTTAATCTATATGTATATCAACGATATCCCAGACGTAACTGGTCATGGTGTAACTCTGCGTCTTTATGCTGATGATACTGTCCTCTATAGGACAGTTGCTTGTACGGACGACCAGATTGTACTAGCCAGAGCTCTGCAAAATGTTGTAGATTTATTGCGCAATATCCCAGTTAAGTCCGAATGTGAAAAAGACTGTTTTTATGCATATTACAAGAAAGCAAACCTCTCTAGCCTATAATTATTGCATCAACGATACTTTACTGACCAAGATTAATTCCTACAAGTACTTGGGTGTTTATTTTCAATCGAACTTATCGTGGACGGCTCATGTCCATTATGTTACTCAAAAAGCAGTGGGAAGACTATACCAGCTTAAACGAGCGTTATGGCAATCAACGCCTGAAGTAAGACTGAGCGCGTACAAATCACTTGTCCAACTAATATTGCTATATGCTTGTACTATTTGGGACCCATATCTTGTCAGTCACAAAAAGAAATTAGAAAATGTTCAAAGAAGAGGGGCACGGTTCATTTATAGGGATTTTTCGCACGAGCACATCTGCTACTGGGCTGTGCCGCCGAGCAAGACTGCCTCCTGTAGAATTACAATCCAAGACATCACGGCTTAAAATCATTTTTCAACTACTCAGCAGCTTGCGCCCTGTTGCTTGCTTTGTCAAAGATACTATGGGTTCAAGGCATAAACATCAACTTCATTTACATGAATACTATGCCCGTACAGATGTGTTTAAGAATTTCTTTTATCCAAAAACAATTCACGAGTGGAACAGTCTTCCTGAGAGTGTTGTTAGTGCAAGAGATGTTTCCGCTTTTGCACAAAAGTTGGAGTGTTTGTTACATGCCAGCTCACTCCTGTAACGACTCCCGTCCGCGGGTCAACAGTATCCTAAATAAATAAATTATAGGGAAAAAAAAGGAAGATATTAAATTCGTCCCCTGACTAATTCTGCTACTCCCACAAAGGAAATGAAATGCCTGAAAGGAAAAAGAAAAACTAAAAAGATGAAAAGATAATGATAGAAAAACATCACCCCTCCCAGTCACCGATACCCCTCCGATCACCCTCCCGCACACTGTACGTGCACATGCGTAGCTACATCCCCTACGCTCTTAAAAACGAACTTCACCGCATAGCACACCCCTAGCCAACCATAATCTCGAATGATATCGTTATCTGCCCTGATTTGTTGAAAACGGGAGGCGTGCGCCTTTTTGTGACAATTATGAACAGCATAAGTGTCACAAAAAAGGCGTACGCCTCCCGTTTTCAACAAATTAGGGTAGATAACGATATCATTCGAGATTATGGTTGGCTAGGAGCGTGCAATGCGGTGAAGTTCAGTTTTAAGAGTGTAGAAGCGAACTGAATTTCGGGAAACTAACAGAGAACGGGGAACTCGACGATGTATCGTGTTTTCATAATCGATAATAGGGAGTTTTAGTATATCAGAAGGAACTCTACGAAAACAATACGATAAGTGAAGTTATGAAATCGAAGCTTAGCAATGTGATATGTCACTCTCTCCAAAGAAAGAGGGTGATTGGCATATCACGCTTTCGGAATTGTTATCGTGAACACCTTCGCGGACGCTCTAAAACTCCCCATTCTCGACGTATTGGAGAATTTTAGTGCATCGGAAGGTTCCTTTATCTTATCGTTTCGTAGAGTTCTTCCGATGTACTCCAACCCGAATTACCCTTAAAATGTGGTGTTTAGAACGTTCGCTAATATAATTTGTACACATTATGCTCATGATCATTTATTTATCTTGTCCCGTATGGCTCTGGCTGATATTGTTTCGTAATCCTACGAGGGAACTTCGCGGGGGATATCATCGTCACGTTACTCCCCGGGGACTTTTCTCGGGATAAAAAAGGTGAGTGTAATCACAGTAATGCAGCGCACGGCGCTGTCCCGCTAATGCTGCGCAGAGTGCTCGGGTAAAGTGACCGGAACTGACCTAATCTCCCGCACCATGCAGCCTGTGGTGCAAAAAATACTACAAATAAAGGTACAAAACAGAAAAAGAACAGTGTGTGTGTGTGTGTGTGTTTTCTTGGTTTTCCCCTGTGCCTTTCCTCCCCATCTGCACTGACGTGTTCCGCGCTCCTTTTATTAGGGTTATCGTTGAATATTTAGGGCGCAGAAAATCCTGTACATCGCCTCGTTTTATGTGCACTCCTATGCGAGGCGGGACTCGTTCGAAGAGCGTTTTTGCTATAGCGTTTCGTTTTCCCCTTTGAATATATTCAAACATTCTAATGTGTCCTCCCATGTTGAAGGAAGTGCTTCAGTGTGTGTTTCTTGTCTATTGTTGTCCGAATATAGCTTTAATAAGTTCATGCGGGTCGACGACGTACGTGTTTCTCGAAAGGCGTCCTTTCAAGAGGACAGTGTCCTGTCGTTCGCCCAGAATTTCGCCCTGGGAGGGGGGGGGGGGTTGAGTTCCGCAAGGGGGTGTATTTACATGCTTTTGCCGAATTTATATTGCCGAAGCTCACAAAATTTTAGGGGGGCTCCTCTAGATTTTGGGGGATGTTAGGGGGTGTGGGAGGGGGGGGGGGCTCTAGATAAATCACTGACAGTGGCTATATTTGCAACGGCTGCTAAGCTGAATCCGTGCCTATCAACGCACATTTTCGCGATGTTGGACCGTGTTGGATTTGATTTGACTGGATATTAAAATAAGACTGATATTGTGGCGCCACAAGTGTGGAGCCAGCGACTCCGGCTAACTTGCACAGCAAAAGGGTGGTTAATGGTACATAGTATCGAGGGTTAGTTGGATTAATGATGGTGTGATGACAGCATGAAGAATGAACGAGTGAAACACGATTATGAAACGATTAAAGGTAGTTCATGCGTGCGCAATGTTTCCACGGGTCACCGCCCTGTACCGTACACTGTCTTGTGCTGACACCATGCGTCAAAACACTTTGCTCGCGTCGATGTTCTTCGACCTTCTTCTTGAGTATTATGGTCAGCTCGGTGTTTCACTGAAATATGCTGTCGACGGAAAGTCTGCACAAGGAACAAGGCAAAACGTGACTTGTGCTCTCTCGACTTGGTTTGTTACGGGAAGGTTGCAAACGTATACCATTCGTTACACTGCTAAGACATCACATCATGCTGCACATTAGGACATGCACGAAATTTGACTGCAAAATGTTCTCATATTCATGCCTCGAAAGAGTTGCCTGCATCTCTTCCTCTCCTTCTCCCTCTCTTATGGGTTTTGTTTCTGGTTGGAAAATTAACAAAATAATGATATAGCCGAACTTTACGTTGGACCAGCTACTCTAGCGTGTTCTGGGTGGTGATGAGTCGCTACCTGATTTCTAGAAGGGTGAGATTAATACGAAAGCCCCAAGGAAGGTAATCGCAGTGAGCAGCACACGTCCTCTCCATAAGTTCATCGAGCACATAGCCAGTCATCGAGCACATTCCTGACGCCAAGGAGTTCGTTGACGCGTCTCTCCAATGCGCTCCGTGTAGCACTTCACGACTTTGCTGTGTATCACTCGCAGCTGAGCAGTGCGTACCTTTTGAGGACTGGTAGATGTTTTTTATTTGTAAGCTACGACCCTTTTGGCCCAAAGAAGAGCATTCCGGTCACGACAGCAAGTCCTTTACAGCGTTGGGCGCTGTTGCTGGTGAGCTACACTTACGACATGGAGTTCAGGGATTCCAAGGACATACGCCAACGCAGATCGCCTTTCGCGCCTTCCACAGGGCACGAGGTGCACAAACATCACAGAGTTGCCGCAAAAAACTTGCCGTAGTGCTGAATCATTCCTAAGAAAGCACAGCACGTAGTTCCGACATTGTATTTGAAGGAATTATATTTAGACTCTCTGATACTCCCTTACGAGATGGTCCGAAATCTTCAGTATCCACAATGTGCCCTAAATACTCCATCTGCAGCTGGAGGAATGCAAACTTTTAATCCTTCAGCCTACGTCATGGCTAGCCTTCCCTTCGTTTTTTTGTTTTTTTTTTTTTTCTGTCAGCATTAAACATACCCCCCCCCCCTTCTTCACTGTGAAGCCAAAATCATGCGGATGCATGAGCCAACTTTCGTCAAATTATCCAGATGTTAAGTGTCATTTCTACCGGTCATGATAATGTCGCTAAGATAGCAGACACACGGAATTACGTTCAGCAATGACCTGTTTCATCGTGCGCTGGAAAACGACTGGGGCTGAAGAAATACCGAAGGGCATCCCGTTAAACCGGAACAACCCCTTGTAGATATTAATGACCTGCATTTGCTTCATCATCAAGCTCCATTTGCAGATAAGCCTCAGACTGATCGTGCTTCGTGAACTTCTGACCTCCATTGAGGGTCCCTATAGTAACTTTTCCGTACGAGGCAACGTATATTGCGTAACAGCCAGTTGGGAATTGACGGTAGCGCTGAAGTCTCCGCATATTGTCTTAGCACTTAGTCTTAGTACTTAGCACAAGTCTTACAGCACTATTCGGTTTCATAACGACCACTGTGGTAGTCAAACGAATTTCGATCGGCTGCAGCACGCCATTGTCCACCTGTCTTTGCAGATCCTTTTCCACTGCTTGCCTAGTAGCGAAAGAAATCGGGCGAGGCTTGAAAACCTTCGGCTGTGCCCCTGCGTGGAGGTGGAGGTCTTCGTGCATATCTCTAGAGCGCCCTGTATTTCTTCAAGATGTCCACCAAAGAAATCCGCGCAGAAACAATGCTCCCGACAAATAGCTCGTCCACATCTACACGAAGTGCGCAAACCCGGTCGCGTCCCAGCAGGTTCGTGTGTTCTGTTCGAGTGAACAGAACTTCAAGCTTTTCTTGCTTTGAGCCAAAGCACACTTCGAGTTCTTCTTCTGTCTCTTGAATCTCTGTCCTGTTGAAGCACCGAAATTGATACCGTGGAAGTCTTAACTTAGGACTTCTCAGCTTGAAAACGTCCGTTCATCGAGTAAAGTCGCCCGCTATCCACTGTCAACTTGTAGAACGATATCTTCTCCCTGGATTCTGCACGGTACAAACTGCCCATCTTGCTGTGCAGCGAGGAAGACACCTCTGACGAACTTGACTCTGCGAAAACGTCTTCCCCATCCACCTCTGAAACGTCTCGAAGTTGACGGTGCAGCCTTGGAGTTCTGACACATCGCTGCTATGTGACTCCGTTTCCCGCAAGAACGGCAATCTCCAGAGCGGAAACGACAGTCGTCCGAAGCAGGATTCGTATTTCCACAACGAGAATATCGTTTCGCCTCGTCCTCCTTCTAAGTGCACTGAACTGTCAGAGTAGAGTTGCCGAGATTCATTCGCAGCTGCCACACAACTTTCCGCAAGTCGAAATGCTAATTCGAATGTGAGTGACTCCTCGATCACCAAACGAACCGGAAGGCGTTCGTCTCGCATACGCACAATGAAAGCCGTGAGACTGAGAAGAGAGCAGGCTCTGACGTCGCTTTCACCGTCATATTCGCATCAGGTGACAATAGTGCATGGATAAACGCTAATTGAAGTTCATTACTGCCTCCTCCTTGGCATTACGTGAGGAGAACTTGTTTCGTTCGAACTACTTGAATCGCCTTGGAGTTAAGTGTTCCGAAAGCTTGCCCACAAGTTCTTGGTATGGAACTCCAGTTACAATCAGTGGTTGCAGCAAATCGCTTGAGAACTTCTAGGGGGGAGGGGGCGGATAAATTTATTAGAAAGAAGAAAAAAAGGAGGAAAGGTCAGCCAGACGGGACGTCGGCCTTCTAATCCGCAAAAAAAAAAAAAAAAAGAAAAAAGAAAAGAGAAAGAAAAACGATTTAGACTTTTGGACTTAATAACGAAATAAGCAGGCTGCTATTGTCGACGTGAGCTCTCATCCTCGCCACCCTGAGTGCAGTTTCGAACCTTACTTCGTAAAGGTTCCATTCTTGCTACGTCGTGTGGAAAGGTCCTGGTCCCGGACCCCGAAAGTGACGAATGTCATCGCCGGAGGCTGCGCTAATGGACGGCGTCGTTGCCTGGCTGTCCATAGACGGTCAAAGCTCATCGCCAGTCCAGGAACACCGAGACCGTGGGTTTGCGAACCAAACCCTTAATGAAATGACCACAAAGGAATATCATAGAAGCGCGAATATCTATGGGCGCGCTTTATTGGCTTTGCAAAGTACAGCGCCACCACAGCATCCACCAGCTTCGCAAATTACAAGCTCTAGTACCGGACGTTGGCACGACGAAGTCGACCGCACGACGCCACCCGCAACTTCAACACAAGCGGTGCAGGAAACCTGTACCGCGCGAGCTGTCAGCCAGGCCTCCCCGCATTCATCCTCATCTTGCGCAAACCGGCAACCAAGCGGCCCCGGCTGTACTGTTCCACCGGGGACCCGCAGGCAAACTACAGTGACTCAGCTATTTCATGGCCCCCACCAGCTTTGTGATGGTCCTCCCAGCATGCCATTAGCGACAACCTGGTCAACGCTGGCGTCCACGTAGCGGTTGCAGTACGCTCGCTTCCTTCGACCTGAAGCCCGCCATGTCCATCTGGCACTTGCGCACGACGACATGCCGCTGCTGCACCCGCTGCAATCACTGCAAGCTGCGTACCCAGCCGTACCTCATCCACGTGTCGTCACTTGTTGGTATCGACGCGCACGTGAATATCAAGCACGGCTTAATGTCTGAGAGGGGTAGTGATGTGACGGCCAGTCGACGATGAGAAAGGCGGGCCACTGGACCGCAACCCGCACTGCGCACAGCAGAGTTGCTATATTTGACTACTTTGCGTCAAATGTTGATTTGACTACTTTCTAACTGTTGCAGCGCCGAAACATAGGAGCAATGACGACTTGGCTATTTTTTGGCTACTTCGCGGGTGCTTCTTGGCGCTGCATTCGAGGCCCCTGTGTGCCCAAATCTGCAGGATAGTTTTCTTCGTGGCGCCACATCTATAATGTCGAAAGAACAGTGCGTTTATCCCTCTTTCCCTTGATGATCGCCGTTCTCGGCAGTCGGTATGACTCCCTTCGGATTGTTTTCCCTTTGTGTGCTAGGATTTCAGCACCCATTAGAGAGTCCTCTGGTGGGCAACAGTAATCCTCCGACTCAGTGCTGTCGTGTCGCTCATGATCGCACTTCTCGACGTAATCATATAGGCTGTCTCTTTCGTTAAGCAGTGGCCGCAAAACTGCTAATGTTTCATTCTCTACTCTTGTTTCAGTTGGAAGCTAAAGCATGTCGACGTACCCAGTGCCAGCGGTCTATTCAGAATCCCAAGCACGGGGACGTCTTAATAGCTTAACATATCATTACCGACATGTGTCTAAAGCTGAAATAGCAAGTGCACCCCCTGCAGGGGTACAGAGGTAAAAAAAAGTTAGGAGGGTGTCGTTGAACATTTGGAGATGTTAGGGGGTGTACACTGTTAAAACAGAACTTCGCCACATAGCGCGCTCCTAGCCAACCGTCATTCCGAAATATATCATTCTGTGTCCTTATTTGCTGAAAATGGGAGTAGGCGCCTATACGGGACACATTATGCTTGTCCCAGATAGGCTCCTCCCCATGTTTTACACAAATCATGACACAGAATTATATCATTCGGTATGGTGGTTGGCTAAGAGCGTGCTGTGTGGTGATGTTCTGTTTTAACAGTGTAGGCGGGGCTCTGGATAAATCAGTGCCCAGTGTCCTGGACGTATCATTTTTTCTGGAAATGTCGTTTAGGGTCGATTCACACGATGCAACTTCGTTCCAACAACGGTTGCACGCAATTGTAGCTGCAGAGTGTAGGTTCCTTTCACAGGGTGAGCAGCAACTCGCAGTATCGTAGTGTTGAAAGAAGTCGTGAGATGGCGCCAGGTGGTGGTGGTGGTGACGAGTGGCGTCAGAAAATGTCATCATCATCTCCTTCGTTCAATCGCACGAGGACGCGAACTGAAAATACGGTTCACAGTTTGCAAGAACGTATTCAAGAACGCATTCTCGTGAAATATTTTACATGAACTGCAGTCCAAGATTTGATGCTGCTAGCGTCGCCTTCGTAACCCTCGCCGGCTGGGTTCCGGAATTTACGTCTCGGAAGTGACGCCACGACAGCAAGCCATTGCGATTGGATGTCTTCGGAGGAGGAGCCAAATGATAGACAGGTTGCGGAAAACCCAGGAAAAACCCGAGACAGCACAGCCGGCACCGGGATTCGAACCCGGGTACCGCTCAGTCTCGACGTGACATGGCAAGCACGCTAACGGGGAATGTGCGTCCTGGGCCGACAAGGCAACTGTGCCGACATATGTCTGACTGTAGTCTGAGGAAAACCCACGGAAAACCTCAGAGAACACGTCTGGCACCAGGATTCCAACCCGGTTGCGAGACCATGCAGCTCGCGCGTGTGAGTGGTTAGCGCGCTGGCCATGTCGACGCTGGAAGGTACCCGGTTTCGAATGCTGGTGCCAGCTGTGCTGTCTGTGGGATTTCCTCGATTTTCCCCAGACGCTGTCAGACATATGCCGGCACAGTTGCCTCAGAAGTCGGCCCAGGATGCACATCCCCCTTGTATTGGCTATGTGCATGGGAACTTGGCTAGATTTGACTACTTTCTCAGGGCGTGTTGGCGATTTGTCAGGACTTCGACCCTGCAACCCTGGTACATAGATTGCTTAGTTCTATCAACGCAGTACTGGAGTGAAGCCACGGGTTTAGAAGACATCCGGGAGATTGCGTCATCGTCAATCAGGGATCATGTACAGAGACACTATCTGCTGTACTCTAGTACCTGCTGTACCTGCTCTACTGCGTAGTATCTGCTGTACTTGTCGACGCATCCGCACGAACCTGTCTTGGTTCCTTGTTCTTGGTTCCTCTTGGTGATGACCCACTCGTCATTAGATTAGTATGACATATTCGCCACCGTGACCACTTCACTGGTGTCCAGCGTTCTTTCTCTCTTGATGTGATATGCGCAGACACCAGCAACGCACTCCACAATAACGACCAGCCGACGTGTCAGTACGAAGTTATTTTCTGCTCAACGTCATGGCAGTGGAAACATAAATCAATCGTCAAGTAACTTTTCGCATCCGTCGTTTCACGCACACGTTCATACCATGTTCAACACACGGGTCCAGCCATGCAACGTGAGGTCTTTACTTTTTCAGTCGTAATAGCCTGCTTGAAATCAACCAACGCGCAGAGAGTCACCCTTATGCTTGCTCTACTTTCAGCCGATCCACTCCATCATTACCCATAACAGTTCCGCCGTGCCTTCATCAGACACAAGAGCGAAAAATGCGGACGGACAAGAAAAATATCATCATCCATTAACCTTATCCCTCGGCTGATCCAGCGGCAAATTCCCGGTAAAGAAAAACAAGCCCCTGTGTCACCTCCGACAAAATGCGGGTGACGAAAAGAACACTTGTACGTCTATTCACCAGGGATTACAATTAATTTGCCGCTCTTTATAGCCGCAGCACAGAACAAAACAGCACGTCGTCAGCGAACAATGCACTTTCCTCCTTTCCACTGATCACAAAGGGAAAGAGTGATTATACGCACCTACCCATATCCTGTAACAGGAAACACGGATAATAAAGACAAAAGCCCTCACATAAAAAAGGGGGAAGAAAAAAAAAAGCTCTAGTATCCATGGCACCCGGCGAAAACATATATGGGACAGAGTGGAACCTCCTTTCCCCTTCCCTTCTCCTCTTTCCCATCACACACCCCCTCTCCCAACTGTTCTCCCTATAGTTCTCCCTACCTGTCGAAGCTTACAAAGTGGATCTCTGTTTCATTTGGGTGGCAAACTTTCTGTGAGCACCATGGATGTTCTTCCCTGCATCGAGGCGTCTTTGCGAAGTTAGGAGCCGTGTCGACGTTGTAACGCTCTGTCTCGAAAAGTTGCTTTCAGACCGTATTCGTTGTAACCGCTATTCGTTGTAACACAGGGAACTGTATACTTTGAGGTTAATGATGTTCGAGTACGGAACATCGTAGTGTGCGTTAAACTGTCGGGATTCAAGAAGGAATTGCTTGAAAGAAGATGCAACCCTGTCATGGATTACGACAATGTTCTGACGTGACTTCTAGTTCGCTCAGGTAAGACTTTTATTGGAGCTCACCTGAAGGACAGTGTCTTTCTTCAGTCGTGCTATTCGCAAACTGCAATGTGTTGGCTTACGTACAAAGCTGTTGAATATTTTAAAGAAATTCTTCGGAAAAGCGAGGAAGTTTCAGCTATGGAAAAGTGCAGCATGTTTGCAGTGCTGCTCCTTCCGTGCATACATTGTCGTACCGTTTAATTAAACGTAGATATTACAGCATCTTTGTTGCAATGAGACAACGTTTATTATCTGCTACCACATGCAGACTCCGTTTGTGATACCGTTTTCAAGCAATACTACAACAGCTACTATTACTAGGCAGTCGAACGATATACACGCGTGTATGCTGAAGGACAGGACCACAGCCAAGAAAATAATATCTGTCTTTTCCGCTAGGTGACCACGAAATTTCTCCCGTTTTAATTCGCGTTCAGTGGCGCACAGACGCCCGCGTTTTCTTGAGTCATTGAATCCAGCCAGTGGCGTACCCAGAAAAATATTTCGGGAGGGGTTCTATAAGGACATTACATGGGGAAGGAGGATTCCCCCTCGTTTCCCTCTCCCAAATGCAGCACCAAAAGTACGATTTCGGGGAGGGAGGGGGGCGTTTGACCCCCCGGCCCCGGCTACACAACTGAATCCTGCTCAAACGATTGCGCCCGAATCTTAATGATATTTAATGTCTGACGCCCACACATCCTTACGTAAGTGCCACTTCCACATTCCTCTTTGTTTTGAAAAAGTTACGCTAACTGCGTCATACATTAATTAGCGATGGAGGACCAGCGAGTCAGGAAGTGCCATCAAACTCGGCTGTCCTCTCTCCGTCATCACATGGTGTCCGCGCCGTGAACGGGGCCACGTCCTGAAACCGATTAAAAGCAATTTAGAGCAATTAGAGTAGGGAAAAACGGGACGACAGCAACGGGGGCAGGTTGACGGCATGAAGCTTTCGCTGCCGCGCCCAGTGAAGCGAGACCCAAGCACGTCCGTGCATGTGCCTGGGTGACTGGATGGAGTGGCCGAAGCCCGCTACCGTTGAACGACGTTGGCCCACGGCATAACTTCCAAGAAGATTCACCCTTTACCTCGAACCCGGTAGCGATTGCATTACTGTGTCAAAACTCAAAGTGGTAGCCTTTTTTGCAAAGTCACCGTGTGTTTAGGGGGAATTACCCAAAATGCCTATGCACCTTATTGATCGTTAGTTCACTAGCATTCTATAGGACACCCTATGTGGGTTGTAGATGCATTAGGAATATACAGGGTGTTTCCTTTTATCTGCAACACATTTTCAAAAAAAAAAGGGAGTTGCCTTGGGGCGGTTTTACTTTTGTCATTGGATTACTCGACGGGGCTGCTACTAGGGAACCATTTTTTTTTCTCAACTAGGGGACTATGCTGTCATTTTATTCATGGTGGACCACAGACCACGGTATCAATGACCACGGGGAAACATGACAAGAGCAGACGCCGGATGATAAGAGTATGCCGGAATAGGTGACCGGTACTTTCTAAGAATCATGGGAAAAGGGTCGACTTCCGTGTCTCCGATAGCAGACGACTCACGCTATGGGTGCTGCGGTGGTCGTGCATGGCTCTGGAAACATCTTTAGAAAGCGGTAAAGGGCGACTGTCAGACTTGACTAATAGACTGTATTTTTTATATGTGTGTGTGTACATAAACTAATTTACCGACGGTAAGCATGCACGTAATGCAACATTGACCGGAGTCACACTGGTTATACATTATATACGTCATACATGTATGACGAACGTATATAACAAACATCCCTTAAACGTGTATGATCATACAGTGCTGGTCACACTGCTTAAACACCGGCAAAACATGTTTTAAAACACGTGTGTATAACCAGTGTGACCGTGCCGTCATACAAGCAAGCGCTCTGACTATGTTTGACAACATGTTGTCAAACACACGACGATGTATTTGGGCACTGCCGAAAAACGGTGATGGACAAGTTGTATAAACGGGCGTATTCGCCACGACAGTTTTCGTTTGCACGAGTCAGTGTCAACGACATCGTGATGCGCGTGAGTTATTTTGCACGAGTAAGTCAGTATTCGCGACATTGTGTTGCACGTACGTTCAAAATGGCGACCGCTTTGCCTGCGCACATGGAGCATGAAACAATCGAAAATCAGCCAGTGCAGCCCCGTCTTCGTCGTCTTCGTACATTTTGAATTGCGATGTCCGCGAATGGAAGTTATATAAACTCCTGGGTTGGTTACTGTGACACTGACGTGTGTCATACATCAGTGTTTAAGCCACTTCCACTGTAGTTGTATAACCAGTGTGACCGATGTTTGAACGACACATGTTCGAGGCGATGTATAATCATACAAGTGTTTGAATCGAACGTTGTTGTCAAACAAGAATTGTATGACCAGTGTGACCGAGCATTATACATACGCCATACATGTTTGAAGGCATGTTGTCATACATGTTTGGAGCACGTGTATAACCAGTGGCCGGAGTCACACTGGCTCAACAAGCCAGCTTCAAGCGTGCGTCACGTGCGTAAGCAGCGACTTTCAGCTGTAGATGAAAAAAAACAAAAAAAGTGTTAAAATCGAAATCTCACAAATTCGTTTTTGATGTTGCGGGTTTCATATTCTTCAATACATTCATACGTAGGAGAAGTACACAGCATTACCGTCGCTGTGCCAATACCTGACATTATATAGTCCCGAAGAGAATAGTCAGCTCTTCACAACAGCGCAACAGCCACCCATACTGCTTCAGAAGCGACTGGGAAACTAATTTTGAACACGCAGCGATCACAAAGCACCTTGCCTATCGGAACATGTGAGGCGCTCGACACGGAAGCGAGGACATTGACGTCATTTCCGCACGAAATTACCGGTGACCTATTCCATCTCTGAAAAAAGGCAAAAAAATCGTTCCCTATACCACATATCAGAGCACGACATTGAGAAAAGCGATGCCGCAAACGTGCGTGCGTCTGGAAGGAGCCTTAAAGACCGGCCCGCATGGTGCGTTTTTCTTGCGTAAAAGCTGAGTTTTGACGCCCAGCGCGAAATTTTGTACGTCGCAGGGCGCAAGGAGGCGCAGGGGGCGCGTCGAGGTCCCTTCAAGAGTGCTCTCACTCCGTTGCCTTTCAGTGGGTTCCAGGGCATTGCGGAATAACTGGGAACCACGAGGCCGACGCTGCCGCTGCCACTGCACATCAACAACGGCCTTCTATGCCCATTATACTCTCGAGAGGAGACAGAAGATCACTCCTCAGGCATTTGTCCGATTCCTGGTCTATCCTACAGTGGCAACAGGACATTCCAACTAGGTCATCCTTGGGAAGTGTAGACCCAACGCTATCATACCGGCTGCCTGCAAAGTTTCCTCGTTCCCTGAAGTCGTTCATCCGCAGGCTACGTCTGAATGTGGCCTTCACTCCGTTCTATCGCTACCAGCTACGCTGTGAGGCTAGCCCTATGTGCAACGAGTGTGGTGTACTTGCCAACGTTGAGCACATACTTCTCCGCTGCCGGACCTATATTAACGAGAGGCGTACACTGCAGTCACAGCTTGCCACCCTTGGCTGCCGCCCCTTCAACTTGTCGAGCATCCTCGGCCCTTGGGACACCGCGTCCCACTCCAGGGCGGCCTTACGTCATCTTATTGGTTTTTATGAGGCGACAGGCTTAAAGGACTCATTGTGACCCCAACAGCGCTCTCGGACATCCCTCCCCCCATCACGATCACGATCAGGATCGCCATCGCCGCTCCCATCATTCCCGTCATCTCTCATCGTCATCGCTCATCATCGTCATCACTCATATTAGACCCCCTAGCTATGGGGTCCTCCTCCCCACCTCCCCATTTCATCATCAGAATATATCTGTTGTCGTTGTTGTTGTACGTCGCAACTGCTCGTAGAGCGTGATTCACTGCATCAGAGCAGGTTTGGCATTTCAAACTGTATTGGCATCGGAGCGGAAGACCAGCCACACAGACTGGCTCCCTCTAACGTTTCACACGGACTAAACTAAGGCTACGTAGATGCCAACTCTAGAGCAATATGATCTCTAGATTAATATGTGTGCTGGACGTCACCATGCAACGAACGAATACTCGCGGAAAGCTGCGAACGTGACAACGGCACACTGTACTTGGCCACCTAAAAGTGAGGCACATACGTACCTCCATCATCTTCAAAGAGGACCGAAGATGTCTGCCACCGTCTTGCAAAGTGCACAGCTCCCAGCACAGCTCTCTCTCTACGAAGAGCGTGACGAACCCCTGCTCGAACAAGATTTAACACTTCTGCTACACTACGGATGCGGCCACCCTGTGCTGCAATGCAGCGAGAAATCCACACCTGGTAGTTAATCTCAACTGCCAGAAGGAGGAACTGTTTCCTATCGCGATGCGGGACGGGAGGCTGAGAGAGCGTTTGAATGACAGCCCACCGAATGCGTGACACACCGAACAGGACTTCAACTTTGTGCCATAGCGTATCGGGCACAAGGCACTGTTGAAACGCGTGTTCCGCAGTTTCGTGACAAGCACAGAATGGACAGAAAGGAGTGGTGACTCCGTACCGAGCCAGACGGTCCCGAAGCGGTAAAACGCCGTGTGCCAAGCGCCATTGCAGGCTAGCCCAACGTGCGTCGAACCAGCCCGCGGTGACAAGACGCCAAGCAACCTGCCGGGGCACACCAAGGCCCACAGCCGCCGGAGGTATGGGAAGAAGCTCCAAGAGGGATTTGTACAGTCGCTTCACAGTCCACGTAGTTCCACGCGTTCACCTGGGTAGGACTCGCGCAGGCGCCACATGGAGGAGGCATACTCCCTGAAGTGGGGTGCGACAAACTCAGATCGAGGCGTACTCAGCGAAAAAGCCGAAAAAAAACTGACATCAGGACCCAGGAGGAACTGTAACAGATCATGGGCAGGGTGGCACGGCTCCACGAGCGCATCAAAAATACCTTTAAGACCAAGGGCAAGACAATTTGTCTTCATATGTGGAACCCATAGGCCACCTAACTCCCGCTGCAAGCACATGCGGGCGCGTGACACCCATTCCAGGCTGCCACCCCAGACGAAACGAAAAGCTGTGCGAGTAGCAGCTACCAAGATCTGACGAGGGGGAATAACGACACTGCCATGGTACCAGTACTTACTGAAAAACCATGAGGTGGCAAGACGGGCTCGACACGTGATAGGGAGCACCAAACCTCTGAGATCAGCAAGAACGGGGACACTGCGCTGGTGCATCCTCAGCCATGAGGACGGCGACAGTCCGCAACTATTAAAGTTATACCCTAGTATGCGAACATCGTCTTTAACAGGAATCCCAAAGGGCGCAGGGCACGAAGGAGTAGCATTAAGGAAGAGCAAAACACCCTTCGCCCGATTAATGCGCGCATTTGATACGTTGCCATAGGCATCTAGAACACCTAAGACAGCGGTAACAGAAGCTTCATCTCTAAGTATTAGAGACAGGTCATCCGCGTACGCAAAAAGCGGAAGAGCTGTAGAGCCAGGTAGTTTGAGCATACGTGAAGGGAGGAAAGTTGCAAGAGACTCCAAAAGTGGACTAAAGACCATGGCGTAGAGAGCAGGAGACAAAGGGCAACCTTGCGGCACACCGGACTGTATTGGAAAATGGTCAGACAGAGCCCCATTTAGCCCAATCGTAGCTGAAGCTCCGGCGTACAGAGTTCTGACCCAGTTAATAACCGCAACAGGGAAACCAAAAGCGTGCAGGACCTGGTACATGTACCCGTGGTGCACCCTGTAGAAAGCCTTCTCGTTGTATTGCCAACTGTAGGATGGGACAAGCGTAAGCTTGCCCACATCACGCTTCAAAAATAAAGCGCCACCTGTGGCAAGCAAGGGCTCGTGGGAACTTACAGGGAAAGCCTTCTCTTGGTCAAAAGAGGCCAAAACTGCAGGTCTTTAGAAAAAATCTTCCCGGAAACAATACCGCAAGCGATGTTGCCCCGACGACCGTTTTACGGGCCGCGCATTCCAAGACACGGCCCACCCAACTGCAGGTTGGCTGTGTATTGGCATCGAGGCGGAAGACCAGTCACAAGGACTGGCCCAACTGCAGGTTGGCAGCAGACAGTTCACGGGCGTCTGTAGTAACCAATCACGGCGATTTGACCATGCGGAAACCATGCGGTTTGACAGGCGTATTTTTTTCACGGTGCGTGGCCATGCAGAGTTTTACGCAGCACGATATTCACAGAAACACGCACCATGCGTGCCGGCCTAAATCTCTGAGCGCATCTTTAAAATTCGTTTATTGAATATTGAATATTTAATACCCATATTTAATACTCATATAATAAATTATCAAAACTTACTTGAGGCCACTCGTTACTTCTACAGTGAATCCTACCACCGGTTCTGCTGTCTGAGGTTTTCCCTGGGTTTTCCGGCTCACTTTCCAGACGAATGTTGGCACAGTTCCCTGTGATATCGGCCCAGGACGCATACTAGCCCTACTGTCCTCCACTCTTTCCTGCTTTTCTCTCTCCATCAGACCACGTCTATTCGCCGCTCATAGTCACAGTTGCTTCGCGGCGCTAACACGGAAAAAGCATCTACAGTGGATGAGTGCGCTAGTTTGTCAAGTTCGTCCCCATTACAACGGACGAGGGATCGCCTTGTTAGGAGTAGCCTTTTCTTTATCACTGGTATACAGGATATATCTAATCAGCAAACACAGGTATGTTCCAACATCCGAATATCACCGTATACTCCGCTCTCACACGCTTGCGCTTTGCATTTTCTTAGCAAACATACCCATAAGGTGGACCAACATTATGCGTGTTTCTCTACGTGAAACAGTGTGCGACACGCTCTGCGTGAAACCCCACGCTTGTGACCAGTTTTCCGTGCGTGTGATAGCGCGTAAGGAGGGTACGCAGTGTAATTTCATGCATCATATAACAATTGCGGACGTGCAGTAGATAATAGAGAGTTTTAGTACATCGTACGCTATCGCCTTTGCGTACGTAAGGGATAGCGTTGGTGCTTCTGCGCACGCGGAAAACATAAAGAGTACTTCGCGCAGTGCGCAGAACCATCACGCTAGTCCTTACGTACGCAAAGGCGATATCGTTGGTGGTTCTGCGAACGCGCTGAACATAAAGGAAGCTTCGCGTAGTGCGCAGAACCACCACGCAATCGCCCTTGTGTATATAGAGGATAGCGTAGTGGCTCTGCGCACTGCGTGAAGCTATCTTTATGTTTTGCGCTTGCGTAGAAGCACCAACGCTATCCCTTACGTATGCTATTGCCTTTGCTTACGGAACGGACCCCGTTGGTGGTTCTGCTCACGCACAAAACATAAAGAGAGCTTCGCGCATTGCGCAGGACCACTGCATTATCCCATACGCGCGCTATCGCGTTTGCGTACGTAAGCGATAGCGTGGTGGTGCTGCGCACTGCGCGGAGCTCTCTTTATGTTTTGTGCTTGCGCAGAACCACCAACACTATCCGATACGTACGCAAAGGCAATGACGTATGATGGAACCAAGGACTACTGTACTTCCGCATTTACGCAGAGCCGGAGATTACGACCACGTGGTTCGCTCTGCATACACGGCCTTCACACGGCATTTTACGTCGCTGCAATACGCACCATTGTGGCCAGCCTTTAGTGTTGCGCTGGATACCCTACATAAGTATTGATGTTGCAGAATAATTGCACGCTGCAGATGAGGGGCATAGCGCAGATTTCAATGCATATCTGGTGATGGTGGTGCTTGCTTCCTGATTTGGCGACATGCTGTTGGGGCCGGGTGATCGTGTGTTCTGGGCTAACTTCATAGGGAACTCTGCCGAGATCAGAGGTAGAGAGTCTGTTGAAAACGTATGAAAACATTAGATACCACATCGATGTCTTCCCTAGTCGTTTCCAGGGAAAACACAGCGTCTTCCTCAGGTCTTTAGGTCACGCTCGGCTTTTCCTCAGAGGTTCTAAGGCAAATGTCGGCATAGTTCCTTACGAAGTGGGCTCAGGGCACATGATCCCCACTGAGCAGATTGCTGACACACCGGAGCCAGACAACGCAGTGAATACATATGTCTGAGTAGATGAAGGCAATATTGTAAGGATGTCCCAGGGACTTCCCTTGCCGCTGTGCCTGCACCTTCTTTATGTGTTTTTCTTTTTTCGAATTTCCCCATTCATCATCATGAATTTATTTGTTGTTGTTGGATTGCCCTGCGTAATGGCCCCAAGGCAGGAGGGCCGAAGTGATAAGAGACATACTAGGCAAGGGGACACACAGGAAAAACAGATAGGCGGTAGTCCTCACCACGTAGCGAATAGACTTTTTTTTTTTTTTCGTTGAACACCTTCTATGCTATCGAATAAAAGCATCGAAATTACCAACAAATGCAGCTACAAACAAAGGAGCTACAAATGCACATATGTGCAGTAGCAATGATGAGCACCAATGTACATGAGACGTGTATATTATTACACACGTGTAATAATACACACACAATACACACAATGCAAAAAATGAGCAATGTATACACGGATATGGAAAAAATGTCGTGCGTGAAATCACCACGTTCACATGTTGATGTTGATCTTGAAAAAAATAATAGGGAGAGATTGAATTCGTCACACGACAAATTCTACTACTCCCATGAACAGACCCCCCCCCCCAAGGAAAAATGAAAAACAAATATAGAAAAGAAAAACACGCCGCTTTCGCGATAACTTACGTGAGAGATTACAAAACGATGGCCTTTGTATCCCAAAAGGGAATGTCATTATCCAATAGCAGGGGTTTTTGCGATCCAAGGGACTACCCACGAAAAACGCAGAACCAGTAAAACAGATAGCTTCCATGGGATTTGACATCTTGACCCTGCCTGTTGCGCGGAGTTGCCAAATAGCGCGAGGATTCAAGTAAGTATTCTTCGTAAAAGCACGTGGGAACCTGCCCCCAGAAAAATACTGTATATCTGCATGAGAGAAAGCTGTGTTCTATAGTCTTCTAAGGACACAACCTTGGTAAAAATAATTAAGAGCTATGAAGGAGCTCCGTTGCGGCAACCACGCAGGCTGGCAGTGGCATGGATGATGTTTATGTAAGTTATGCAAGCAAAATAAATATTTCACACGATCCCATCCAGGCTATACTTCACAAGCGCAAGCGCATCCTCAGCTACGTAGGCGGAAAGCCACAAATTATCATTATCATTAGCATCCTCAGCCGACTCTTCGCGAAAACGTGGCCGAAATGGATGCGAGAAAAAAAAATGTGAACGATTGTCCCGTACAACTTACGACGTCACGACGACGTCATACTGGAATAGCCCTGCTAGACACTGTTTTGAGTCCGCAACCACTTCGTAAAGTCCCGCAACTTGAGTTGCGCAAGGGGTGTTTCACATAAATCCCCGGGCTGAATAATTCAAAAACAGGTGGCGATGTCGAAGAACTGTCATTGGTAAAGATCCTTGAGATATCTGCATTAATCTGAGCAGTGAGCAGATCATTTGCATGCTCTCATTAATTAAATAAAAAAACAACTTTTAAGTTTCACTTCAGATGTTTATCTATCTTACGTATCGGAACCTTCAGCGAAACGTATTCCAGAAAAAAAAAAAAAAAAAAAAAGACCCGCTTTGAGACTTAGTGATTTTTTCAAGTAATTAATTGGCTTCGGTTTACATATTTCGTGCGCGGAGTAGCGTAATAACGCGCTCTTTCGCGCAACTACCCGACACTAGGTTTTGTGTTCATCCGCTCGGTTCACACGCGGAGGTGCAAGCGCTTGTAATCATCGTGATAAAGGGGCAACGCCACACCCACGCAGCGACACAACGCGCAAGCCCTGTCAGCCAGGTAGACAGGACGGGACGGCGAAAGGCAAATCGTGGCTCTTCGTGGCAATCGTGGCAATGGTTCCCGAACTTCCGGCACCCCCGCGTGCCAATCGAGTGGATGAACACGTAATCTGGTGTCGGATAGCTGAGCGAGAGAGCGCATTATTACGCTACTCCGGGCAAGAAATATGCAAACCAAAACCAATTAATTACTAAAAAAAACACACACACTCACACATAGAATCGAAGCGGGTTTTCCTGGAATATGTTTCGACGAAGGTCCCGATGCGTAAAATGGAGGTTCGGAAGCGTCCGAAGTAGAACTTAAACATTAGGATTTTTATTTAATTGACGAGCGTACGCAAATGAGCCGCTCACTCTTCAGATTATGGCCGATGTGTCAAAGATACTTACCAACAAGAAAGTTCTTCGATGTAACGTGACCTGTTTACGAATTATTCAGATTATTCAGCCCGGGGATTTATGTTAAACATCTGGCATACAAGACCTGCCGCGATTTTGCGGTGTCTCCGCCTGCAATACAACAACATAATACTTCTGGCTATGCTGCAATCTCCGTGATATGGTGATGAATATTTTTGTACTTGCAAGTGAAATTCTGCTTGTTACAGAGGGGCCGTTTCGTGTCGTGGCCTTCACAGCACAGTGGCTCAACCGCTTGAGACAAGTTGCCTCTCCCCACTGCAGCCACTGCGGTGCTGTTGAAGATCTCGAGCACATTCTTCTCCATTGCCTACACTACCAACCTTCGCGGACCGTACTCTCCGCATCCCTCAACCAGCTAGACTCCCGCAACATCTCGCTCATAAAATTGCTTGGTCCCTGGTCACATCCAGCACATCAACGCTCTGCCCTCAAGGCTCTCTTCACCTTTCTGGACACTACAGGACTTCGATCGTTATTTTGAAGGGGCTCATTATCTCATTCCCCGCATCCCCTCCTGCACTGGGGTAGAGTATCGCCCCCGGCGATGAAACTCCCCACCCATCATCCCGAAATAAAGTTGTTGTTGTTGTTGTTTCGTATCGTAAGCGGGCATATCTTGTCCGTAGTATCCTGTCAGGCCGCCTGTGGCATCTCAGCCATGTATGCATCGCTCCCCACTCAGTTGTGACCAGGATACAAACGTGCATTCTGTCCTTCTTCGGAAAGAAATGGAGGGGACCGATTTCTCGCGCAGTGCTCGCCTTGCCTGAGTCTCAAGGCGAAATTGACCTGCCCAATTTCGGCCTTATGAACCACGGCATCCCCCTCAACGCCATGTTGCGGACCCTCCTTTGCGAGGAAGACACACCAGCGAAAGGTTTATTACAATATTGGACAGACCCCCTTGCGAGCCGTTCTGCTACAGCTTCCATACGCAGGTCGCCAGCAACGCCTTGGTATTTCCATGCAGCTGTTCACGTGTCTTATCATCGGCGATTGACAGCACTTGTTCCCGCTTCCACCCTCGCATCCTATTCGTCTTCTCTGATGGCGAGAGTCATACCGTAGAGCGCAACGAGCGACAGCTACTGAAGGCGGATTGACCGAGCGTCGGCCGTCTCTTGGACGACAACTGCATATTTGTCCGGCTACCAGGAATTCACTCCGTGACGTTCTATTGTCCTTTGCTTGGGCCACCCAGCCTACGCTTTAGCTCGTGGGGCATCGCCTCCAACCGATACGTCTCCTTACTGCTACCAGCGAGAGTCTAGCTGGCATTGAAGGGCGTAGCCAAGGACTCATTTCCGCGGATTTTGGTGAATTTATTTTAGTATAAAATGACCACCAGGAACCCATTTCTGCAAAGAAGACCTTAGGCTGACTTGGGAAATTTAGGAGTTCACTTCGAGAAATTAAGTTTCCATCAATTGAAATGAAATAAAATGGCACCAATATGTGGCAAATGTTCCTGGCAGGAAAAAAAATCCCTCGACCTTAAGCCGCTTCGTCACCTACGTTATTTACTATGAATTTCTATCATGGTTGGTTGGTGGTGGTGGTGGTGGTGGTACTGCTAAACGAGCTCGCCGTTGTCAGCCTCACAGAGGTGGGCAACGTCACAACTAACGCTCTGGAGAAATGTGCGTCCTGGGCCGACTTCTAAGGCAACTGTACCGACATATGCTTGAAAGTGTCTGAGGAAAAGCCAGGGAAAACCCCAGATAGCACAGTTGGCACCGGGACTCGATCCCGGCTACCTCCCGGTGTCGACAATGTGGGTGGTGTTGGCGGGGGTGGTGAAAGCGCTCGCCGTCGTCGGCCTCACAGAGGTGGGCAAGATCACGACTGACGCCCTGGGGAATGTGTGTCCTGGGCCGACTTTTAAGGGAACTGTGCTGATATATGTCTGAAAGCGTCCGAGGGAAACCCAGAAAAAAACCCAGACAGCACAGCCGGCACCGCGATTCGAACACGGGTACCTCCCAGTCTCGACACAATGTCGGTGGTCTGCCCTGTGTATGACAAGGTTATATATCACGGACACTGGCCAATATTCCCTTTGCGGATCAAGGGCAATGGATGAGGAAGAGGAACAAGAAGAAGGTTCCATGTACTGCAGATGGAAGCTCACCGTACCAATGCTTCTACATCTCTCTATTTTTATTAAAGGAACAAATTTCGTTACACTCAAGTAACATTAGTGCTATTACTGCGCACAATTTTTATTACACACGCCCAAAAATTTTAGTACATAATTCAACGGCACGCCTCATCGACCTTATGCGCATGTTTACCTGCGCTCTAGCCATAATTGACCAGCCCATGCCACGAGGAACGCATATAGCAACCACAAGCACCAGTATCTTCTACTTCACGGGATTATCGCGCCTATCAAATTGATTTTTGGTCCTCTGTGCAACCGAATCACGACACAAACACACACGCACACACATGCGTTGTTGGAGGCGCGCTGTTTGCTGTCACGAACTTTGTTTGCTTGATTGATCGTTATTGACTCTCCCTATCTTTGCATTATTCTCGCGACGCTGATGCATACATTAGTTGACACAGCTATGTCCATTACACGCACGTACGAATGGTGGTGAAAACATGGCGTACATGTAACTTCGCTTTTTGAGATTGCCGTTAGCGGCAGTAGGTATACGGAAGGTAGTACAGTGTTGGACAAAAGCTTATGTAACACGCTCCAGCACATTCCTTTCTCACAGCGACACGCTAGCAGCGAATGGGACCGTACGGACTTACAGACATGTGCTTGGGTAACACGCAGTCACCTGTTTGCAAGGGCGTACGGTATCATTCGCTGCTGGCGTGCAGGTAGTTACTAGTTAAACTACTGCATTGTACATCAGAAGAAACCTTGAGCCTGAGGACGGAGAGGACAACCACACACACACGCTCATGGTTTCTCCTGATGCATCAGCACCAGCTGGCCGCCATCCTTTCAGTTTTATCTAAGTTACAACTACTAGTTAAGGTTATGTTTTTAGTTAACTACTGTAGTTAGGTTACAGCGGGCTACAACTACTTCGCATTTTTCGCGAATTTTCGACGGGGAGTCAGGACAGTATGCAATGTGTTGCAACAGGACCGTTGGCTGTCAGAGCATTGGCCGAGCTCGACCTCTTAGACGCGGAATGGAGACATTCATTGTCAATACTGAAGAAACCCCGGATCTATATCACCAGCTCGCTTACTTCCTAACTCAGTTAATTACTAAGTTTGTGAACAGAAATGCTACTGCGGATGAGCAGAAAGTACGTCTTTTGTGTTAATCAGGGTACATAACGTTCGACACACACAGCACATTGAAAAAGCTTACGCCCCCTACGTCGTCAGATTGGAGGTGATGACTTTATCATTGCATGACATATCACTACATCAATTGTGTAGAGGGGCGCATGCGGGTGTTATGAGTGCGAGTGTGGGAGCTCACTGTCTTCTAGCTGCCCATACACACTCGAGTGCTATTTCTACGCCTAAGCGATCATAGATATAACGACGCGCACAAAATATCAGAGCAGTTACAAATGTAGTTAAACAACTACATCTTAGTAGTTGCAAAGTAGTTTTAACTATTGCGGCTGTGCTGTAGTTACGCCAGTAGTTAGACTACAACTGGACGCAGTAGTTAGTAGCAGTGGCGTCACTAGGGGGGTGCGGGGGGTGCGGTCCGCACCGGGTGAAGCGACGGAAGGGGTGACGCGCCGTACCAATATTGCCGCTTCCTCCCGTTCTCTCTGGCATGATGACGCCAAAAACAACATGCGGAGCCTTCTGCGAAGCACATGATTTTTTTTTGTCTGAGTGTGGTGTAATATGTTTATTTATGGCGAATCGTCTGGTACGGAAAGGTATCCGTTAAAGGGGGCCGTGGGGTGGAGTAGGGGGTGACGCAAAGAGATCCCGCACCGGTTGACGCGTACCCTAGCGACGCCACTGGTTAGTAGTTATAGTGAAACTACTAAAAATGTAGTTATAGCACATCTCTGCTAGCGTTTCACTCTGAGGAAGGAATGCGCCTGAGCGTGTTCCGTAAACTTTTGTCCAGCACTGTACCAATACATTATGCATGACAATGGACGCTCTCAGATTCATAATGCTTTGCAGATTTCTGTAAACATGAGACAACTGATGTGTGTTCGAGTCCTACAGCTGGCTAACCTTTTCAGTGACTCCCAGATTTCATCTTTAGATTTCTGTAAGCTGTACGTTAAAATGGAAGACACGGTAACGCAGGGGCGAAGGAATGTAGGGGTAGGCAGGGAGGGGTGATCACCCCCTTGAGCTGGACCTGCGTGGGCTTCGTCTCCCCTTACAAGCATAGAGATTGCGCAGGGTGTAAGGTATATACCGTTTTATGAGAAAAACCCTTACAGGATTTCTATGTTCACTTGGACAAATTTTACTTACTCTACGTAGCGTTCTATAAATAGTGAGGAAAATCTGTTGCTTCTCATCAGCGTATTCACTGCTATTGAGTGCCACAAAAACTCATTCCATACCTAAGAGACCTCTATATTGGTGTTGACATGGAGGAATAATAATAATAATAATAATAATAGTAATAATAATTCGTGGCTCTATACGTCGTGAAACAACTGCGATCGTGAGCACGCCACAGCTAGTGCTCGGTTTCTTGATTAATTTTGCCCACTTTGGGGTTCTTTAAAGTGCCACTCCGGACTCAGAAAACAGCGTTCATTTTATATTCAGTCCATGAAAAGAAGAAGGTGCCTCAAGGATTCTATACGCGAAATTTCAATCCTGTTTACGAACGTTGTGCATTTCTGTAAATTTTTGAAGATCTGCTGAGCCTCCACAAGTTTCGATGACGCAACGAGCGACTGACGTAATCACAAGCCTACAAATTGAAATGATGTCATGTTCTGGTGAGGGCACTCGTCTCCTAGCAACGACGCCGGAGTCACGGGAGGGTCACGTTGTGGAGAAGTCACGCGAGGATGATCGAAAGGGGGGAAAATTGGAGAGGTGTCTTCTCCCTCCTTTGTGTTTTCCCCAAGGTGGGAGTGGTCTGATATCACGTGGGGCTCCGCTAACGGAGTGCAAAAGGTAAGCACAACGGAGGACGCGAAGGGCAACAACGTTGCCAAATGAGAGCCGGTCGCTCCGTCGGAGCATAACTTGACGTCACGGTTCTCAAAAATAAAAATTCCGTTCCAATTCCATTTCGAGGAATGGAGATTTGCAATAATTCCATTCCTTTCAATTCCTGAGAATACAAAAGGTATGGTCAGTTCCCACTCCTGGAATGGCTTGGCAACCTAATTCCATTCCGTTAATTCCCTCAATAAAAGAAAAGGACCGGTAACCATACTGGCAAGCCCAGCAGTGCTAGAGGAGATTGACATTACCAAGCACGGAAAAAGCACGAATACAAAGTTATTTCACTTTTGACCGTGTGCAGGCGCGGTGCAAAGTATGCGAGGGCAGAAACCAGCACGTTGAAACCAAAACTGTCACCGGGGCACGCAGACCATTCCATCCCCATTCCTAGGACAGTTTCCGCCATTCCATTCCAATTCCACTCCGGGCTCTGCTAAATCTGGAATGATTCCGGAATGATTCCAACTCCGGAGTGGCAACTCCGCAACCCTGGTCTGTGTGCGTGGTGTCCTGTACGACATCAGCGCAGGGGGCAAAAAGGTGCAAATGTGTGTTGATTTGTGAGTTGAGGCATGATGATACGAAGCGCGACATGGACGAAGAAGGACACACAGGCGCTGTTGCACCCTAACGATGTGAGCGTTTGTTCCGCCCTTGTCAGCGACGTTTTACGTCATATTTCGAGCCACTGCAGTACAGAGGCGTAAGAGATTGAGCAACGCCGTGTACTTTCTAATAGTGTTTTGGTAAAATGCGGCGACCCTCGACCACACCCAACCCGCTACACGCACGACACCGAAGACCTAGACCCGCCACCCGCAACAATATATGGGTGATCCGCGGGGGGTGCCCGCGGGCCGTGGAGGACTCTACTTCCAAGTCAATTTACCTCATGTGACTATATCGGCGTGTTGTGCACAGTTCATATGCGTTTTGTAAATTCTGCCTTTTCCTGAAGGAAATCACTCGAAAATTCGCAGTGTAACCACATCGGTAAAATAGTGACGGCGAAATGGCGAAATGGTTACATTTTATTTATTTATTTTGGCTATGATAAGGCCTCTTTTTATTCATCTGTATTTCACTGTGGCACGTGAAAAGAAGGCGAGTCCCGCTGCACTTGAAATAACAGGAAATATTACTTTATAGTTTTCTCAAACGGTGTAACTTGAATAAAAACAACAACAACAAAAACAAAAAAAAGAACCGAATGGAAGGAAACGAAACACTAAACGGTTTACAACACCGTCGCTGCGTGCTTATCATATTATAGAATGATTAAAACACGACCTGAGAAAGCACAGAGCGTCGAGGGTGGTGTCCGCCAGCTCGGCGCAAACTTTCGTGCAAATACTGGCTGCCGAACTCAAGGTCCGTTCAGCTTCTGCGCTAGCAGAAACGAGAGTCAGCAAATACCTGTACGCACGTGCAAGCAGCGGTCCTTTGCCATCTCTATAGAGTCACTAAATAAGCGTAGCTTATTTAGTGACTCTAGCCATCTCCAGCCATAAAAGTGCCATTTCCTTACGAAGGAGTGAGTCTGTGCCTGATGGCCTACACGTGCATGATTTTCCTGTCATATTTGATCTCACAAAATCCCGAGATTCTCCGGAAGAAATCCCGGGATTTCGGGAAGTCAAAAATTGGTCGGGGTCCCGGGATTCGGGATATCCCGATTGACAACCCTAGTCATGATAAACTAGCCCTGCAAACAGGACAGACAGGAGAGAGGACAAACACTGTGCTAATGCTAGCTAGACAAACACTGTACAAGTGTTTGTCTAGCTAGCATTAGCACAGTGTTTGTTCTCTCTCCTGTCTGTCCTCATTTGCAGCGCTAGTTTATCATGACGGATAAAAAACCGCTAGCAAAGCCATGATGGTCAAACTGTGGACCAAACTGCCCACTGAAATTAAAGAATGGTTGTTAGAGAAGTATCCCCAACACGTATTATGTTGTTGTTGGATCATGTATTGGTTGCTGTGTATTACCAATCAGAGTGTATTGTCAATGAGTCACCTGGTAAGCGTGGTAATCATATGCTTGTCATAACGGCACATTTGTACATAGCTTATCTTGTATGTGAGCATTGTATTTAAGCATTTCGTCCATGAAATACCTCATGTTCATTGCTGCTCATCATAGACTAACCTTGACATTTCCAACTCGTTCTGTTTGGATGAATGAGCTGACTAAAGTTGGTATGTCTAAAGTTGTATGATTAAAGATGGTGTGGAGTTCAACTGTCAGTGCTGGTGCATTTTGATCAACATTCTTATGACAGCGCATTTTTCTTCGTCTTTATTGGATATAGAATTTAGGCGTAGAACTGTACTGTTCGTCAGTTTTGTCCCCAGCAAAAATTGCATGTCTCCATTCCACCATATCAACACCCTTGATTATTGTCACAAAACGGAATAGAGGTGATCTTATTCTCACGTTCGTCTTTCATTCTTTGCTGTACCTTCCACCAGGACTGTACCACATACTCACAGAAAAGTATTTAAGTCAAGTTACTGAATACTGGGCAAAAAGTCACTGAGTAGAATAGTAAATACCGAATCTTCAAAAATATTTAAGATGGAGTATTAAATACTCTCAAATACTTTGACGTCACAGTTGGAATTTACAATCAAAGAAACACAAAGAGTGTGAAGCTGAAAATGGCTTTACCAAAAAGCTTTATTAGTTCGCAGGAACAACTGCGTTTCAAATTTACTGTCCGATAGCCTGCCCAGTATTTTTTTTAACACATTACCCGGAGTACTCAACACGCGCTCTATACAGATGCGAACGAATGCTCTACAGAAATTACATAATTTATTGTCGTCTTTCTTCTGATCGTCTTTGACTTCATAAAGGGTTATTAATATTTTACGTGCCCCCACTCGCTATGACTTTCGGCACGGGTCTTCTATCCTGCCTGATATGGGTCCCAATAGTTTACCCTGCATGCACTGTTAAAACAGATGGTGGTGGTGGGTGGTGATAGGGCTTGCCGTTGTCGGCCTCACGTATGTGGGCAACGTCACGACTGACGCCCTGGGGGAATGTGCGTCCTGGGCCGACTTCTAGCCGAAAACAGAACTTCACCACATAGCACGCTCCTAGCCAACCGTCATTCCAAATGATATCATTCTCTGTCCTTTATTTGCTGGAAATGGGAGGAGGCGCCTATCTGGGACACATGATGCTTGTCCCAGATAGGCTTCTCCCCCTGTTTTGAACGAATCATGACACAGAATGATATAATTCAGTATGGTGGTTGGCTAGGAGCGTGCTATGTGGTGAAGTTCTGTTTTAATGGTGTAGTATCTAATACCCTAGTAGTGATACCCTCTTTTGTGGCAATTATGAACTGCATAATTGTCACACAAAAAAGTGCACGCCTCTCATTTTCAACAAATCAGGGCAGAAAACGATGTCATTCGAAATGACTACAGGTGAAGTAATGGTCGGGCGCATGTACAGCATAAAGCGCATTGCCGAGACAAAAGAGAATCTTTCGCCCTGCGTGTCACGTGCAGAGAAGTATCATCAAAGTGACTTGGAAAATGAGAAGTTGTTATTGAAAAAAGTATTGAAGTTAGATTACTAAATACTGATATTTGAAAGTACTTCAAGATACCCAGTTACTCGCAAAGGTATGTAAGATAAGTAGGGCTCTTCGTTTTCGGGTTAAACCCGATTTTTCACAATATTTGTACCCCGAACCAATTTTCTGAAATTCGGGCATAACCCGATTTCTCCCCGAATTCCGCGGTGTCTTTCTATATCTCATATGGCTTCACAGTGAGCTACGAAAGGGGTGAATCACGTTATCAACCTTAATTCTTAAGCACCCAAGGAAACACCTGAAGGTCCTGCTGTCAGTCACCTCCTAGGTAGTACCAAAGGCAGTTTTTTTTGTTTTTTTTTTACACCTGTCGGAATTTCATTGTTCATCCCTGCAATCGTCTCTGCAGCTTGACTCACACGATTTTAGTTTCACCCGGAAACACCCGAATAAGTAAAACACGTGACAGAACACGCCCGATTCTTCCCTAAATTTCCTTCGGAAGGAAGCGCCCGATTTTTACCCTTCGAATTTCAAAAATAATAAAACCCGAAAACGAAAAACCCTAAAGATAAGTAACTTAAGCACGTGAACCTTCTGGATGAGTAACGACCGCTGTACAGGTTAGCTTAGTGATCCACCCACACCTTGAGTGATAATAATAGATGCAGGCGAGTTGGTGGATGAACTCCATAATGAAGAAAGCCTAAGCTATCGGCGAAGACACGAAAAACAGACACGACAGACACACATTGAGCGGTTGTGTTGTGTCTGTTCTTCGTGTCCTCGCCGATAGCGCAGGCTTTCTTCATTATGGAGACATCCACACCTTGCATTGGAAATAAAAGCGGCAAAAGGAAAAGGAAGGTAAAAACTCTCGAGCAGGTACAGTTGGCTAAGTGTGTGTCTAATGGAGCGCGACAACGAAGAACGGTTGCTTGTGCTACCTTACTCATTACGGAAAGATCACCTATCCGTTTAAACTGCAGCGATGCATAACCACACATGGTCCCATAGCAAAAGCGAGTAGGAAAGTAAGAAGAAGGTGTAATGCTCGGAGTTACCTTTACCGGAGCAGCAAAGCAAACGCGATGATCGGAGGTGATATAAGGGAAAGAATAAGGGAAGTGGGAAAGGACGAAATGTGCTCTCGTATATGATACGAAACGCAGGAGCTAAAGTAGATGTCCTAAGAGGTCATAATGTGGCGAAAGTTTCCTTGCTGCGCGTAGTATGAAGGTGTTTGATATTTTGTGCGACAATCATTTTTTTCTTTTGGTCAAGATCAATCCAAAACTTGGTAGGCGCCTATTATGGTTCGTAAATTTGTAAAATAAGACAAACCTTGGAGCTTTCACCAACCCACCATGGGTGCTACCCGCTCCGTTGCAAAAGCTGTATTGCTATTGCAAACTCTGAATCACAGCGGGACCCCTCACATACTCGCGGGCGCTCAAGCAGTTTCCTTTTTTTTTAAATATTCTCCATTAAATTCTCCATGTGCCAAGTGAATTGTAGGGCTTTGACCTGGAACTTCGTGATGTCATCATCCCATGCACGTCTCTTCGTTCTTTCGTGCTCTCTAGCGAGCTTATTCTGGAAACATTGGAAATCTTGTATTAGAATTTTCGAACATTCAAGTTAAGTCGACAGAGTTGGCTAGTTGGCTTCTCTTTCGGTTTTGCTCATGTCATCATCATGTCACGTCGAGACTGGGAGGTACCCGGGTTCGAATCCCGGTGCCGGCTGTGCTGTCTGGGGTTTTTCCTGGGTTTTCCTCAGACGCTTTCAGACATACGTATGTCGGCACAGTTCCCTTAGAAGCCGGCCGAGGACGCACATATTCCCCCAGGGCGTCAGTCGTGACGTTGCCCACATCCGTGAGGCCGACAACGGCGAGTTCTTTCACCACCACCACCATCATCATCATCATCATCATCACGTATTTGTCGTTATCGTCGTCTTTCGTTGTGTTTCGACCACGTTCGGAAGCATGTGAAGCCTAGATTAGAAATTTAGATATAGAGCACAGCAAGGTATAGAGGATGTTCCTTGTATTACAGCCGTCTTGGTCTTCAAATGTCATCATGTGTTCCCTATAGTTACTTGTACATCGAAAGCGGAAATGCTAAAAAGCGAGGTAGTGAATCTCACTATTTTTATTCTACCGAGCCACCTAATACAGTATGACTGGCCCGAAGACTTATACAGTAACTTGAGTATAGAGTATCCATGTTACGTACGAGGGTGGTTCTATAAGTTTCCGGCCCGACCAACTTTTAATAGTCATAGAGACGAAACAAGCGTATCACTTTTCGACATAGTCACCCTTAACTTCGATGCACTTTTGACACCTTTCAATCAGCATTCTTATATCCTTGAAAAAAATAGTCCGAAGTTTTGTCCGCAAAATGCTGGAAAACTGCCTCTTGCACCTCACTATCGTTTTGAAATCTCCGTCCTCTGAGACCCCTCTTCAAGTTTGAGAACAGGAAGTAGTCACTCGGTGCCAAGTCTGGACTGCAGGGTGGGTGGTGGATTTCTTCGAAGCCGCACTCCTTCAGTGCAGCCTTGGCAGCAGAAGCCGTGTTGACAGGGGCATTGTCCTGGAGCAACCGGACACCTCGACTCAACCTGCCGCGCCTCTTTTCCCTGATGGCGTCTCGCAGTCGGTGCAGGAGTGAAGCATGATAAGTCGCATTCACTGTGGTGTTTCTCTCTTTGAAGTCGATGAGGAGGATCCCGTGACAACCCCAAAATATTGTTGCCATGATCTTCTTTGTGGATTGTGTGATCTTGGCTTTTCTTGGGGGTGCTTCTCCTGGTTTGCGCCATTCCATCGACTCCTTTTTCGAAAGGGGATCATAGTAGAGCACCATAGTCTCATCCCCTGTGACAATTGACTTCAATATTTCTTCTTCGTTCTCTTGACAGAGCTCCAAAAACTCTCTGGCACAGACGACGCGCTGTTGCTTTTGAACTGACGACAGAAGTCGTGGCACCCATCTCGCACTGACCTTTTCCATGTGAAGGCCTTCGCCGATGATGCGAAAAACGGTTGTTTTGGAAAGCCCCAGCCTTTCTGAGATTTCCTTCACCTTCAGACGCCTGTCGCTCAGCGCTTCCTCCTCGAAAAGAGACAGATTTTCTTGTGTCACCACTTCCACTAGATGACCATCGCGTGGATCATCTTCCATGGACTCTCGCCCCTGTCGAACCTGCTTAGCCCAGTCTTTTACCGTTGTGTACGACGGAGAGGCTTCCCTGTACACGCTGTCCAGTCGCGCTTTAATTTCTTTAGGCGAAAGTCCCTCTTTTGTCAAGAATTTTATCACAGCGGTACTGGATTTTTTCCATTTTAACTGAAGAGTGCACCCTGCACTCTTAAAAATGAACTTCACCGCATAGCACTCTCCTAGCCAACCATCGTCTCGAATGATATCGTTATCTGCCCTGATTTGTTGAAAACGAGGGCGTACGCCTTTTTTGTGACACTTATGCTGTTCATAATTGTCACAAAAAAGGCGTACGCCTTCCGTTTTCAACAAATCAGGGCAGATAACGATATCATTCGAGATAATGGTTGGCTAGGAGCGTACTGTGCGGTGAAGTTCATTTTTAAGAGTGTGGCTGTTTGAAATGCCGCTCTCCAACCGACAAAAGCATGGAGAGGGTTGAGGGTGGTGCTCCGGCCCTCCAACAGATGGCGCCACGCGTCCTTAATCGCATTTTCAAATTCGCGCGCATTTTCTACCTCGGGCCAGAAACTTATGGAACCACCCTCGTATTCTTAATAATCTTGAGATGATGACATGAGGAAAACCGAAACATTCCCAATGATTCCAGAATCGTGAAAGAGGGCACGAAATAACGAAGAGACCTGCATTGGATGATGACATCACGAAGTTCAAAGTCAAAGCCCTAAGATTTACTCGGCATGAAACTATTTCATAGGGTCCTATACCAAGTTTTGAATTGTTCTTGACAAAAAAATAGAAAAGAAAGACTTTTATTTCCAATGCAAAGTATGGATGCACTCCATAATAAAGAAAGCCTGGAAAGAGGCAGAGTGGGTCCAGTTTTTCTTTCCCCCTCTCTCTCTCTTTTCTGGCTCTATTGTTCCACCCACAAACACATTTTAGTGTAGCCTGTCATGACTGGGTGGGGACTAACATCTTCATCTTTTTCTTTCATGTCCGATCTAATCCAATCCAAAGAAAGCCTGGGCTATGGGCGAAGTCACGAAAAACAGACACGGCACAACCACGCAATGTGTGTCTGTCGTGTCTGTTTTTCGTGTCTTCGCCCATATCTCAGGCTTTCTTCATTATGGAGCACATCAACACGCTCCCCTGCATCTATATATTATCATCCAGACCGTCCGTTACCGTTCACGTGTGAACGGTGGCGTTGAAGGCAGACTTGTATACACTGTATACAAGTTACTCTATACTATACAGTAACTTGAGTAGGTGTTTAAGTTACGTATCTTAAATACTTTTGCGAGTACATGTTAGTATTTACTATTTAGTAACCTAACTTGAACACGTTTTCAATAACTTCTCATTTTCCAAGTTACTTTGATGATACCTCTGCGCGTGACACACAGGTGGAGCGAAAGATTCACTTTGGCAATGCGCTTTGTGCTGTACACGTCCCTCTTGGGAAGCGGTAGCGTTGTAGCGCTTCGGATTTGGAAGCATGCATGAGGCGATGTGTTGTCCTGAAGAGTATGCGGGTAAACCACTGAGACCCCAATCAGACAGGGTAGAAGTCCCGTGTCGAAAGTCATAGCGAGAGAGGGCAAGTAAGAACTCTTTGTGAGGTCACAGAAACGATAAGGAGAAAAAACGACAGTAAATTCTGTCATCTCTGCAGAACATTCGTTCTGATCCGTAAAATGTACAGTACTGGAAGTAATGTGTTAAAAAAACATGGGGCAAATTATCGGACAGTAATTTTCAAAAGCAGCTGTTCCTGTGAGGTAATGAAGCCTTTTGCTACATTGTCAGCTTCGCTTTTCGTATTTTGTGAGTATCTTGCCGAAGCCTAGCTTGGGCCGACTAGGATATTATTTTAATTCAATGCGTGTAGAAAACACTTTTTCATTTTTGTGCAAGCTCCACCGTAATATACGCGTCTCTTTGATTAAGATGTTAAGGTCATGATTAAGAGGTTAGGTAAGATGGTCATGATTAAGAGGTTAAGGCAGCTGATATTGTGCTTTTCGACATTGGCTTCAGACTTGATTAGATTATGAAAGAAAAGAAAAAAATAATGTGAAGTTGTTTGTCCCGGCGGGGTCACGAACGGCTACTTCAGTCATCGCAGCCAACTCTTCTGCGATTGCACTTCTTTCTATCTAACTTCGAGCCCGTTATGATTTCGACTGAGCGCGAATATATTTTTTTCTAATATACGCAATATTTATCTTCTACAGGTTGTCCGTAAGATGGGGTGCGGGGTGAGCAGAGTACATGCCATCAACTCAAATACTAAGCACGGCTCCGGGCCACAGAACGCCTGGGGCCAAAACGCCTCCATGGATACAGAAGGACACGCTGACGCACAGGTTCAAGTAAGTTAGCGCTGTCCTAAGCGTCAAATACCCACGCTTCTTATGCATCTTCAACGCAGAAATTATTTTTCTTCTTGGTTTAGATTGCGGTGCTTGAACTCTCACATATGGCATGCTTGTTTTTCTTGCCCGCATTTCCTCTACCATTCGAACTTTATGGAGGAGACAGATAATAACAGAGCATCTTGAATTTTATCTTGCATCTAAGAGCTCTTTCAATGGGTCCATTTTGCATCCGTTGAAAACACGTACGAGAAAAATGTTCGTGTGAAATAAGCCTGAACTGCATGTTGAACTGTAGCAAAAAGAGACAAAAAAGAAGAAGGAAACAAGAGGGAGAGAGGGAAGATGAAAGCACGCGTTCAGTGAAAAAGAGCAGGAGTGCCATTGTCGCTAAGGGGTCCGGACAAGGGGATCGTTAGTGGAATCACGTGGGAGTTGTAGCGCTTTTTGCGTTGCTAGAAATGATGAAGAGCAATGGACACTTCATAATGACAGCGACGGAGAAAGGAAAGACGTGTCCATCCATTTTTTGTTTTTCCTTTGCCGACGGAAGAGATGATGATCAGTCCTCGAAGGAGTCGGGACTGTCTTTGTCTGTGTTCAACGAGGATTGATTGTAGGACAGAGGCTTTGCAGGATGAAGAGCACTGAGCAGTGAAATGCACTCTTGTAATAAAGATGAAAAGCGCACATTCGAAATCAAATATGCCCAATAACAGTCATTGCAGTAAAGACGACTTTTTTCCCTCAAACAAACCTAATTCAAGGATTACTCTAGGTTTCACTGGTGTGGTGTTGATTGACGCAATGAGCCCACTGACAATAGGGCTGTTTTCTCTCTCTGTGTTAAGTGACAGGTCAGCTATGGAAAACTTTACCCTACGTCTGTACTGTGTAAACGCCATGTATGGTACCCCGTGTAAGCTTTCTCGTGGTAATCTTGTCTTGTACTGGTGGTGGTGGTGGTGGTGATGATGAAAGGGCTCGCCGTTGTCGGCCTCACAGAAGTGGGCAACGTCACGACTGACGCCCTGGGGAATGTGCGTCGTGGGCCGACTTCTAAGGGAACTGTGCCGACATATGTCTTGTACTTTTTGCTGAATCCGGTACATCTTGATTGGAGTTAGAAACACATCCAATCACTTCATTGTCTGGCTTGTTTTCTTCTTCTTCTGTTTCTTTCCTGAACTTCTGTGTGGAACTGTCGCATTGAAGTAACCTACTTCTTTGTTTGCTTTTGCGTATAGGCTATATATCGTAAACCACACAATGCACGCTGGTCGCTGTCTAATCTCCTCGCCATTTTGATTATCTCGTCTATTATGCTTTCATAGTCGATATGCGTGCTAGGCATGGCAAAGAAGGAAAAAGTAGCGAATTTCCGTTCCATTCCATCTCCATTTTTTTTTCTTTTAAAATCACTCACTCCAGTCAGAGAGTCTCATATTTAAGTATGGTACGCACACTTCATTGTTCTTGTCCTAACATGAGTAGGCAAGACACAGTTTCCACGCGCATGCTGCTATCACATATTACACAAAATATACGCACAATACAAAATATAGTAGAAAAAGTAGAAAATAATGAAAATACAAAGTATATTCATATATTCACGCTACCCTATAAACGCGACGTATTTGTGACGTATCCATGATACGCAGGTGGAGCACCGCTGTGAACAAGCAGACCGTGTCACACAGACGGACAATTTCATGTTCGACGATGATGACCTTTACTTCTCACTGGGAGACGACTGCGAAGATTTCGATAACTGCACCGGCGACATCTCGGCCGCTCCATCGCACGACACGATCCAGCCGGACCCACTTCTGTTGCGAACACCGGACCATAGATGCGACGGCCAAGACATCAAGCGTCAACTGTTGGAGGATGCCGAGCAGAAGATCATGCTATTCACGAGAAAGATTCACTTTGGTGTTGACATGACACCTAGAGCCGTGGCTACGAGTGACATTGGGGTGCAAGCAGGGTGGACACGAAACAACAGGTGAGTCTGTTGTCTTCTCCCCTGTAGTGTACAGTCGGTGCTTATTTTGCGGCGACACTATAATAGCGTCATCCTGAAACCGGGCGCGCAGCTTGAACATAAGTCATCCAAAACATCGTGAATAGCCTTGGTGGTTCTGCGCACGCGCAGAACATAAAGAGAGCTTTACGCATTGCGCAGATCCACCACATCCCTTACGTACGCACAGGCGACAGCATACGATATACTAAAAACCACCACGCTGTCCCTAACGTACGCAAAGGCAACAGCGTACGCTATACTAAAACTCACTAGTATCCAGAGTAGAGCGCGCGCGTTAGCATCCTGTGCACGCGTTAACTCGCAAATACCCGTTGCATGCGTATTTGCGAATACAGTACTACGGTACGGTACGGTACTGTCGAATAAGCAAATTAACCAGGAGCGTTTACACTGCAAAATGATGGTTCCCAAGCAAAAATGCGCATAAAGGACGCATGTCATATTAAATAGTCACCTGGCTGAAACTTTTGAGCTACATGTTGAACTCCATCACTTTCACTCGTTCATCTGTTTGTCTGTGTGTAAGCGTCCTTGGGTAGCCAGTTCGATTTCGACGCAACTCACATCCCCATTTTTTTCTCTTCATCACGTCACTATCACCACATCCCTGTTTGCTGTGGTGAATGTTCCTTGAGGTGGAGTTGGCGTATCAGCTAGCCGAAGTTTGCATCACCAAGGATGACAACCTGACGTCTCGCGCGAAGATGAAGGCGCGTGTCTATGGAAAATTGTTACGGGCACCAACAGGAAACTCGAAAGAGAAAATAAAAATAAAATTGAGATTTTGGCTTCGCTAGTGTGAGACCCGCAACTCCACATCACTTGCACCAGTTACTTTGGTGGAAAACTCCTGTAATGATGATGCCAATGATGATGATTATGATGATGATGATGATTATGATGATGATGATGATTAGTGGTGCTGGTGATTGCGACAGAAAACAACTGCACACACACTGAGATGTCACAGAACGCACAAACACGCAACACGCAAACTGTCGAAAAGGAAAACCCACAAAACACACATAGGCCCAAAACTTGTTGTCTGCATCAATGTCCCGGAAAAAATTCACTACGGCGGAGAACGTTGGGAGTCTGACGCTGTGATTCCAGTGCCCAAGTACTTTTGAAACGCTGAGCGGAGGCCGTCCACTGCTGCCAGCTGCGACTATATAGCAGGCGACGAGCTTCAGTGTATCGTACGCAGGACATGAAAATGTGCTCAACACCTTCCACAACACGGCACATGGAGCAGTTTGGGGAGGCTGCTTTTCTGATCATGGTGTAGAGAGATACGGCGCTGCATAGGACCTTCAGACGAAACCGGTGGATTAGGGTCTCCAACGACCGACGAAGCGAGGCTGGGACCCACGAACGAAAAATTCTGAGTCTATGCTGATCAGTGGAGGGCTTCCAGAATCACTGCGCCACAGGTCTCTGCTTAGTCTCTTCGTTAAAGAAGTCGTCCTCCCATGCTCTTCGTTAAAGTTAAGCGAGTGTCAAAGTGGATAAAATACACCTTACGAACCGGACCGGACTGGTGTGCCAGGGAAGCCGCTGCATCCGCCGCGTCATTCCCAGGTATGCAGGAATGGCCAGGAATCCACTGAAGGATGATGTCGTGTCCTTGTGCTACACAGGCGTTGTAAGTCTTAATGACGTCGTGTACGATTGAAGCAAGACCTGCTGATACGCACGGCGCTTGTAATGCTCGCAATCCGGTCTGTGAATCACTGTAAACAACCCATGATTTGGGGTCTTCATGTGCCTCTATAAATTACATTACCATGATCACCCCGTGTAGTTTGCGGCCGTGGACGACGTGCGATGAGACAATCGTGCGCAGCCCTCAATGCAGAGCTCAGGGACGACATATGCACACGTGGATCCTGACTCATTTGTAGACGCATCCGTGAAAACGCACACTCTGTCCCTTTGACTGTGCATTACCTGAAGAGTTTGCTGACGCACAACCACTTGAGGGCACGAACTTTCTCCCCGCGAGACCCAGTACTTTCGCGAACACCCGGGGCTGTAGCAAAGTCCATGGAGGGCTGGAGTACACTGGCAAAGGCTTATGCCGGGGGACGTAAGTGCGGCACGGCATAATAGCTTGATGGAACTCGAAAAACTCCGTGTCGAAATAGCTCTTGACAACGGGTGCCAACGAAATCTCGTTGTTAGTCGAACGTAATGGCGAAGCGATTCTACCACCCGTAGCACAGAAAGTGGGGGCTGTCTCGCCTCGGTTACAACAGCTGCATTGGACGCTGCTCTGGGAACTCCAAGGCAGATCTTGATGCTCTTTGGCAACGCACGTTCTAGAATCATTTCCGACGACGGCGCAATATCATGAAGAATTGGGAGGTGGAACGTGAGGGGAGATCGTACCAATGCAGTATGTAAGGTAAGCAATATGTACATTATGAGCCACATCGATCGACTTCTTTCCTTAAGTTTCCTTTTTTTTCGTTTTCTTTCCTTTTTCGTTTTTTCCTTATTTTTTTCGTTTTCTTTTTATGAAAGGAATAGCAAGTCGGTCTCTGTCTGACTAACCTTCCCTCGTTTTTTTTTTTTTCAATAAACATATCCCCCCCCCCCCCCATCGACAACCTGCCAAAATCGTCGGATATTGGTACGAGCATGTAACTTGTCCTTGGCTGTTCACTATTCTGGTAATTTCTCACAAGTAATCATCTATGAGCATATCTACACTATGGAGCCCATGGAAAACGATCTCCATGGAAGACACTTGCAACAATCACCTTGTGTCCCGTAAAAAACATTATGCCTTTGTTTACTAAAGCAAACGACGAACTATGACTATAGATAAAAGAACAGAAAATCTGCAGCAGTTGATGGGGACTTTAACGAGCTGCATTTGTGCTGATGCAAATACAACGCAATCGAATAAAGGAAGAGCGGGGGGGGGGGGATTTATTGGGGAAAAAGTAAAAGGAAAGGTAAAAGAGGAAAGGTCAGCGATGCAGCACGCCGACTTGTTATTCCCTAAACAAAAAAGGTACACAAAAAAATAAAGAAATAAAAAAGAAGCCCGGCTCACAGGGAGCTCAGGAGGCACGTATCACGGAGAAAGCGGAGCACCGCCTTTGTGACACTCCACTGGATAGCTCGCTCGCTGCACGTGACAAACGAGTGTTGCCAGGGAAACATCCGTGCACACAAGCTCTGAGAGGCGTTGCCAGAGCACGGCCTGATGATGGTGACGCTGACAGTGGAGGAGCTGCATGCAACGAAGAGCAGGAGGGAGACATGAATAGGACAGCACTCTTCACTTGCGCAGTTAAATGTCATGACCTTAATTGCCCCAATTTCCATTAGCGATGCAAATAAAACACTCATAGCATGCTATTACTTTGTGCTTACAATAGCAGGCACAATAAAATGGGCATAACGATGAAAGCGTGAAAGGAAAGCCTAAGTTTTGGACTACATTTAATTTCTCTTCCATTCAATCAAATCCAACCCCAGAAAGTGTGAAAAGCAAATTCTACTACCTACACTCTCGGAAAAAAATCGCATAGTAAGAGTAAAAGAACGATGCGTTTTTTTTAACCCTTATCCTATACGTTAGCGCAGTACGGATAGACGCCGTTTATTTATCCCCCATATGCCACATAGTAGGAATAAAAACGAAGGACGCTGTGAATGTCAAAAGGGCTTCTTGACTGTCGTCTTAAGCGTCTGTTGGATAAGCAACTGTCTGGAATGCTGATATGAGGGGGGGGGGGGGGGGCAATGCCACATGGCACAAAACGGTTTCCCGTTTGCTGCTGCAGCTTGTTGCTGATCCAAAAGAGGTGGCAGTTGACTGTCAAGTACGCCACAATAGCTAGGAATACTGCACTGCAAAATCGTATGACAAAACACAGACAAACGCATCCATCACGTGAATAACGGATATAAAAAGCACGTTCTTGCGCAAAGCAAGCAATATACAACAGTTCTTGCGACGGTCAAAAGAAAAATAAGAAGCACGATAGCATCACTTGAACCGGGTTAACTCTCTCACCATAGCCCGTGTACGCCGCTATCTCATTTAAACCAGAACATCTGGATACATGGAAGTATTTCCCACAGGGTTAGTAGCACACATCTAATAAACCATAATACAACAAAAATTCATCAAATTATTCCAATTTATCGAAGGAAAGAGCCCACAATAATAGATGCATGTGTTTATAGAATACTGCACCCGTAGCCCGAAAATGATGAGGCATAAGGTGCACGTGACCTAACATAAAAAAAAAAAGGAACAGCATATACTAGCCATAAACCAACAGATTACAATAACTGCAATATTTTACACTAATACAATATGACATTTGTGCATCTTCACAATACTTCAGCACAACGAAATATAAATTGTAGACTAGCTATATGAGCTAGTAATTCAGCAGCTATATGAGTATATGAGCTATGTTTACGTTTATACTGTAAAAACATACAATGAGCGTTATACCACAGGATGAGACATCGAGGTACACAGAGTATGAGACATCCACAAAAAAATCTATAGCAGACAGGTCATAAGCTAATTGTTTATAACAACTGCGGTATAGTTCAGTGTATTCAGACGCAGCGTTTATCCGGCAACGCATCATTATTCATGAAGTAGTCACAACTTACAAGTCATCTGTACAGAAGGGTTGTACTGGTTGTATATGAGGGACGGAGTAGAGTCCTGTGTCCTTCTTTCAACAATGTGACGCACATTTAAACTCTCGGGAGCACTTTCTAATACAGCTGAGGGTGCATGCGGGGTATTGTGCAGTGCAGCATGACGACGAAGAGCGTGTCCCGTTCCTGGGATGCTGGAAATAGAAGTTTATTGTAAAAAGAGCAAAACAATGTGCTTGCTGGTATTGTCAAATGGCTGCGCATGTCTCTTCAACAGTAGATTCCAAAGGTATGACCCTGTTTGAAGTATCTGAATGAGAAAGCTAATCCCGAAAATATGCTAGTGCCGTAATAAATGATGCCGATGAGGTGCCCTTTGCCAGACCTGAGTCCATCTCCGCAGAGGCCGCTTACATGAAATAGTCATAAACGTAACACGGACTTCAAAAACCACTTACTGTACAGGAAACACTCTCGTCCTTTAACATAACATTTAACTGAAGTATTGTTAAACTCATAAATCATTTTAGCTCTCTAAGAAGTGGCGTTTCACACGTTTTTTGCACCACCACCATCACCACCACCTGCACCACGTTATCGAAAATCGTGACTGCTTTTTACAAGTCAGAAAATCCATTTGCTTCCTGTCAACACATCATGCTGCGCTATAATCAGCAAGAATCATCCAAACAGCTATTACAAGAACGGAGTGAGGAATCGTAAACACTGATGCTTCAACAGCAACACCGAGAAAGGCACGTCGAAGAAAAACGAAAGCGAAAAGAGCCTCACCTATAACAAAATGATCTGCTCGTCGATGACCACCACACATAAGGCACCACCACGGTGGACAACGGGCGTACACAAATAAATTGGCAGCGTGGGGATAGCTGGGCGAATCACAACTGTTTAAGCAGCGTCCGCGTAATTGGCTCACTACATCCGGCGACGTTGTCTCGTTCGATGCCATTTCTTCCTGCCACACGTTTCACACAAATGAAATCTGAAGTTCAACTAAACTCAAGACACCCAGCCCAAGTGACAGCTTACATTGCTAGACGGTGCATGACGTGAGATCATGAGACGCCAGAAGCCAGAGTGATCGTTAACTAGGGATGTGCCAACCGGATCCGCGAATCCACGAATCCTCGAATCCTAGGCAGGGATTCGAGATAGGCGAATCCGAATCCCTGTGCCCAAAACAGCGAATCGAATCTTTCGAATCCACCAACCACGTTTGTCTGTTTCTTTTTCAAATTGGCGCCTCCGGAGTCCGCCGAAAGCCTGATTGGCCGACAGGTGTTTTCTTGTGTGTTTGTTTACATTGCTCTGGACTGAAAGAATTCAGAACTGTTACATTACAAGTCTAAAAGTAACCTGGTTTTGCTTTTGATTGTTGCTTAGTTTTATGAAAATAATTCAGACTCGAGAATTTCTGCATTTCTTGTAGTCGATGAACAACATGTTAAATAAATTACGTTTAAGAAGAACTATATGGGTATATTTTCTCCTGAAACTGAAGCATTATTTAATTTGTTAGGTATCATATTCTACTTCAAAACACTTTTCACAATAAGTGTTTTTGTTTTTTTCCTCCTGGCTTTCTAAATTCTTTCTAAAGAAAGGATTCGAAAGATTTGAGATTCGTAAGATTCGTGGGTTCGTAGAACCTTCCTTGGATTCGGATTCGGATTAGAAAAATTGTGGATTCGTCCCACCTCTACCGTTAACCAAGCGAAAGAAAAGACGCTTTGCACACGGAACTGTGCACGTGTTCTCAGAAGGCAGGGACCGTATAACAAATGAAACACAATACGCGTCAATATAGGCGTAAAGGGCCAATACTCCGACGCAGAGCCTGAGTTTATCCGTCAAGACGAAATCTTATCCGTCAGAATATAAGAGTGCCATTTACGTGCCCCGTGCCATTTACGCATAAAACTCCGCCCTTTACGCTTACAGCGGACGCGTTTACGGGTACACTCTTAGAAATGAACTTCACCGCATAGCACGCTTCTAGCCAACCATCATCTCAAATGATATCGTTATCTGCTCTGATTTGTTGAAAACGGTAGGCGTACGCCTTTTTTGTGACAATTATGAACCGCATAAGTGTCACAAAAAAGGCGTACGCCTCCAGTTTTCAACAAATCAGGGCAGATAACGATATCATTCGAGATTGTGGTTGGCTAGGAGCGTGCTATGCGGTGAAGTTCATTTTTAAGAGCCTCATGCTCTTAAAAATGAGCCATGTCACGTCGAGACTGGGAGGTACCCGGGTTCGAATTCCGGTGCCGGCTGTGCTGTCTGGGGTTTTTCCTGGGTTTTCCTCAGACGCTTTCAGACATATGTCGGCACAGTTCCCCTAGAAGTCGGCCCAGGACGCACATTTCCCCAGGGCGTCAGTCGTGACGTTGCCCACATACGTGAGGCCGACAACGGCAAGTCCTTTCACCATCACCACCACCACCACCATCATTTTTAAGAGTATACGTCGGATACGTCGTCAGCCATTTTGTCGAAATTTACGCTTAGTAAGGGTAAGATTGGATGTAAGCGTGAATCTATCCGTTTCTTTCGCGAGAGTGTATGCGTTAGGCCGCGGCGTACAAAGGGCACTGAACTGTTTCTACACTCTTAAAAATGAACTTCGCCGCATAGCATACTCCTAGCCAACTATCATCTCGAATGATATCGTTATCTGCTCTGATTTGTTGAAAACGGGAGGCGTACGTAATTTTTGTGACACTTATGCTGTTCATCATTATCACAAAAAAGGCGTATGCCTCCCGTTTTCAACAAATCAGAGCAGATAACGATATCATTCGAGATGATAGTTGGCTAGGAGCATGCTATGCGGTGAAGTTCATTTCTAAGAGTGTACTTACTTGCTGCTTTAAAGATTCCCAACATTACATAGATTTTCGAACCCAAAAACAGCGACAAGTCATAGACTTGCGTAACATTCATATCAGCGCAGTGCACAACAGAACATTCTATGCACCTTCACGAATTCCCCACTTTACTGATTGAAAGCAGCTTCTTGCCTAATTCCTTCCATCCTGAGAGAATAATAACCACGATAATGCTCGTCCTAGTATCTACTTCATAAAGCTCCAACTAAGCGCACCGAATATAATTGTTTACAATTAAGTCAGGGTCATCCGACGTGCTTTAGCGCAACACGACAAAATTTACGAGATCAACACTGGAGTTGAACACTGCCGAAGCAACGAGGTTCGATCCCTTCTATACCAGTGCTCAACGCAATATAATTACCGATAAATTACGTCACAGATGTTATTCCCCGAGCAATAAGCGACGTTTTATATCGTCCGGCTGCAGCGCGGAATACCAAGGGCGGAACAGTTTCACGGAAGCACTTCGATAAGTCATGCATAATTCCTGGAGGTCAACAAGGCAGCAGATGTATATCGCCGCTGCATACGAAATTACCATCAGTATCTCATTATCCAATATCGTAACATAAGAGCACGAGGCCCAAAGCGTTACGCAATTAGGAGTTTTCGGCAATTAGTGGCTCCATTGGAGGGAACAACGGGAAGTGGAGTAGCTCTAGAGCAGTTTAAAAGCAGACGAGGAATTTAGTGGTGAAAGAGATTGATGGGAAAGATCTGAACGACGAAAAGAAAGGAAAATTAGCGAAGAGGCTAAATAAATAGCGGGGACGTTTTATTTGTTTGTAATATAGGCTAGGTGAAAGCTAATCTGCGTTCGGCTAAAACGGACTTTTCGAAGTTCTGATAACATTGATGAGCAATATCATGTGATATTGTAACGAGGGATCATATCATGGTCGATGTGATAGTGGGCAAGTCGTAGAAGACAATCTTGTATCGGGTTTTTGTGTGAGATTACACGACGAGATCTGAGTGAGTGCACGCACATGGCGCCCACCCTCTGCAACACGCCGTGGATCCTTCTCTCTCACTGTCGCTTGGTCCTGGCCTTCCGCAACACTACGTATATACAGTCGACCCCCGTTTATCCGGACTTCATTTATCCGGATCCCGCGGTATCCGGACAAAAGGCACGGGAACGGATTTTCCTCCATGTATTTTGTTCTCGTTTATCCGGACTTCAGCTTCCGGACTCGGACAAGAATTCCAGGGAACGAAAGTCGAAAATTCTTGTAATCCAGCTTCAGTTATCCGGACTATCGTGAGTAAGAGGAGACACTGACCCCGCTTCGTCACCCTTTTCGCTGTGTTGGGGTTATTCCCGTCACACCTTAGGGACCTACATTCCTCCGTAGGGGAGACAACCGTGCACGATGACCCCCTTTTCTATTTGTGTGCGTTGGGTCACGTTGACCGGTCGAGTCAATTGGAAATATCTCGAGCAACTGTCCGGTTCTAGAGGGGAAAACTCCAACCCGAGGCCTGCTGCTTACGGCCCGTTGGCCGATGAAGACATTCCCCTATAGCTGAGCTGCGATCCCTGATGCAGAGGCTCACTGCGGCTGCCGTAGATGATGCTGCGGTTTCTGACTACGTTGACGTTGATAAGGATGATGACGCGTGCGCAGCTATGACTGATGACGGTGTGATTGCTGCTGTTGCCTTCGATGATGTGCAGCAAGACGGCGCCGATGACGCCAGTGAGAAACAAGGCTCCGACATTGACACTTTGCATCCGCACTGAAATTCTTCGAGCAGCCCAACAGCGTGGCTCAACTCTATGCAATTAGCAAAAGTTTGCAGGAATCGAGTGTCTACACTACTATGTAACAGCTGTCATTGACGAGATTTCTGTGTTTTAATTAAACCTTGCTCTGTAGGACGTTTCTATTCGGTCGTTTCATTTATCCGGATGCCCCGGTATCCGGACGATTTCGCCGGGAACGGCACCGTCCGGATAAACGGGGGTCGACTGTACCTTCTTCACCGCATGCGGCTGAACGTTGGGTTTACCCCAGTTATGAGGAAGCGCCGTGGCCGCGTGCCGTCAGACCTTTGTACCACATGCACTGTGCGCGCTGACCTACACCATCTACTTATGGACTGCCCCGTCTACCAGCGGGAACGTGAGGTCTTGCAGCACAGGGTGCACGCAGTCGACCACCGCCCTTTTACCCTCGGCAAGGTGCTGGACCCCTGGTCCAGTGCCGCTCATATGTATCAAGGTATCACTTTTGGAAGTTTCTGCCATGAACCGGCCTCTTCAACATCGTCTTTCATTGTCTAGAATTAGCACTGTGGCAGGGCTGAGCCTGCATCAGCCCCATCTCATAATCATTTCTCTGTCTGTCTGTGTGTGTGTTGTGTGAGACTGATTTCTCTTATGCAATCAAGAGGAAATTGATTAATATACATGTATATTTAATTAATCCAAGTTTATGACATTAGTGATATGTAATATATATATCTGTAGATACTGAACAGTCCCTCTCACATGGACAATTTATGCTCAATCGCTTTCCCATGTTCTATGGAGTTAAATTGTTGTAAGGCACATCGCTTCTTTACTTAAATTGCGTTTTTGAACATGTGCTGTATGCAAACACAGGACAACCCATTATATGATGATGAGGATAGGACAAAAAATATGGAAAGATATAGCGTGTGTAATAGCATTTGTGCTGGTGACGTGAAGTACACCCTGTAGAAACAGAACTTCACGAGATAAACACACTAAAGGCCAATCAAGCAGTGCTACTGATGCGGCACGTTGGTAATAGAATTACGTTGGTAATGGAATGGAAAGGCCAATCACTGCACAGACTGATACCGTCATCACCACCTCTGATTCGGGGACCTTTCCTATACCTTTCTGTGGCCGTTAACATCGATGCAAATGTCACAAAAGGGTCTCCTCATTTGATAAGTTATCACATGAAGAGAGAGTACGACATAAACGGTGGTGAAGCGGGCAAGTTTGTACAGGTCTAACATGATGAACTAGCACTACACACAACAGGGACCGACAGAGAGGAAAACACAGACAGAAGAATCTTACGGAACAAGGAAAAAGGCATCACTCTGTATATGCCAATTGCATCGTTCAGTTTGTACACATGCAGTCGCTTTTATACTATATACGTGCGACACTCGTGTGGGTAAATGCCGGGTAAATGTAAAAGTGCGGAGAGAATATAGTGATCTTATCTATGAAAAACACTTAGCGCCGCGAAGCGACTATGGTTATGAGCGGCGTACACATGCCGACAGATAGAGAGGACAGCAGGAAGAAGTGAATGACGGAGGGGGGGGGGGGTGTTAGGATGCGTCCTGGGTCGACTTCAGGGGGAACTGTATCGATATTCGTCTGGAAAGTCTGTCGAAAAACTCAGGGACAACCTCGGACAACACAGCCGGTGGTAGGGTTCGATCCCACCACCTCCGACCCGATCGGCCATACCACTGGTAGTGAAGTTATGTTTAGGGTGTACTGCATATGTTGTCACGTTAGCGTTCCCCTGCAAGAGTACATCACGCTGTGGATGGGAACTATTCAACGAATACAATTCATCGCTACTGGAAGCAAACTATTTTGTCTCGTGCGTAAGGTGTGAATAAAACCCGTAGTGAACCGCACATCACGCCTACATCGACGTTCTACTCTGTGACAGACCATCGGCCTCCTCCATTAGGTACACACGTCTTGACGCCGACCAGCGGTACACCGCCGCCGATATAAATTGATGCTGACCGTTTTTAGCGAGCGAACACGGAACGCCCTCCGCAATTGGAATGCATCGGAGCCCATAAGCAGCAATTCATACGGCACCATTTACTGCCTGTGCATCGGGGCCGAGGCCTGCGTGCGGATCAATAGCCATGTCGCCTCGGCCGTCGATTGCAGTCGATACGCCATAGGTGAACCACCATAAAGTATGCCATCAAACAAGGTACCGGTAATGGGAGGCAAAACGCGTGCAAAGGCAAATGGGTGCAATGTTTGCAACCGGTATTGTGCGTGCTGTGTTATTGTTCTCTAAAACGGAGTTCCGTTTACTGATCGAAGGAAACGATTGCTCGCCTTTATAAGTGTGTTTTTAATTTTCATTTCTCCCAAGAGTCTCATGAAACTCAAATCAAGTGGCGTGCTGCTATGACCTTTTGACCGTACATCGTGGAGTGCCGCACAGGAAAGAGAACAACAACTTTATTTAGATGATGATGATGATGACGAATGATGATGATGAGTGGGGAAAGAAGTGAACGTCATGACTACAATTACCCAGAAAACTAAGATCAGGAGCGGTGTTTTTATTGTGTAGCCGGATGATAGCGTCACGTGTTTAGTTGACATTACCATACTTGACGTATACCGAGAGAAATAAGCTGCTCTGCAAAGGAGGTAGTGAGAAAATGGAAAAATGGTTGACGAAGAATTGCGACGAAAAAAGAACACAAAACGACTAATAGAAAAAAACAAAACAAAAAGAAACAAATAACTCTCTCTGTGCTGAGGTCTGGAGCAATCTTTTATCTACTCACTGTACTGTCATTATTGCTTACGGTTCTAACTTGAGGAAAAACAAATTGACGATCCAGCCAGGAAGAAGGAGCAGAGAAGACTATTTTTATTGAAGGTGGATGCTTTTAGGCACTGTACATTTACGAGACACCATAACAAAAACTAAAATGCGATGTATCTTACATATACAGGGTGCGTGACGTAAGACTGACCAGAATTTTGATAAAAAAGCTATGGGAGCAACATACACGCTGTTTTTGCAGTTGAGTTCCACAGCCACGCGGACATCCTCTGGAAGAGAGTATGTAACGACCAGATGACTAATTACCTGAAATTAATTAATGAAATTTTTAATTAAGGAATTTCGGGCAAAAGCGAGATAGCAGCGATTGAGAGACTATCCTCGTTGAACACCACTCCACGTTTAAAAAATCCTGAAACACGCACGTGCGCTAAACTATCCATCCCCGAGTTCTTGTATGCAAATGAGCCGTAATCGAAAAAGCGCGCCTGAGAAGCGAATCACCTACGCCGACGGAGGTTTATCTGGACCGGAAAACGGTTTATCTGGCCAGCTGAGCGCCGCCTACTCCAATTATCTTCACCGCTCAAATCACGTGGCCCTCCTACGTGAAATGGGCGCCGTACTCCCCGCGTTCCCGGTCGCCGGTTTTGGTTTCGGCTCATTTGCATATAAAAATTCGAGTATGGATATTTTAACGCACGTGCGGGTTTCAGGATTTTTTAAACGTGAAATGCCTTGCAACCAGGATAGTCCCTCAATCTGCCATCTCCTTTTGCCCGAAATCCCCTAATTAAAAAGTTAATTAATGAATTTTAGGCAATTAGTCATCTCGTAGTTGCACACTTTCTTCGAGAGGATGCAGCCTGGCCGTAGAACTCAACTGCAAAAACCGCGTCTATGCTGTTCTCAAAGGGTTTTTATAAAAATTCTGATCAGTCTTACGTGAAGCACCCTGTATATATTACTTTCTAATTTCGCGCAGAGGACACGTCACTCTTAAAAATGAACTTCACCGCATAGCACGCTCCTAGCCAACCATGATCTCGAATGATATCGTTATCTGCCCTGATTCGTTGAAAACGGGAGGCGTACGCCTTTTTTGTGACACTTATGCTATTCATAATTGTCACAAAAAAGGCGTATGCCTCTCGTTTTCAACAAATCAGGGCAGATAACGATATCATTTGAGATCATGGTTGGCCAGGAGCGTGCTATGCGGTGAAGTTCATTTTTAAGAGTCTAGGAGTGGCTTCTGTTTTTCTGATAATGTGAGGCCCAGCTTAAGTTTACTGACGTGATGGCTCGTATAGTTGCGTTCGAAGGTACGAGTACATATCCGATGGCTGTGACCGCAGCACATGCGAACTCCAGCGGAGCGAGCATTCACGCTACAGTGTACAGTACGGAGGTACAGAATCCGAATCTAGTAGCGAAACACAACCACGCTGCGGTTAACCTGCCATAGTCGCAGCACAAGTTGTGCGGCGAAGTATCAATGCAGGCAAACTGTTACTTGTCCACGCGAGGCACAGAAGTGATGACGAGTGCTTTTTCTGACTTCCCGCAGAGTCGGCCAAGTCTGACGGTGCCAGAAGGGTGCTGCGTCGCGGAGCGTGTTGATCCAATCCCACCAGCGAAACACGCTTCCTCCGTCACGCAGAAAAAAAAAAGTCCTCATTCACTAGTGCGATTGAATTTGAGCTAGAAAAGAATCAATATGGAAAGCAATTAACTGTGTGCAAAAGGAAATGCTCATGCGAGTATGTGCTGCCAAACACAAACAGCACTATGCGCCGTGTAAGGGTAAAAGAGTTCTTCAAAGCCACATTTAATTACTCAGTGTTCAGTATATTTTTAGAGTTGAGCCTCCTTTTGTTCCTTGGTCAAGGACCCTCGGTCCGCGGAGCAACTGATACGTGCTAGGTATTTGAGACCCTTGACATACGGGGCTCTCACGAATAACGACAAGTACTCCTCCAGTCCTCCTATACATGAAATATGTTTGTGCTTTTGCTGTCCCGCATTCTGAACTTAAGTTGTCCTGCCTCAAGAGTATTACAAAAATGTAACATGTTATGATCCGTTAGACCGTGTCATAATGCGATAACAGAAATATGTTTCGAGGCTGGAAACAAATTCAGCGTGGGGTCGCCACGGCCTGGTTAGGGGATAATTTGACGGACGTTAAACAATACACAAATGTCAATAAAATCAGTACACATTGCACAGTTTTTTGTACCACTGTTGGCTCCAAGTCGATCGAGCTCCATTCGATTGAGAAGGGAAGTTGAAATCTTTGTCGAAAAAAAATATGCGAATTTGAATACATTTCGATATAGAGTGGAAAACCTCTCCACTTCATCGTCTAAACATAATTGTTGTGGTTGTTGTTGTTGGACGGACGCAGCACCTATACATGTCCTAGCCAAAACTGTTGTGCTGCGGCATGTACAGCTCCGGTCAACCTTAATAATATAACACTGGAAAAAATGTGGTCTCGTTCCCGAGCGGGATTACAGCAACCCTTGGGACCATGCGGAAATCTTAATTGAATAAAATTATTCTGTTAGTTCAACGCAAGGATTTTGTTCACTTAACATTCCTCCAGTGCCCCACGGGTGACTGTTATCGCGCTCGGAAATGAGACCGATTTTTTTTTTAAGCGTTATTATAAAGGTTGACCGGAGCTGTACTAAGTAGCACAGCAGTGCATTCATTTGTGTTGGGCTGCTGTGAACAGCAGTGCACATCACAGCATCGAAGCTGTCATCCTGTAGTCACTTACTGTGGTCACTTAGAGTAATCACTTACTACGCAATTAACCAGTGACTGTAACTGATAACTACTACCCACAGAGCAACATTCATGTTCAATACCAGTCCGAGATAGATTGTGAACGAAGATGTGACTATAGTTTCTGAAATCAGAGATACAAAAAATAAATTCTAGCAACAACAACAACAGATATATTCTGATGATGAAGTGGGGAGGTTTTCCACTCCAGGAGTGGAACGCTACCCCATAGCTAGGGGGTCTAATATGAGTGGCGGCAATGATGAGTGATGACGATGAGAGATGACGGGAATGATCGGAGCGGCGATGGCGATGGCTGAACGAGATCGTGATGGTGGGAATGTCCGAGAGCGCTGCTGGGGTCATAATGAGTCCTTTAGGCCTGTCGCCTCAAAAAAGCCAACTACATGACGTAATGCCGCCCTGGAGTGGGCCACGGTGTCCCAACGGCCGAGGATGGTCGACAAGTTGAAGGGGCGGCAGCCAAGGGTGGCAAGCTGTGACTGCAGTGTACGCCTCTCGTTGATATAGGTCCGGCAGCGGAGGAGTATGCGTTCTACGTTGGCAAGTACACCACACTCGTTGCACATAGGGCTAGCCTCACAGCCTAGGTGGTAGCGATAGAACGGAGTGAAGGCCACATTCAGACGTAGCCTGTGGATGAGCGACTTCAGAGGCCGAGGAAGCTTTGCAGGCAGCCGGTATGACGGCGTTGGGTCTACACTTCTTAAAGAGGACCTAGTTGGGATGTCGTGTTGCCACTGTAGGGTGGTAGACCAGGAATCGGACAAATGCCTGAGAAGGGATCTTCTGTCTCCTCTCGAGAGAATAATGGGCATATAAGGCCGTTGTTGATGTGCAGCGACAGCAGCAGCGTTGGCCTCGTGGTATCCAGTTATTCCGCAATGCCCTGGAACCCACTGAAAGGCAACGGACTGGGAGCGATCTTGTAGGGACTTCAGGGCTCACAGGATACCTATCACCACTGAGGAAAGGGAACCGCGGATGCCCATGTTTTTAATTCACAGGAGAGCTGCTTTGGAGTCGGTGTAAATTACCCAGTGCCGCGGTTCACACGAGAAATTGGGAGCAAGAAATTCTAAAGTATTACTGGAACCAGTCAGGAACTAGTTACAGTTACTTTAGAAAGTTGCTATCTGAGAAATATTTATTAATTACAGTTAATGGTTAATTGCTCAGTAAGTGATTATTCGTAGCAAAGTTACTAACCAAGGCGGTGTGTAGAGCGCCTCACTTCCTGCTGGAATATCCGAGATAAGGATTATGGCCCGCATTCATGCTAAGCCCCGACTTTGGCATCCCGTTAGGGTGCTGCTGTATACACAAAAACGCGATTCACGGAATGGGTGCCGCCATTAGTGCTGCCACCCCATGGTAGTCACCGGAACTGTGCTCGAGCGGACTGCCGTTTGCAGAGTTCCTTCATTTTCCCGTGTGTGTTTTCGTTCATTTTTGTGTCCATTCGTGTTCATTTCGTGCCGGTTCATTTTCTCCCGTTCGGGAACGGGTGTAGAACAGATATCGCATCGGCCAGCACTCATCACGTGAACAATTGTGCATAACGCACGCGGAAGCAAGCAACCTTCGTTTTCCTTGATCTTTCGAACGTTGATACGCCACTCAGATGTTTACTGGACGACTAGTTATATGGAATGTTACGTTATCGTCAGCCACGAGTATTTATCCCAATGGGAAGAGCGACTTTGGCAGTTCACCCCTGTTGTGTTGTCGCGGGGAACGAGGCTAAGGAGTGCACGGAGGCTAGTGGTTCGAGAGTAACGCTACAAGGTCTATAGCTGTACGGCTAGCTACGGCTTCCTGCCACGTCCAAGAGCTGTGACGGCGTACTACTCGGGAAGGGGCTGTCAACCGCTCAGTCAATGGGCTGTTGCACGCACATCCGCTTGTATCGCTATTTGTAAATAAACGCGTGTACCATGTATACAAGAGAGAAATAGCGATACAGTTTTCGTTAATGTCCTGCAGCACGCAGGGTGTACATAGCTTATGTTCTCTCGCACATACAACCTTTGTTTCGCTCATGACAGAAGCGAGTGCGGGGCATACGCCTTTTTGTGCATAAGTGTCACAAACAGCGTTCGTCCCATGTTTTCTACAAATCAGAGGAGAGAAAGATGTCATCCGGGATGATGGTCGGTCAGGAGCATTTTGGGCAGTGACGTTCTGGTTTGTAAAGCCGTGTAAATGTACTCCAGTTACTCAATTATACCCCTGTCAATATACGGCCTCCTTGGACTTTCGGTCAATCCTGCGCATCAGCTACGAGCTCTTCAAGCCCTCATCTCCTTCTTAGCAGCAAATGGGCTCCTGCATGAACTCTGAACATTCATCTTCATCATCACTCACCATCTTCTCCCCCTCAAGCAATGGGGTAGGGTACTGCTTCAGCGGCGAAACATCCCACTACATATCATTACATATTTGTTGTTGTTGTTGTCACACGGCAAACTGAATGTCATTCCCCGCGAATGATATTCGCACTGAATGACATTCGTTTCGTGTCACACGGTGAAATCAAATGTCAAGCCAATACATGCGAACGAGTTCGGGGAACTCATTCGCTTTTCCCTCTCGCACCGGCAGCGTACCCTCGCAGTAGAGAGGTATAAAAAACAACAACGATATATCGTTCCAAGAAATCAAAGGCCAATGAAAAGTTGTACTCCAATATTTTATCATGGATTTGAGTACTTTTGACACGAAGGGGAAGGAAGGCTAAACACTTTTTCGGAGAACTAACCTCGTTCCCAGTCGCCACGTTGCCAAGTGCGGTGCAGATAGGCTCCTTAGTTGCCTTTGCTTGTGGTACTTAGCCACTGAAGCGTCTTTGAAAACGCTACGATTTTGTGAAATAGTCTAATGTTTCGTTATAGTTTCGAGCGAAGGAAATACAAATATAACTAATGTACGTGTATAATGCTTTATATGTTTATATGTCTTAATTATCGACACTGACATCGTTTGCGAATGACATTCTGTTTCTTCGTGTAGCTCGATGTAAGACGAACGAATGACATTCGGTGCGATTGTCATTCGCTGGGAATACCATTCACCAAAATGGCAGAGTGGGCCTGTTGGTACATGACTGAATAAAACAGGAGCTAGAAACACGGACAAGAACACACAGGACGACACAGGGAGCAAGTGTCATCCTGTGTGTTCTTGTCCGTGTTTCTAGCTCCTGTTTTATTCAGAATACCATTCAGTTTGCCGGGTGACAGAGGTATTACCTGCTCTGTCTTAAGAGTGTTCTTTATACTCCAGTAGCGCTCTCTAGACGTCAAACTAAGAAGGAGAGTACAGTTCCCCCCGAAGCCGGCCCAGGACGCATGCTAACCCCCACCACTAGTCCCCATTCCTTCCTGCTGCCTTCTCTCCATCTGTCCACGTCTGTTTGCCGCTCATAGCCACAGTTGCTTCGCGGCGCTAACGAATAATTAAAAAGATATAAGGAGGCATATAGCGCTAGCTTCGATGCAATGTATAGTGAAGCGTGCTTTGTCGATGAATGCGCGTCTGAAATTACACAAATTAGGCGTGACGTTGTAGCACCATTTTTATTCACATCCATATGTTGCGCAGCGGACTCTGTCCCACACAGCTTCGATTTCTCGACTGACCTCATTACACGGCCCGAGTTTTAACGGCCCTCCCCGTTCATAACACGTGAGGGAAATACTATTACCCGGTGCAGCATCTAACGAATGTGATATTACAAGTAGTTAGGTCATACAATATTGATGATGACAGCGCGGCTAGCTTGAAAGAGATGTGGGGAAAAAAAAGAAAAAGAAAAGCAAGTACTATAAGCGTACTTGGTAAGTATACAGTGAACGGGTTTTCGCGCTGCCTTTGCTGGTGTGTGTTTAAAATGTATATGTGCAACCAGTTACTCATAAGATGACATAGATACTGGCCGGCTGGTGGACGAGCTCCATCATGGGCAAAAGCAAGGGTCTGAGCAAAGCAGCAAACACAAACACACGACTCTTGAGCCTTGTGTGTGTTTGTTTGTGATTTCTGCCTATAGACTCAAGGCTTTTGTCCATGATGGTGTATGTAACCAATACGTTCTCTGTGTTTAAACTCACAGTAAGCACGTCTTATTACTATACAGTATAGGTGTATGAGGTGTGTGTCGCACAGGGGTGTTGTCATTCTCAAGCTTTGACACGTATGCAAAGTTACTGTGAAATCTGATATGGCAAGACCACAGAAGCTCTTGTATTTCATCGTTCTACCACCAGACTGCAGTGTTGCGAGATTCCCAACAGAGCTCTGATTTCCAAGGGCTGAAACTGAAACGAATATCCGCTCTGTCATGGTTATTATTCGTTTCCTGGATTCCACGCGGGGCTCAGTTGTGGTTCCGGGCTCGCCTCTATTAAAGCCGAACCGGTATCCTTTTCGGCTTTTGTCTTGGATCTGAACTCGTATCAGTGGGACATTTGATGGGCACAACTTTCAAGCAAAGTTTACGTTCAGTTTTTATTTTCTTCGAGCCTTTTATAGCGACAGATATATCCAGGTATTTCCTTTCTGTTCTGTTCTGTCTTTTTTTAGGCGATACAGATTTTTCATGAAAAAACTATAAGGGCTATAGACATGCTGTTTTCACTTCTATCATCTCTGTGCCGGCGGACGTTCTTGGCCATATGTTGCTCGACCGTCAAATGGCTAATTACCTAAAAATCGTTAATTAACTTTCTAATTATAAAAGTTACGAAGTTGTCCCAATGAGAACATCTGTTCCTTTCGATGACCTGATGTCGTAGCCGTTTTCAGAACAAAAATCCGTGCGGTAGATCGTCCGCAAAAAATTCATGGAGGAATACTATTTTTTTCTTTATTTTGTTCATTGCGCATCTCCAGAGACCCGTCTTTCTATTGCCCCCAATGTGGAGAGGGTGAAAGAGCACACTGTCGCCTCTTGCGTCCTGGAAAAAGATTAACAGAAAATGCAACACAAGATAAGGGCAGTTCCGATAGCGTCACCCGATACACGTGTTTTTGTTTTGTTTCCGCAAATTAAAGCTCATCTTCGACGCATGAGGCGGCACTGTGGCGGCATCTTCGACGCATGAGGCTCCTTCACCATATTGTTACAACGACGACGACGGTGTCTGCAGGGACGGGCGCGTGTCACGCACGGCCATTCTCATTCTGTCCATTAAACCATTGCCATCACTACGCTGTGCTGCCCGTATCATTTGGTGGAGGTGCGGGCTATCCTTCTTCGAAGCGCTGTTGTTCTGGCCATCAACGCCCAAGCCCTGACCCCAGGACCACAAGAGACGACGACGACCGGAGACGACAATGAATAAGCCCTGAAGCCAAAGAATAAGCCCCCAACCCCGAAGACGCCCAACGACGCTCGCGACGACAGCGCTCAGTGGAGGATACCCTCGGCCCCTACCCTGTGGAGGCAGCACAGCGTCATTCCACCATCGTTCCATCGTCACCCACCCGTCCATCTTTCGAACGTCACCGTATCGAGCCATTCCCATCATCGACCACACCATCGCCTCGCTCTTCGTCGAGTACATCACCTATTGTGCCCCCGGCAGCATGGCATTCTTCATCTGTCGTGTCCCGGAGGTCACGCCTCGGGGAGGGGGGCAATGTTACGACGACGACGGTGTCTGCAGGGACGGGCGCGTGTCACGCACGGCCATTCTCATTCTGTCCATTAAACCATTGCCATCACTACGCTGTGCTGCCCGTATCAATATCACATTGGGGATGAAGCAAAGACGCGTCTCCGAAGATGCGCAATGAACCAAATAAAGATAACAATGGTGTTCCTTCACGAATTTTTTGCGGACGATCTACCGAACGGATTTTTGTTCTGAAAACGGCTACGATATCAAGTCATCGAAAGGAACAGGTGTTCTCATTGGGACAACTTCGTAGCTTTTATAATTAAAAAGTTAATTAGTCATTTGACGGTCCAGCAACATATGGCCAAGAACGTCCGCCGGCCCAGAGATGATAGAAGTGAAAACAACATTTATATGGCCCTTATAGTTTTTTTATGAAAAATCTGTATCGCCTATAAAAAGGCACCCTGTATATAAGTTCTACTAACGCATGCCTGGCGCTCGGAAATTATTAGGTTGGCGCCAGCGCTGGATCACGTGACCGTTACCACCTGAATATGAGTGCCAGCGGTCTATAGCGGTTTTAGTTGCTTAGATCACCCTAGGGGCATCACGGGCGCTCGTCCCCGTGTTCCGTCATCTGCCAACCCATGTGAACGTCGACGTGTGGACCAATGAGGGCTCTCGCCACCCTCGTGGTGAGGATGTGACGACACCGGATATAGATGGGTAATCAGCTGCCCGGTCACTTCGAGGCTGGGCGGAAAAAGTGCTGGCTGGCAAAATCCTGGCGCTCGGAAAGCGCCACGAGAACACACGAGATTGCTACGTTTTGACCAAGAGAACGCAGTTGCTCGGAAAAAATATAATAATAATAAACAAAATAAAAAATCTGACAGGAAATGACGACATGAAGTCCACATAACATTGTTTGGTTCGGATTGACACGGTTGCTACCTTCCCGACCCAATCTACTGATTTATCATGATAGCTTCTGTCGCTACTAGTGTTGGGAATCCCGCGCCATTTTTGCAGACCGCGATTTCGGGAGTTTTCTGGACGAATCCCGGGATCCCGGGAGGGATTTCGGGACTCAGATAAGACCGAGACGGCGCCCGTGCACATCCTTTGAGTAGTAACTCTGATTAACCCTGCGTGTGTTTCGTGTGTCCCTCCATGGCGCTCTATCTCTATAGATGTCAATCAAATTCCTCTTAGCTTAATTGATTTCATTATTTTTAATATGCGAGGCTTTCTATCGAAAAACTGACTTTTTCATGTTCTCCTCAAATAATGGCCTTAATTTTAGTCCCCTCACATATCGGCCATCGATTTATGTCGGAATGGCACCGAAGACGGAACCAAACTCCGACTTCCAAAACTGAATGACTGAAATATCAAAACCTGGCTGCTGCAACAAGAAGAGAATGCGCGTGGGTCAAATGTTGAAGAAAAATTGAAGAAAGCATATATGTTTGTGGATACCTGTCGTAGCGGCCCAGGCACTTTTCAGTATACTTTGCCACGACCCCTCAACCCGTGCAAGACCATCCTTAGCACGCGAGACATACAACTGTACGCTGGTGGAATCGGGAGACTTCTACGGGAAGTCGCTACACATTTCGTTTGTCTGCTCATCGTAGAAACTAAGTCCACACCTTGGATTGCCAGCAATTCTTTTTTCTTTTTCTTCTCTGCACTCTAAGAAAAAAAGGAGCACTTTTACTCCTTTTGGGGACTAAATGCATTGCCACAAAAAATAGTCCCTTTCGGGAGTAAATGCACGGGAGTAAATGAAGGTCACAGAGTGGAGACTGCATTTCACGCGCTGTTGTAAGAGTCCCAAGTACATAATTCATGTGCATGCATGAAAATACTTTGAAGCAAACCGTCAACCGCGTGATCTATCGAGTGATATACAGTCATGTCTCGCTTATCCGGAGTTCAGATATCCGGAAAACTCGTTATCCGGACTACATTACCGGGAACGAGCCTGCTACCATTGGATTTTGTCTCGGTTATCCGGAATTCGTTATCCGTATCCGGACAGCAAGTACGGAGAACAGTCTTCCAGGACGTAGGTCATTCTGATTCGTTTATCCGGAAAAGCGTGAATGTCCTCAGTGTCTGGCATGTGCTGTGTTCGCATTATTCCGGAAAAGGGTCACATATCACCGGGGCATACTGTACTGTTTGACTCCCCTTTCTTCGGAGGTCACTCCCTTTTGGTGTGTGCAGGCGCAGGGTAGAGATGGTCGACGATAAGCGAAAGAGGTACCAATCCACACGTGAAAATAAATGTCCAGGCCTTCCGAAAGCCTCGCTTGTCTTTTGGCCTATGCCAAATACATTTGCAAGAAGGCGAAGACATGTGCGCGGGACCAACTTGCTAAGACATTACCCTTCTTTGAACAGCAGGGTGACTCAGCGAGCGCCGTGGCTGTGACCGAATTTCTGTCGCACGCGTGCCAACTAATTTGAAGCTGCTCACTTTGCGTGAACTTTTGAAGTGACGATCTTTTCCTCGTTTCCTTTTCTTTAGCTATAAAGAGGTGTCACAAATTTCTCGGGTTTCCGCGGAAGTTTGCTTGGTCCGGTTACCCGGAAATTCGTTACCCGGACGAAAAGGGACGACTCCCGGGGTGTCCGGATAATGGAGACATGACTGTAAAATATTGCGCCATACATAGTGCACAATTTGCGAAAAAATATTTTCTAACTGTTTCTTACTCTGTGTGGCTGGAAAATTGCTACGTTGGCTGAGTTATCGAGTCTTATGCCGTTCAAATTCACCAAGGGTACATTTTTACGTAGAATGTTGCATTCAGGAGGCTATTCGAGAACTCCAGTGACAATTTGCAGTCCTGGGGAGTAAATGTCGGGACTAAATGTCGGGACTAAAATGGGGAGTAATTCCAGACTAGGGAGTAGAAGCTGCAATTGCTCCCCGTTGCTCGCTTATGGTTCCGCTACGGCTTACGGTACATTTCGTTTCGATGCAGTTTTCGGTTCACCCTCAATGCTCCAGCTAGCTCGACGCAGTTTACTCCTCCCATTTTGTTAAAAGTAATTCCGAACTACTACAGCACGTGACAATCATCCAATACTCTCTGATAGTGTTTACTGCTTGAAGAAAAGGTACAAAAAGGTATAAATGAGAGCTAAAGTACCACATTTACACCTCATCAGCACCTGTGGAAGGTGTAGGTCACTGAGGCTATACGTTCCACGGCAGCTGAGGGTACAATAAGGTACTGCTCTGTTACGTTTATACCCTCAGCGTTTTGTATACCCTTACTTCAGCAACGTGTGGGATGACATTTATTTGTGGCGAAGACGATATCATCTCAGTTAAACAGTAAGTACATTAAAAACACAGTTGTTAATACAGTAGCATATTCTAATAAGGTTGGATAGTGATGTGGCAGCCTACGCGTATTATTTCACTACAGGAACAATGCGTGGTAGTTGGTGCCAATAGTTGGGCCATGTGGCTCTTGACTTTTACGTACGTGCTTCATGAGTGTCTTGTCATGTATGTATGACAAGTATGTGTGCATGTATCACTTCTTCTTCATTTATTGTTGTTGTTGTTGCCGTCTTGTTTGGGTTTTCTTTGATAATTAAAGTGTTTCATAGGTTTGATTAAGGTAAGGCACGTGTGATGCCTCCGATGTGCGGGCTATGGTTCCTGTGGTTAAAATGACTCTCATGTGAGGCAATCAACATGGTTGAAAGTTAGCAGCCGCCCTGTCCCGTCTGTATTTTACTCACTCTTGTCAGTGTTTCCCTGCTGCTTGTCATACGATATGGATAGCCTATTATTTGTTCCTGAAAAGACTAAATCTACGCGGGCGGAGGAGGTCCACACTTTTCGAAGTGTTGTATATGTATCTTGTAAGAATACAGCAACTACACTGTTCCCTGGTTACGAACAGAGTGAGGATCGTGCCCCGTTCCTCGGCTTCTTTATTGTCTCCCCTGGTACCTTACATATCTGTTCTCCCGCAAATGCCAACTGCTCCTGGAAATATTTTTTTCCTAATACTCGTTGGTGTTGTTTCTTGGCTTCTAGTTTGATTTCTTTCCTCTCCGATTCACATCCATGCTTTCTGAGTTGGATGTGAGTTTGTTTGCGAGCATGTCCAGGTATTTTCGTCTGCTTCGTTGTCGTGTTCCTTTTCTCCTTTTTCAAAGAAAAATAAATTGTGCGAAGCTGGGCTGGGCAGCCAGCACTCGGACATGACGTTGAAATAAATTTAATATTTCCTTTTTTTTTTTTCGGAATTATACCACAAGGTCTTCAAAATATACCCTCTAGGACAGGGGTGCCGAACTCATTCGTGTCCGTGGGCCGCATTAAGCCATGGAGCAACTACGCGGGCCGCATACCACGGCTTCGGTGTAGCCTATTTTTGATATAGATGACAAAACACAGAACTTAAGACGACATAAAAAGTATATATTTGGGTTACTTCGTGTTTCTCAATCACAGGGTCAGCAATCCTTTTTATTTGCTGTGTCATGAGGAAACTTGGAACCTCTTGTGTTTAAGTACTGCGTCAACATCGTGTCAAAGTGATTGCGTGATTGCGCAATTGCGTTGAGGTGTTCACTTGTTATTTGTGAGCGTAACTTATCCAAGTTCATCACAAAAAACGCAGACGTGTGTTGACACAGTTGTCTCGCGACGTAAAGTTACAGATTATTATTATTAGACGTATGTTTTACCGACCATGGGCAGGTTCACGGAAACAACTGTACAGTGGCTTGGCACAATAAAATAACAATTTAGTCGAACGTTCGTCCCCCATACGGGAGACATCAACAGTGCAGGAACAGAATGAGGGAAGACAGCAAACAGCGGAGACACGGAAGAACAAAAAAATTATCTGGCACAGCAACCGTTCATTACGAACCGAACGGGTAAGGTTAAGGTGGGCCAAGATCATGGGCGTCAGAAAGTGGGGGCAGGGGTGGCGGCTGCCCCCTGACCAAAAATTAGAGGGTGACGCCCCCCCCCCCCCCCGCACACACTTTTCGCAAGTGCCGCGAGGCCCGCGTGCCTCTTACCGTACTGGGCGACAACCCAGAAATGATTGATTGATTGATTGATTTTTAAAAGAAAAAAATGAGCCAAGAGCTTACATAATTCAGAGCTGCGGGTATCGCATTACGAACAACTTCTGGGTTATGTAGCAGCCAAGTTGTGCTTTTACAAGTGCCGAAAAGAAGAAAACATCCGTGTTATATGGCGCCTCTGCTGCAGTGGTATTCCTTTTTCACAATTTTCATCAAGGTTACCACTACTGACTGATAGTGAGAGTACTACACTATCGTAAAGAAGATGGGGCGGCAAAAGTTGTCAGCAAATACACGTGTGTGATTTCGATCGTGCATCCCTGGGGGACCAGGTACGACAAACAGAATAAGACTAATCGGGGAGGAGCATGTTGGTTTCTTCTAAAAACATCTGCCCTTTTTGTGGAAACACTAATTCCACAATCCCTTTTGATAAATGTTGATGGCATTCCATTGCCCCGATCACTACCATGTGTCTTTCGGCGCACGTTAAAGAACCCTCAGGTGGGCGAAGACAATCCACAGACCGACCACTGTGGCGTCGCTCATGATCAGAGTTGTCTCGCGACGTAAAGCCACGAATTATTACTACCATGTGTCATTTCTATTCCATTCCTAAACCGTTTCCACCATTCTATTCCTATTTGTGATGCAGACGGGGTGATTCCGGGATAACTTCACTACAGCAATGCCTTTCCTGCAACCCTAGTTTCGATACGAACAGAGCCGTATATTAAAAGGGAGTCTGGCCATTATTGGGTCATGCCTATACCTGAAGCTCCGCCCACTTTTTCAGCTTTCCGACCAATGAAGTCTTGAAATATGGGGCGCTATCAATCAGCCTGTCCTCACTATTTGCCCCCTTATCCAACATGAGCAGCGCCATTTTGGGTGGCAAGTGGATTGGATGGGATTGAAATGGATAGCTCTCGCAATCTGTAAAATTGGTGGATTTTTGGTGCCAATTTGATAAGCGCCACCTAGGGAGCGTAAGGCACGTCGGAAATTGTCGTCTGCTTCCGTCGTTGTACCGCTGCCGGCAGAACCACCTGCTGGGACACACTCTGTTGTCGGTGTTTAAAAGTCCCAAACGTCGCCACACCAGCACTGGACAGCTGTTTCGGCCTTATTGGGCCTTCATCAGCAATGCGTAGGTGGGCGACGTTTGAGCGCGTGGCGTCGGAAGGTCACGTGGAACGTGATGTCCTCCCGTCAGGGTGAGTGACTCACCTCTGAAAGCCCAGTGCGAACTGCGAAGCCAGTAAAGTATTAATTGAAGAAAAATAGCATAGGCTCTTTGGCTGCACGTTGAACATATGTTTATAAGTCCCAAACGTCGCCACACCAGCATTGGACAGCTGTTTCGGCCTTATTGGGCCTTCATCAGCAATGCGTAGGTGGGCGACGTTTGAGCGCGTGGCGTCGGAAAGTCACGTGGAACGTGATGTCCTCCCGTCAGGGTGAGTGACTCACCTCTGAAAGCCCAGTGTGAAGCCAGTAAAGTATTTTTAATCAAATCTACATGAATAGTTGGAATATAAGAGACAAGAATGTTTATATCCATGAAATCCAGCAATTAAATATAAGACTGTACAGCACAGCGCCGTTTTTGTTATGATTTCGTTGTGATCGCAGTGTTCACTAGGCCTAACACCGGCGACAAAACATATTATTTTCGGTTAGATATCGATGGATGAGCATCAGTTGAAACTGATTTCCAAGAAACGTATATGAGGATGTACATTTGCAGCGTAAAATCAGAGTAGTCTGTGAAAATTTTTTGTCACGAAATCCCCGCTTCACTGTGTTTGTTTTCGTCGCCATTTTGGGTGGCAGTGAGGTGTCATGGCGACCCACCTGATAAAGAGCAAACCAATCAGTGGAGCGAAACTGTGATTGACAAGTCGAGCCTCTTTTTGTAACTCCTCCCAATGGCCAGACTCCCTTTTAATATACGGCTCTGGATACGAACTGACAGACGCGGCACCCAGCGATTGTTGCGTGAAGGAGAGATTTGAGTGTTTGGGCGCCTGAAAACTGACATAATCAAAAAGACCTGGATGTAACCAGCACTATACGAGAAGCCACGCCTTCGAAAAGTGATAGAGCGTGAACGGAAGTGCGAAGTGGAAGTCCTGTAAGCGACGAGAGCGGGTTGCAAGGTGATGCAGTGTTCGGGAAGACTAGGGCTTCATGTTTTAAATACTTGGAGAATTCGGCCAATATGCATGGAGAGCAACTATAGCAAATTGAATATGATAGGCACTGTTCCTTTCTCTATTTGTAGGACGAATGCAAAGCACTTCGAAACGACGAACCACCCTCGATAGCTGGCTTCAAGGCACCACCTCCAAAGTCAATCGTGCGGAATCCGAAACTTTACATAGCCCACGTGAAGGTCCAAGTTTTACAGTGGTCTGTGGTGATGGCAACATCCACACGTGTCCACAGGATTTGGGTACTGCTATGCCAGGCACGACTGAACTTTTGCCTGCATCAAAGTTTTTCGGAAAATATCGCGCCGCCTGACCCACTTACTTTCCGTCATCGGATTGCTTGCACGAGTCATTTCTAATGAACGTGTCAATGGCTCCCATTTTTGTATTTGCCGCATTTCTCAATCTATTTTAATTCCATGTACCATAGTGCTCTCCACTAGGTCAGGTTAGGTTGAGTTGGGTTAGGTTAGGGCTCGCCGGCTTGCTATTCCCTAAAAAGGAATAGAAAATAGAACAGAATAGAAATAAATAAATAAATAAATACAATAAAATAAACACCCGGCTCACAGGGAGCTCAGGAGGCCCGTATCACGCAGAAAGCGGAGCACCGCCTTTGCGACACTCCATTGGCTAGCTCGCTGCACGGGGCCAAGGAGTGTTGCGAGGGAAACCTCCGTGCGCCCAAGCTCTGAGAGGCGCTGCCAGAGCACGGCCCGATTATGAAGGTGACGCCGACAGTGGAAGAGCTGATGGGGCATGTCGTGTTCTGCAGCGCGGCTGGGGCAAGTGGGAGGTGGGACGCGGCCCATTTTGAACAGGATTCAACGGGTGAGGGCAACGTTCAGCCGAAGACGATGTAGAAGGGCCTCTTCTTCGCGGGTACAGCGGCAATCGATGACAAATTCGAGTGAGGGGTCGATGGACTGCAGGAAAGCATGAGGTCGGATAGCGTCTACAAGAAACTGACGGGTGCCGTCGCCGCAGAGACGCCGTATTAGCAGGCGACACGCAGACATCGGGAGCGACAGTAGGGGCACCGGCGTGGCCGCACCAAGCGCGGCGCTTCTCGCAGCCGCGTCAGCACAGTTGTTTCCGTGTAGCCCTGTATGCCCGTGTACCCACTGAAGGCAGATACGGTGGTCGACCGAGGAGAGGTGAGCGTACTCCTGAAGTACCATGGTACGCAGATCACTCACGACACTCGGGTGGTATGCTGACAGGAGTGCCAAAGACGCCTTGCTGTCTGTGAAGACCACCCACGCATCACGCACAGATCCTGCGATATGCCGCAGAGCAGCGAGCAGACTTAGCAGCTCCGCATCCGTGGAGGACACTGTGTAGGGAAGTCACGGAAGTGTAGGGCGAGGTCACGGTTTTCCTGCGAAACGTAGAAGGCCGCCGCTGATGATCCATTCGCAACCGACCAATCAGTACATACGGCGCGGCTGTGCGGATAGGCCGAACTGAGATGCTCGAGCGCGAGCTGGCGGGCTACTGCCACAGGCACATCGTTCTTCCTCTGGCGGCCGGGATACTGGCACAGACCTCGGGTCTCGCAAGCGTACACATCGCTGGGCGTGCAAGGACAGGGAGAACTGTGCAGGAACGGGCCCTTTTAGGCGAACAAAGGCCTGGCTGTCTTCGTCAACGTGACGAAGGTAGTGAAGAAGGTTCCGAGTAAGGTACCGTGCTAGAACGCGGAGGGTTGCGCCGTCCCGCAGGACGTCTATTGGCGGTTAGCGTGCCTCGGCTAGGACAGACTATGTCTTGGTGGTCGAAGGGACTCCCAAGCAGACTCGGAGGCTCCTGGCTTGACTAAAGAGGAGATCTCAGTTTCTGCTTCGGCTGAGGCCATGCAAGATTGGAAGGCTATACCGGATAGAACCCAGCACGAGCGATTGGTGGATACGGCGGAGGTCGGAGAAGGACGGGCCCCATCCTGACCGAATGCAGTGCATACCATACTATGCGGGAAACTCATCTTCCCCACCCCAGGCCTGGCATACTGACGGACGTCCTCTTCCCCGAAGGTTCTTGTGCGGAACGCCTTTCAAAAACTCGCGGCCTCGTGCGCTTTCTTCAAGAAACGGGCCTAGCGGAAAGACCACTCTATAGTGCACCTCTCACCTACAGTGTGCCTCCGTCCCATCAGTATCGGTCATCCTGCCTCTGCATCACTTTGAAGTCCTCAACTCCATTCTCCCACTTTCCTTTTCTTTTTTTCTTTTTTTTGGGAGGGGGGGGGGCTATCGTCGTGACGATGCCCACTTGAGTGCGGCCAACAACGGCAAGCTACCTCGATACCCCCCACGGGCCCCATCGCGAACCAGCGAGTCAACGAAGAACCGCCACGTAGCTGTTGATCTTGGTGGTGAGAGTCTTAATGTGGCGAGACCAGGAAAGGTCACGGTCGAGCACCACGCCCATATACATGCAGTACGGTACAAATGGCAGGGGTGAGCCTTCAATGGGTATGGGGTTGTTGTTAGAGTCTTGGGAGATTGCCACGAGGGCTAACTGTGTGATCCCTCGCTAATACCCCTCTCCCCCTTCGGAGGTTTTGGGGGATGTAAGCTTTGGGTTCGTAATAAACCGTTGCTGTGTCAGAGAAATTTATTTCCTTCTTCCGTGTCTCCGGTTCCAGCCCTCAGTTTGCACCAGCTATGTCTGCGCTCTTTCACTTCTGTCAACATATACATCGGGGAGAGGGCCGCGATGGACGTCGCACACTGAAGGGTCGCCTCGAACGTGTCAACGCGAGAGTGCAACATCAGTCGCGGACCCGCTGTTTGCTGTCTTCCCTCATTCTGTTCCTGCACTGATGATGTCTGCCGTATGGAGGACGAAACGTCCGAGTAACTTGTTATTTTGTTGTGTCAAGCCAGTGTACAGTCCTTTTCGCCATGACATCTCCTGGCTTTTGCGACATCTTTGCATGGACAGCCTTGTCCGGGACAACATACCTATCTTGAGATACTTTCGTTCAACGCAAGAATAAAACGAAGCACGAAGCCGCACCAACGTCTGCGAACTTGTTCTTGTCGGTGCGTCGCAGTGCAGAACAATCAGTGCCATTTGTTAGTCATCAGGAACGTTGTCAACAACTGCGGAAAACGACGAGCCAAAAAGCTCCCCCATTTCAAGTCTCATGCACACGAAGCACCTTTGCTCGAATTTACTCGGGAGATCACCAAGCCTGCGACTAAACTGGTCCGTTTCTTTTAGCATTGGCACCAGTATTACAAATCGGCCGTTTAGGGTTTGCTCAGAAATTTTGGTAGGAATGTGCTAGTAACATGAATGGCAGGGACAGGTTTAGAAAGTCATCAATGAAGACGACGAAACTAACACAGACATACAGGGAACGTCTAACATATATGATTAAAGGTTGAAAGTTCGACGTTCCCTGGCTGTCTTTGTGTTACTTTTGTCGTCTTCGCTGTTGTCATGTGCCAACTGGCTCCGCCCGTAACTTATGGAGTCATCGGCTGACAGGTCAGTGGCTACGTGCAAGATAAACTGCACGAATACGAAGCCCAATGATAGCTCCAGGGCCGTTCATGAAACTTGGGCCGTATCCTTTTTTTTTTTTTTACTCGGGGGCCACGCGGGCCGCCACTTCGGCACCCTTGCTCTATAGGAGGTATATGTTTATGCCCTGAGGTGCAAATAATATAACTTCAGGTAGGTATAAAGCTGCATACATTGAGGAAGGTATAGCGTTCATACCTCAAAAGGTATGCGCCCTGGGACAAGCGGTTTATAGTCCAAAAGGTATAAATTTTTCTAACAGCGTACGTAACACATAATGTCAATCATCTTCCGTCATTTTTCAAAACGCCATCACATTTGTAAAATATATAGTGAAGCAGACGGAGGAACGAATGCCCTCACGTAGTCGCAGTTTGTCATTTCGGTGCCAGACGCCAGGGATTCGTTTGAGTAATGGCATCATAAAAAATGTGATACTCTTTCCATCCTGTGAATGGCAGCTCCATTCTCGTTCGAGCGAAGTAAACGTTCGTCCAGCCGTGCGCTGTGTGTGGTAGAGAAGCAGAATGAAATTGGAAAGACAACTTCTTTTTTTTTTCTCGCTGCGTTTCACAAAAAAAAAAGGGGGGGCCTATATGAAAGCTCTAGAGTGCAACGCTTGGACAGCGAACTCGAAGATTACGACACTACATCGTCTGTGTGTGTGTGTGAACATGCGCAAGTTTAAGCTCACGACCTTACTGCCCTTCACAGTGTAGAGGCCAAATATGCACAACTTGTTCATGCAGGTAGGCGTCCAGATTCTCTCTATTTCTAAATTCCCCAATGTTTTTTCGTGGAAATCATGCGTCATGTTAGTGTTCTGGACGAGGTGCATTAAAGGAGCAATGTGAAGACTGTATTTTTTGCCGTTCACTTCGCGCCATTTGAAGAACTTTCAGCTTCATATAAGTGGGCATGTTGTGCGGCGTGTTACGCACCACAAGCTTCTTGGTGTGGTTCTTGACCGCTGTCTGTTCGAGGTTCGTTGTCTGAGAGGTAGAGCTGAGTCTCGGCTGAATGTCCTGCGATACCTCTGTGGTGTCCTCTGGGGACTTTCTACAAGGGCATTGCTTGGTCCTCACCGGTCCCTCATACGACATATGTTGATCTATCATCTTCCAGTGTTGCATAACCTTTGTCCCTCGTCCGAACAAGTGTTGGAAACCGTCCTTGCAAAGAGCGTAAAAAAGTGCCTCGGCGTCCACAAATGAACGCCAACTGCCCCTGTCATGGCTGAAGCCAAGGAGCCTTCGCTGGTCTTCACGCGGATGGCACAATCTCTTGGGCACTACATGAGGCTCTCCACTCGTCATTACCGCCACACATTAGTGCGCGCCATTCTTCAGTGACAAGCATCCAGCTACAGCCAAGCTGTCTTAGCTCACCGCAGCCTCATTCCCAAGCATAAAAAAACTGATTCTACCCGCAGTCCCACCATGGGCCCCTCAGGCACCACCTGTGCATGTCAATGTCCCTGGCTTGACTTCCAAAAAATCAGCTATAACAATTGTTCTTCGTCATCTCAGTCTGAGCATGCTTCATCGCAACGAAGGCAGAATTAAAATCTTTACTGACGGCTCATCGACACAGACCGGCTCTGCATGTGCATTCGTAATTCCTGAGCTGTCGATCCAAAGAAGTGCAAGCCTGTCGCACCCGACGTCGGCTGCTTTGGCCGAGCTACATTCCATTCCTATGACACTTTCCTTCACTGTGTCCCGTCAACCCCCGATTCACTGGATCATATACTCCAAAACCGCCCTCCAAGCTCTGCAGTGCACCATGGGCTCGAGCTCCCTCGCTCCACTGGTGGTGTGTGACGTCCTCAGGGAGTATTCGTCTGCTGTCACACAGGGACATGACATCACCTTGCAGTGGATCCCAGGTCACTGCGGCGTCCCTGGGAATGAAGCTGCCGACCTAGTTGCGAGACGAACTCATGTGGCACGTCGCGTACCGACGCACGATACGTATTTTACCCAAGCGGATGCGAAGCAAGCAATTGGTACCCTTACGAGACGCCTGTGCAGTGAACTAGCGTAGAGAAACGGGATAGCTGGTAAGTCATACTTCAGGTTTCTTTTTTTTATTTTTTTTTTATTTTTTTGCAGCAGAGAGGCAAGGACAGAAGAAAGATACTCTTTGACACTCGGTGACGCTCTTTCTTCTGTCCTTGATTCTCTGTTGCAAAACAACCTGAAGTGTGCAGTGAACACTGGCGAAGAAGGGTCCCTTCTACGTTATTCCTGTCTATGGTAGATTCAGACGTCCGTTTTTATATGCCCTCAGTGCTTCCTCGTTCCATCACGTCGCTCATCTACAGGCTCCGCCTCAACATGCCATACAGTGGCCGACTATTGTTTAAGCTCGGCAAGGTTTCATCCCCCAAATGCGGTCTGTGTGATGTCGTTGACGACGTGGATCATATACTCAAGACTGCCCGATGTACAGCGCACATCGTTGTACCCTTGTGTCATCGCTGGCCCCCGGATAATCGTCCATACTCCACCGAAAAGGTTCTTGGGTGCTGACCGGAAATCAGCTCATACCACCCATACGCGCCCTTGTGCAATTCTTCGTTTCGACGGACCTCTTTGACGCTCTGTGACGCTCTTTATTTTCCGTGCATTGAGATTTTCACACGTGAACTCTCCTACACTGTCGCCTTTGGTGCCAAGTTTTGTGGTGATGTTTTCGTGTATTCCGTTTCAAAGTATATAGATTTGCGTAGTTTCCCTTTCTTCTTTTCTGAATAACGCGCGTGCTGGAGTAGCCTGCCCCGAGTGACTCGGGACTAACATCACTATTTTTTTTTTTTTTTCACAAATCAAATCAAGGGATCAATGAGGCGACATTTAACAAGACTCGAAACATGACGTGAAGCTGGCCATGACGTGATTTTCCGGTGGATACCTGGCCACTGTGGGATCACCGGACATGATGCGGCCGATCACAACGCCGGGAAAGCACATGGAAATAGTACATTCCGCAGTGTTTACTTCACGAAGGTGAAGTAAGAAGGCCAAGAGTGCCTTAAAGTCTCTGAGCCATAAGCTGTCAAAAGATCAATGGGTTTGTGGCGAGGCTGGATCTTCCCTTCTGCACCGGGTTGACCCCGAACTAGCTCTGGTCCTCCCAACATCCATGCCACGGCAGATTACGTCATTGTTTCACAGGCTCCGGCTCAATGTACCATACAGTGCAAGACTCCTGTACAGGCTTGGGAAGGCGGACTCTCCTAATTGTCCAGTCTGTGGCTCAATCGAAGACGTCGAACATATTATAGTTACGTGCCCAAGATACTCTGAGTGTCGTGACAGACTTGTAGCCGCGTTAGGCCGGGTTGACAATCGACCCTTCGGAGTGCAGAAGGTGCTGGGCCCATGGCCAATGAGCACTCAACTGCCAGCTTTGCGAGCCGTTACACAGTTTTTAAGGGACACCAAGCTGTTAGATTGGCTATGACCTGTCTGTGGCGTTCGTCGCCGCTTCGCGACATCTCCAGTGGGTGATGGTGGATGTGTCTGGAATTCCTTTCCTTAGGTGATCTGGGGTAGCCGGCCCTCGTGATGAGGGCTACAATCCCCATTTTTTTCTTTCTTTCAATCAATCAATCAATCAAGACTCGAAACACTGTTTCATTCGTCAAGATCAAGGAGCCATGCAAAATATTTTCGCTGTGCGCTGTATTGTCACTGCGCAATCCAATTTACAAAAACATTCGGATGAAGCAGCCTCGGATAGCTGGCGCGACCTCTTCACTTGGCGTACGCAAGCCTTCCCAGAGGTCGGATCCGTTATTTTTGGGGGTTCACGGTCGGTTCAGGTTCATGTATATCGGTTCAGTTCAGGTTCGGGATCAGAGCACAGAAGTTCGAATCAGTTTGAGCCGGTTCAAACCTGTTCACTACATGATTTGTTATGGAAACACTGGGCGCTGGCTTGCCGAAGCAAACATTTAATCTGAACCGTTTTGTGAACTGCTAACCGCTTTCGATTTATTTCGGTTCAGTTCCTGTTCGATTCAGCTTGTAGGTTCGAGAGTGGGATCAAGGTTTCCACAAGCTGTCGAAAAAATAATTTGGTTCGGTTCAGTTCCGGTTCAGCCAAAAATAACGGTTCTTAGCGGTTTTCTTTACGCTCTGCCTGTGTGGAACAGGGGCGTCGCGCCCGTCGCTCGTCTGCGGACTAAAGAGTTTCAGCGAAAAACAAAAAGAAGACTGTGCGGACCTCCCTCAGTGCTCCTTAAGAGTGATAGCTTTATATGTCAAACCACCGTATATGTTCGCCCGTAACTCTGTATAGGGCCACGTGACACACAGAGCTTCGCCAAACATTTACCGCAAAGATTGCCCTATAAAGCTGTGGCGATGCGTTCAGAACAAAGCCCGAACATGCAGCCAATTTTTGTGCTCTAACGTTGCCGACTTCCATTTCCCTGTTTTAAAGATATACGCAACACAGATGTCGAAAACCCAACGGTGCCGCAAAAATTGTTGCACCGCCCTTGTTATTGTACCAGAAGTGCTCTAATTAGGCCGCGGGTCACTGACTACGAAGGAGACGTGCACTGCGAGCAGACGGCACTATTGATGTCCCGTCAAATATCTTTTTTATGTCATACCCTTGACCGAGTTGGAGCAACACCTGAGCGATGTGGACCCATCTCAGTTTATGGCAACGCACCGTTTCGGAGTAGACATCTTGTTGATAAATTATTTTGCAGATGGTGATGGTGATGTGATAAAGAATTCTGTCAGACCTTGCGCTTTTTGTGTTGCACTCTGTTTACAAAATGCATAGTAATTGATTGCGTAGCAGTTGACGGGCGCGCACCACAATAGGCTGGAACCCACTGGAGAACCAGTCTGTGCCTTGCTTCGCACACAAGGTGGTAAGTCATTAACACTTCCGTCACTAGGGGTGCAGATGAGCCTCGTATGCCAGAATTTTCGGTAGCTTGCAATGCAGATTTGGAGTCAGTGAACACTAGAGCACTGCACGGACCTGATTTTCAGGCCCGTGCCCGGCCCAGGGCAGGACGTCTTCTATAGATTTCTAGCCCGGGCCCGGGCCCGTACCCTACTGTTTCCATGCCCAGGCCCGGTCCCAGCTCGCCTCTGCTCTATGTGTTCTCGAGGCCCAGAGGTGTACTTAGATTTACTATATAGCACGAGGCAGCGAGAAAAAGGGGGGGGGGGGTACGTGGGGATTTCGAGTGATCTGCCTGCCTAGATTGGCGGCACGTTGCTCGGGGGAAGGATGAAAGGATGTGGGGGAAGGGGGTAGGCGCGAACGAAATATGTGAGAACACCTAACCTAACTGACCCTCGTGCCGGACTCTCACGTAAACGAAATATGCCGGAACACCTAACCTAACTGACGCTCGTGCCGGACTCTCACGCGAACCTGTGATGTGATGTGATGTGATAGAAAAAGAAAAGGGGATGTAAAACCGAACGAACGAAATATGTCAGAACACCTACGCGGCTGCTACTCTCTTGCTTGGGTGAACCGAAGGACGCTCCTTGTGTTGCCCAAATCGCCCAACTCCTTTCGTCTTATCGGCAAACATCTCAGCGCGTCCGCCACACCAATCGTCCCCAAATGTGTGTCAGTGCACGTGTGAAATACAGATCCATTACACGAAATAAGCATGATCACATATACAAAAGTGGTTGTTCTGAGATAAGAATACCATGATATCTCCAAACCCAATTAAACAAAAAGTTAAATCAATAATGGTAGCTGTCCAGTCTCATGAAATATGTTCGCGTACATGCCCGACCATGGCCGGCGTTTTCAAGCCCGTACCCGGCCCGGGCACGGTGGCTGAAACTCGAGCCCGGCCCAGGTCCGCATAAAAACGCAAGGCCCGGACCGGGCCGGGCCGGGCGTTCGGGTAAGCCTAGGCAGTGCAGTGCCCAATGCAGAACAATGCCCATTCCCGCGGAGAATGGGAGAAATATTTGTTTTGACAGGAAAAGTCAGCCAGAAATGACGGCTAAAATCAACGATATGCTGCAGGAAGAATTCCAATGGTATAGAGTTCGTGGGGAATGAACAGGCCGACAGCGCCGCAGAAGCAGTTCTCTCGTCTCGGAAACGGACGAGTATTTCGCTGCTGAGAGGAGACCGTCGTTCCGTTCTTCGACGCGTCGTGACACCCCTGGCTTCCCACCAATGGACAACTGACATTCTCCCCCATCTATGCTGAGAAGAGTTGACCCAATGCTCGCGTTCCGCATGTCTCGAAGCATCTCTAGAGCACATTCTTCTTCATTGTCTACAATACCAACCTTAGCGAACCGCACTCTCCGGGTATCGTAATCAACTTACCTTAATCCCCTTAAACTTACCTCTTAATCACCTTAATGCACAAAGCTTGCTAGCTAAGCATGAAAGTGTTGAAACATTTCTTGACTCATTAAAATTTAATTTTGACATACTTGCTTTCACGGGAACATGGTTCAACATGGATGATGTGCCAGTAACTTTTTCTGACTCATGTATATCTAAAGGCAGAACGGATAAGTTTGGCGGCGGCATCGCTATATACATATGTCTGCATTTCACTAACTGTGATGCATTGAGTTTAATAAATAGATGTGGAAGCATTAGTGATAGAGACATCTGGTATTATTTTTGTGACAGTTTACCATCCGCCTTCGGGAAATCGAAATGCATTTTTAAACCATATGGAATCTTCTTATATGCAGAGTCAGTAAAACTGCCTCTACTGATTGTAGGGGATGTAAATATTGATCTGTTAGGAAATTGCTTTGCTAGGAAAGATTTTGATGAGCTCATTGAATCATTCGGTTCTTGAACAACATTTCTTTACCTACTCGCCCCTCATCTAATACATTGCTTGACGTTTGCATCAGTAAGAACACACCAGTGTTGTCGGGAGTGTTCAGTGTTTTTTTCAATTTTTTGCTTTTTAAAGAATTCAACTAACATATACCGGCACATACTCGACAACTGACTAGATACGATCGCATTATTAATGCCACATCGCTAGATGATTTTTATTCACGTGTCTCGAGCATAAACTGCATGGGATTCATATTACAACGAAACTGATCCGAATGCACTATACACTATATTTCTTGGAAACTTTATGAAGTGTTATGACGAAGCTTTTACTGTACGTGAGCTGTCTAGACCGTCTAGAAACATAAGAAAACCGTGGGTAAATAACCTTCTTTATCAGCGTATCAAGCAGAAAAATGCACTCTTCCAAAAGTTTTTAAAAACACGGAATACTGCATTATGGTGTTAATTCAAGCATGTTCGCAATAGGCTAACTGCTGATTTTAAGAAGGCAAAGGAAGAGTATTACGGAAAGTACTTTAAAATATTAAAAACGACCCTACAAAGGTATGGAGAACCATCAACAACCTTGCTTTCGGCAGTACTACACGGCCCGTCCCGGAAGTGATGCAAATTGGTGGGGAGTCTTATTCTGGTCTACGCATAGCTGATAAGATAAACGACCACCTGGGTAAAGTGGGAGCACCTTCCGTAAATCAATCTTCGAGTTATCAGTTTTCTGCTCCCATCACCTGAAGCATCAATATTCCTATCTCCCACGACTTCTCACGAGATTGAACGTATCATACGTGGTTTAGACAATTCCTCCGCAGCCGGCGCCGATGGGCTCAAGGCTGTTCCGATCAAATATGTAACCCACCTGATATGTGAGCAGCTCTCTTACATGTGCAATTGTATATTACAAACCGGAGTTTTTCCGAATGCACTAAAAATAGCAAGAGTAACTGTTATCAGTAAAGGGGGAAGTATAAATGATTTGAAAACTACAGACCTATCAATGTCCTCCCCGTGTTTTCAAAAATTATTGAGAGAGTGGTTAATAACAGGTTTTAAGAGTATCTTTTGAAATACGATATTATATCCCCAATGCAATATGGTTTTCAAAAAGGAAAATCAACAGAACAGGCATTACTACGTGTCAAAGAAAAAATTGTGCAAAATATTGAAAATCCGTTATTTACTCTAGGAGTATTTCTTGACATTAGGAAAGCGTTTGATTCTATCCAGCACGACATTCTGCTAGACAAGTGCCACCGCTCCGGCATACGAGGTAAAGCAAACGATCCCGTAAAAAGCCACCTGGAATTTCGCTCTCAGTACGTAACGGTACACGGCTTTCATTCTGATAAACGGCTAATCCAATACGGAGTTCCGCAAGGATCTATTTCAGGGCCCACCCTCTTTCTCCTTTACATTAATGACATAGTAAACATCCCAGGCACCCCAGATATAACGTTATATGCTGACGATACTAATATATTTTCCTCGCATAGTATCTTACAGTATATTTGCAACCTGGCAAACTGTTATTTAGAAAAACTGTCATCTTGGTTGGTCTTTAACCGGTTATTAGCCAACGTAGAGAGGACAAAATTTATCGTTTTTCGAACAATTAACAAAAAGCTAGACGACGTGCCCTCCCTAATCTTAGATTCAGTGCGGCCAATTGAACAAGTAAAGGAAATTAAAATACTGGGTGTATGGTTTCATGAGAACGTTTCTTGGACCACACACGTCAATCACACTGCACAGAGCATGTCATATCTGATACCACTCTTTCAGAATAAGTTTATCCACCTTCTAACACAACACTATAATGACGTGCAGTTTAAGCGCATATTGCGCGTTTACCTTGAAGGAAATCTCAATACTCCTCTTTAAGCGGCCTTTATACTATCACTATCGTTAATAGTAAAACTATCATCCATGATTCATAAAACGTTGATTATATTCCGAACTGTTCAGAGCTCACAATAGTGCTTGTTGTGTGCAGTACACTTGATGTATATATGTTTCGTTAGGAAACAGTATTACTCTTGCCTGTAATATAATTGTTGTAAATAGTCACTGATTGCTACTTGTTTTTTTTTTATCTTTTCCTTGTTTTCTCTCTTCTTTTTTTTGCTTGCATGTTGAGTCGGTCCAGCTGCCTTGTCAGGCTTCTGCCTTTAGCGGCTGGTCCACATTTCTGTAAGGCGAGAAATGGAAGAGTAATTAAAAAAATGAAAAACTTGACTCTGCCCCCCCCCCCCGCATCTCACAAAATTGCTTGGTCCCTGGTCAAAAGCAGCCCACCAACGCTCTGCCCTCAAAGCTCGTTTGGCATTTTTGGACACCATAGGACTTCGGTTCTTATTGTGAAGGGCCTCATTTTTTTTAATTCCCCACATCACCACCAGCAATGGGGTACACTCTTAAAAATGAACTTCACCACATACTCGTAGCACGCTCCTAGGCAACCATCATCCCGAATGACAACGTCTCCCTCGTCCCAACGTCCCCCGATTTGTTGAAAACGAGAGGCGGAGCCTATTTTGTGCCGTACATAATGGAACAAAATAGGCTCCGCCTCTCGTTTGCAAGAAATCAGGGGCGAGAACGTTGTCATTCGGGATGATGGTTGGCTAGGAGCGTGCTATGTGGTGAAGTTCATTTTTAAGAGTGTAGAGTATCGCTCCTGGCGATGAAGCTCCCCATTCATCATCTTAAAAATATAGTTGTTGTTGTTGTTGTTGTTGTTGTTGTTGACGGGCGCGCAGATTCCTTTCGTGAGCCCTTACTTCTTCCTTAGGACCATGGCCTGCAAAAGTCTCCAACACGCGGCCCGCGAGCCTCCGTGGGGCGGCCCGCCGGGCTCTCGCAACGAAAGAGAGAGAGAGAGAGAAAAAGAAAAGAATTGAAAGACGAGAAGTGAGTGAGTGAGAGAGAAAAGAAGCTAGTAGACGTTTGTGCAATCGTGGGCCTGCGAAAAGCCTTTGAGTTCTTGGATATCGTCGAATCACGACATTCACAGACCCACTTAAAATAATACACTTCACACGGGAGCTGTCTTCACTACAATACAAGGGAGCTCTGCCGCGGCGACCCAACGCTTCCTCGGAAGGACCGAGCGGTCGAAGGTCGTCCTATAGCTTCGGAATTCGTAGGCGTGAAAGCGTCTCTTCCATAATCACGTGTTGAACTATCAAGCATCCGGTGGACGTCTCTTTGCGCTCTGCAGCGTTTCCATGTCTTTGCGACCGACTACAAAAAAGCACAGGAAGTATGGTCTGCTCGAAACCACATCGGAAGTGGACGGTAGAGGAGAAGAAGCGTGCCTTCCAAGGGCATTGGGAGGTAAAGTATCTGTTTGCGAATATAAACAACGTCCTGAAATGTGTGGTGTGCAAAAAAAACTGTTGCTGTTCCGAAAGAGTACAATCTCCGACGTCATCACGAAGCTCTTCACGAAGAACAGTACGCGGAATTTACTGGAAAGATACGTGAAGAAGGTGATGCGTCTCATATTGGCAGGAACAAGACAAAAAGACTTTTTCGTAGGTTAACAGAGAAAGTGAGGTCGCCGTTGAAGCAAGCCTCGCCCTCTCGCAGTTGATCGCAAAAGCGTCAAAACCCTTTACAGAAGGTCCTTTTACCAAGAACTGTTTCAATCGTGCAGCTGCAATTGTGTGCCCAACCGCAAAAGATTCTTTTGGGAAGATTACCCTTTCTGCACATACTGTCGCTAGGCGGGTTGAGAACATGGGTTCATTTCGAAGAATTTTTGTGCATGTTCCTTAGCGCTTGACGAACCCACGGTCATAAATGATATTGCTGAGTGCGTGGTGTTCATCCGCGGTGTCACGCACTACTTGAACATATACGAGGAACTGTTTGATCTGCTTCCTCTGAAAGCGACAACGACGGGGAGTGACCTGTGGAGCGCGGTACTAGCATCGAAGCAGCACGGGTCTTAAGTGGGAGGCTCTCGCGTCAGTAGCGACTGATGGAGCTCCTTCAATGGTTGGTCGCAATCTAGGTCTGGTAGCCCTCCTTAAAGAAACGCTTGCAGAGGAAGGCGTGCCCCCGAACCTTCCAGCAAGTCGCGGTATGCTACATCAAGGATGGACGTTGTCGTCAAGACCGTTAACTTCATTCGATCGAGAGGCTTGAATCATCGTCTGTTTGCCGATTTCCTTCAAGACTTGGATGCCAGGTACAAAGACCTGCCTTAGCATACAAAGGTCAGATGGCGCAGCAGGGGGAAAGTACCTCAACGTTTCTTCGATCTCCGAGATGAAATCAAGGAATTTCAAGGGGAAAGAATGCCCTGCAATGGTCACCCCGAATGGTTGCGTGACCTGGCGCGACAAAACTAATCACCTGAATATTCTGAATGTGGGCCTCCAGCGGAAAACTCGCTTGATCACAGAGATGTACGGCAACGTCAAAGGTTTTGTAAGAAAGTTGGAACTTTGGGAGAATAAACAGCTATAACGTCGAAGGATCTCTTCCACTTTCCTTGTCTAAAAGCCGTTGACTGCTAGAATGAGGAAACGCTTCGCACATACTCCTCGGCAGTGTCGGTGCTGCAGCGTGAGTTCATGTCAAGGTTTCATGACTCTGAGATCCTTGAGACAATATTTAAACTGCTCGCTGACCCTTTTCAGTTCGTTAAGCCAGAGCTCCAAGTGGAACTAATATATCTTCAGTGCAATTTCACATTGCGATAAAAGTTTTACGAAATCGGCGCTTCCGAGTTCTACAAATATGCAGAGAGGAAATCGTTTCCCTGCCTGATGCCTGACGTCAGCCGTGTTCTGTCGATGTTTGGAAAGACATACGCATGCGACCAGTTCTTTTCAATGATGAATATCAACGAGTCTAAGCTGAGGTCCCAGATGTCTGATGACTATCCTCGAGCCCAGTTGAGAATTGCCACTGCGGTCATGCCACTGCCATTGCCATCAATGAAGCCCTGAGACTTATATCAACGAGGCCCCCAAACAACTGGACTGTGCTTACGGACAGCAAGGCGGCGCTGCAAATATTATCTTCTCCTTGCTCCAAGATCGTCACAGACATCTGCTCCCTAGCCCTCACGACATACAGCCGTCTCACCACCTCCGGCCACAGCGTGTGGCTTCAATGGGGGTCCCCAGCCACATCGGCCTGCCGGAAAATACCCGCGCTGACGCTGCGACGAGAGGCGCGCACGGGGCATCTGCCACCACAATGACCACCACCATTCCTCTCACTCCATCGGCCTGCTTGATACAGATCCGCCGCCAGACGTCTCGCAGCACCCTCGCGTTTAGCGCAAACGCTGTAGCGGCAAACACGTTCCTCCACTCCATCGACCCGAGGATGGAACTCACCCTCTCCCAGCGGCTGTCGCGACAGGAGGAGTCGATCCTCCATCGCCTACGCCTCGATGTTGCCCTGACCCCACTGCTCCTCTCTAAGATGGATAGACGGACGTCCCCGATGTGTCCCTGCTGTGCTGCAGTCGCCGACATACGCCATCTATTGTTGCACTGCAAGCGGTACGCCGGCCCCCGAGCCGCCCTCGCCTCAAATCTCACTTCCCTAGGCCACAGGGAACTTTCCCTGGCGACGCTGCTGGGACCTGTCCGGCACTCTAGACAATGGGCAGTCACCCGAGCCCTCCTGTGTTACCTGAAGGACACTGGGCTGCTCAGCAGCCTTTGAGCCTTGAGCCACCCCATCAGCCACCCCATCGTCCCCTGCCACTTTCTCTTTTCCTTTTCTGCTTCTCTTTTCTCTTTCTTTCTCTGTTTTTCTTTTTTTCTCTTTTGGGTTGGGAATAGCAAGTCAGCCTTGGCCCGTCTGAACTTTCCCCCCCTCTCTCTATCTTTAATAAACATATCCCCCCCCCCCCCCGCTCACTGCGGTCAACCTACAAATGGAGCTCTGGAATCTGATGAGGAAGAAGAGGTTTCAAGTGTCGTCAGCGCATCATTAGGAGCGCGTCTTCCTGTAACATTGTTCGCGTTTAGTTTATTCCGAGGTTGGCTGTAATAAAGTCGGTTTTGTCTGTTCTACCGCGTATTTCCTTCGGGCTTCCCTTCTAGACGATAGGATCGCAGCCAACGGCATCCATGTATCGCCTGGAGTTCTGTGTCATATTAGAGACAGTTGAGAAAGTTGCCACTCGGCCTCTGCGTGGCCTCGGCCACGCGGTCCCCCAAATCATAGCGGCCACTGTCTGCGGCCCGTCGTGGTGTAGGCCAGGCCAATGCAACCCGCGACACACTCTGAGTGGGAGACCCCTTGTCTATAGCATCCCTAACACAGCCCCAACAGCTTCAGCCATGTTGAATGCATCAGCGGCTATGCATAGATGATGTACACATAAAAAGAGGTTCTAACGCGTATAGGTATTTGTTCGCTTTCATTCACATTCTCACTCTCTGATACGTCCTATATGACCGTCTGCACAACGATTAGTGAAGGAGCTGTTTTTTGTTTTGTTTTAATCTTTTCATAATTTTCTGCGTACCTGCCGCTTTTATCTGCTTTTGTTTGTTTGTTAGCTTTTGGGAATAGCAAACCAATATCGTGGCTAACTTTTCCCCTCTCTTTTTTTTTTCTTTGCATTAAATATATCCCCACCTTTTCGAAAACCCTGCAATTATTCAGAGCTATAAGCCACGGTACCGAACTATAGCTATAACTTCTAAGCTTACGTCTGCGTCCACACTGTTCGTTTGATGGTGGGATAACCAAAACAAAAGTGGAAATATGGTGGCTTGCGAGTATTAACCTTCAAACATCAGTCACCTTATTTTCCTTTCCCCACGTTCACGATAGAGTCCTGTTGTACATGGGACGCTACGTCCCAGGCACAACACAACTCTCGCAGAAAAAGCTACACGACATTAATTCAACAACAAATAAATTACGAACGATGATGTCATGAGGAACTGGAGAGAAATCTATTTTATTTACTTGCTACAGTTAGGAGCGTTTCGATGCAAGACGCTACTTGCGGCTAGATCGCAGTGCAAGCGCGGGGAATATAATGTCCACCGTTAAAGATATAGAGATTAGTAACTCCATCTTGAACCGTACATTTGAGTTTCATGCAGATAACTAAGGTGATAGGATTTTTTTTTTATGTCATTCAATAGTAAAATATCTCCTAATATTGTAGTGCCTTTGATTGTACTGCCACCCATGAGTGTTCTCCTATGTCGCAGGTCAACTCAAACAGAGCGCTCGACGACTGCAACGCGCCATTCAAGTGGCAATGGATGTGTAGAGCCGGACGACGTGCTCCGCGCACTTACTCCAGAGGCCGCCCCGGATTTGGACGAAGCAGTACGGACGCAGTCCTATTTGACGCGCATGGCGACAACGGACATCGAGTCACAAACAGATCCGGTCAGCAGAGCTCCTGCCGCAAATGCAGCGGGACATGAACATCACGAGGTTTGATAATTTGTGCATGACATCACTGCACCAACACCACCATCACTGCACTGTTCTTAAATAGCAGGGTATAAAAAATTGGGGGATATCGCTGCTGGGGAGGTTCAGGATCTTTTGGACGTAGAATTTACTTTGGTGCCATTCGTTATGTTAATTGGGTTAAGGAGTTGATGATTTTGACTAGTAAGTTGCCGCACTCGCGCTGTCAGTTCTGAAACAGGTGAAGAACCTCTCGCAAGACCGGACGGTGAGGGCCGCTGCCTGGTGATCGAGTACGGTTGAGAGCGTGTGGACGAAGTTGGTAGAGGATCCGTAGATGCCAGAGGTTCTCTCGGACACGCTATGCTCCGTAACGTCAAACCGATACATTAAAATTCTTGAATGCCACCCATGGAAAAACGTAACCAGAAGACGTTATACCACGTCAAAAAAAAAAAAAAAACACGTCAGCATCGAAGCTTTGCAGTGCCGTCATCCATGGATGACAGCTTTTGGGTTGGTCCAGGGATATTTCCGGGATTTTCGTCTGAGAGGGGTGACGCCCATGTCTGCAGCTTTTATGGCGTTTTCGGCCTTTCTGAACGGTATTTTTTTTTTGGGGGGGGGGAGGCGAAGGGTAGAAGATTTGGGGGCATTCGAGGGCTGCAGATGTGTGCTGGGAAAATTGTTGATGGCAGGGTAGACTTTCCTTGTCCCTGAGAGGACGCTCAGTAGTAATAGACGTTGCTATGGGCAAACGCATTTCGTGTTCAGAGCTGACACATCATGCTTAAGAAGTGTCTTCAAAAACTGCAGATGTTTTCGGACGACGAGCTGTCCTCTCCATATGCGCACATCGGCAAGAGTCACTCGGACGGCAGAAGCGCATTATGCGACAGCATCGCTCAAATCTTGGATGAAGTCGACTCGGATCCTTTGCCCAGGACAAAGTCCCGGAAACAAAGAGCGCCATCTGCACCCAAGAAAGTATGCAGGAGGGAGACCGGTGTGCAGACGGTCAACGACTTGGTCACCGATGAGGCTCCAGAGTACGCGGCACGACCACCTCCATGCAAGAAGAAAGAGATGATACCTTCCATGGCTGTCTTCCACGAAGTAGATAAGATTGCGCTTGAGGTAAGGTATGAATTAGAGTTGCGGTCCCTTCCTTCTCTGTTGCTTAGATTGCTAGGCGCGTATAATAAAGTATGCCATTTTAAAGCAATGCGATGATGGTATAAAGGGCGTCTGGACTTCATTCAGGTACCTATATGAGCTCATAAAAACAGAGTTCAATAGGCCTCCTACATAAATTATTCGCTTTCCGCTGCGGCGTATTCCACAACAGAAGACAACATGATTATGCACAGTGACGCAACAGATGTGGTCTTGCCAAAAAGGTCGACAGTCCTAGCTGACCTGTAGGGCGCGCGCGAGGTCTTCGATGTGTGGATCCTCTAAAAACTCCTGAACTCCTTCAGAGGGAACGAGTGTTGCAGACGAATTTTCGGTCAGAAGTGCGACCTCGCAGCTGTTCGCCACGCTGATGCCACGTCATACGGACCTGAATACGTCACTAGGAGATCGGATCAGGCCTCCAGGGTAGCGCCGCACCACTCATGGCTGCTCTGTGAGGGCGTCCTTGCAAGTTTAATCGCGCAGGGACAAGACGTCCTACAGCGCATATACAGGGTGTTTCTTTTTATCGGCAACAAATTTTCATAGGCGAGTTGCCTTAGGACGGTTTTACTTTTGTCATTGGATTACGCGACGGGGCTACTACTAGGAAACCGTATTTTTTCTCAGTTAGGAGACTAATTAAGGAAGATATTTCAATCAACTTTTTAATTATTGACTTTAGGGAGCACATTGCAATTGCGATATTAAAGCGTGATGTACACACGATGCGCTCGAGGCACAAATGAAGCACAAAAGTAATCGCAGCGCGCGCTACGGACCTAAGTGTTTGACCGCTGCCGTCTACTGTAAACCGCGAGTGGTCGACAGAGGAGCGTCAGCGACGTTGATATCTCCGCCCTCACTTAACGTCACAGAAAAAACGTCATACGCGATGTAGGGAACCCTTATCGCTGTATGTGTCACGATGTTTGTTTTGTATTTCTTTTTTGCTTTCTGTTCCACCTTCATGTGTTCGGAGTCACTTGCGGTATCACTCGTCTCATTCTGCTGGGCACGGCTCTCACCCTTCCCTTGTACGATAAGCGCTGACATGTAGCCGTGATGCGCAAAGCTCCTCGCAAGCGAAAAATAAAACTAGAAAACAAAGATCGTGAAACATACCGCGAAAATGGTTTGCCTGCATTGCGTGTGACGTCTTTCTGTGACGTTAAGTGAGGGCGGTGATATCGACGTCACTGTCGCTCCTTTGCCGATGATTTGCTGTTCACAGCAGTTGACGGAATCACAATACTTAGGTCTGTAGCGCGCGCTGTGATTACCTTTGTTCTTCATCAGTGGTTCGAGCGCATCATGTGGACATCAGGCATTAATATCGCAATTGCAACGTGCTCCTTAAAGTCAATAATTAAAAAGTTGATTAAAACATCTCTGTTAATTGAGAAAAGAAATACGGTTTCCTAGTAGCAGCCACGTCGACTAATCCAATGACAAAAGTAAAAGCGTCCTAATGCAACTCCCCTTTTTATGAAAATTTGTTGCAGATAAAAAGAAACACCCTGTATATATTGTGCATGGGACTTCTGGGGGCTGCTTGATGTAGAAAGCAGGGTCTCGAGCCATGCCAAATGTCGCTTCATTGCTCCTTTAAAGGAGCATCAAAGTGCAAAAATGTATCGCTTCATTTCATTCTTTCATTTCATTTTTGCACTGTAGTGTATTTGTTGCATCATAAGGAATGTACACGTAACTTTGCTATAGCTTACATTTATATGGAACTCATGATCATAGAACACTCGACGGCTAACGAGTAATATGGAATACCGTCAGTGAGTACCGTCACAGCAACACTCGTTGCCTTAGCGGCCATTGCTTTTCTTCTGCTCTGCTTTCCCAAACTTTACAACTTCATAGTTACACCTTATGAACCAAGAAACGCCAGTAAAGAGCCTGATTTGAGCAGTTACGATAATCTATACAAAATGTTCCGAGTATCGACTAGGAGTAATCAAGAGAAACGTGCTTTTCTTCTTCGTGTACGTGAGCAAGTAGAATGTCCGGAAATCAAAACAATAATGGCACGTTATAGAAAGGACAGCTTGCAATTGCTTGCTACAATTGATTGCGAGGCCCTGACAAGCGATTTCCGAGTACATTGCGTGGGCGATCAATGCTCCGAGCCCTCTTAATTTTAATCTGTCCCATTGGATTTCACGAAACCAAGTAATCTCTTAAATAATGCATATAGTACTACACATCTGGAGGACTTTCGATTTTTCGACGCTTTGGTAACTTGGGGCTGGAGATTAGACTTCATGAGCTCATCACTTTTTATTTGCTCCAATTCCAAAGAGCTGGAAAGATATCGCGCTTTAATTATTGCGTTGCTTCTATACGAGATCCCTGTTGCGTAAGGAGGGGACACTCGGAATCCCGTTATCAACGTTTAACGGATTATTCTCGATTACAGAAAACTAGATTATTGATTATGCCAATCGACGCGAGACTGGCAGGTGACCCTGGCTCGAATACGGGCGCCGGTTCTGCTGTTTGGGTGTTTCTTTTCTCTCTCTCTTTTTTTTTTTTTGGGGGGGGGGGGGTCCTGAGACGAAGGGGAGGGGCTTTAAGACTAATGTCGGCACATTTTCCTATGAAGTCGGCCTAGGACGCATGATCTCCCCGAGTAACATGCCGCCACGCCCGCGGGCAGATCGCCCGGCAATCGCCACCACTACCAGTGGAAGGCTCGCGCTCAGTCGTTCTCTTTCACGTGCCTTCTTTGGCGTCTACATCCTCCTCTATTTACAACAGTTCCCGTTCCAACTCACTAAGGAGCTTACGGAAACCGACGCGCTGACGCGGTCGATCGGCCGCTAGTCCAGTGGTGGACCGTCTAGGAACTGGTCGGAGCCTTGCCGAAAAACGCATTTGGAAACCGGAGAAAGAAACTGGTACCACGTGACTGCTACGACACGTGTGGCGCCATCTCTAGTCAAAAATGAGAGAGAGAGAGAGAGAGAGAGAGAGAGAAAGAGAGAGAGTGAGAGAGAGAGAGAACGGCCAGTCTTCCAAGGCAATGCAGAGATTATCACAGAATTATGTCTCTCTCTTTTCTATTTTGGCGAAAAATGTGTCACCTGTTTCGTAGCGGTTTTTCCCTCCTGATCCCGAAAGCACTTTCCGACAATGCTCTGCCCAGTTCCTTGCCGCTCCACCATGCAACTACCGACTGATATACCGTATGCAGCGCGCCGGTTCCCGAAACCTTACTGGAGATACTACTCAGCCCTCGAAAATTGCTACTTTGTAGCAGGGACCGGAACCGGAACTGAACCCGAACCGAAAACCGGAAAAAAACGTTATTTTCCATCGAACCTAAACCAAACCGAACAATTTTTTTGCTTGTCCTGAACTGAACCGGAACTGAACCGAAAAAATTTGATACGGTCACCGGTTCGGAAATCGGTTCAGAGGTGAAATACCTAAGTGTACTATCGACTGACCTTTTTTTTTTATTGTTTGTTTTTTGTACGATGCCAGATGAGACTAAATGTGTATCGCCAGTTTTTTGACGGAAGAAATGAGGGCCCTGACCGGGTTCTGCCAAAAGGCTTCCAGCACTTCGCTTTTGGCTTTCGAGACGCAGAAGAGAAGCAGACGACCATAGGAGTGCAATACAATAAAATATCAGAGCCCTGCTACTCCCTTCGGGTGCCCTGACCATTTTGTGCAACGAAGAGGCAGTGAAACTGAAACTATGCAAAACTTTGTGCGTTTCCCTAAGAACGCTTCGTCTTGTGAAGCAAGTGGTCGTGGCGAGGCAGCAGTAGACGCTTCCTGAAACGGTTATCTCACACCTTTCTCTTACAACCGTGTTGCGGTGAGAGTAAGCTCGCTTTCATGTAGCAAAATTACTGCCGATGAACCGGTTAAACCAGGACCAAAAAAAGTAACGGTTCCAATCCCCGTAAGTGTCCCGATCGCTGACCGTTTTTTTTTTTTTTTTTTTTTTTCGTTTCTCCCGGAGCCGATATACCTGAACCGGTTCAAGCTGATCATTTAGGTTCAGCGGAGCTAAACCCGAACCGAACCAATATGACTGAACTCGAACCCGAACCGCACCGAAAAAAATACCGGTTCCGATCCCTGGTTTGTAGATGTATGCTTACTCTCCTAGCTAAGGCCTCATTTACTGGCTGAAGGATTTGAAGGGTTGCTAGAGGACCTGTCTCGCACGCTTGTTACTTGTGGCAAAGTCCGCCACAGCCGAAAACGAAAAATTTATGGACTGTTCCTTTAATTACAGGGTGTGTGCAGATAACGTATGCCCACGTTTACGCACGTAACGCGTTGCTTCCTTTCCGGACGAACTTCCGGCGGTGCACAAGAGCGCATTTATACGACCAAAACAAACAAATAAATGTCGTGGTAACCAAACACTGCCTCACAAAATAATATCCATACAAACTTTGCTGTCCATGCATTTCGAATGGGCTATACCGACGCCGACATGGCTTTCTCTGGAGAGTTGTGCGCGGGTACCGCTAGGGGCGCTGACAGTGCAAAAACCGAAACTGCAACGTGGCATCTAACGGTAGCTGTAGTAGCTGGATGCAACTGCGCAGAGATCTCCATGCCCTATTGGAAATGCATGGAGAGCAAGATCTTTTGGCTATGTATTTTTTCTCACACAAACTTTGATTACCACGATTTATTTTGAGCAGCTTGAAACAGTCGCACTACAATGAAAAGTCACACATTCATGGAGTCTCCACTCAGTGCTGCCTCCATGTTTGCTGTATTCACTATTGCGATGCAGATTACGTTTCCACGTACAGTCATATGCTAATCTATTTGCGCAGGTTCCAGAAAGCAATCTCGGGTCGTTGGAGAGTCTTGTTCTCTACCTGTGTTCGTACTGCAGGAATGAATTACAGAAAATTCGCATGTTCTTTCGGTGGATCGCGGAAAATATCACGTAAGTATTCTGCTACTGTGCAGTAGTTATCTGTTTTATTATGTTTTGAGTAAAAGAAAAGGACACTGTGTTTAGGAAAATATATTTAGCTTGTGACATACGTAACAAGAACTTATGTTATTTACGTTTTTGGGGGGTGTTTAATGTAAAATAATCTGCGCTGTAGTTCGCGCAATTAATTACCGTACAAGCATCTATACGTAGCCATAATTGCTACTAAGTTGTAGTTCATACACCATGCTACCATGTGACACTATTATCTACGTACCATAATCACCTACTAAGATCGAGTTGTGGCATCAGGGAGGAGCACCCATGACTGTCATGCCTATACCTCGAAAAAACAAGGATGATACTCCCCACGCACAGATAGGGATACCTTTTGAACATGAACATCTCATGCTGCGACACGTGTGTGAGCAGGAACATGAGCAGAAACGACAAGACAATGACAAGTATACCACGTCATGGTGCCGCGACATTCATACGTCATGCCGCCCAATAGCAGCAGCAATCCGTGTCGGCAGCTAGTGACGTGTTTATCACAGTCAAAGAAACTGGAAAGAACGCGACGTCTGTCACGTGAGTGTAACAGACAGTGACTCATCATCTTCTTTGGTAATATATTCAACAGTCTTCGGCTGAGTTGCAAAGCTCCTAAACATGTGTGACTTCTGACAATCTTTCTTTTTATTTTTTCCGTGTTAGCGCCGCGAAGCAACTGTGGCTACTTCTGACAATCGAGCAAGACGTTCCCTTAACCTGTAGTATGGGCACGTCGCTATTGCCGAAATGTTCTCCGACCGGAGGCGATCACTACAGGGTGTCTTTTTTTGTTATACAGATTTTTTATTAAAAAACTATAAGGGCTATAGACATCCTGTTTTCACTTCTATCATCTCTGTGCCGGTGGACGTCCTTGGCCATCTGTTGCTCAAACGTCGAAGGACTAATTACCTAAAAATCGTTAACTAACTTTTTATTTATAAAAGCTACGAAGTTGTCCCAACGAGAACATTTGTTCCTTTCGGTCACCTGATATCGTAGCCGTTTTCAGAACAAAAATTCGTTCGATAGATCGTCCGCAAAAAAATTCGTGAAGGAACATCTTTTTTTTCTTCTTTATTTTGTTCATTGCGCATCTTCGGAGACGCGTCTTCCCTTCACCCGCCAATGTGAGAGGGTGAAGAAGCATAGTGCCCCCTCATGCGTCGAAGATGAGCTTTAACTTGGGGAAACAAAATAAAAACACACATTATAGAAGCGAAAACAGGATGTCTATTGCCCTAATAGTTTTCTTATGAAAACCTGTATCGAAGAAAAAAGACACCCTGTATAGTAGTTTTCCCTAAGGCCAGATAATATCCCATAGTAACTTCGGTAACCCCGGCCAGCAGCTGTGGTCTACGGTGTGGTCTGACGCACGTTGTACCGGTCCTCTCAAACTTGCATTCAGTACTTTGCTCTGCAGCGATGCCGTTGTCTTCGAAGAAAGCGGAGGCGACAGGCAGAACAGTGGATGTCAACTTTTGCTGGCATGTGTCAAAAGCCGCGTGGAGTCGTTGTAGTAATGCCCCTTCTGGAGATAGCACAGACATGCAACCCAGCAGCACGGGATTCCTAGTAAAGCAGCCCACCAAATCCTTTAATGGCGCCTCTGTTGGTACTTATTTTCCTTCTCAGGCGAAGCTTCGCGGGGTTCTGCCGACAGACAATTTCCGGATTCATGAGAACGACGTCTGGGACGTTTATCCCGCTTCTAGTGTCGGAAAATGTGAGCTCTATGCGAGCTATTGGTCCTCCCATACTCCTTCAAAAACAAAAAACACACACACACAATTAAGAAGAAGATAGACTACATAGAAAGTACAGGCCTATTACTCTCAAATATTACGCTTGAATATACTTGGATACCACTATACTACGAAAAAGAAAGAACGGGTGTGGCAGAGTTTCCATGAAGCATAAGTACTGTCTTCTGGTAGCACAACCGCCTTACGGGTACGGTCTTATAGAACTGGTAGAAGTGTACTGTTTCGACTGCTGAACACTAATCTCGCAGGAGGTCATGTGGTCAAAATTACATTTTATAATAATCGTGTTAGATAAGGTTCTCACACAACAGTACAGTTAAATCCACGTTAAAAACAATAGCTTTTATCGTTACAGCGATGGGTTCATTCTAAAATATTATAATGACAGAGCCTGGAACCAGAAAACACGTTAGTTAGAGATATTAATAAGCTAAACAAAACAAAACCAAATGGTAGTGCTATACCTATAGCGGCTATACGAGAGAGAAATTGACCTTTTTCACAACGGCTTATGCGCATGCGCATGACCTTGAGGCGCCAGGAGGGTTATCTCCGTCTTCATTAAATGACAGAAGCGGGGACCAATGGGGAGACCGCAAGAACAGCGCGAGCTCGTTGCTCCCACTCCGGACCGGTTTTGGTCCTTTGTGCTACCCACGTGGATTCGTTTTGACGCGCTTCGAGCGTGGTTCGCTGGAGAGCCGCTAGGATACGACGCGTATGTGAAAATGGTCAATTAAATTGGGAATATTCTCCATTGTTTACATAGTTTGGTAGAAGAATGCCGAACATCGTTCAACGAGAGTTAAAGTAATCGAGATTACCAAAATCGTAACCAGAATATCAAGCAAAGCTTGAATACAGCATTTCATCGTGATTGTATCAATGGTCATAGCGACCGCTGTCTCATACTAGGAAATGGCTATCGTAGTGCCAATACTGCTACTCCCACTACGAGATTACGTATATGTATGTCAACAAGGCTTTCACAGAGGAACAATTTTACAACTATACTGCGAGAACTACACTGTTTGTTACTTTGTATGCAGTTTATATAGATTATCCGAAACCTTTGATCTGTTTCAAACGTGCATGCCATTTTAAGATAAACTAATTCTTTACCTGACAGCTATGACTGGAAGCACATGGAAACTAAGCTAGAACCAGATGAGATCTTTCACTCCAAAGAAGGTGTCTGCAAAGACTACTGCCTTCTATTCAGCGAAATGTGCAGGTAAGTGTTAGGCTATGGTTCAAAGTACGAATGAAAACGTGCGTGCATGTACTGTACGTGCACCATCTGTTTGTCCGTCTTGCTCAACAACCGCTATTTGACAGGCTTGCCGGAATTCGCGAGAAAACGCTGCAAGGCTTTGCTAAGGGATACGACTACAGACCAGGCCACCAGTTCCATCCAGGGCAAGATGTAACGCATGCATGGAATGCCGTGTTCATATTTGGTGCATGGAGGTTCATAGATACAACCTGGGGCACTGGTACGTACGATACGTTTAAGATACCCGCATAAGTCCATGATAAGCATAACATCAACGGTAACGTTAAGGAAACACGCCGTATTTGTCAAGCACATGTAGGAGTATTGTAATTTCAATTATTTTTGTTGAACACAATAATGCAGCAAGTGTATAAATGCTTACAGGTTATACTGACCACACTGGAAAATTTCAAAAGAAAATCAACGAGCACTTCTTCCTGACGGATCCCGAAATCCTCATCTGGACTCATTTTCCGTATGACGAAACAGAGAAAAACTATTCCAGGTAAGAAAATATCATTCCAGTGGAATCGATATGTGTATGCAGTGTATGCAAATAAATGTCACGTGTAAACAAAATGAGCTCGTACGTATAGGAAACACATAGGTAACGTCCCATAGGAAAGCAAACAATAGCTAATGGAATAAAGGAATGTATGAGCATCTCCAATTACACACTGACTCTTGGAGGTAGAGTCGCTGCCATACTTAACCGTAGCGTCGCAGCTCCCCGCGCGTGCAGCACAGTCTGTAGGTCTGTAGTGAGCGTGAGTGCGAAGCAGAGACTGATTGTAGGTGGGTGAAGCAGCCATCTGAGGATGCCGAGCCATTGTCGTGAACCTGTGTACTCCTCAACCCAGTACCGGGCGTATGTTTCGGAGGTAGTCTGAAACCCATAGGATGACACTTCGCGGCGATGCCGTCGGCGCTCGCGCGTTACAGTTAAGTCTGCGAAGGCTGTACCGCACTTAACGCAGAATCCTATTTGACTGCAACCCTGTACAACCTTGTTCTATCGTGTCACAACATCGTAATTTATGGGCGCGACAACACACACAAGAGGCACTGTCCTCAGGAGCAAAACTGAAACTTTTGCTGTTCTAGGTGGCAGCTGCTGGACAAGCCCGTGTCCTTGGACGAGTACAATTCATTGCCGAAGGTGTCACCACAATTCTTCCAGTTCAACATGCGGATACGCTCCAAGCCACAGAACCCCATCGTGTTCCGTGTCCGAACAGAACTCCGGCTCGCCTCACACGAACCTATGCGCTACAAGTTTAAACTCTATCCGGCAGACGAGGTTGAGAACGGTTCGCTCAACAATTACGTCTTCTGCCATTTGCAAGAAGAACGCACAGTCGGCTGCTTCGGCGTTTCTCCTCCTACCGAAGGTCGATACTACCTTAAGATATATGCAAGGCCAGAAAAAGAGATGAGAGGTAGTGCTGCAGAAAATACTTCGAGCCTCCAGAACATCGGCATTTTCCTTCTGGACTGCCTGCGTGCCAAGAAGTACCCTCAGCCCTACCCTTTGAACGAAGTACCGTGGGGACCTACTCAGACTTTTTACGATTATAACATGAGGCTGGTGGACCATATGGGACCCGTTGTCGTGACGTGGGGCGGGAAACGCAAGTTAACCATAGACTTGTCGGAAGGGATGCTGTTCAGCCATCAACTACTCGACGCGGATGGCGTTGAAATGGACGTGAAAGGTATGATAACGCGCGAAGAGAAAGATAAGAGAGTAACATTCCAGATCGTACCTCACCGTGTAGGAATGTTTAAGTTGATGATATTTGGGATGCCCAAGCCGAAGACGAAAGGCAAGTGGAGACTGCCGCTCGTCGCGACGTTTCTGATTGACTGCAAGTTGACGAAGTTACAGCTGGATGATGAGTTGAGGTTGGCGCATCATAGGCCACCGTTGCCAGAGGAAGACAAAGACGATAAGGATAAGGGCAAGAAGGGCAAATCCTCAACACGCTAGGGGTTACGTCACACTGGATTGTGAGTTGACTGGCGGCGGTGCCAATGTGTTTGTTAGGTGAAGCAGACGCTTGGAATTGTAACGAATGCATGGACTCATCGCAAGCAAATTATGATGAGATCAATAAGGTGTCGGAACTGCCAGCGAACACCAGGTACATTCATTACTGGTCACGGTTATATTTCATCCCACATTCACATTACATAGTCAAATGCGGAACTTCAGGAATTATAATCATCCTTGAACCTACATATACCAACGTGCCTGGCGTTGCAGTCAGCGGAGAGAAGTTCTACTATTGTGTTCCTTTACATTGTGTTGTGAACCAGAATGAACTACCGGTACATGCAAGTGCAATACCATGTGTGGGAATTAAGCTGTCTGGCATGCTCTTTCTTTCGACGCTTTGTGTCAGGTCTCTCTATGCGGGCTTCAGAGACCATGGGAATGGATAAATGCATGTTCATAATAGGTATCTGAATTTGAGCGGTAAGTCAAACGAGTGATGCTTAGTCTAGCAATACATTGCCAATCATGATTTCCAAAGTTCGTGCGTGTTGACGCCATATCACGTGGCGACTACTTCCTATCAGGGTGATCACGTGATGTTTCCAGACACGTTTATCTTTTAAACATAGAAAGCGCGCTAGAGAAGCAGTACAGTCATTAGTGCGTGGATTGACATGCGCAAAAAGTGAATAAACTTTCATGCAATCAGTTGAAAAAGCGTGCCAGACGGTTGAATCGAAGCCCCTTCTGCACGAGTGATGTTTTACTTACGCTTTCCTTCCCGGTGTTTTGTAAAAGCCGTGGGGCAAGGCAATGCAGGCTACAAGCGCCGTACAAGCGTCCATCCAGGCAGTCCATGCACTACACTATGCACTACAGCTATGAAACAAATACCTTTCCAAGTCAGTAACTGACGACATTGCAAATGAAAGTGCGCAGCTTTACATCCTTCCACCATCTTTATCATTAACGCTACAGTAAAAAGCTTGCCTCTTCGACTGGATAGGCGAAGGCCCCTCGAGGACTAGCAAGATTATCTCCTCGCTGTAATTGAAGGCACGTGCCAATTTAACCAGAAAAGGCTGTATTATAGCTGCAGCATCAGCAAGCGTAGAATCACGCCCATTTACGCAGAGGCATAGGTTTCCGCGGTGCATTATAGCGGTGGGGCACACGTGCACTTTGCAAGCATATTCGATACTTACGCCTAATATTCGAATATACGGGGTTTCTTCCACTATACTCTCTCGAAGCACTTTTATAAGCTCAAAGTGCCTTGCTGTACAATACAATAACGAAAGATACCCTGGCCATCTTTCTCATGCAAGTATTTCACTCTTCAGCGGCGCCCTTCGTTTCCCACGCTTCCAGAAGGGCGCGCTTTTTGAAGTGTTGTAAATGAGTCTTTGAATAAAAGGATGAACAACTCGAGTCATTGATGCTTGAAAGAAGGCAGTGCTGGGCCTTGAATTACCAAAAAATATGAAACAACGGGAAATGTGAACAAAGGTACAGTGCCAAGCTTTTCTCTACTAGATCACGATGAGGGATAGGCTTCACAAAAATGCCGTCTTTCAGCTGATCGATATGATGATACCATACATCTCACGCTATCGACTAGCCTATAGCAATATTGCAACTCGACAAAGTCGACACGTATCTAGCCATGCGTCGCTGGTGCTTATTTTGCCTGTGGATATCTAAAGGGAAAGCACTTCACCAGGATCAACTTGTACATTTTATACTCTGTTGCTATACTTCCTCTACTCTGTTCTATTGTGTGTGGGAGATGGATCGCCAGCACGCCCGGTAGCCGCATCTACTTCAGCAACTTCCTCGTGTAGTTGTGCATTCACTGGTTTTCCACGAGTGTCCTTCCGTCCCTTGCCATCTGCGTTACCCGTATCGACGATTTCCAGCTGTGCTGACCGGCTACCGCTGGAAGATTTAGATTTCGCCGCGTGTTTGGGCTGAGAATTGTGTCTTTTGACTTGACGGGAGTGACTTCCAGATGTGGGAGACTGCGACAGAGCAGAGTGACCTCGAGGGGACCGCAGTCCGGACTGTGGTCCACGCTCTCCTGAAGAAGCTCCAGGTTGCAACGGAGCTGGCTCTGGAACATTTGAAACGACACTGTCATTTGAACGAAATCCTCTTCGAAAATTGCAATGCAGAATTGATCCCCCGCATCTGTTGAGAGGTCGATTGATACGGCGACATTGCCAGCTCGCTTTGATGGTGCTGCGGGAAAAGGTTGACATGTATCACTTTCTCTCTCTCTCTCTTACGAACATGCCATGCCTGTGAAACATGCGTGCCTTAGACCTGTCACTCCATTGAAAAGTTGGGATAAGTACAGCCTAAAAGTGTCTTTAAAATCACGTGAGATGTCAGACGAATGCATAAGAGATAACATTTGATGAACAGGTTACATGTTGATATGAGACGCTACCAAGGTACGCTTTGGTCAAGGGTGTGACTTTACTTACAGATTAGATTATCTGTGTAAAAATCTTATCTTATTAGTACGCTTATTATCTTATCTTATCTTATTAGTGCGCTATTAGAAGGCGAAAAGGGTATGCATCCGACATGGCAAAGGTCCGGTAACAGTTGCACGAAATACCAGCGGGCTAGCGTGCAGGACATTCGCCAACGCGAATTCGCTGTGTAGAATGGTGTTCCTTGGAAATCATAGTTTTCCATTTTCTGTTTGCACTGTAGCTTACATAGGCTAGACTTTTACCTTCTGGAACCTCTTCGGCTATAAGATTGGCCCTTGAGTCGTCTCTTGGTGGAGCGGCAGCCTCAGCAGGCATGGCAGGCATGTAGAGGTCAAGGGCGAAGTTGAAACCATTTAAGTCAGTGGCGAAAGTCGCGTAGAATGCGAGGTAGTTGAAGAGAAATATCCACTCCGAAGCTATGGACCAGAAGGCGTGTTTGGGGTACTATGGTGGCAGAAGGCATAACGTTAACTGTGGCACTTAATACCAACAATACAGTCCTATCGTTATCCAAGTGTCATGTGCGCTAACAAGCTTTTCTCAACTCGCGTATTATTAGCTTCTGTTGTTGAATATCTTTGTTCAGCACAGTTCTACTCAACGTGTGTTTTTGGTCTCATCGACCAGTCGGTTGTATTTCACATGCCACCTCGATACAGAAGGCCTGCTTAATGCCTCCTCTCACTCCCTCGCACGTAGATATAGAGACTGATGATATCGGCCAATCGCCGCAGGCGATTTCAAACACAGGCTTCATGAGGCTACCAATGGCTGCTCATGTGGCTGATAGCGGCCCATCTCCATAGCTATGGCAACGCCACTTAGACACAGAAGGCCTGCTTATTGCCTCCTCTCCTTCCTTCGTAACGTGGACATATATAGCCAGAATTAGTCTGCTATTGCGATTCGCCGAACTGCGAATTCAAGAACTCGGAAATGATTGCAGCTAACTTGGAAACTGTAGACATGAATCTATAGACAAAAAGTGCATCACGCTTTCCAGAAAATCAGTCATGAGAAAGATATGGGACCGTTTTGAGCTTTATTTTTTGAAGTTTTTCCTGTTTAGTATGTGGAGCCGTTCCATCGTTCCATCACTGCTCGCAGACGACGCTGGTTCGTCTCTATGGCTACGACCGCTTAAACCTTGTTCGTGATTATGGCTACCCCCATTGAAAACACGATCCTGATTGGCTGACTATTAGTTGTTACGTCATGTCGACGAGCAAGCAGGCTTTCTGTATCTAGGTGGTGTTGGCTACGGCCGCTGAAGGTACGGTCGTGATTGGAGGATCCTCAATTGTTACGTCACGTCATTTACGTTAGTTCAGCGATGAGGTTTTGCTTCTACACTCAAACAAAAAATGGGTGATTTTTTGTACCTTTGCAGGCTAAATGTATTCCCACACAAGTATTCCCTTTCGCATGTAGTCCCAAACAAGTACTCCCAAAATGCATGAGACAAAATGAATGGTGCAGAGTGGGCCGGGACACCGTTAAAAGCTTTGTCCTCACACTCTTTTCGTACATAATCCATGTGCATGAATGAAAATACTTTGAATTAAGCCGTGAAGCGAGATATATCGACGAATACGAAATATTGTGACATGCACAGGGCAGAATTTCTGAAGAAAGGACCGCTATCTACTTCTTGCCCTGTTTGCAGAAAGCCGCAGAATTATCTAGCAGTATTCCATTACATTCACGAAGATCACATATCTACGAAGATTGTTTTATTCAGGGGATCATTTGCAAAGTTTAGTTACTGCAGTCCTGGGGAGTAAATTTCGCTGTCAGGGAACTAAAACGGGGAGTAAGTGCATGCTAGGGCGCTAGAAGCTGCAATTACTTTTCCTTGAGAGTGTAGGTGGTGTTCGCAGAGCATATGAAGAACTCCGTCTCCGCTACGGAGTGACAAATAAAACAAACTAGATCGACTACTCCAGGAGTCGGGAACCCGCGGCCCAGCGCTGACCAAGCGCGCGACAATAATTCCGGTGCTTAGGAGTTGTTGTTGTTGGTTATGGGCTTGAGGAGAGGTAATCCAAGACTGGGCTGGCCTGGCAAAGGGCACGGCAGGGTAAGCGAATTCCTCAGGCGTTTGTTGTACTCCCTTACCATAACTTTGTGAATATAACAAGCCAGAAAATGTGAGCTTTCAGTACATTACGCTTAAAAAGTAATAGACCGCGACCGCTTAATAATTGAACGAGGCTAATTTAGACCTCTTTCAAATGGTCTCAAAAATGTTCTGCGACCCCTGGGGAAAAATCGACGAGGGGTGGGATGTAGCCCTTAGGATTGCAAAGGTTCCCGACCCCTGGACTAGTCGAATTCGCCATTATTCTAAAACCGAAGACTATACACTGCTGCTGCTGAGCGAAGCATCGAAAAAACAAAAAGCACCAAAACAACAATCAATGTAATGACTTACACTTCTGGCGCTGCGTGTGATCCAGGTTTCATTCACGCGATCGTGGAGCTCATCGTCGGCATCCAGAAACCCCATACGGTGCAAGTTCACAAGCGCATTGTGCAAACTGATCCTATGCCGGTTGAACTGCAATGTACGATATGACACAGGTGGACAAACGAAGCAACATCTCTATCAGGAGAAGTCCGCCATTCCGAAAACTTTCCTAAGCTAGTAAAGGAGACGCCTATTACCCTGTAATAAGGATCCATTGTTCTCCACGGGTCCGGCTGTATGGGTGCGTAAGACATTACTTCGTGTGTTAAGGACCAGTCACAGAAACTTGGCATGCCAGAGAGTCAAGTAATCGCACCAATCGCTGAAGTGAAGGTGGCCGCGAAGCAACTGTGGCTCTGAGCGGCGCGCAAATGTGGACACATGGAGAGAGGACAGCAGGAAGACAGGGGTTATGACCTGTCGCCATTCCGCGGGCTTGTGCGGACTTCGTTTAGAGAAGGCGATAGCAGAATGGTTAAACGTGTGGAGGACTGTTAAAAGTAATCAGAACTGTGAAGGGAGGCAGATGACTGTAGGACGGTAAGCGACAAAGGGCACAAGAAAGTGCATGATTGAGGAAAGAAACAGTGGGACATTAAACGATTCCCACATGCTTTTGCAGAGCAAATGTATGTTTTTCCTAATGTTTCTTTTTCTCACTTCATTCAAGAGCTAAACAAAATGCATCTGAGAGGATACAAAGAACTGTGGAAATGACGGCAATTGCTGATATAAGGACCTTGGTCTTCATATCTTTTAAGCTGGATGACAGCTTGTACTGCAGGTATGACTGGGCTAGAACGTGTAGAAGTGCAGTTGAAAAGAAGAGGACAGCTCCGATGAGATGAGGAATCAGTATGGGGTCCACCTGCAAAGGTACATTTTCTATAGCATCATCTGTCATCATCAACGACACATCTGTCTTTGGCGCGTATCATGCATAGCAGCCTGTTGAAAGCGACATGTTCAGTGGCTGTTCCAGACTCCGAGTAATTATGAAGCGGCGATGACGTCAGAATGTCAACTTCAGTGTTTTATGATACGCTCCGTGAGTCTACTGATGACTATATTGATGAGCTTGCAAAATCATAATAAAACCAACCCATTGTCCGTCTCTACGAAGGTGTGACAGTGGGTTGACGACCACAATGGTCATGCCAAGACATGAAGCCGAGCTGAAAACAGCGATGCACACGTTAAGCATTTCCAAAGTCGATTTCCGAGAAACGTTTTGCGCAATCTCCAGCTCAAATTTGTTGCGCATGTACATCATGAACAACACAGGAGTGGCTGCAGCGGAAAGAAATGTTTGTGAGATCATAGATTAACTCAACATGTTTTGGACACATACCAAGCAGAACCAAGACAACCATGCACATTCCGAAGAGTCCACTTTGAGGCGGGTCTCCGGCTGCATCACTGAAATTTGCATTATCTGGTTGTAATGTGGTCACACTGATGTGCTGAACGTACACGAGAAGGGTCCCATATTAAAATTTACATGTTACGATAGCCCTGCCAATAATGTACCGCATGTACCGAGACATGTGTCTCAAGCCTGCCCCCCTGCAGTAGACGTCTGCAACGTGGAGAAGCTGCCTTGCTAAGCGCTCTCAATTATCCCGTTCATTCGTGTCTATTCTACTGCATCGAAAGTGGTCAGGGGCTGATCTAGAGGAGGGTCAGGATGTCCTGACCTCCACCTCAATTTCTGTCTACACATTGTTTAACTGACCTAGATCGTGTGTCTACCATGCTGGCCAAGGCTGGACCCCCCTCTTGGAAAAATCCTGAATCCGCCCCTAAAAGTGGGTTGATAACTTTCACGACTTTTTTTTCTTCTGGTTATAGGTAGGCAGTGTCATCGACACGAAGAAAACCTCAAACATTTTCCTGACGGGGTGTATTATGCAAGCATACTTGCATTTAGAGACAAAGAAAACCTACGAACCGTGGGCTTGTGTGGGAGACCATAGGAGGCAAGAAAAGAATGCTGCACAAGGACACCAAGATACTATCCAAATATTTATCGCACCAGATGAGTCACTGGTCCCTTCCGCGACACAAAATGCCTATGATAACATTGGACATGCTGGGAATTACCTTACCTTACGTACGACATGAAGGGCTCGATGTCATGATTTATCAAGGCAATGAAGTAGATGCCTGTAAGCGAAGCAAACCCAAATATACAGCCAAAGTACGGGACCAAGCTGAGCTGCTTCAGAATATGCGGATGAGCGATCATGTTTCCTAAGCGCGCGTACGAACAGAAACACAATGAAATGGGAACCACTGTTCCGCTCGCCACAGCTTCTTCTTCCACCACTAGGAACAGCCACAGCCACAGCTGTCCCCACCTAGGCAGCCAGCACGAGCCGAACTTATATGTTCCTCTTCTTCTTCTCCTTCCTTCCTGGTGGTGGTATTTTCTTCTTCTGATCGACTCCTGAAACAGCAACAATAACAACGAAGAAAAGGTTGGAATCTTTAGACAGTTTGTAGACTTGTTTATGTAGTTGCTGTCTGTTTAAAGGCTGCTGAGGGAAGTGGCATGCTTCCTGAGGTGGGTAGTTCTGCTGGACAACCCAAATCCCAGAGTATGGTCCAGATCCCAGAGCAAGAGCGATTGCACCTTCCCCCGATCTCGTATACCACCACCCTCTTTCCCTTCGCTCACCGCACTTCCCCCGAGCACGGGGAAGCAGTTTGCCTCGCTTTCCGATAGTCGGCAGCGCCTTCGATGAGATATCAATAGAAGATTTCATCTCCTTTACGGGTCGCGATGTATGGTATGTCGGAAGTTTCACACATAGCAACTTGTTGAATACAATGTTCTACGAACAAGCTTCTCTAGGGGGTATATAGTGATGGCGCAGCGTGGGTCTCGCTTTACGGCTTCACAAAATTCGAAGGTTGTCATTGATGTAAATCAAATAGGGCAACTGTGTTGCGTATTGGAGCTCTGTTTCTCGCTTGTAGCCAAGGGCATCGGAAGTCCTTCACGGCAGTAGGGGGCGAGCTCTGACCCGAGCTCTGACCCTAACCTAACCTGACCCGACCCTACTATTGCTCCTATTAACCGAACCCAACCGAACCTTTACATGAAACCTTCAATTTAGACCTCATTTTGTTTTTTAAGATACGGAACCACGGTACTTTCGACGAAACTGAGGCGATTCAGGATGCCATTTTTCTCGGACACCGCGCGGGGGGGGGGGGGGGGGTAATGTAGGGGGAAGGTGCGGCCAGCCTGCTCTGCAGTGGCGGCTCGGTGCACCCAGGGGAGGCAGAAGGGGTAAGGGTGAGAGAGGGAGGGGAGAGATGATGGTGGCACAGGAGAGGGAGGAGCGTGCTAACCCTGTTGCTCTGGGATTTGGGTAGTCCAAGAGGACCACCCACCACAGAAAACATGTAAGCACCCCTCAGTAGCATGCATTTTGACGCTGCCTGTACCACGGTAATCGCAGGGATTATTGGCGAAGGTACCCCATCTTCTCGTACCCGATCTCTCGGAAACGAACCTCCCAGGAAGGGCGCACGAACGTACGAGAGTGGCCCCGGGGCCCCTCAAAAGGTGGGCCTGAACCGTGTCCGCGACGGGCATTCCGTTGGCCCGCGACGGGGCTCTCTTTCCCCGCCTTCCGCGGCCCGTATCGCGGGAATGGGCGGCCGCAGGCGGCTGGGACCGGCGCCATTCGGAGCGCCACGACGAGTCGCAACTTTCGTCCTCTGGGGTGCAAGCGGCTGTCCTGGAACTTTTATAACAAAACCACTCGAAGACCGATATCGAGAGCGAGGGGATCTCCCGAAGAGCCTCCCCCTCCCCCCAGAGCCGGCCGGACGCACCTTTCGGGGACCCCTCGCGGGGATTTCATTCTCGGACTAGAAACGCCCGCCGGGCTCGAACGGCGGATGGCGCGAGGACGGGACCCGCACGCGCGCTCGCTGGAGCGGCCGCCCTTTCTTCCGGAGGCGTTTCGGGGTCGCTAGGCGCAATTGACATTGTAAAAGAAGTTGAGGGTTCTGGCCCGCATCTCATGGGCTCGTGGTGTAGGCATTCTGCCGCCATCGTGGCTACCATTATTTTTCTTGTCATTAAACTCTAGGCACCCCACCCTTACGCACGTCTCCTTCTTATTTAACATTGGTGCCGAAACCCGGGAACTTCTCGGTCAACATACTGCTCAGAAGAGAGGAGCTACAGGGTGCTACAGCCACGGTTGACAGCTATGGAAGACTTGGAGCGGCTCAAGAAGCAACGGAAGTCCGCGAGATCAGCGGTTACTCGCACCATCTCCGACATCAAGACTATTTTGGCAGCGACGCCGCTCAACGTTGATCAACTCAATTTTAAATATAGCTTTCTGGAAGGCAAAGCGGATACTCTTTGGAACTCAACCGCGAGATCCAGCCGCATCTCCAGCCGGAGATCCAGCCGCGAGATCCGAAGAAAGCAATCCGGTCACCGCTGGATGCTGAGAGAGCGCTGCAAGGGTTAGATCCCGCTGCGCTCGCTTGAACGTCCGAAAATTGTCGGAATACACCGTTCGTGGGAGTCCTCGGCGAGATATAAATCTCTGGAAGGCTTGTAGTAAGTCGTGCGTCGTCATCGACTTCGTAAGCTCAAGGTGAACGGCTCTTGTGATGGCACACCAGATAACAGGTAACACCTGCCGGCTTCATCTCCCTCGGGTGATCGGAAATGCAGAGGACCGGCATAGTCGGTGCCCACTGTCTCGAACGGTGGCGAAGGAAGCACCCGATCCCTAGGGAGTGGTGCAGTAGGTTCCGAGCAGGCTCGTGCCCACTCTCGTCGGCAAACAAGACAGCGGTGCAGGACCTTCCTCACAACCTGGCGGCCACGTATTACCTAATAACGCTCACGCAACTCCGCCAAGGTTTTCTGCACGCCAGCGTGAAGAAGTCTGACGTGGGTAGACGACACCAGCAAGGCCGTGAAGTGGTGTTTTGCGGGAATGATGATCGGGTTACTTTAAGGGTTCGGAAAACTCGCCCTATTGCAGGCGTCGTTTTAGACGAATGATGTTGTTGTCGTCATAGAAAATCGAAGTGCTCTGTAGTGACTTGTGATTAGTTGGCTTCGCACCGAAACGCTGACGCTGGGCAATCTGTATCCAGTAGGTCTCGGCCGCGGCCAATTCTTCAGCGATCAGCGCCCCTTCCCTTTTAACCGTGGGGCTACAGTTGTACAGAAATCGCTTCGTCCATGCTGTCACTCGAAGCAGCCGATGCAGCGAACCGAAGTCCGTAATATCGAGAAGGGGACTGTGGGTCGTGAGTGGCGCACAGCCGACCGTAGCCGGCTTCGCTTCCATCCGAACTTCGTCGACGATCATGTCAGATTGGTACCACGGAGGAGGCCAGTTGGCGCGGTTAGAAAGCCACGATGGGCCGTGCCACCAGCAGATGTCATCCAGCAAACGAAGACAAGAGATGCCTCTGGTAAGCAGGTCCGCGGGATTGTCGCAACCAGGACAATGTCTCCACTGCCGTGAATCTGTGATCTCCTGTATGTCGACCACTCGGTTATTAACAAATTGTTTCCATTCCTGTGATGACCCATGAATCCAATGTAGTGCGACTTCAGAGTCAGTCCACAAGACTGCTTCTACCTCGGGCATGGATAGCGTGGCTCTGACGCACCTGAGCAGTCGTGCGGCAATGACAGCACCCATGAGCTCTAGTCTGGGTAGCGAGACATGCTTCACATGAGCAACTCTGCTCTTAGCTAGCAGAAGGCTCACCTCAGAGTGTCCCTTGTCTCTTTCGTTCACTAGATAAACAACAGCGCCATACGCTTTCGGGCTAGCATCGCAAAACACATGCAGCGTTTTGTATGCTGCGGCAATTGATGTAGAGTCCGATAGCGACCGAGGTATCGAAATTCGAGAGATCAGCGGAACTTCCTGGCACCAAGACAACCACGTTCCCATCAGATCTTCGGGGAGACGATCATCCCATTGTATCTTGGAAAGCCAGATGCGCTGCAGTAAAATCTTGATCCTATAATCACAAACGGCGCTATGTAGCCCAGTGGATCGTACACACGCGATGCCGTCTGCAGTACGCAACGTTTAGTGTCGGTCCTCTTTTCAAGCAACTCGGAGATGGACTTCGGGGAATAACGCAACTCGTCAGTGTCGACTTCCCAGACGAGCCCTAACACCTTCTTCAGCGATGTATCTGGCGCGGACGTTGTCCCATCCGCTTCGAAGGTACTGCGTAACGCTGCGCAGTTGCTGGTCCACTTCGCCAGCTTCATACCGGCCGCTCGAAGGATCTGTCGTGCCTGATGGTATAGCGTTACCGCCTCTTCAACACTGTCCAACCCGACAACTAGGTCGTCGACGTAAAAGTGTGACGCAAGTAGAGAAGCAGTCGGAGTATACGTTGTCTCTACGGACTGTAAGTGATGACGTATGGTGGCTGCTAGCAGAAATGAGCTCGACTTGGCACCGAAAGGGACACGCGTCATCCTCCAAGTCTCAACTGATGGTAAAGGTTCGCCGTTCTTTGGAGTCGTCGAGCACCAAAGGAAGCGTAACGATTCTCTGTCAGCCGCTTCCAACAGGATCTGCAGAAACGCCTTTTCAACGTCCGCTGTTACAGCAATTCGAAAGGCTCGAAATTGTAGCAGGAGTTCTAGGACGTCAGGGTTCAAGTTTGGCCCAGCATGAAGCGTTTCGTTGAGCGAGAGACAACCGGGAGCCTTTGATGATGCATCGAACACTATCCGAACCTTCGTTGTCTCTCTGTCCCTACGAATGACTGCATGATGAGGCATGTAGTACAGTGGTCCTGAAACAACTGCAGGGTCAGCCACTCGCTCGGCATGATCGTTCTTCAGGTACTGTCGTATCGTTGAGTCGTACTCATCCATAACCGCTTGGTCGGAGAGCAATTTCTTCGTTATCCTTTTGAGTCTCTGTACGGCTAGGGCCTTGTTGTCACCCAGTAAGGAGCTTTTGCCCGGATCCCTTGGGAGCCGCACAACATATCGACCACCGCAAAGCTTGGCAGCCGCACGAAATTGTTGGAGAACAGTGCCATCTGTATCGTTGGATTGCTGCTGATCAGTAATGCCGAGGTGTTCTAGCTCCCAAAAGGCTTGCAACTGCAGATCAATCTGTCAGTCCGGTTCCTCTGTTCTGTTTGCACGCCAATGCTCATCACTTCTACCTCATGCGCGGGTCTAAAGCGAAAAGCGCCCTGCACCGTCCACCCGAACAAAGTTTCTACTGCTACCAGGTCTTTCGACAATCGCACGGTGTTTCTGGTGACGACCTTCCAGTAGTGATCGGATCCAATTAGAACCGAGATGAGGCTGGAAGGGGCCGAAGGCTGATCTGCTAACTGGAGCCTCATTCTCTTGAGTTGGCTGGATATGCCGGAGGGCACGGATGGAAGCCCATCGGAACAGACGTGCTCGTACTCGATGGCGTTGATTACCACACTATGAGTAGAAGATTGGCTGTGCAGTGTGCACTAGACGCTGTTGTACTTCGTGCGGCTGGCGGTTTTGTTGCCCAAGGTGTGGATGGTTAACTCCTCGAAGCCTACCGAGTGACATCCGACGGTCAGTGAAACGTCGCGCCGAACGAAGCTTCGCTGGCTTCCTCCATCCAGCAAAAGGCGGACTAATTGCTTCAGGCCGTTTGACCCCTCGAGCCAGACGGGGGCTGTCTGTAGCAGAGCCTCGGAGCCGCAGTAAGACTCGAACGCCAAGTTGTCCGATGAAGATGACACCGAAGTGATGACGTCATCTGCAGCCGCGGGTGCGGCTGTAAGAGGCGGCACAACCTTCCAACGGGTGGGCTCTCGATTGGCACAGTGGGCAAGGAAGGTCCGCTACTGCAGCCGTCAAGGACGAAGCTGAAGGCGGTAGGAAGCGTTTCTCTCTGCTGTTCCTAGAGCTTCCCGGAGCGTCATCCTTCAGGGAGTCCGTATCTCGACGGGCTCGTTCACGGCAGCCTACTTGAGTTTCGGTGAAGTCCAGGAGCGTCGAAAGCACCTCAGCAGTAGCACCAGTAGCATCCTGCCCTTTTGACTTGTAGTACTCGAGCTCCAGCTGTCTGGGAATCTTGCGCAACAGTGCCCGGTGAATAGCGACAGCGTACTGCGCAGTTTGCACTCCCAAACTCTGGAGATTCCGAATGCAAACGTATACTGCGTCGTGCATACTTCTCAGCCCCGCCACGTCATCCATAGACTTGGAACCTTTGATGTCGAAAAGCGAGTCTAGATTCTGTCTGATCAGAAGCTCATCTCTTCCAAATCACTTCTTTAGCCTGTCGACTGCTGTTGAATAATTAGCGTCGGTGATCGCCAACCCTGTGATGGCTCGAGCCGCCGGTCCTGCGAGAAGAGACACCAGGTACTTGAGCTTTGTGACAGCAGAAAGTCGGGGGTTGTCGTGTATGCTCGCACGAAACTGGTCCCAAAATCCTTGCCACATGGGACATCACCATTGAAGTTATCGGTCCTTAGCTTCGGCAAACTTGCTCCGTCGCCCGATACATTTGGGGTGCGCAAGGAGTTCGCGGTGTCGCCCGATGACTGCGGCTGTGGAGAAGTACTGGCTGTGCTCGACAGTAAAGCAGGCGATGGCAACACGATTGAGGCCATATCGCTCCTGACAAGAATGGTAGTTTCTGTTATGGGTTCAAGATACCTGTCGCAGTCGTCACATTCGGCTTCCAGTAAATCCTCAGGGATGACAGCCTGGATCTCGCGGTTGAGTTCCAACAGAGTATCCGCTTTGCCTTCCAGAAACGCCACCCGCTCGCTTGCCGAGTTTGCTGGAAGCTTAGATGCCAGCGATGTAACAGGCGTCACCTCACACAACTGTGTCCGCAAACATCAACGTCCGAGCCGCAACCTCCCACCCAGCAGCCTCTTACAGCCGCACCCGCGGCTGCAGATGACGTCATCACTTCGGTGTCATCTTCATCGGAAAACTTGGCGTTCGAGTCTTACTGCGGCTCCGAGGTTCTGCTACAGACAGCCCCCGTCTGGCTCGAGGGCTCAAACGGCCTGAAGCAATTAGTCCACCTTTTGCTGGATGGAGGAAGCCAGCGAAGCTTCGTTCGGCGCGACGTTTCACTGGCCGTCGGATGTCACTCGGTAGGCTTCGAGGAGTTAACCATCCACACCTTGGGCAACAAAACCGCCAGCCGCACGAAGTACAACAGCGTCTAGTGCACACTGCACAGCCAATCTTCTACTCATAGTGTGGTAATCAACGCCATCGAGTACGAGCACGTCTGTTCCGATGGGCTTCCATCCGTGCCCTCCGGCATATCCAGCCAACTCAAGAGAATGAGGCTCCAGTTAGCAGATCAGCCTTCGACCCCTTCCAGCGTCATCTCGGTTCTAATTGGATCCGACCACTACTGGAAGGTCGTCACCAGAAACACCGTGCGATTGTCGAAAGACCTGGTAGCGGTAGAAACTTTGTTCGGGTGGACGGTGCAGGGCGCTTTTCGCCTTAGACCCGCGCATGAGGTAGAAGCACATGGGTACAAGTGATGAGCATTGGCGTGCAAACAGAACAGAGGAACCGGACTGACAGATTGATCTGCAGTTGCAAGCCTTTTGGGAGCTAGAACACCTCGGCATTACTGATCAGCAGCAATCCAACGATACAGATGGCACTGTTCTCCAACAATTTCGTGCGGCTGCCAAGCTTTGCGGCGGTCGATATGTTGTGCGGCTCCCAAGGGATCCGGGCAAAAGCTCCTACTGGGTGACAACAAGGCCCTAGCCGTACAGAGACTCAAAAGGATAACGAAGAAATTGCTCTCCGACCAAGCGGTTATGGATGAGTACGACTCAACGATACGACAGTACCTGAAGAACGATCATGCCGAGCGAGTGGCTGACGATGTGGCGGCCCGTGTGTGATGACGAAGACGTGCCTCTGCTGCCACGCGCTACGGCGCTGGCACGGCAGTTCTACCGGCACCGTCCTAGCGTGAGGCCACGACCATCTGCCCGCTGGGACATTCCATCATCGCCGGTCAGGACTCATGTAGAGGGACACCACCTCCTCTACATTTGGTGACCCGAACAACGACCACCATGTTCGGCGTAATTCGGCTTCATACAATCCCAAATTTCACAACGACGGCTATTATGGGGCAGCAACATCCGCTTACCTGCTCAAGACAGCAGACGATGGCGCTAGGGCCCACCTATCGTGAGTCACCGAGCACGTCTCTCCGCCGGGGCTCGTAATCGGATGCTACGCTCGCTTGTTCTGACCCGGCACTCTTCGACCTCAACGCCCCGTACCGGTCGCGGTACGCCATGGTCCCGCACTCTTCTTCAGGCCTCCACGTACTTCGCGATGGCACACCCCGGCATCACCAGCGACTGTTCAATGAGCAACACGCTCCACTACCAGGGTTCGCCGAATGGACCCAGTTTAAAAAAACCCACCCGGGTTTTTTTGGGTCCACCCGGGCTGAAAAACCCAATAAAGCCCACACGCGGGTGAAATACAGAAACGAAGGGGAAAAAAAGAAAAGAAGGAAAAGGGACGACTGCTTCGGAGATTCCTTTACCGTAAATTCTACAGCGGCAAACAATTATTTCTTCCAGAAACATGAAAAATAGGTGGAGAACGGCTGTTGCGTGTCATATGCAGCAGTTCGAAAAAAAAAAAATCCCAGCACCCGAAAAACCCACCCGAAAAACCCGAAAAAACCCACTGGGGCGGGCTTTTTTAAAAAAACCCGGGTTTTTCCGAACCCTGTCCACTACCGGTATCGGTACGTCGCTGTTCTTACGCCCTGACGCCGCACATTCGTCAGCTCGGCAACGCTTTCCGGAGGACGCTCGCGGAAATGTCTCACGCTGCCCCCATCGTTCTGCTTCCACTTGACACAACGCAAGCTGATCACTGGCGCAGCAGCACGACGGCACAGCGCACTAAATCGACCGTCCGCAACAACGTTCTACAACGAATGTCCACGCCCGCTATCCTGCCGCGCCTGCTGCCGCGAACTCAAGCCGTACTTTCTCATTTCTCAAGCCTCACTTTCCCACGTCCACGTGCCGTCGCCATTCCTCCCGTCTTAGTATCGACGCGAACTTAACCACTCAACCGCAAGCGCCGCTCCGCGTCTGAAGGGGGGAGTGATGTAGCGGACGGTGGACAACGACGAAGATGGCCACGCGCCTGGAGCACCTGCCTCAGTTCCACCGGCGCGGCCATGGAGATAGGCCACCGTCATCGCCTCTCCGTGGCATACCATCGTCGCCGGCTGGGACTCATGTAGAGGAACTCCACCTCCTCTACAACCCTGCAGTTGTTTCAGGACCACTATACTACATGCCTCATCATGCAGTCATTCGTAGGGACCGAGAGACAACGAAGGTTCGGATAGTGTTCGATGCATCATCAAAGGCTCCCGGTTGTCTCTCGCTCAACGAAACGCTTCATGCTGGGCCAAACTTGAACCCTGACGTTCTGGAACTCCTGCTACAATTTCGAGCCTTTCGAATTGCTGTAACAGCGGACGTTGAAAAGGCGTTTCTGCAGATCCTGTTGGAAGCGGCTGACAGAGATTCGTTACGCTTCCTTTGGTGCTCGACGACTCCAAAGAACGGCGAACCTTTACCATCAGTTGAGACTTGGAGGATGACGCGTGTCCCTTTCGGTGCCAAGTCGAGCCCATTTCTGCTAGCAGCCACCATAGTCATCACTTACAGTCCGTAGAGACAACGTATACTCCGACTGCTTCTCTACTTGCGTCACACTTTTACGTCGACGACCTAGTTGTCGGGTTGGACATTGTTGAAGAGGCGGTAACGCTATACCATCAGGCACGACAGATCCTTCGAGCGGCCGGTATGAAGCTGGCGAAGTGGACCAGCAACTGCGCAGCGTTACGCAGTACCTTCGAAGCGGATGGGACAACGTCCGCGCCAGATACATCGCTGAAGAAGCTGTTAGGGCTCGTCTGGGAAGTCGACACTGACGAGTTGCGTTATTCCCTGAAGTCCATCTCCGAGTTGCTTGAAAAGAGGACCGAGGTAGAAGCAGTTTTGTGGACTGACTCTGAAGTCGCACTACATTGGATTCATGGGTCAACACAGGTATCGAGCGGCCGACATACAGGAGATCACAGATTCACGGCAGTGGAGACACTGTCCTGGTTGCGACAATCCCGCGGACCTGCAAACCAGATGCATTGACAGAATGGCGTAAATGCAGGCTAGCTGGTGGATAAATTCCATGAGAGGCAAGCCTGAGCTATGGACAAGACACGTAAGCAAACGTGTTTGCTTACGTGTCTTGCCCATCGCTCAGGCTTGCCTATCATGGAATTTACCAGATGCATCTCTTGTCTTCGCTTGTTGGATGACGTCTGCTGGTGGCACGACCCATCGTGGCTTTCTAATCGCGCCAACTGGCCTCCTCCGTGGTACCAATCTGACATGATCGTCGACAAAGTTCGGATGGAAGCGAAGCCGGCTACAGTCTGCTGTGTGCCACTCACGACCCACAGTCCCCTTCTCGATATTACGGACTTCGGTTCGCTGCATCGGCTGCTTCGAGTGACAGCATGGACGAAGCGATTTCTGTACAACTGTAGCCACATGGATAAAAGGGAAGTGGCGCTGAGCGCTGAAGAATTGGCCGCGGCCGAGACCTACTGGATACAGATTGCCCAGCGTCAGCGTTTCGGTGCGAAGCCAACCAATCACAAGTCACTACAGAGCACTTCGATTTTCTATGACGACAACAATGTGATTCGTCTGAAAGAGCGCCTGCAATAGGGCGAGTTTTCCGAACCCTTAAAGTATCCGATCATCATTCCCGAAGAACACCACTTCACGGCCTTGCTGGTGTCGTCTACCCACGTCAGACTTCACGCTGGCGTGCAGAAAACCTTGGCGGAATTGCGTGAGCGTTATTAGGCAATACGTGGCCGCCAGGTTGTGAGGAAGGCCCTGCACCGCTGTCTTGTTTGCCGACGAGAGTGGGCACGAGCCTGCTCGGAACCTACTGCACCACTCTCTAGGGATCGGGTGCTTCCTTCGCCACCGTTCGAGACAGTGGGCACCGACTATGCCGGTCCTCTGCATTTCCGATCACCCAAGGGAGATGAAGCCAGCAGGTGTTACCTGTTACCTGGTGTGTCATCACAAGAGCCGTTCACCTTGAGCTTACGAAGTCGATGACGGCGCACGACTTGCTACAGGCCTTCCAGAAATTTATATCTCGCCGAGGACTCCCACGAACGGTGTATTCCGACAATTTTCGGACGTTCAAGCGAGCGCAACGGGATCTAGCCCTTGCAGCGCTCTCTCAGCATCCAGCGGTGACCGGATTGCTTTCTTCCCACCGGGTCACCTGGAAGTTCATTGCGGAAAGGGCAGCCTGGTGGGGGGGGGGAGGATCTTGGGAGCGCCTCATCCGCAGCATCAAGGCATGCCTGCGCAAAATACTAGGAAGAAGCACGCTCGACTACGACGCCCTAGGAACAGTCATCGTGCAGCTGGAGGCAGTCCTTAACTCCCGGCCCCTGACATACACCTCGGAATATCCAGATGGCATTGCCTTCATCACACCCGCTCACTTTCTGGTAGGCAAGAGGTTCACCGCTCTTCCTTTAATTCCGTCCCAAAGGCTATCCACTGGGAACCAGTCGACCTCCGAGTAACTGAGACGTCGCTGGAGGTACATGGAGAGGCTGACCGACCTACTGCGTAACAGATGGATCAAGGAGTACATTTTGTACTTGAGAGCCGTCCATATTTACAAACCTCTCGCCTCTGACAGTCTGAAGATAGGGCACATTGTCCTTGTCTCTAACGAAAAGCCCCGCGTGCTATGGCCGCTTGCCCGAGTCCAAGACGTGAGGGTCAGCGGAGACGGATGTATCCGCTCATGCAGGCTGAAGCTGCCTGACGGTCACACCATAAATCGACCAATCCAGCTGCTCCACAAACTAGAAGCAGGCTAGTTTGACCGCAAGCCACGTTGACCACGTTGCACCATCATCGGTTCTTCACATTCTTGTTGGGGGAGTGTAAAAGAAGTTGAGGGTTCTGGCCCGCATCTCATGGGCTCGCGGTGTAGGCATTCTGCCGCCATCGTGGCTACCATTGTTTTTCCTTGTCATCAAACTCCAGGCACCCCACCCTTACGCACGTCTCCTCCTCCTTATTTAACAGACATATTTTCCCCGCTACGGCTCGCCCGGGAGGGGGGTAATGGGTCCGGGGCTGACGCCGCGGAGCCGGACTCACGTTTTCTATTCAAACGACGCTTTGCGGGACGTTCCTGCAAGTGCCGTTTTTGGAGTCAGTGACGGGCAGGACGGGCCAAGTTTTGCAACGAAGGGCTTAGGTCAGGCCCGAAATATTTGCCAGAGAATTTAGGTTAAGATCAAGCTACAGAATTGCCTAATTGATCGATTTCCTCAGCTACGGTTAGCCTAGGAGGGAGAGCGACGAGCCCCCCCCCCCCCCCCCCCCCCCCGCTGACGCCGCCGAGCGGAGCTTATGTGTTCTATTGAAGACGCGCCCCGCTAGGCGTTCCTGCTCAAAGTGTCTCGGAATGTCTGCCGGGCACCGACGAACACGTTCTGGTCCCGAAAGGGCTTAGGTTAGGCCTAAAACTTGGGTTGTGTTAGGCTTGGGTTAGATTAAGCCAACTTAGGTTAGGTTAGGCCTAACTTGAGTTAGGTTCATACAACTTACGGCTGGAACACAGAAGAACGGACAACTTGAGGATTGTGTGTTGTCCTTTCTTGTGTATTCTAGCCTCAGTTCTTTGTCGAAGCCCGTAACTGCATGGGGTGCGGAGAAGGAGAAAACTAATATATATATGTGTAAACTAGCGTCTGGAGGGAGATGATCGCCCAATACCCCCGCTTGGATCCACCACTGTTCGCACCTCAGACTTGAGCGCACACGTGCATAACTGCCGAACATTCGCGTTCTTCGCGGTATACACAACTGAAAACTCCAAATTCAATAAGCTGACACATCTGACGCTAAGACAGGTTGTAGGTAGGGGAATACAAAAAACGAGACGATCTGGTGGAGTGGAAATCTTACTTATGCAGCATAGGGAGTCCGTATAGTCGGGGAGTGCAGCCATCAGATAACAGGCGGCGGTATGCGATGTCATCTAGGTGGCTCCGATTCTTTAATCATCGAAGTAAGGTCGACTAGGGAGCGTTGAGATTTAGGCGTCGGATCGTAGGGGTTTCACAAAACGCGTCGTGTCGTCCAGAACCGTCCGCATCTTGGTGTCATACTCTCCTCTGTCTAAAATTACCACGTCTTCGCCTCTGTCGACAGGCAGGATTATGATCGATGGGTCACCAAATGCAGAGGAGATGGTGTTCCCCTACATGAGGAGCCGGAGGTGCTAGGGAGCTTCTCGACCCGCAGCTTCACGTTGCCGATAGAACTGAAAAGCCAGCACGGTAGTGCGTGGCAGCAGCGTAGCACGGCCACATCGTCGTCGTCCACATAAACCAAACATCAAACCTAAACGTCGTCAACCTAAAACCAACGTTGCCTAAAACAGCCTCCAAATTAACATGGCCTGCACTGCAGGTACATGTATCTTCCCCACTCAAACATGTTCAACATTAATAATCGTTGGAAGGACAATTAATCGTCCATAGAAGCAGGGATATTCTCAGGATTTTCCAGGGGGGGGGGGGGGGTTGACGTCCATATCTGCTGCTTTTGTGGTGTTTGTGACCTTTTTGGTCGGTATTTTTAGGCGGGTGCTGGGATAATCCCTGCATGAAAGTACTGCAGGCAGTTCAGGGGTCCGGATGTCCTCTTCAGTTCCTGTCGTCAGATAGTGCTTCCATTGAGTTTAGTTAGCGTAACAATATCCCACGGACGAAGTACAAGTACCAAGCAGAGGCGGATCCAGAGCCTCACTTTGGGGGGGGGGGGCGAGATGTTTGTCGAAGCAAATAGCAGAGTAGGGGGGGGGAAGATCGCCCAACCGCCTCCCCTGGATCCACCACTGATGTATGCTAATGCGAGCGTTTCCAAAGCTTCAACGATGTCTTTATACTTACTCGATGAGGACAATGTTTCTAAATTGCCGCTAAAGAGTCCGCGGCGGGAAGTGTCTCGAAACGATGAGTTTGCTTCCTGGCAGGAAATGACTTCGCGGGTCGACGACAAATTGGTGGTCACGAGTGACTGTGTACAGGAAAGGTGACCGAATGATATAAAGCCCGCAATCTCGTCCGTCACTGAGTCGCTCTTCTGTCGTCACCCACACACATCGCTTCACTCGGTAAGATCTACCATTGTCATGAAAAACACATTTCCGCGTATCTTCTAGAGCAATTTGCCCACGTTCACTGTGCATGAAGCCCTCCGCCTTCCCGTCGTCACTTTCGTTAGCATATAGTTACAAACTCGGGGACCAAAAACCGGCAATGCCGATAGGCCAGGTTAAATATATCTCGCAGTCCCCTTTGCAAATGTATGTAAATACTTAATATTTTAATAAATATTCTACACATGAGCGGGAAATTGTCCAGCGATAGCCTTGCGCGTACCGGGGTGTAATACCCAGATGGGTCCAAACTTAACGAAATTCGTCTAATTCCCGTGACTTGTGTGACAGATGATGATGATGATGATCCATGCCTGGTTATTCCTGGCTCTCCTCCCCGTGTCTCTGTGTCTGGTCCGGTGGGACCAATTTGCAAACTGCTTGCAGACTAGATTCAATGGACACATGCTGATCGATAGACACGTAGTCTGCGCCACGAGGAAGCTGTTCATCAACTATCGACGCTCCATTTACTGTAGAAACTGCGACAAGTAAGTACGATTTCTCACAAAATCTTGGGATTAACACGAGGTTTTATCCAAAATTTTCGGGACTGGCACTGTCACTTCTGCAAAATCCTAGCTTCTGCCTGTTGGTGGCTAACATCTTCGAAGTAGTCCCCCTCCGCACGTATGCACCGGTCCCAGCGTGTCTGTCCTTTTTGGAATGTGTCCGGGAGGTCGTGTTCGGCGAGGGTGTCGGGTGCCGCCTGCGTTTCTGCTTGTCTCACCTCACTCATGTCGAAACGGTGGCCTTTCATCTTCAACTTTAGTCGGGGAGATACAGAAGAGTCACAGGGAGCCAAGTCGGGCGAGTCCGGTGGGTGCGGGACAACAGTCGTGTTGTTTCCGGTAAAGAAAAAACGCTGGTGAACAACGAAGTGTGAGAAGGTGCGCTGTCCTGGTGCAGCAGCCAGCTGTCGCCAAAGTCGGGACCGACAAAATGCGCTCGTATGCCCCGTAACCAACTCCCACTTCATCAGCAATCGCGAGTCTCGCGAGAGTTCGCAGTCGATCCTTACGAACCAGTTGTTCAATTTTGACAAGCACGACGGGTGTCGTGCGGCTGAGGGGCATGTCAGTGTGCTAGTCATCCTCAACAGAAGTACGGCCGGCTTTGAACCGAGCATGCCATGCAAACACCCGTGTAGAGCTTATGCTCTCTTTCCCGAACACTTGCCGGGTCGTTCCCAGTATCTCCGTAGCGTGCATGCCAAAATTTGATGCGCACTCTCTGTTCCGTCTTCGTGTCCATCATGAAAAACGCCGATCGTCGAGAGCACGGTACGACATAAACGGACGTATCATGTGAACGCGTCCGCCGAGAAGCGTGTAAGTTACCAGACTGACTCTCAATGTAAGGTAGTGTTTCCACCTACCTTTGCATTGCGCCGCTACAAGTAGTGTTCAAATGACAACGCTAGTCTCGAAAATTTTGGATCAAACCTCGTACTTTAAACGTGCCCATTGCAGAGGCTTACAGATAATGCCCAAATTAAATGCACCGTAGAGTAATCTATTCGGACAAAAGAATATTAATTGGACCGTATAACATCCCGTTAAGGTGGATAAACAATATCCGCTTTCATGCAGTTATACCCCACTCAGTCAAGAAGTGATTTGCATTAGACGTACGTATTCTTACGTTTTTGTGTATTATTATAAAACTTTTTTTTCGTACTTGCTGTTCCAAGTGAACTTATATTCAGCAGCCTGCTGTGGGTCTGGCTGCTCTTAAGCTGTTGAACGGTTAAATCAAAACTGATATTCGATAAACATTTACCGCGAGGAATTTGGGTCACCACAAACGAAAATGGACCCCCTTTCCTCAACAATATGTTTCCGCAGATAACATGATGCACGTTGATTGGAAGTTCGTATAGTGTATAGAAAACACACTATGTACATTTACATGAAACAACTGGTACGAAGAAGCTGCCTCCGTGTACGCCCAAATGAGAAATGAACTGTCAACAGGTACTTCCACTGCCAGGGTAACTACGAAGCAGTGTTCCAGTGCTCCGAGGACCCTAAGGCCTACAAGGCTGCCGAAGCGATCAGCCTTTGCAGGGAACAGGCACAGGGCGGGGGCAACACGGCAGACAACATCATCTACGACGGCGTCAACAAGTTCGGTCGGAACGGAGGCGACTGTGTGCGAGAATACCTCGAGAACAACGAAGAGTGCCATTACAACCCCGCAACGCTCGTGTGTAACAACACCCGCTTTGGCTGACACCAATATCGTGCATTTCCTCGTGGACTCTTCTTCTAACATTGGCGCACTTAATAGAGGGGGTGCTTTTTCTGGTGTCGGCAAGCCCCCGTGCATTTCTCGCGGAATAAGAATAAGAGTGAAGACTTTGATGCCACTTGGGTTCCACAAGCATTGAACACTCCAATAAACAACATGCCCAAAACTATTTGTCTCAAGAGTAATATCTAGAGCCACTGACCCTAGTAATATCCAAGCATGTCTTTTCCCCTGAAGGCTCATTGACACATGCGTTTCTTGAGGTGGCGCCGCTCCCTCCCAGACGCGAGGCGTGCCCCCTAGCCGCTTTTCAGAACTGCTTCGTGCTGCAACTCTCGAGCGCGGATCCGCAAACGCTTTTCATCCGCGCGAGGATATTTTGTCCTGTTTTGTTTGTGTTTGGTGCGACCGTGTAAGTGGATCCCTTGTCTCCAGAAGCTGTTCGCTGTCTTAGCTGTGAACGACAAGCTGGGAATTTGTGCGAACCACAGAATGACCAAAAATAAGTACGATCTGATGTGTCGGACGCCGGCAGGTAAACATGTCTCATGCTTCTTCTACAGTTCCTTTTCTGCACGTATTATATTGCGTGAAGTCTGTTGTTCCGGCGACTGATGAAGTACCCGTCATTTGCACGGGATATTTGTAGCATATCTGCTATCAACTTATTATACCTCTTATGGGGTGGTAGTGTGGATCAGAAATTAATGAAGCAGAGGAAGGGTGCTTTCATTGTTTTTTAGCGATCTTCTTCATAAATCTTGCTTTCTTGCTGTTAGACGCGTTTGCATAGACAGTGTCTTCATTTGCAATCACGCGTTTGCAATCACAGGATGTCTCACATTCTTAGAATAGATCTTTCAATTTATTGCTCATAGTGTCACTTGTTAATTTGCTAGCATACATGTATTTCAACTTTTCGTGCTTCCACGTGCAGCAATTTACCTTGAATCAGTTGCGTCAATCTGATGCGATGCACGAACTGATGCAGTAGGTCGTGATGTGATGTAGCTTTCGGTTTCGGAACGTAGGTCCTGCCAGAAGGCAATTAACATTGGCTCCTGTGGAAGCCACCACGAAATATTGCGGGACACGAAATTTCAGCTGCAAAATGCAGCTCAATGCAGTAAAAAAAAAGTGAACATTGTATAAGGGTTATGCACATGACGTCATCCGTAGGAGAGCGCCACTGTCGCTAGCAGATTTCCCGCCATAATGTAGGTCCGTAGGTTGACTATCCATGCCTTCGCACACTTCGCACTCACAGTGTATTCGGCGTTTCGGAGTTGCTGTACTGTGTGAATATTAACGCACATGGCAGTGAACGAAAACCGGAACCTAACTTCGACGGGCCTACATCATGGCGGCGATTTCTGTGAAGAAACTCTATACGTACCTGTTTATTGCCCCTTAAATAGGCCTCTACCGGGAAACGTCATCATGACGTTGGTAGACAGACTGAAACCGAAACAAATCAGAAGAGGAGGGCTGGGTTCCACGAATGGGCACCTGTTCGCTGCCTCCTGTTGAAAGAAAAGTAGGACCACGGTCCATTGATAGCTTTCTGGTCATGCAGCTCCATCAAAAAGTTGGCCTAGGGACAACGGGCACCGCGTGGCGCCGCCGCGATCGGAACCCGGTATAGAAGCTCGCGCCAGTCATGGGAACGGCAGATGCAGTGTTGTTTTTGCGCCAAACATCCTACAAAAAATTATTGGTTGCGATGGCTTCCTGCTACGTTGCAGCACGTATAATGCGAATAATCGTTTTCTGTCAGACTTTACTTTATGCGGAAAGCTGCTGCCGATCACTTCGAGTGGCACGGAGTATTGTCGCGAGTCTCCTATCTTCAAACCCTCAACCAGAGATTCTGGTGCAGTTTATGTGCACAGTGCCCGGTGGTAAGGTGATGCGTACTTTATTTACGCGTAGAGCGCGCATGACGGCGTACTAATTGACGCGATCGGCCGATCGCAATTACACCAGCCTCTTTCACGTGGTACCGGATGGCTTACTCTCTCAATTGTTGCCGCGAAGCTGATGAAGACAAAAGTATAGTTTCTAAAAGGATCTTGACTGACTCAGACATGTCACGAAATGTAGCCGCTGTGTCCCTGTCGTTCATCTCTTGTTTTAGTCATCTCGTGTCGATCTCATTTCTTTTCCGAGACTGAAAGGAACCGCCATATGTTCGATATGCTTGCGTGAATCAATCTCGAGCAGCATTTTTATCCTGCCATGCTAAACAACTTTACTAATGCGTACTTTATTTAGCGTGTAGAGGACTTTCTATACAGTTACGCATCAGACAGACATCGCAGACAGTTACATGACTGATTAGTATTTGACGCGATCGGTCGATCGCGATTACACGATTATTGCACCAGCTAACATCCCTGGGAGCCAAATCAGCTCAAAAGCCCCAGTTGCTTGAGCAATTTTCTTTAAGATTCTATCCATAAAAGCACTGAGTTCGTTGTTGGTGTCGACGGAGTACGCTTTCTTTTTACGAGGCCGTTTCCCTGGGCTCGTTGTCTGACGGAACGGCTTCGCGGTTTCGGCGTGCTCAGATACGACGGGCAGCCGTCGAATATGCGCGGCAATGCATCTTCTCGAAGCTTTGGATTCGATTGGATTGGATTGGGAAAAAAGAAAGAAAAATATGGAGAGGTTAGTCCTCGCGAAGCTTTGGCTTTCCACGTTTGTGCAGCACTTTCTGGCAGTTGATGACCAGGGATTTCCCTACACCCCCCTCAGGGGGGGTGTACACCCTCTCTGCATTTTTGCAACCCCCCCCCCCGAAATTTCTCACGTGACCCCAACCAATTCGGCCACCAGCACGTTCTAGTTGGTAGTGAGTCCGGCGCAGCGAACTACATCATGTACTGTCAAACTTGGGCTGTAGGACCACAGCCATGCAGATGATCGATGCATGCATTTCTCTAAAATCATTTGAAAGTGACTGTTCAATATGCATATATTGCGCGCATATACGAGCAAAAATGCGTGCGGGCACGCAAACTCAATATGGATCATGAAGAACCATTTGCGTAGCTCACCATAATTTGCGCCCAACTCAATCAAGAGAGGTATTCTGCTTTTTTCGTCTAAGGTTTTCACCGTTGGTTGCCAGGTATTCATTGAGCTTCGTGAGACAAGGTGCTAGTCTTTTTTCTTTGTCGGTCGTGTCATTATGCATCTTAATGTTGAAATGCCGTTCATAATGAATCTGTATTCTAATGTACTGTGTTCTAACATGTACAAATAAAACGGAAAAGCTGTGCAGATATGTCACCATTGTGCCACGATTCTTCCAGTGTCTAAGAAAATTCCGTAAGCGGAACCTTCACCAAGCATAACTCCCCCCCCCCTTGAGAGCTCGGCACCCCCCCCCCTCCCCCCAGCAATGAATTTCTGGGGAAATCACTGTTGATGACGAATTCGTCGTGCCACACGACGTCGCTTTGGTCGAAGTGCTTCTCGCAGACACGTGTGTGAGGAGAGTCAAAACTGAATGCGAGGAATGGCACGTTTCCACTTCTCACCCTTGTCAGGATCCGCAGGAAACACGAACATGAATACCTTGCCACCTCACGGATACCCAGAGCGACATTTCGTAACACAGCATGTTTCTGGGATACTGCTAGCACACAGTTATCACGCGACAACAGCCGAAACACGTGTACTGCAATGGGAGACGCAGGCGTTTCCCTCCCGGGTTCCGATGGCAGCGCCACCACGCGGGCGCTCCGGTCCCTGGACAAAGCTTCCCCATAGAGTTGAGAAGCTGCGTGATCAGGAAGCCATCAAAGGACCGCGGTAGGACCGAAAGTCGCGTCCCTTTTAGGGACCATCGTAATCCCCTCAAGACCGTGGCTTTCCTGCGAGACCTTGTTCGCACACCTAGCCTCGAGTGTAGTTCAACTCTACCAAATTGGTGGCGCTGTCGAACACTATGACGTCACTTGCTTACAAACAGGGAGAGGTCTATTGGTATAAGCTAACATATTTCTTGCACGGAGTTGCGTACCAATGCGTTCTTCCGCTCAGCTGTCAGGCTGCCAATTACCTGTTCATCCGCGTGGTTCACACCTGGGGATGACGGAAGGTAATCTTTCTTTATTCCTCATCTTCCTTCACCCCTGCTTGTGAACCGGATAAACACGTAACTGGCAACCGGACAGCTTAGCGCATTGGTATGCTGCTCCGCGCAAGAAATATGTTATCCGAAACCAATTAGCTAGTACTCTAAACATCATCAAGTGTCGATGCGGACTTCTTTTCTTGAACTCAATTTATTTTATTTTATTTTTATTTTTTCTGAAGATTGCGATCTGGAAAATAGAGGTTCCGAAAGCGTCCGAAGTAAATGGGCCGCTCACTGCTCAATTCTTTGCCGATGTCTCAGACCTGTTTACGCATTATTCAGTCGAGGGACCTTCGTGAAGCACCCGGTATAGAAGCAGACATCCAGGCGCGTCAATACACAACTAAAAGCACACTCTGCCAATTTTAAGAAAAATTGCAACACTGTAGGGAGCACCTGCAATCATGCAAATGGTGTGAGCCGGCCTTCAAACAAAACCGTAACTGTGTTTAGAAGCAAGGAAGCAAGGAGAACCGCGCTCTTCATGGAGGCAAAACAGATCAGAGGATTAGGAAGTCAATGCGTTCGCAAGGTCTCAATACACTTCATAGGAATAATTTATAATTTTTTGTACAGGAAGAAGGGAAGACCTTTGGTTCGAGGTACGGTGCGCGTTTCCTTTACTTTATTTCTTTTTTTTTTTTTTTTTGTCCAGGCACTGGGATTTTATCGGTTAACAAGTAGAAACTGTGTTGCTGGAGGATACCAGCGTAAAGTAGTGTGCTGTTTTGCACCCTTTCCTTTTCCCCCTGATCTCAACTGTTTGAAGACAAAGTAGCCATTTAGCATTGGGTGCTCCAACTATTTCGTGAACGCACAGCTTAAAGCAGTGGTTGCCGAGAACATCGAATTGTAACTCAGCCAAGTTATTCTGCTTTTGCCATTTCTTTTCCGTATGAACTTGGAATGGAAATTGTGGATTACATACGTTTCCCACACTTTAATGTCGACCAAGGGTATGGCAATGAGCATTGAAGCACAATATACAAAAAGAAAACTTTTTGCGACCCCGATGATTCTGGCGAGAACTGTCAAGATCGAAAAATAACACCAATGTAACGGCACTGAACGTATGAGTGCCGTTTGCGGCTGTCCAGTCACGTCAAAAACAGTTTGTGAAACACACTGTCTTTTAATACTATCAGCAGGATGTTACTGGATGGAATTTGTGAAAACACCTTTGTCAACATGGGACGAATGGACGCAGTATTTTGAAGCGAGACATCACAAATGCTAGTTGATGGACACAATCAGATAACATGCAAAATGCATAAGCAAACAACCGTTAGTATTGTAAAAAGATCCATCAGAGCAACAACACAAAACAGGAATGCCATAAAGACACCACAACTGCAGCAGTCTTGGTGAAATTAAAAGTTCAGTTTTAGACAATTAGTTAGTTCAACTACAGCTAGTCCTACTAATCAGAACTGTTTAATTCACCGCGATACTTTCAGTTTTTCATCGAATACAAACGAGCGATTACTCCTCACGCATGGTATGTCAATAAGGACTGCACAACAGAGTGTGCGCGTTACTAATATGTGCACTCCTCCGTGTACGACTTGACTGATATGCCTAAAACGTATCTCGAAGCCTAACTGGGACATTCAACTTAACTGTCATAACTACGGCCCCGGGTTTTCCGCGATTCCGCGAAATCCGGAATTCATCGTGGAATCCTTCGTTTGGCACGGAATTTCACGAAATCCCTTATTTTTAGGGGTGTGCGGATACTCGAGTTCGAATCGAATATATCGATCACTCCAAGTATTCGATTCGCGAATCGAATACCCAATATTCGCGTTTCCGAATATTCGAATATACGCCGAATATCAACGACATCTCCCGAAAGCGGGCTTCACCCGACGCTTCCCTGCATGAGGGGAATCCTGCTTTACGAAATTGCCCATGCCTCACGACCAACACAGACAGATTGTAGTTTCGCTTAAGATAACGTTAGCCCAAGCCTATTGTGCATAATTCACCTGAGGAAGGGGCGGTGTCCTTCCCGTGTGCAGTTTAGCGGGGGCACGGGGGGGGGGGGGGGTTGTTTTGATGTCTGGGAAGTTGCCTTTAAAAAGTTTACTCTCAAATAATGCCTACAGTCCAGGAACAAACAAAGGTGTCCAAAAGATGTAAATTCCCCAGGGCATGTATTGTAGACTCCTTCCTATTGAGTTCCTATAAACTCTGTAGATGCTCTGTGACGTCTTTCAGCAGGTATAAAATGATTGCAGGCGACGGACCGAATTAGAGGAGAACACAAGATATCGTGCATGGAACGCTGAGCTACGACAGTGCTTTCAATCTAATTTTATAAAATCTTTTTTTGTTCCCGAGTTTCCCGTTCCAAGCAGCTGTTGACTACTTTCCGCGGAAAGTCGCGGTATTTACAAGTGGGTGCCGCAGAGTTTTCAATTTGCTGCAGCAGAAAACCAGGGGCCTTCGTCATAACTGCACCTTAACTGCACGATTGTAGTGTGTTTACTTCTTAGAATTTATTTTGCCTGTTTCACCAGCAGAGGCATTTTAACAAACAGCTATCATTCAAGGTGATAGCTTACCCTATTACAGACACACTTTATGGTTTCTTTATGCACACTAGTTGGCGTAATCTCTTTCGCAGTCGATAATTAATGCTTATAGGATGTAAGCTCTATGGATGAGTGAACATCAAAGTGGTTTCTTTTGCTTCGAGCTCGGTGTTAAAGAAGCGCTGAGATGACACCCACTGTTTTTTTTTTTCTTTTTGGTTGCAGAGTGTTCTCCAACGAATAAAATTAGTTACTGTGATAGAACGATAAGCGTAGGTGACCTATAGAAGCGAGCGCAAGGGTTCTGTTCCGCACACCTTTGAAAAATCCTTCTCCTCGTGAAAAGAGCGCATCGCAGAACGAGAGGACTTCGTGACGTATGCTACTCCCCTCATGTGACCGGTGACGTACAGCAGCACAGCTCAAGCATGCGTAAGCGGCGCGTGAGCTGCGAAGAAAAAACGAAGAAACAATACACGGAGCCTTCACTACGTCACGCGAGAACCGTGTCGGCCGTCTGCGGATGCTTTCTCCGACTGTTTTTTTTTTTTGTAAATTCGATTGCACAGCTATAACGCACCGCAGAGCGAAAATATTTTGCATGGTAGCTCCTGGTGGACAGCTTGACAGATTAGGCGGGATTTCGAGCGACGTTAAATGTCACCTCATTGCTCCTTTAAACATCTACAAACCTAAATCGTGGCAATAGGAAGTCTGAAGAAAAAAATGTAATTTTCACGAGAAAAAAAAAATCCTGAATTATTTCCAGATAACATTTTTTAGAAAATGCTGTCATTGCAGATTTGCAGCACAGAGATGGTAAAGGCCATGGCAGGTATTCGATAAACCTAATATTATGCTTCATGGTGCACGAAGGAAAAAGAGGTACAGTACCAGCACAGAGCACTTTGCTGGAAACTCCCAATGATAGTGACCAACTAGAGGCAAAGCTCATGTGGGATGAAAATACTTTCTAGTTTTTTTTCTCATGCTATGTCTGCTCAATATTTTTGCATTATATTTCAACTTTACTTGTCTGTAAATGTGGCAACGGGATGAGACAACCACTAATAAAACTTGTTATTTTTATTACATTTTATCCGGACCAATATAACCTTATCCCATTCAACAAGGTCCAACTGAAGGATGACTGTCATGAACTCGCAGAGCAAACAACATAACACATAAACCATGAAATGAGCAAGTCTCTGTTTACCCAGGCAGATGAGTCATGATGCGATGTTATTGATATTGCTAAAATAGAGCTTTGACGAACTCTTCACCAACAAGTTCCAAGCACTGGGCACGATAATATGCCTCCCGATAAACTAGGTGCCACAAAAAAGACTGTGTTAACAAACCATTAAAGTACCAGCTCCGTTCACTCTTTCAGTGTGTTTATAATATCCCCATAACGTGCAGCGATTATTCACAAACGTTACAAAAATTTTGTAACTTTCGTATCGTTGAGTATGAAATAATGAGAGTAGGATGGAGACATCCCCAAGATGCACCATAGGACAAAAAGAAAAAAAGACATTGCTCTTAGGATAATCCTTTACCATTTCACTAGACTCACAAGGTACTTGGCAGGGCACGTCGACATACTTGTACCTAGAATGTCAGGTTTTCAATGTCTGCAACTTAAAATCCGGAAGTTTGACATAGAACGGTGATCACATTCTAGGTAGAGAGAAATAAAGGTTGTCCTTCTACACATGCAGAATTGTATGTAGAACTACATTTTATCACCACTGCTTAGAGTCGTGCAAACGTACACGAAGCTGCGGGTATCACATGGCTGCACTCTACCTTGCATGGAGAACTGAATAAGTATGGCACATTAAAAGCTTTGGCTACTAACAAACAAACTGTTCCCTATCTTACATAAGAATCATGGCAACTACACCCGATAACAATGGGACGGCAGCGTTAGGCGTCATGGATCCCTCACCCAGTTCCCTGTGCTTCCAAACATACTACGCAGAAGTCGCCGAGCAGGCAGCAGTCATGAAAGGTGTGCCCTGAAATATACAGAACTGTTTCTATCGAACATTACAAGGGACGACGGTCTTACCGCATTGACGGACGACAACAGCATTACACGAGGTGAAGAGCAACTGTCTGCAGGAAGCGCAACTTGACAACAGTGTGGTTGTACGACCCCAATGGCCGTCTGCTTCTTCACCATACAGGTGATGTACCTTCACGCAAGGTAATAAAGAGGTATTCTGACATTTAATGCAAACTTAAGCTACCTGGACGTCTGTCAGGTCCTCCATGCTGGCCAAACCTTGCTTCTCCCTTTCCAAGACATCCACAATCTGCGGAGGAACACAGACGGGCCTCCGAGACCACAGGTAGCTTTCTAGCCGAGACAGAATGCGGTGATTCAAGGCCCTACAATATATGGTACTCGATTGAAACAAAGTTTTCGAGACACGATATCTCTATCAGAATGTCCTTTCAGAAATTGTTTGGCTCACTGCTGTTGCTGTCCAATGATGGTTATCAAAGTGCTGGAGAAAAAGAAGTGTGGGCTCAGAGATCCCTTGGGAAGACAATCCAGAATCTCAGAAGCCAGGCCCAAAGAGTCTAGCATCCTCCGCGCCAAGTTTTCCACCGTGACAAGGGTCTCGCTGCTGTCCAGAACTTGATCACAAAATAGGCAGGTTGGCGAGTGGTTGGAGGCTTTTTGTTGCTTTTGCACCAGCTCAAATGCTAGCTTCCATTCTTCCTCGCTCTCTGGCAGTAGGCCTGGAAACATTCAACATTGTGTGTTATAAAAGAGGTATTATGATATAGTACAGTTAATGCTTAGGGTTCTTCGTTTTCGAGTTAAACCCGATTTTTCATGATAGTTTCCCCTCCCCCGAACAAGTTTTCAAGAATGCGGGAAAAACCCAATATCTACGCGAGATCCTTGCGGTTCTTCAACTTGTCGTTCTAGGTAAACCGTCGGAAAAGTGAATCGTAACATCAGCAAAGGGAGCTATTTATGACAACCTATTTGTCCTCCTTTTATAATCCCCTCCAGCAGGAGTCAAACGTGAGCTTTTGTGGAACTGGGGCAAGTGTTTGAATACTGTGGTCATTCACTGCCCCAGATCCGAGCAGAAATATAAAGATTCTTGTTTCTCGTCCCAGTGTCACAGCAGTGGCTTGTTTCGTATGCCTTTAGTTTCCCAAAAAAATTCCCTGATGACATATCAAAAGCAGATCGTAGCACCCGATTTCTTCCCGAATTCTCGTGTGTTAATAGCACCCGATTCCCGCCCCCGAATCTGAAAAATCGTAAAACCCGAAAACTAAGAACCCTATTAATGCTCCACAACACCTGCGCACCTTGACGTAAAACAAGCCGAGAAACCCTTATGATGCTCAGAGCTGCCGTGCAAATACTGCTATAAAATTTGCAGCCAATTATTTATAAACAGATTTTATAGGCAGCGGGTTCACTGCACTCACTTGCAAAACATCTGTGAGCAGCAAGGCAAAGGGACAAATTTTTCTCAGGTGTCCTGTCCAAGGCAGTAGGCTACACACACTATCTAAGGTCAGCTGAAGCACTATGTTAAAGCAGAAACTGAGAGGGGGTCAGGACACCCCTCCACGCACGCATCAACACTTGTTGTCACTTGGGGGCGCTACAAGCCACAGTTTTGCTGCCGTTTCTTTCATTTAATATCTCTAATTCAACCTAATACAAGTACATGCACTTACCATACTGATGGCTGCTGCTCAGCAATTCAACATCCCCTAGTTGTATGATTGTGATTAGATGCTCCAAGCGGAAGCCCAAATGCTTTAGAGAGTATAGGTATCCTGGCCAAAACCTGCACTTGACATGAAAGATATCCTGCACATCCTTCTAGAAAAACTCTGGCAGGCATACTCACCCGTATAACTGACACACTTGCATGCTTTGAATGGACACCCATTGGTCATTGAGCAGGACGGCGTACAAATAGTCTGGCCAGCTCACTCTGTGGGACCAGGTCCTGAAACAGCGCAGATATGCCATACTTGCTCTTCCAAGGAGATACTGCAGCTTATATGCTCAACAACAGTGATGAGACCACGTGTCCAATAATTCGAGCCCATTTTTATGCTCTGATAAACGAGAAGTTTTCCACCTCTGTAGCAGCATATTGAGATGGTGCATCCAGAAATGGAAAGTCCGCTCGGCATTCGTCATCAGAGGTGGGCATCCTCACGAGGGCAGATGAGGGTGAGGCTGCCATCACCTCACACACATTGAGGTGAGGGGAGGTGAGGAAAATATTTCAAGGGAGGTTGAGGTGAGGCGAGAAAAATTTTGTGACAAGGACTCTGAAGTAAGGAAAAACTTCCGAAATGAAGATTGAGGTGAGGAAAAATTTTTTAGAAGGAGGTTGAGGTGATGTGGAGAGGCTATCTTCAATTGCACGATCCCTTAACGGGACTATCGCATCCGTCCCGGTCGATTCCGAAGCTACAGTGCTGTTTTACTCCGCGTTCATCACTGATAATAACGCCGAAAACCCGACGCGAATTGGCAGCGTTGTTCCTGTGTAGTTTGCTATAGAACATCGCAAGAGCAGACGACGCATTCCGGGATTCCCTCTCTGGAAACGTCACACGGACGAAGCCAATCATTGCGCGCCCTTTGACATGGAGAATACTAATCACTGAGCGGCCGGAGGGACCTTGGTAGCCTTGGCAACCGACCGACAGGCAGGAGGGCGGGCGAGCGAGGTGGAATGCCAGGGGACGGCGTCTTCTCTGTTACCGGCTCGCGTAATGTTGCTTCTGGTTAGTGTCGAACGTGTTTGTACAGTCAGGAGCATAACGCCATGTTTCACGTAACATGCACTAACACTGGTAAGTGTATTTACCGAGGACTTTTCACTTAGTATAGTGCGATGCGAACGCCAAGCAGACGATCTCGGAGACAATCGCCTGCGCTGCGCTCCCATTCGTGCGCCTGGCTTACGTCATCATCGTGTTGGCTCCAGATGGAATGCGGACCTTTAAAACTCGTTTACTTAATATGTAAGCTGTTTTCGGAAGAGAAATTTGGCAAAGTTGAGTCTGAAACGGTGACGAACATTATCCTATCGGTATCAGACATACGTTGCCGGATGCGATAGTCCCTTTAAAGCGGCATGGAGAGCTAGCTTTTTCTATTACCAAAGTAGCAGAAATGATTTTGTATTGTATACAGCACAGTCTCTCTGCACTAAAATGAGTCCGGTGTGACCACACGTCATGTGACGAATTCAATCTCTCCCTATTATTCAACATCCACATCAACAGTTTCAGACTTTCAGCTGAGTCAGATACATGATAGATGTGTCAGATCAGATACATGTACAAGTGAATATAGCTTATGTGTGCTTTACATATTTAGTTTGGTTTTCAATACAGTCAAACTAGTCAGTTGAGTCACATACATGATGTGTCAGATACGTGAACAAGTCATATAGTTTGTGTGTTTTATGTGTTTAGAGTTCAGCAAAGCCAAACTAGTCAGTCTGTAAGCAGATGTATTTCACATATTAGGAATGATAGTACATGACAACCAATGACGTTACCAGAGACTGATTTAAGAAATGGAGGCAACGACACAAGCTTTTAGTGCAATAAGCGCATATAGTGGCATATATTCCGTACTGCCACACGTTGAACCATTGAGCCTTTAGTATCCAGTTAGCAGGAATTAAGTTAGGTGACAAGGCACAAGAGGTTTGTGTCTTCATCAAGTAATTTTATTAGTTGGCCAAGACATAAGTCACTAGTAATCTGTACAGCTCGCCTACCTGATGGATTTCAAAACAAGGGTCTTGAAGACAAGGTGCCCAAATTCTACAAATGAATACGTCCGCTATTTAAATAACATATGAAAATAATATTGTTCGATAATATAAAGTCATAAGAGATAAAAATGCAAGATGTACAAGTAAGGTAGAAGGATAGCTGCACACCATCCCGAAAACGACCTTTGCAGCTCTATTGTCATTATCACTTGAGAGATACTCTATAAAAGCAATTCCTGTTTTGCCAATATGAAAAACAGAAACAGCTCAAAATTGTTCAGTTTGTCGAACTTCTCTACCCATGTACCCTACGTCCAATTTTTACTGTTTGTACATGTAGTGGATCCTTGATGAAAGAAGTAGTTGTAGAAGTAGAAATAGTGGGTAGCTGTAACTTTGTCAGGAATCAACCAACGAAGCAGTAAGAAGCCAACCACGACACATACACCAACCCACTCCTAATGTACGCTTTTTTATTATGTGTTAGCGCCGCAAAGCAACTGTGGCCATGAGCGGCGCCACTACTAATAGAAAGAGCAATTGTGAAGTGAAAACGTTTTACAGAAACAGGTTGAAGTGGGACTCCGCAACAAAATCACAACAAAGATTGCGGTATATCCATAACCTTTGGGATGTCAGGAACGTGTACGAAATATCTTGCTTCAAAACTGCTCAGATTTTATTCAAACAAATCTATTCTGAAGCAAGCACTTTGCCTCTGTGAAGCGAGAGGGCACTGAAAGCAACACAATGCTGACACCATCCGGCAAGTGAGAAAGCAGGTTTCGAAGCAGACGACAATGTTGGGTGACGTCATGGTATCCTCCTCCAGACTAGCCTCCATAGGATTTAGCTCCGTTTTCTGCTCTTCGAATTTCGGTTTTGGTTTGCTATTGTTATCATTTAGGAATTAATGACACGCGCAAAATGAAAGCGAATGTTGTGCACTTCGGTATCGAAGAGGTGGTTCCTGTTCGGTGTGATGACCGCCTTTACTTTTTCTTTTTTTAAGTCTTTGCAAAGTCTCCCTTTAAGGTGAGACAAAGCAAAAAATTATGACACGTAGGTTGAGGTGAGATGAGGCGAATATATTTTACAAAGAAGGTTGAGGAAGATATTTTAGAAAAAAGGTTGAGGTGAGCTGAGCTGAGGAATATTTTTCAGAAGAAATTGAGATGAGGTGAGAAAAATTTTTCAGGAATATGGTGAGGTAAGGTGAGAAAAAAATCCCTCAAAATTCAGGTGAGGTGAGGAAAAACACCTAGGACAAAAATTGAGGTGAGTGCAAAGATCGTGAGGGCATTTGCCCACCTCTGTTCTCTGTTCGTTCTGTTCTCTGTTCGTCATACCATCCAAAGGCGTAGTTGCAAGGACGACGCCTTTCGCATCCACCCTCATCAACAGCTACGGAACACTATGCCATCCTTTTGTTTCTGGAGGTTATCGTTGATTTCACCGCAGGGGAATGGGCAGTCTTCATCGAGTCAAAATCTACACTGCAAGCTATCGAAAATTCTGGCATACGAGGCTCATCCGTACCCCTAGCGACGGATCTGTTAATGGCTTACCACCTTGTGTACGAAGCAGGGCACAGGCTGGTTCTCTAGTGGGTTCCAGCCCACTGTGGTGTCATGGGGTATGAACAGGCCAACAGCGCAACAGAAGCAGCTCTCTCATCTCGGAGACAAACGAGTATTGCGCTGCTGAGTGGAGACTGTCGTTCCATTCTTCTACACCTCGTGACACCCCTGGCTTTCTGCCAATGGACAACTGACATTCTCCCCAGTCTATGCTGAACAGAGTTGATCCAATGCTCGCTTTCCGCATGCCACAAAACGACTCTTGTCGATATGCTACATTAATTAATCAAATGCGACTCGATGTGGCTTTTAGAGCACAGTGGCATTATCGCTTGAGACAAGTTGATTCTCCCAGATGCAGTCACTGTGGTGCTCTAGAAGATCTAGAACACATTCTTCTTCATTGCCCACACTACCAACCTTCCCAAACTGCACTCTCTCTATTTATGTCATCCAAAAGGACACCGTGGTCTTGTCCTTGTATGAAAAGCAACACTAACTGATGCACACCAAATTCAAAAGTCTCTAGATGCAAATGTGAACTGCCAATTTGTTCACACTGGCTCGCTACAAATGTTGATGCCTTTGAACAATGATTTCGGCTGTTTTTTTTTGTTTGTTTTTTTTTTCTCTTGTAAGGTCCTTTCTGCAGCCATGCACATTGCATTGTTTCATGGACTGTATTATCCAGATTGCCATGTGGTTTGCCACAGACAAGACTTCTTTATCGATAGTAATGTGCACGTTTGGATGCACTTGAGCAAACATTAAAGGAGCATGGGCGGGACTTGGAACATATATCTTTTTACTGTGAAGTGCGAATGTACTGAAAAAATTGCTTTTACAAGAGAGCACAAAGGGAAAACAACCTCGCCCAGCGGCTCCTCGCGTCTCATGACGTCAGGTGGCAGAGAGTTCTTCATTGGCCACCGAAAATCACCTGCTAGCAAGAGCGACCAGTCAAGACCTGGGACGGGTACAGATGCAAAAAGAAAGAAAGGAAAAAGAAGGAGCTTGCCTCAGTATTGGCGAGGCATACGACGTTGCAGACTGGCGGCCGAGTGGAGCAAGTTTTCTGACCCGGGAGACTGAAAGATCTCTTGTGCTCTAGGATTACGAGCTACTATCACAGTTTTTGTGCGAATGTCTGTCCCAGGGCTTGTAATCCTAATTTCCAGTTCTTCTGACATATTTGTTCTCAAGCCTTTCCATGCTCCTTTAACCTGACAAAGAATATCCTCACCTTGGAGCACCACAGGGACACTTTAGGCACTGCAGGTCACAAGACTCAAGCGAGTGATTCACCCACTCCCATCGTACTTCATTGTTCTCCAGGTATTTCCTCACAGAGGACAACCTGCATTTTCAAACTTTTCACAAATGGTATCCAGTTATGACTACTTCGTTTCATTCCAATATCTCAAATTTAGGTGGGGCAAGTTACGTATCAAGTCAGTTGTCGGTAAGTGACAGTAACGAGTTGTTTCAATGCAATTCCTACTATATCTAAAGCATGTAGTAAAGCAAATTTGTTTCCCAGATTTCCAGCTTATCCATTTCATGAGCCCCTTTTTGCCATTCAACACCTTTTCTGCGGTATTTAATCCTCATTTTATATTATTTGCTACTTATAGCGTGGAATTTACTTGTCTTGCCACTGCTTTTAGTTCTTATACTGTGGAAACTAATCCTCATACCGCCATTGTAATCCTTGTACTGTGGGATTTAATTCTAAATTCTAGCATCCCTTCTGGGATCACTTCATGGGTTTACAGGCAATAAAAAAGAAAGAAAACAATGTCAACACAACGTGTCTGAGAGATTACCTTCTAAACAGATGGAATTACGTAATTATATTTTGACATACCTACATACAAAGAATGATGCCTTAGTGGTTGTTGGTAGCTGCCGACTGCTAATACCTATACTAAAATAGTGTACAAGTGGTTAATTTCGCTGTCTTAATAATTGACAAATTCGAATGGAGGCACGTTTAGGGAATATTTTGAAGGACGTTAATTTCACAGTATATGCTGCACCATGGCGTTCTTAGGTGTGTCAGAAGAAGGGATAAGGCACAGGCGAGCTGGTACATAGTAACTAAAAGTCGAACCCGAGAGAAGGAAACAGGAAGGACAAGACAACCCCTTGCCACCTGTCCGGAGACTTTTGGGAGTGTAAGTTTTTGTCATTAAATGTTCTACTGCGTTTCAGAACTTGTCATCTTGTCCCTCCTGTTTCCTTGTCTCGGGTTCTACATTTAGTTACATAGGTGTGTCACTCACTGTATCAGTTTTCTTTCTTTCTTTTTTCTTTTTTTGCATGAAAAATATTTTCACATTTTTGAGCAAACCTAACTGGAAAAGTGATTCGCAAGAACTTAAATTTGCAAAACAGGTTTCCAACAGTACTCAGTTTTAGTCTATCTTTCCAAGGTCAACTGCATGTTATACAGTATTCCGTGAATGGCGCATTCGTTGTACCAGGGGACTGCAGTACGTATTCTAGGTTAAACCCTTTTCCCTCCCCAGAGACTCTAAAACAAGCCTCTAACCAACTTGGCACGATGACTTTTAGGAAACCTGTGGGAGGCTAGTTTAAGTCATGTGGAAATTGGCCAGTACTTCACGTTTGTAATTGTAAACCATTACTCCCCAGGGCAGAAAACAGTTGAGTTGAAATGCCACTGCTAAGGTATTTCAAGCCGAGTGCACCATCGGATGCCCTGCATGTATCTAGACTGCCAAGCCTCCAGGTGCGCCATACTTCAGGTGAGAGAACAGCGCTTGAAGGAACCAACGATCTCGTGACGCAATTGGCTAGCCAGAAAAAACGAAAACTCTCGAATTATTCTTCATAATATATAATTTAAATGGCCATTTAGATCATCACCAAGGCTGACTCGATCAGACATATCATCATGTGTATCATAAAAATAAAGTAGGTATCCATAATTGTCGTACTACAGCATTCTATTCACCTTTCATCCCTCACACATCTGTAGATTGGAATAACCTTCCAGTTGTATTGCATTAATTATTGATGGTACTAATAAGTTCACAAAAGCTGTAAATGATTGTTTCCGTACTCTGCAATAATGTGTGTGAACATTAATTTTGTTCATTAGTGTGTTGTAGCTTTTCTGTACTGTACTTTATGTTCCCAACTCATGTGTAACGTTCCGAAGCTCTGACGGTAACTGTGACGGTAGCAGTGGCTCCTGCGTTGGTCATAGTGCAGTGTGTATGTAGCAGTAATAAAACTGTATTACTTTTCGTTTGTTTATGATTACGTCCGATGGGTTAAAACATTTTCTTGCATCTTGCTAAGGTTACTGGCATTCTACAGATTGGGAAGAATCGAAGAATTCACAACCTACCACTACATTACCATAGTTATTTGCAGTAACTTAAATCCGCGATTTTGAAGGAGTACGCAAAAAACGCAAAAAATCATCCCATGTGAAAAAAAAAAGAAAAAGCACTTCGAGTACTTCGTGAGACTAATTTCGCAGAACAATAGCATTTGCAAAATTTGCAAAAATTCAACTGTCATTAAAATTATTACTTCTACAGTACATAACATACCAAAATACCAGAACAGTTAAAGACCCCAAGTGCAGCATGATAAGGGCGGATAAGGAACAGAGATTGCCTTGAAAATGTCACTTGACCACTATTTCACAATGTTCCATTACACAAATTTTTTCATGGAAATTACAGAAGATCAGATCCTACGTAAATACGGATGATCGACTGATATGCAAGTTGCTAAAATAAGCTACAAGAAAAACAGATAAAGAAAGCAATGCTCCAAGCTCTTCAGGGGCGAATCCAGACCCTCGGTTTTCAGGAGGGATTCTTTGTCGGAGCGCGTAGTGGGGGAGAAGAGAGAGGGAAATCCCATGCATAAACCGACTTTTTATTTAAGGGGGGGGGGGGCATCCCTCCCCCTTGATCCGCCGCTGGCTCTGATCAGGGTTATGAGATAGAACGTGCCGACTGCTATGCTGCAACCTATCTAGGTGACACCTCAGCTGATATGGGCTTTCAGATAGATAAGAACACAAACCGAAGGAAACCATGAAGGCATCAAGCCATGAAAAAGGTTGTAGAATTTAGCATATCGGCCGATAAAAAGCGATAGATATGGGAGACACGTAGTCTGACAAGGGTCCCCTGATAGATATTGATAAGAAAAAGACAAATGAGGCATAGAGCGGTGATCAATGTTGTGAAACGTAACATACAGACACATAAGGGCTTCCTGTTAAGAATACTAACTGAAAAGAAAATGATAAACTCGGTACCAAAGTCTAATCAGGGCTATGGGATGGAACATGACTGATAAGCATTTTGACAAAAATACATGCTGACAAGAATACATGTGTTCGCCTCCCACTTGGATCAGCAAATTGTCATACATATTGGCAAGGAGGATTTACTTGGGGATGGAATCCTTCTGGAGCGAAATGAATCAAGAAGCGGGGATGTTAAATTAATGAGGTTCAAGACTGTATGTATGTCAATTGTGGCTCCAGACAGAGTCGACAAAGACGCTACCGCCTGCAACAAGAATACGCTGCGCAAGTAACCGAGCATTCTGCGCATATCTCCTCTCCCGGTTACTCCACTCGGAAAGCCCCATTGGCTACGGCGGCGCCCTCCCTCTTCTCTCTCACTACCTCCTCTCATGCGTAGAGACGCACTTGCACAGCGTATTAGCCAAGGCAGGTTATAAGCATGGATGGCACAAACAAATAAGCTTCCAATGGCCAAGAATCAATTAATTAAGATAGCTCAGGAAAGAGAGGCGCTGACACCATGACTCGAACCTATAGATCCTCCTGATTTCCCGTCAGGGATATTTGCACGAACCGCAGAGGTATGGGGTTTTATCAGAACTCTATCCGCAAGGATTTCAAAACGTTACAGACTATTTCTAACTGCAAACCATGACGTAGCGTAGATACCTGCGCAGATTTGCAGGTATAACCGCACTTGTGCACACCTCTAGTGCTCTAAGAAGGTGATCGCCCAGGGTCATCGTGTGTTGGGTGAAATTGTTTTCTTCCTTTTTTATCCCCTCTAAACCTATGAAGTGAACCCAGAAGGCAGAATTTAGGATTAAATCACACGACACAAGGATTAAAAGCTGCGGTATGAGGACTAAATTCCACAGTACAAGAATCAGACACAAAACGAGGCGTATATACAGTCGACCCCCGTTTATCCGGACGGTGCCGTTCCCGGCGAAATCGTCCGGATACCAGGGCGTCCGGATAAATAAAACGACCGAATAGAGACGTCATACAGAGCAAGGTTTAATTAAAACACAGAAAGCTCGTGTATGACAGTTGTTTCATAGTAGTGTAGGCACTCAATTCCTGCAAACTTTTGCTAATTGCATAGACTTGAGCCACGTTGTTGCGCTGCTAGAAAAATGTCAGTGCAGTCCTTAATGCCGACCTCGCATGCTCAACTGTCACAACGGGGGCTTCTTCCTCAACGGGGCCTTCTTTCTCACTGGCGTCATCGGCACCCTCTTGGGTCATGGTTAAGGCCCTTCTTTTTCTGCGATTCCGCGATTCTGCAAAAAGTCGCGGAATTGTGGGTCTGCCGCGGAATACGAGGTTTTGCGCAGAATTTTGCAGAAACCACGCGCTTAACTCAATTTATGCGCGAGATGAACGGACTTTGCTCGCACCGGGTTGGCTTGCGTTACAGCGTGGATGTGCCAACCGGATATGGCCGCCAAGCCGTGACATGGCCCCATCTGTGTGCTGGAACAACCCTCTAACTCCTCTCTCTCTAACCCTCAACTCTCTGGGATTCTGGAGTGGTATGCAAACGCTGACCCTTGCTTTGGTGTCCATAGCTGTCAAGTACTTCTGTGTGACAGTAAACTCTGTGCATGCAGAGAGGTCACTTAGCAAGTACAATTTGATAGTCAGTGGAGAAACGTCGCTCCCTCTAAGAATGAAGTACAATGTACCTTATTATGCTAAGTCACAAAAGTTTTTGAAGTCGCAACCGTGTTCCTCCACACTAAGAAGTAACACAGAGTATTTTCTGTCTGAACTAGGGCAATTTGCCTTTTACAGCGGAAAAATGCAGAATTCATAGTTCCCTGCTGCGGAATTCAGGATGTGCCGCAGCAGAAAAAGAAGGGCCTTAGTCATGGTCAACGTACCGTTATGGTCAACGTCACCGAACGCACACAAATAGAAAAGGGGGTCATCGTGCACGGTTGTGTCCCCTTCGGGAGAATGTAGGTCACTGACGTGTGACGGAAATAACCCAAACACAGTGAAAATGGTGACGAAGTGGGGTCAGCGTCTCCTCTTATTCACGGTAGTCCGGATAACTGAAGCTGGATTACAAGAATTTTTGACTTTCGTTCCCTGGAATTCTTGTCCAAGTCCAGAAGCTGAAGTCCAGCTAAACGAGAACAAAATACATGGAGGAAACTCCGTTCCCGTGCCTTTTGTCCGGATATCGCGGAATCCGGATAAATGAAGTCCGGATAAACGGGGGTCGACTGTACCACGGGAAAAACGCAATAAAGCCATTTCCATTTTAATGGATAACCTGCAAATTTGCCTTCCCCATGACATTCTGATTCTAGGCATTTTTTGTATGGGCCACAATTACAGGCAAATGTAGAAATGCGTATGCCTGCTAAGAGACACTTACTTTGTAGCGTTGCTTATGCATCCCAGCTTCTCACAAGAAAATCATACTACAATGATTCGGATGGTTGACACAAAAGGTTCTATTTGAGATGAAAGAACCGTGCGTCGTCAGAAGAATGACTATTGTGCCGTCAGATAATGGCCTTCAAGAAACCAGGAAGCGTTTGACATCAATTAAATGTTACTAAATCTCCAAGTCAAACTCCCTTATGATTAGAGCCTGAAGTCTTAGGGTTTTGCCCGATTCTTCCACAAATTTGCACATCAAATTGAAGGTTGCCTCTTTAGGGTGGAACCCGATTTTTACCCAGCAAATTGCCCTCACTGGGATGTCTGTAGGAATGTGCTCACTTACTTGTTTGGCAGCAAATGCAGTTACACCATTTGTACCAAACCGCTACAGTTAGTTTGATTAACCGAGCCAGATTTCTCCACGAATTTAGGATACTGGAAGTTTTTTTTCACCCTAATTTGCATGAATTTAGTGCACATGGTTACTTACCCTAATTTTACCCCTCCGAATTTCGAAAAAAAATATTTCCAGAAAACTTTGGGCTCTACTTATGATTAAATAACCTAGATGTAACACAGGAATTCACTAATAAAGTGTGTTCTACACTTTTCCCCCAGTACATGTCAGCAAGTGACCAAAGATACAGAAAAAAAGCTCACATTTGTGGCAATGGAAAAGCGATGAAAGCTCTGTGCATAGCCTTGATGAATAATGATGGATGAGCATTAATGTATCTTGAGAAGTAGAGAATATCCCTCGCAGTTAGTGAATGGACCCTCTTCAGCAGCATATCCTCCACACTGTCTGGGTCTTGCTGATGGAGGCTACGAATTCCACAAAGCATCAATGATTAATGGCACCCCTACCACTGTCCAGATTTAAGTACCCATAGTACCATGGGCACAACCACACTAGAAACATTACTGGCACACTGTTATACTAGAACGTGCTTTGTGCATGAAATATAAACACGCTCTATGCTCAGGGCGTACGGTAAAGTTCTACTGAGTGCAGTTCAAGAGTTCACTCAGAGTTGGTGCATAACAAAAAGTACCCCCGATTTATGAACACCCTCAGTTCCCCGAAAAATCATTCATAAATCAAGGGATTCATAAATCGAAAATTCAGTTAACTGAGTACTATCGAGCAAATGCAAAAGTATTTCCGAGTTGGGATAGTGTTTATAATGCCATATATTGTGTAATTTTGCTTTTGACCATGCCTTCTGCAGTATCAATATCACAAAGAACAGACATTAGCGCATTCATACTCTGTTTATTATGCAATACTAAATTGTTTAATTTTGCTTTGGACCATGCCTTCTGCTGTATCAATCTCACAAAGAACAGACATTAGCGCATTCACACTCTGTTTATTATGCAATACTAAATTGTTTAATTTTGCTTTGGACCATGCCTTCCGCTGTGTCAATCTTGGAAATAAGAGATGTCACCACATTCGCACTGGACTGGTCTCGGATTTCCTCCGGGATTTTCAACCTCCGTTTATTAATCTCCGGGTGACAGTGACCACTTTATTCATCAACTGAGGTCAGGAACACTTGGTCGCACAAGATGCTACCAAGTGTTTCGGAAAACCTGTTTGTTGTTCGGATTTCGAGGGGTTAAGAACCGAGGGTGCAATACCTGGAAAACGTTTTGTCCGTTCAGGCGTCATTCATAAGACCACGGAATTATCCCTTTGAAAGTTTCTGTTGACCTCGGAGCGATCCGTTCATAAATTGAGGGCAAAAATGCTGGGCAACTCCTAGTTGGTTCCCAGAAATTCCATTCATTATTCGAATATCGAGGTTCATAAAACGAGGGAAAAATTAATGGAAACAGTTTGGTTCCCCGTGCTCGTGTTCATAAAACGAGGGAATTCATAAATCGAAGGTTCATAAATTGAGGGTTGACTGTACTACTAAACAACTTGTAAGCAATTAACCCACTGAAGCCGGTCTTAAATGGGTCTTAGTAGCAGTACAGTGTGAGATTGGACGCAACTATGTTTTATGCGGAAGAAAATTTTCAAATTCAGCAGCATTGTTACGCTCCAATGTTAGTCAACTTACAAAGCTAGGTAACCCAGCATCTGTGCAGGCTGTTCCACCACCTTCTCCAATTCGGTGACTATCCAGTCGCTCCCAACACCACATTCAAGAAACTTCTTCATGGCTTGCTTACAAAGACCTGCCACTGCGGCACTCCAGCTTTGATAACATGGTTCCCTGGTTGCCTGTACAATCTCCCAGACAGTCTCCACATCCAAGAGATAAAAGTAATTGCGGATGAAACAGGACATCTTTGTATCAACTGCCTTTGAAGATGGGCTCTGCAATTTTATGGCTGCGTTCTGTACCATGGGCATCCAAGAGAGTGAAGTCACATCACTCTGAGATGTCATGCTCAGGTCACTCTGGAGAGATAACCTTCTTGGCCGATTTTGAGTTCCTGGTTCTTTGGTAGCAATAAATTTACACGCCTCACCGGCGCCCTCATCTGGCTCGACAAAATTCACAGCAACTATCGGCAGCTCAACCTCTTCTTCATTCGTTCCTTGGCTTCCACGTCGTGGCAAATCATCCTCAGAACACTGACTAGAAAGTAACTTTGCCCCAGAAGTGTCATAAGCTTCACTGCACACGACTCCATACTTCTGACCTACGGATGTCTGTCCACATTCCTTCCCAACAGTGTTGTCCAGACCGAAGTCCAAACCGATGGTCGCACAGCCGAGCGAAGACGATGTGCTTTGGAACATGGTTGACTCACTGCACGAGTCCAGAGTCGGCACCCCGGAAAGGTACTGTTTTTCCGAAGGAGAAGACCGCATTGATAAGCTGAGATCACACCGAGTTGAAGTGTCTTCACTTTCAAAGGAGTTTGAACTGCTGCACTCTAAGAGATTCCTTTCTGTCGGGGCTTCTCCAACTCTATTCTGGCTATCTTTGTGTTGTGTAATGGCCTGCTCAATTGCTTGCATGTCACCGAGTAGATCCATTTGAAAACAGAGCATGGCCAGTTGTTTAGCTTTCGTCTTGACTTCTCGGGAGAGGTAAAATGGGTCAGACGTGAAGACAGGCTGGACGACCTGGAGTGCAAGGCTGTGTTGCGTAGAGTCCGCAGGCTGGGGTCTTGTTGGGAAACAGGAGTCCAGAAGCTTAGAGGGATCCGTAGACCCGTAAACGTGAGTGAGGACATCTAAATGCGAGGAATGTAGTACGGTGACCCATTCGTTGAGTACCTGGGAAAGCTGTGGCATACTGAAGAGAACCTGTGGGTTGGACAGGGTCTCACTGCAATAAAGGAGATAAAGCATTTCAAGTACATGATGCACAAACTTGGTTACTAGACAAAAACTGTTTATAGTCACCCTGCACATATTGCAGTCTTAATACTTTGCTGGCACTGATGGAGGAAGTTGTTGTGGGACCTCAATTTTGAAACCTTTCTTCTCTGGTGAGCATTACACTGATGCACGACCTCATATTTCAAGTACTGCTAGCCAATTACCATTGCAAGCGACCTTTATCGTCATATTTATTTATATATTTGGCACTGCAGGCCAATCATTTGATCCAAGAAGAAGGGGTTACAGCAGGCATAAAGAAGGAATTAATATCTGCGACAAAATACCGAGGAAAATTAATAGGCGAGGACAAATGACAAAATATAATACCTATGCCTCAACAGCAACCAAAACATTATACACCATGCATAGCTATAACATACCGGGTGTTTCACAAAGGTCACCAAGTTGAATGATTCATAGACAGGTGGTGCTATCGAAAAGTTTTCAGCTCTGGTTTTCAGTGAGCATGCCTCAGACATCAGCCAAGAACTCAGCAGGTCAAGCAGTGTGCTGTGAATGCGTGTAAACGCATTTTTCCCTAAAATACTGTATCCGAGAGTCTCACCCCTTACGAATGAACCTTATTAAATCGTAAATATCTGTCACAGTCCCTGTATGTCTGGTGTTCTTACCCTTACCTTTGCTTTTAACACCAAAGATAAAAGTGTTTTTCAAAAATAGTGGGGGCCGAAGGAGTAAAATAAGCAAATATTTTAGTTTGTAGAACGAAAGCACTATGTTTGAACTCTATTTGCACAAAATATGAACAAATTTATTATAAGGCTTCTTTCGGAAAACTCCTCTAAAATATGAGTTTTTCGTACCCCATGTGCACTTTCTAAGCTGGCGTGGGAAAAGCATTACAGACAACAAAACTCATTTTATATCAAACTAATGAATCAGGAAAGCTCCTTCTTCTACAACAAGTTGCATTCAAATCAGAGCATCGGGGACCGCGTAATCTTGCTGCAAAATGGCACTGAAAAATTCATTTGCTCGGGAAGATGGACTTTCTCGAGCAGAAAATCCATTTCAATGTTATCGGCTTACAGCGTAGCAAAGTTAGAAAAACAATAAGCCAGTGGCACAGGACCGCTTCACTCCAAGCTTGCCAGGCTGACAACTAGATAACTGATTCAGCTGGGGTTTACGTTGTTTTGCTTCCGTTTGTGCGCTACATGAATGAACTTTTTTCACAAAAACCAGATAGGGTGACTGGCATCCATTTTTCAATTACAAATCAAACTACCCGACTGTAACTCAGATACTTTTAAAAGTAACTTTAACAACCCTGGTTGCCATTGGTCATCAACTTTAGAGTGAAGGGAGCACCCTTTAGGACAGGGGTCTCCAACTCAAGCTGAGTAACAGGCCACATTGGCCTGGATTACACCACAGTGGGCCGCATATATGAACACACACAAAAACTGCCTATGATTTGGGGGAACCTGTGGCCGAGGCCGAGTGGCGTAGCAGCAATTTTCTTGACTGTCTTTAATATGACACAGAACTCTTTCTCCAGGCGATACATGGATGCCGTTGGCTACGATCCTATCGTGTAGAAGAGAAACCCGAAAGAAATGTGCAGTGGACAACTTAATGCTATCTTTTACGACAAGGATGACGAGCACAAAACACTGGACCCTGTGAGCACACATAGTGATGCCCTGAATTGGTGGCAAAATTGCACCATCATTCCCACTGTATGACAGGTGAGGGGCGGCCCACGTTTTCTGACGATGAATGACGATGTGACTCATCATACCTCTTCTGGCATGCTTAAAGGAGCTTGGAAGGCACTTGGAATATGTATTTCTTACTGCATCAGATGAGTGAACTTCAGGAACCGTCATGCAAAATACTTCCTTTGGGAAGTGAAAATTTGCTGAGAACATTGCTTTGCAAGAGTGGCACTTCTGCACTTGCTATGGTGTGGTTACGCATGCACCTCGGATGCACTACAGCTGTATTAAGGAACCCTTCCCTCCCCTGAGCCGTACTCACAGCATGCGCACGTGCACCATGGATGCGTTACAGCTTTATGAATAGCAAAAATACCTTGCTTTCAATGTGGCCTCAGTTAAATTGGCCCCTAGTGGTGGAAGGAACAACCACAAGTCATCCTGTGGTGTCACCATTTTCTCTGGCTCTTCAAGGAATGTCCTACCAATGCAGCTCTCTTCCACAGTTGCCACAGGAGATCCAGGACTCACAACGTCCACCCCAGTTTCCACTCCAAAATATTTTATCCTTGACTCAAAGCCCCGCAAATTCTTCAAGAGGTTTTCTTTGCTACTGAGGTATTTGGATGAAAGGCTGCAAGGAAATAACACAATGTGTAAAGAGAGGATACAGTAGACGCTAATGTACTTGATAGCTCTATACATCGCTTACTTAGTACCAGCGTTACATAGGTACTAGAATTCATTCAACTTGAACAAACTATTTACATATTTCTCCCAGCATATTTAATGCAACTCTATCGGCTACTACTACATAATTTAAAACCACTGAGCATGAGGTGCATCTTACAAGGTAGGTGGATCATTCTAGGGCAGTATCTTCCAGCATTATTGCACAGGGCTTGATAGAACAACTTCGTACGAAACGGCCCTGTGATACAGACTCGCACTTGGGAACATGTCCTCAATAACGTCCTCTATGGCATTAATCGTGTGACAGCTAAAGGGCATCATTAAGGACCCGGGTTTTCCACGATTCCGTGAAATTTCGCGGAATCCTTCGTTTGGCAGAGAATTTCACTGAATCACTTATTTTTAGGGGCGTGCGGATATTCCAGTTATCGAATTCGAATCTAATATCAGTCACTTGAAGTATTTCATTCGCGAATCGAATACCCAATATTCCGATTATCGAATATCTGACTATTCGCCGAATACGAACGACACTTCCCGAAAGTGGACTTCACCTGAAGATACCCTGCATGACGTGAAGCCTGCTCTACGAAACTGCCCATGCTGGAGGACCAACACAGACAGATTGTAGTTTCGCTTAAGATAACGTTAGCCTAAGAGTATTGTGCATACTTCGCCTGAAGATGTGGCGGCGGCCCTCCCGTGTGCAGTTTAGTGGTGGCAGTGGGAGATTTTGATTTGATGTCTGGGAGTTTGCCTGTAAAGACTCTTATATAATGCCTACAGCGCGGAAACAAAAAGGGTGTCCTGTAACTTCCATAGGACATGTATTTTAGGCTCCTTCCTATAAAGTTCCTATAAACACTGTAGATGCTGAAAGATCTTTCAGCAGGTATAAAATGATTGCAGATGACAGACCTGTCTTTGTCAGAGGAGAAATCACAACAACATGTATGTATATAACGCAGAGGCACAACAGTGCTTTCAATCTGTAATTTTATCAAATATTTTCATCCCCACATTATCCAAGAAAATACAGTCGCCGTCCGATTTTTCGGACTCGGCGGGGATCGCGCAAAAGTCCGAATAATCGAGCAGTTTGAAAAAACGAATTTCGCTTCAAAATAAACTTTACTAAGCCCTAGTGGGCTGGAAAAATATGTCGATGCTTTCGTAACGCGCTTCCAGCTCTGCCTGATGACATCAGCTTCTATTTCCCGAAGCGACATTTCGTCAATGTACACTGTCAAAGACACCGCCGTCATCAAGTCCGCAAGTCGGGCTTCACCTAGCGCATGCGTGCTTTAGGTGAAGCTCGCTTTACAGCGCCGTCGCGCGACTCGCGGGCGGAGAGCACGTGCTGGGCCGCTGGCCAAATCGAAGACGCAAAGGCGCCACGACAGACCCCTTCTACTCAGAGGAATGGAAAATGAACAATTATCACTGCCTATTATTTTGCCTCAATATTCTAGTTGGTTGATTTCTTTCGATACGAATTTCGGACGATACCAATATTTACCTGTCACCCCAAGAGAAAAATTCGCTGGTTGGGCAAACAGAGTCCGAAATATCGAGCGACGGAGCTGCACAGCGTCCGAAATTTTGGACGCTCTATACATTAACTCTATGGGACCCACGGCCGTTCCGCGAACGGGTCCGAATAATCGAGCATGTCCGAAAAATCGGTCGGCGACTGTAAAGTGCTTCCCATTTCCAGCAGCTGTTGACTGCTTGCCGCAGAAAATTGCGGAATTTACAATTCGGGGCCCCAGAATTTTGTATTTACCGCAGCAGAAAACCAGGGGCCTTAGGCATCATTTTCTGGCACCATATTGCCCCTCAAGAAACTTAGCTTGCTGGACATGAGAGGATGTAAGTTTCTTACGTTTCTTTAATCTTTGACAGGTCAGCAACATTGGCAAGTTGCATGAGCTCTGATGGACGAACAGAAAATGCACTGGGCATAACTCCCGCGCCGTAAAGTCCCAGGTTCAGGTACTGGTACACACTTTCGTAGCCAACGTCTTGTTCGGCATAGATGCTGGACAAAACGTCCGGATCTACACCGTCTAATGGACTTAATGGTGACTCCAGTGGCGAGGCCGGAATAGCTGCAAGGGTCCTGGAAGCGATACTACATTTGCCGTTGGCTGAACAACTAGGTTTCATCTGCCCATTTGGGCTTTTGCCACTCATCTCTGGTGCCACATTATTACTGCTCAAGTGGACGAGATTCATCACTTTTTGGTTGAGGTTCTCAGGTTGAGATGGCAGGTCGGTGTTTGGCTTCCCAGAATCTAAGGTATCCAACTTCTTTGTCGGTTCTGACAATCCGTTATCATAAGGAGCTTTCGAGGCAACTTGGAGGGTAGTCGAGCTGGATGATGTCGTGGAATGAATTTCACTCGTCTTGTTGGTCCAGCAAGAAGGATCACTGCCACGGCGTGGAATCCGAGGCGATAACTTGGGGTTCGCCACTCGTTCACTCGAATGGCACCGAACGTGACGAGGTGATCCTGCTAATCGCGGTATTGCCTTGCCTTTAGGTGGCCGCTTGCCAAGGTCTACGTCGTACTTCTCCTGAGCAAGTTTTGCTATTCTCGATGAGAGTAGTGGTCTTCCCTCGTTAGTCAAGCCGTCCATCAGGTCCAAAATGAGTCCAGCGGGAATTTTTTGTTGGAATGAGTTTTTACTGATGCAATGATGGTTTGCGAGCAAGAACTGGGCACACTGGCTAAAGTGGTGCCATTGGAAGAGAGAAGTAACTGCATTCTCCAGGGAGAGCAGAGAGCACACGTGAAATTGGTTATTTGCCAGATGAATGTAGATCCGGTTATGAAACAGTTTTATGTCTATAATATCTGGAATGAAGAACACAATGAGAATAAAGAGTAATCTCGGGGACACGTAAATAGTAACTCACCCTTAAAATCGTCAGTCCAAAGAATCATTTCCTCTTTTCGTGGGTCAATTATGTAAATTCCATTGGCACTCCAGGATAATATAACAGGTGCTTTTTCACTAAGAAGTAGAAATAAAATTACTCTTTACTTTGAATACCGTACTGTCTCCATGATAAGTGCAGAAGGAAATGAAACACACAATGCTACTTTGATGCTACTTTGGAGATGAGAGCTCCATTTTATGTTGCTTTTGCCCTCAAGTCAACAAACAAAGGTTATAAAAGGAGCATGAAAGTGATCCCCAAAATATTGTGTGTCTTTTTCGCTGCGGTGTGATCTCCAATGAATAAAATGAGCTCCTGAGAAAGAACGATGAGCGCAGGTGCAGAGTACAGAGCGTGCGCAAGGCTCTGTTCCGCACACCTTTAAAAAATCATCTCCTTGTCCAAAGAGCGCATCGCTAAATGAGAGGACATTGTGATGTATGGGCTCATGCATGTGACCTGTGACGTACAGCAGCTCAAGCATGTATAAGCAGCGCATGAGCTCAGAAGAATAGAACAAAGGAAAAAGGCACAGAGCCGTTTCTACGTCAAACGAGAATCGTGTCTGTCGTCTGTAACGGCTTTCTCCGACTGTTTTTGGAAATTCGATGCCGCAGTGACAAAACACTGCAGAGCAAAAATATTATGCATGGTGACTCATGGTGGACAATTTCACAGATGAGGCAGGGTTTTGAGCCATGTTAAACATCATTTTCTATTGAACTACACGGTCAAGTTCAGCAAAATATAAAATTAACACAAGAAGTCACCAATGACACCCCCCAGGGAGGAGTTGAGGAATATAAATATCTTGGAGTTACAATAACAGCCAGCCTAAACTGGTCTGTTCACATTGGTCATATTGTTGCTAAAGTGTTCCGTAACCTTTGGTAGTTACGCAAAACAATGCACAATTGCATACTTGTAACTAAACTCACAGCCTACGCATCGTTAGTTCGCCCACTTCTAGAACATGCCAATATTCTGTGCGGTCCTTACGCCGAGGTCCGACCAGACTTGTTAGAAAACATCCAGAAGAAAGCTTTGCGATTTGTAATTCATATGGGGGAGGAACGTCAATATCATCGTTGTATACAGTATACTGTATCTGCTCCCTCGCTAGCTCATCGAAAAAAAAATCAAGTGGAACTTTCTGCATAACATAGTGAATGGTAAAATCGCAGTTCGTAGTGTCGCAGCTAAATTTTGTGGGTTCGGCAACAATGTTATGAAAGGGAAGAGACGACAAAGTCGAACTGCCTTCAAACATTTACTGACCAAGAAACTCAAACAAAATTACAGGGCTTACCAAGGGCACGCACACTCAGCCCCTTCTTTTTCTTTTCACACCACCTTGTTTGTTTGTTACATTGGTCTTTGATATTCTGCTCCCACATGGGCCAGGTGGGTGGGTGGGCAGGCAGGCAGGCATGGTTCTGAGAGGTGGGAATAGTGTCCCACAAGTGGCGCCCAACATGGGGCACGACCCAACACTCCGTCAGTGAGGAATGTGGCTGGCGTGAGTTTTCTTTGTTAGCTGTTTTATTTATTTATTTTATTTTATTTATTTTTACGACTGAGCTACTGACTGAGCTACATGCTGCTGTTGTCCCTGAAAAGTCAATGTCAATTTTTGTCAACTGTCAATTTTTATTCCAGATATTGTTCAAACATTGTCCTGCAATATATCAGAAGCTGGTTCCATAATTTTAGATGTGCGCTTGCGCTATAAGTGTCGAAAATATGCTAATTTTGAGATAAGCCTTTCCGAAAATGGGCAAAAAAAAACTTACTTCTGTGCGTACAAAAGAAACGAAATTGACACCACTGTAAAGAGCTTTGAATGGTGAAGACACCTGTCTTTATCTCATGTTTCTGCGATGAACCGGTCACGTAGGAGAGTGGATCGAAAATGAGCCAGTTTTGCAATCTGTTGCGACTTTCACATTTTTTTTTAACGAAACCAAATAGCCCGGTGGTTACCCACCACATGTACCTTGCGTAGTAAAGGTTATTGTGTTATGCGAAGCGCCATTGGCTTCAGGGAAATCGCCTACGACAGCTAGTCTAAAAACGGCACCAATAATTTCACAACCCTCTTCCTCGCGTATCGCTTTGCCTCCGAATGTTCAAACTGGGTAATTTTCCATCATTCACCATGGTGTACTGAACATATTTTTTTCAATCAAATTGCAGACCCAAAGGATCCACGCTTGTTTGAAATTCGGTGGAATTAGCCAACAGGGAGAGATCAAGAATTGTGCCAGCGCAGTGGATTTTAGATGCTTGGTGCAACGTGTCTGACAACGTTGTCGTGTCCGCTTTTAAAAAGTATAGACAACGGAGGACAATGAGGTGTGGGCAGACAGCAACAACGAAAACAACGGTGAAGAAAGCAGTGATGAATAAATGGTATTGTGCATCGTTTCCAACTGTTATATACTGCCTCTCAATCTCTATTTTTTTCCTAATTTGCGCATCCTGAACTTGGGGGGTCGCCCTAGATTCGAGGCAGTCTTAGATTCGAGAAAATACGGTATATCTTCTGGAACTGATGAAAAAAATGACTCGTGTGTGGAGATACTGTGACGGAAAACTCACTTACGTTGATAACATTTCTTGGGTGGGGGAGTATGTTATGGTTTTCGCTGTTATGTCACTAGACGACAACAACATTTTGGTGATTGGCACGGTGTGCTCGAGAATTTTTGTTCTACTAGGATGGAATTTACGACCAGCCTTCTTGCTGGTGTTCGGACAAAATCTTTATTCAAACTGTAATTTGTAGAGCAGTGTTAAGCTCAGTTCCTCCTTTAGAGAGTGGATATTCCACATCACTTTACTTTGTCCCCACGGAATATTTATAACTCTGGAAACGTGTCCATCTCAAGCAAAGGGGTGTCAGTTGACTGGAGTCACTACAGACATTTCTTTCCATGACACTACTTTCTCCAAGTACTCAGAGGAAAGTGGAACGCTTTGGAGCCCGTAGACTCATTACGTACCCGAATACAGTATCGTAAGAAAGTAATGGGAGTTACATAATGCATTAGTACTCACCTAGAAGACAGGCAGAGCAGTCGTCTGAACGCAGCACCTTGTGGATCTGCAGACAAACCACCTTCGCTCAACTGGTAGTCGTGTCTGCAATATTATTGGTCATGAGTGACATACGAGTAACTTTACTGGTTTTATATGCATATCATTGGAAGTGGATTTTTTGCACTTAGATAGGAGAAACTATGCGTGTTGGACAGGTGCCTCGAGACACAGAAAAGGGAACACTGAAAAGCTTGCATTCTTAAAAAAGTCATGCCTGAAAGAAGCATCACAGCCTTATGATATGTTAGTAGATAAGCAAACACAAAGAACCTCACCTGTAAGATACACATTTGGCAGGTGGAAATGAAAGGGAATCTTTGAACTGATGAGTCTTCAACACGCTGCCTCGGAGATCAGCCTTTTTCAATGACAAACGGACATAGCTATTAGAGTCAATTTTTCAGATTTCTAGGAGCCATAGAGTCAGTCCGAATTATGCAGCAATTTTTTGTCAATGAGCAAAATGTGAGCTTTTCCCCTGTAGTTCTTATGCCAAAGTGGCTTAGAAAACTGTCCACGCATGTCTGACCTCTCTGTGGCTCATTTTTTGCCAAAGATAGCTCCATACCTCATACACAAGCCTACCGTATTGACTCGCGTAATTTGCGCCATCGCATAATTTGCGCACCCCCACTTTTCCACTAAAAAGTTGTGAAAATAAAAACTCGCGCATATAATTTGTGCACTCTTACTTTCGTGCGCAACAGAGGTCGTTCCCCCATGACGCTCTCGCGTCACGGGGCGCATGCTGCTCCTTCTTTCGAAAAAGGAGGGAGATCCTCACCACGAATTCCCTACATCATGTTGCGTAATGCAAGCAATGACTCTCCCTTGGTGGAGAAGATAAGATCAAAGGGATTACCCGGTATGGAATCTTATCTGTTTTGACCTTTCATCCCCTCACTACAACAAACCGCGAAGCTGTGTGACATCGCTTGGCTTAGGAAAGATCGACCAGAACACGTGGAGGGAACATATCAGGAAAACTTCTGGCGGCAACATACGCGTTAGCATTCCGCAAGCTGGCTTCACCTAACGCATGCGTGCTTTAGGAGAAGCTCGCTTTAGAAACAGCGTGGAAAGGTTGGGACTTTTTGTATCATCTCGCAAATTTTTACAGCATTGGCCAAAAACAAAGAGAAAATCCTTATGACCTACTTCTTTCACTGACAGTTATAGAAAAGGAACCGTCACTGTCTATTTTCTTGCCTAAATTTTTATTTTGGTGTAATTTTTTTACGAATTTCGGACGACACGAATGTCTTCCGCCACCCCGTGAGATTCCTATCAGTGAGATTGTATCTGGTCGTATTCATTAGTAGTCGTAAGCACGTGGCCTCTCTCACTGGGAAACAGCAGTCATGACGTCGGAGTTTCTACGCTATGTCTAGTCCTCGCTTTGCTGTAAACCTGGAATTCATCCGGAATCCCTCTAATAATTCTCTAGTGAATGTCAGGAGCATAAAAAGGACACTGACCTCCCAAAGCCGACAACCCGGCCTGGCTACATAAATGCTGGCTGGTTCCTGAGACTTGGCACGAGATAGGAAGCAGCATCCAAATTCTCCGTCTCGCAATTTCTTTCCAACTTGGGCAAATTTTTCCCTGAGATATTTCCACTCGATAAAGATGGGGGGGAAAAAAACCTAACCAGGGTACCTTAGGGTGTCGCCAAGGTAACACCGAGTCAGGGTAGAAGCCAGTAGTCTGTCCTGAGCGAAGTCTAGTTGAACTATCTTGGAATCCAGTCGCATTAGTGTGTTCGGAGGTGGCTGAAACAGGCTTTTGGTCTGAAAAATTGGTATACTCGCATTAACGGGGGACGTGGGGATCAACACAAACTTTTTGTTTCTAAATAGATTATGATGAAAATTTGCACAGACGTTGATAATGCCCTCAAAATGAATTAACCAGAAAAAAATATTTGATATATCAAACTTTTTTTTAACAAATTTTTACAAATTGCAAAGTCTTTGCATTTTGTGAAAGTCCTGCAGAGTTTGAAAAATGTGATAGAAGACTGCTTGGACTTATAGTAGTGTATTCCCAAATGTATGGTTGAGGTTGTGACATTCTTAGTTTTTTTCAATTTCCATAATGACAATTTTTGGTTTTCAATTTTCTGCATGCAGTTGCAACTGACGCATCTGGCATAGAAACGTATGACGGTAGCATAAATTATAAATTGATTTATCAGAAAAAAATAAGAATGTCACGACCTCTAGGAATGTTCAGTGATTGCAAAAAAATAGACCGCATCAATATATACCGAGTGGTGACGGAGATACCAGTTTCACAAGCGGAGCAGGTACAGCGAAAAGTTGTTTTGAGAAAACGAAGTACAAAGTTTCACGCTAATTTTACTGTATATTAGAAGGCTCCAGCAGTATAGTCTTTTGCGTCCTTTTGTACACAGGTTCTCTTGCATTCCTGGCACTTTGTTTGATGCACTTTGGCTGCTTTTGCCTTTGATCAAAAGTCTGACAAGGCAGTAGACCCTTGTCCAATGCTTTTGTTAGCTTCTTAGCTCTTGTTAGACTCGCAAAGCAGACACTCGTAGGGATTCTACTGTTCCCCAGGGTTGAGATCATGGGCATACCAAGCGTGGGAAAGGGGGCTGCAAGCTTTGTCACCCCCCCCCCCCCAACCACCTCGACGCTACTTGGGCAAGCCCCTAAGAGAAAACCCTGGGAATGCCAATGGTGGGGATCCTGGCCAATTAGCCTAAGCTTTGGCTCAGTGTCAGACACGAAAGTCAACGACGCTTGTACTGCCGGCCGCGGCATACCTCCGGCAACACCAACGATGGCACAGCAACACATCGTGAATGGCACGGTTTCCAGAATATTATGAGAGAAAGTACTGGATAGTCCTTCGACGATAACACTAAAAGAAGTACTTGGTCATGTTTCGACGACATCACCACCGCTAAACACGTCAACAAAGCGCTCACTTTCGCATTCCGGCGCAGAAGCCTTTTTCTTCTTTTTCATCGGCGGCTTCCGAAAAGATGGACGGTGCCTTACTTCCATTTCAAAACTCGTTTGTCCATCGTAAGAATCGTCCACGTTCAAAAACACAAGAACTAGGAACTAAAAGTTGCGATCGCAATCCTCCCGTGAAAAAGAGTAGACGCTCCGGCGGCCAGAGGAGCCGGTTGCGGAGGAGCGGCCAATCTTATCGCGCGCACGGATCACGTGGCACGGATTTCTCCCTCCGGGGCCTTGAGGAACTTTCGCTCTTCCGAGTCCGAATCGGATAAAAGAGGAGGAATCCGTAAAGAGACGAAACAACCACCCCAGGGGAGCACTGTTGCCGACAGGGTCTTGGACGATAACCCGGCAGTGCCCACGACATTGGGGGTGAAACCAGGGAGGAAGGCTCAGGAGCAACCAGCAGAACCAAACTATGGAGAGTACCTTGGAGATGGAAACACTGAGTCTGGAACATGGACACTGGTACAACGGAAAAAGAAAAGAACAGGCACAGAGAACGCAGGGGGAACAGCACGATCTACAGATCCTAACGGGAATCAGAATCAACCCACGTCACCACGACAAAGAGAAGTAAGACAGGTCATATTGGCTGGGGACTCGAACATATGTAGGATAGAGAACCCGGTCCTTACAGCAGTGGAATATGACAACAGAGTGGAGGTGGTTGGGATCCCGGGAGTACACATCATGGACCTGCTACAGGAGATAGAACGGAAGATTATGCGCCAGGGGCACACAAGGTTCTGGTGATCGTTCACGTGGGACTTGTTGATGTGCTTAACAAGGGCGAGCGACATGACGTAATCGAGACAATGACAAATACACCGGAAAGCTGTGTGGCAAAGTACCCCAACCTAATATGTGAGATATGTGCAGTGCCTATGGTGGAAGGGGAACAAAATAGAGGAGCAATACCCATGATCAGGAGACTGAATGAGAGCTTGAAGGTGATGTGTGTGAGGGGTTAGGGAATGGAGTGAGCTACGTGGACCCTGGATGGCACATGCGAGATTGCTGGAATGGAGGTTTCGACGGTATCCACCTTACATAAACAAGGTAGCAACGTGCTTGGGAGCTGGGTGGCCCGTAAAGCCAGCATTTTTTTAGGGACACCGCGGCACTTTCCCACAAACAACAGAAAATGGGAAGGATATCGCAACAATCATGGAGATATCCTCTATGTGATAAGTCAGGCACTAGCAGATCTCCAGAGACAGGAGAGCAGAAGGCAACACTGCAAGAAATGGTAGAAGGACCCAGAATTTATGGGCAGGAACAACGCAACCGGAGAAAACGATACCAACAGAAAAAATGGAGGAGAGAGAGAGAGAGGCAGACGTAAACATAGAAAATGTGGTCACATGAAAATTGGTTTTCTAAACATGCAAGGAGGCCGACAGGAAAGAAAGTGGCAAGAGCTAAATGATGTGATTCATGATGAAAAGTTCACAGTGTTTTTGGTGACAGAGACCCATCTGCGAGTAGAAAACCCCCCAATATCGAAGGCTTCCTCTGGGAAGGACTCAACAGAGGGGAGGGGGAAAGAAGAGGAGGCGGTGTAGGCTTCCTTGGAGAAAATACAAGAATCTGGAGAAGACTCAAACATGGATGTGAAGAGCACATATGGGTGGAAACAACCCTAAATGGAAGAAAAATAGCAGTCGGTGGAGTTTACTGGTGGACAGGATATCAGGAGGAAAAAAACATAAAAATGGCAACATGCCTTGAGAAAGACATTGAAGACCTGAAGGTGACACATGACATTACCATATTTGGAGACTTCAACGCCCATATCGAAGAGTTAGATGGGAGAACGAACAACAACGGGTGAAGACTCCTGCAAATCGCTGAAAAGCAAGACCTTACGATTGCAAACCTTTTCCTACCCTGCACAGAAACATAGACATGGTCCCAAGAAGAGAAAAAGTCAAATATTGATTACTGCCTTTTATCCAGAAGGTGCTCCAATAAGGGAACAATGCACATCGACGAAGGAGGGGAAATCAGCCTTGGAAGCGACCACAGAACAATAGTATTCAGCTTGGGACATCAACAACAAAAGGATAAGGCCACACAAAACCAACAAAGAAAATACTTAACAGACACAGAAATGATGCAGCTAATGCAGGCCTGGGAAGAGGATGGTACACCACTACAAGATTATGTTTCCTGGACGGATAAAGCTGCCCAGCTAATTGAGGAAAGAAAAAGCACCAAGGATCCAGCACAACCACACCACAGAGCTTGGTGGGATAGTGGGGTCAAGGAGGCCATAAAGGAAAGAAAGGTAGCCTGTAGGGAACACCGTAAGAGCATCAAACAGGCAGACTCTAAAGAAAAGATCATGGAAGCATGGACACGCTATAAAGATATGAAACAAAAAGCAAGCGAGTTGATACAGAAGAAGCAAGAGGCTGTCAACACACGGCTATTACAACAAATCCGATCCAGTAGCAGAGATGGACCCAAGAAATTCTGGAGGTATATCAAGAACACTCAAAAACAAGTCACAGGTAAACAACAGGTACAGCACCCAATAGAGAACAGACCCCTTACAATAGAAGAGCTACGCAGCTACATCACACAACACCTTACCGTTTTGTTTGGTCAAATTGACACAGATTCCCTAAGAGACCAGCTCATGACCATCGTTACCACGGGAAAACAAGATATGGGAGAGTTGGAACCCATAACAAGAGAAGAACTAATGAGAGCAATTCAATCATCTCCCACAAATACAGCGACTGGAATGGATGGAATACCAGCAGCAGCAATCAAGAACCTGAAAGGACATCGGCTGGAAGAACTGAGAAGTTTCTTGAACAATATCCCCAAAGGAGGAAGCACACCAGAAGGATGGCAGAAGAGCCTGGTAACACTAATTTACGAGGGAAAAGGGGACAAGAGTAACCTAACATCATACAGGCCCATTACTGTGACATCGGTCATATACAGAATCTTTATGCGAATAATCAAGGAACGAATTGAAAGGATAATGGAGGAAAAGGCCATACTCGGGAATCTGCAGTTCGGCTTCCGTAATGGTAGACGGATTGAGGATATAATCTGTTTGTCCTAACCCAACGTATCGAACTGGCCAGGATGAAAAAAATGAGACCTATGGACGAGTTTCCTGGACATCGAGAAAGCCTACGCTAATGTTATACACAGTAAACTTTGGAAACAACTCTATGATCTGCAAATTGACAAAGCAATGGTAGACCTCCTAAAGAGAATTTACTCATCAAATGAAATAATAGGGTGCTGGGAAGGCATAAGAACAAGAGAGATTAAAGTCACCAAAGGGCTGAGGCAGGGATGCCCCCTGTCACCAATCCTGTTCATGTTATACATCGTACAGATTGAGAGAGCACTGGAAGAATCACTTCTGGGCTTTGACATTTCATTCATGAGTGCAGGAGAACCAGTGAAACAAGTGATCCCAGGAACCTTGTATGCTGACGATGTGCTCCTAACGACTAGTGACAGGCAACAGCTTCAAGAGCTCGTAAATATATGTAAGGAACACGGACAAAGGATGGATCTGAATTTCAGCGCAACGAAGAGTAAAATTATGCACTGGAAAAACAGCGAATTAAATGAGAACCAGGAAACCAGGAAACCGGCAATATCAAGATACAAGGGAAACCTGTTGAACTCTGGGACAAAACAAAGTACCTGGGAGTAACTATTACGACAAATCATCAATACCTAGGGGAACACGAAGCTCAATTACGGAAGAAAGCCACAAAAGCAATCAGAATACTACGAGTGAATGCACTATGGTCCTTTAACAGGTTCTGGGTCGTCCGAGAACTGTTGAAAGCTGTCGCAGTGCCAGGACTCACACATGGCAGCGCTGTTCTGTGCGTATCGTCAGCCACAACAACTTTTCGAGACAGGAAGCAGAAGGAGGCGGGCTGCACAGCACTGAGAACCCATAGATCAGCACCTAACGCACAATACAGGGTGAGCTTGGTTGGTCAAGCTTTAAGGCAAGAGAGACCACAGCCAAAATTGCATACGAAGAGAGGATTAGGACTGTACCCGACTCATGGATAGTGAATAGAATTTAGAGAAAAATGATATATATGGACCAATACACGACCTGGAGCAGAAAAACAAGATCCATCCTTAGGGACGTAGGCTTAACAGAGAAAACTTTGACAGATAATAGCTTACTGGGAACACGTACAATACGAGACTACGTCCGAAGCTGGGAAACGGCGAATTGGCTAAAGAGTATGGACACCAAACCGGCATTGAAAAACTACAGGACAGGAAAACAAACAATTGGAGCCGAACACGTGTACGACAACTCTACAGGAAGCACCCTACTGTTCGAAGCATGAGCGGGAGTCCTACGAACAAAACTATGGTGGGCAAAAATATGGCGCAACGAGCCACAGCTAGCAGACGGCAACACAAGGGACGTTAACTGCGCCATCTGTGGGGAGACTGAGGAGACAATTGATCACATCGTTTTACGGTGCACAAAACTGTTCCCCGCATCAGGAACGAGCTCTATCACGGTTGCCTTAGGTTTTGGGAATGGAACAAATGAGACGAATACGACGAAGAAGAGACTGGAACTCTGGTGGGACAGAAGCTGACAACTCCGTGACTAGTTATTATCTTCGGCTAGGACGCGCTTAACCTAAGCGTTGTCCGCCCGATACTAAGGGCAGAGCCAACATCATCATCATCATCTTCATCAGAGCGCTTCTCACTGGAGAAGTTCGGATGCGCTGGAACTTTGAAGAGGATAAATGTACTGTCGTTTGGTGCAAAGATGGCGTCGCTCAGTGATGTCGCTCAGCTCTGTTTGAAAAACGACGATTTTTCGTCATTTTCGCGATATTGCCTGCTACCATGCATCAGAAAAAACGAGTTTTAGGGCACTTTGGGGTGGATTTGAGCAAAAATACTTTGGTATCACATAGAAGACAGATTTTCACCAAAATGTTATTTCCAGAAAATCTGTTTTCTTGTCATTTTTCGCGAGTTGATCACCCGCGTACCCCCTTAAGTCCAGTTTTATTCCATCGCATTGAAAGGGAGCACCCATACATTTCTACAGAGAAACAATAGGGTATTGTTTTGAATATTGCCCAGAGCAGTAGATCCTGACTCGCTATGACATATCTGCCTGTGGAAACGCTCACTCGGAAGTGCCTCACCCCCCGTCCAAGGAGGGTTGACATGGGAATGGAGTTTGCGTGAGGCAGTATGGTGCTCACGACTGCAGTCGCTCACAACAGGAGTTGTCAGTTGTTGAGGACAGCAATGAGGTTTAGCAAATATACATGTTTGTCAAGTCAAAGGTTTCAATGTGAAATTATGTTTTATTTATTAACCGGTGAACTTCAATTCGGACACCAGCTTCGTAAACTATGACAGAGCATGCAAAATTTCTTCAATGTTAAATTGTTTGATTTACTAAGCGATAATTTCCAACGAGAGATTGTCAGTAAGTGAAACCCGTTCAGATGCAGAATACTTGAAGGACATATTGCTTAAAATGTTCAAGCATCTTTCTTCGAGCTTCAAAAACAGGACTGAGATATTGCAGAGGATTAAAGGTATGCCAGTTTCTGCAAGAACAGTCAATGAAAGGGCCACAGAATGGCTGCACAAATCACCACGTGCCAGGTCCATGAAATAAATTCTGCTCCAGCATACTCAATTGCAAGCGAAGAGTCAAGCGATATAATGGACATTAAACAAGTAGCCCTACTATGTAGGTATGTCAACTCACATGGGCCTCAGGAAGAACTGATTGACTTTATACAATTCCACGACACAACACGTGGCGAGGATATTTCGCGGGCTGTTGTAAAGTGCCTACGAGACAAAGGCATAAGCATGAGCCACGTGATATCAGTGGGTACAGATGAGGGCACACAGTACGAGATGAACACATAAAGGGAATGTGACATTGCTATAGAAGTCTCTGGGTTGCCAGCTGCTTACGTTTCACAGCGTCTCGCATCCAGAAGCACTGTGCGCTCAAACACTCCCGCTTGAGTGTGTGGAAGTGATGAACCTCGCCATCAATCTCATCAACAACATAATTGCCAAAGGCTGCCACCAGCAGTTCCATACATTGCTGGGTGAAGCTGCATATATTGATCTCACCCTTCATAACAAAGACCGACAACTCTCTAGGGGAAGATCTGTGCGAATATTCGAAATTCTGAATAATATTTCGAATAACGGTGAATAGCAAGGTTCGAAAAGTATTTGAAAGTTCAAACAATCTTTTTATATGCCTTGCTCCGAAGTGTGTCTAGGTGAGGTAGCGAAAATTTGCCGTAAGAAGCACATTTTGATTGCTACTCGGTGGGGCAACTAATTGTCTCCACGTCGTGTGACACAGTGATGTGGTCTTCGCGAGGGGGAGAGCGCCAGCAACACTATAATCATGAGCGATCGACGATGCAATCTTGACACGTAGCAGTGGTTTCAGTTTGTCAAAAGTTCCCTTCAACACTCTGTTTATGTAACAAGATACGGATGAACTGAACAGCACAATCCCACGAGCAGTTCCCCGAAACGACAGAGTATTTTCTGGAATTTCTTCAAGCGGACAGTGTCAGGTGACACGAAGTGCACAGCCCGCAAAACAACGGTGAAGTCACTAACAGGTACCCGAACAGATCTGCTTAATCACCGCCACATCATCCTGGTGCTTATAAGTCATATGTCGAGAGACTGCAGACACGGTAAAATCCAAAATGCAGACGGAGACGAACCTGAAATCACTGAGTACCTGCATAAAACAGTACAGGTCATAATTCATGAAACACATGTTTCACTTCAAAATTACAGATCGGTGGAGAGGTTTAGTAAATCAGAAGGTGATCACGGCATCGGGAAACATGATAAGCTGATGATGACATTCTGGAGGTGACATTCTTTTAGGATGAGGGAAGGCAAGGACAAACTGTTGCTTCTTGTTTGTCGTTGTGTTCCCTCAAACTCGAGGAATGTCATCACATTGCTGATTTGCCAGCTTCCTTTGTTGTATCGTTCTCAGAAAGTGCTTCCAATCTGTGCTCTAGCTGTGAGCTAGTGCACTTCACTTGCGTGTCTCAAACAGTGAGCGTTTCCCTTGTAGACATCACGCTTACGCTGGGCGTCATAGCAGGGCCGAGCCCCCATGCAAATATTTGAGACACCAGCCAGAAAAGTTTGTTAGCTGATAGACAATTCACATGCCAGATCACAGATAAAATACATGCTGCCTTGGATTTTCTTGCCTTGGATACAGTGATGTTAAGGACAGAGACCTTTCCTTGGCTGTCTCCCACAAAAAGACGGCTACCAGTACCATTCCACTGGAGACAGGTGATTGCTGTCCCCTTGTGCTCGTAAGATAATTGCAGACGCTGGGCTTGTACAGACAGACGTTCCGCGTTGTGCTCCATGACCAGAACATGGCCACGGCTGCAAAGGAGAGCGTACGAGAGGATGATGTCACAGTAATCGCTCTTTGAACCATTTACAAAGTTTTAAATATTCGTAGCTACCGTATTTTCTGCAGCACTATAAAGTGCATCACCACTTAGTAGAGTGGTGAATTAGAATTAGAGTGAGTAGAATTAGAAAAATGTACATCATTAGTAATGAGAGCCATCGGAGTACTTGTCACTCATTACATCTATCCTGGAATGAATACTTACTGGAAGCCACAGCGGATTCCTCTCTCGATGGGAAACAACAACGTGGACTCTCTACCGTAGCATATGATGCCGCCTATGATCCCATTTTTCTAGACATGCTACGCATAATTCTCATCAGCTTGACAAGGCACAAGGTTGCAGGAACAGCTTCTTAGGAACAGCTATTTTGGGAGGCAGTCGAATGCGTAACACGTCTCCTCGTGATAGGTACCCATTCGTCGAAAATCCGGCAGATTCGAGCAAGCACTGACGATTCAATGTGTGCATCTCATAGCGGAAAATACGGATAATGCTCACTGACAGTACCACAGTGTAGATGTACCTGGTTGCAATTCCAATGATGCTGTCATCTGGTCCAAAAGCAACTTGCACAACTGAGCCCTCCTACAGATAAATATTTGCTCATTAGTTGTTTTAACTATCTTACCACCATTCACCAAAATATGAGAGTTGAAGGGGAACTAAAATGACACCACAAGTTGGACTCTGCAAACATTGCTTGGTGCAATGACCTTTCGATTACTACAAAAATGCTCAATGTACAGCAGAGCCATTATGTACCGGAAGAATCCAAGTTAAAAAAGGATAAAGTCACTTTTGCAATAGACGATATGCAAAACGCAGCGCCCTCTCGTAGCGCGCACGGAAACCTCCGGAATTCCGCCATGTCTGAGGCTCCCTCCCCGACCCGAACCATACACACGACTCACATCCAGCTGTTCTATCGTGTGTCTTGCCTCACACATGTGCTGTTTCACTATGTTATTCACATGGCGAGACGAAGGGATCAAAAGGGAATGCAAGCAAGGCAAGAGTGCTTCTGAATTCCTTCGTGCATTGGAGCACGGTCATTTCGATTTTGGGAGACAGAATTACGTTAACATAGTGCAATGGCTGCTCTTTAATGCCATCCTATGACATATTTAGACAGTTCAGTACAGTCCATTTAAGAACTATTTAGTGCACTGTATACGGCATAAACATTTGGTACAAAATAAAAGCTTAGTACGATTGCAGCAAGTATCGATGGTCAATTATCCTAGAACTATCTATGGTTCTGGACACTATCGATGACTTAGTTATCGATAGTTTTGTATCACTACTACGCGTTCCCTTTGTAGTTTTCTGTCTGGTTTCTTCTAGAATGTGAAGACTGATGGCACAGCAAATTCATGGACACCCTGTTTTCCATTTGGTACGTTTGTGACAAAGTCAGTCTCTTTGAAGTGCCGTGAACACACCTTTACTGTGTCAGCATTGAACTTATCTTTTCTCTTGATGGCCAGCAGCCATTTCTGTCTCAGGGAAGCTGTTGAAGGTGACCGTAAGTAAAAGCATGAAGTGTCTTCGCACTAAATGATTGAGACAGTCAGATTGCACAGTCTGAGGGCACATCTAAGGAGGACTACCTGTCTGGTAAACAGTCACATGAAATGCAGTGCAACCAAACGTGACAGTTATGTGGGAGATGGTCAAATAACGAAAACTCAGATTCACCGAGCTGAGAAAGACCACAGTTTATACTAGTGCGTAACGGTGAGTGTCACAGTAGCAACAACTGCAATCGTACTAAGCTTTTATTTCGTACCAAATGTTTCTGCTGTATAAAGTGCACTAACAAGTTCTCAAATGAGCTGTACTAAGCTGTATACATTCCTCCTGGGATGGAATAACAGCGTCGTTCGTAATTTTCTTGTCCAACCTATGTCACCGCTTTCAAAGCTTCCGATGCAATAAGGAATACAGACATTTGAGGTTTCCTTACCTGGTTTACATTCCCCTTTGAAACCCGCATCTCATCACATAGATAAGATATTGAAACAGCATATGTGAGAAGCATGACACGCGAGAGAACTGTTGTATGACAGTCGTTTGCATTGCTCGGGCCGGGTGGGACGCCTCATACATGGCGGAATGTCGGTAGGTTCTCGGGAGTGCTACGAGATGGCGCTAGGTTTTGCATATGGTCTATCTGTAAAGCTCACTTCTAGGATAGGAACCCTTACTCGATTGTGTGCAATGTGTGTGCCGCCCATGAGCACAGGTGGTTTTGGTGTAAGGTATGACATCAGTCACATCACAGATCACAGGCAGTACAGGTTGGGACAAAAGTTTACGGAACACGTGAGAGACATACTTTTTCTTCAATGTGACACCCTTGCGGCTGAGGGAAGTGGGCGAGTTCACTGTTTCGGAGGGGTGTAAGGGTGCACTGTAAGCGACACACAGTGGAAGTTTAGGTGTCGCTTGGGTGTGCCTGAGACGTGCAAGCTACCACTGTGTGTCGTTTCCTTCCGCCACTCCGAAACAGTTAACTCACCCGCTTCCATCAGCCGTTACGGTGTTGTACCGAAGAAAAAGTACATCGCTCACGTGTTCCATAAACTTTTATCCCACCCTGTAGGATGTCCAAGTTAAGACCATTCAAAAACAAAGAATATCACCAATACCTTGTTAGTAACTGTGCAGATGAAGGACAGAGACTCCCGTAGAAAGAGGAAAATATCTCCACTGGTTACTCCGAACGCAAGGTACCGCTTAGATACATCAAAGCACAAGTACTGAAACACAGTATCAATAATTGGCCGTCGTGAATTAGCAGAGAACGAGAACCAGTTCTCAAGGGGTTTCTTACCTTCACTCTGGTGGTATCTTTTAAGGGGGTATATATTCCTTGGAGGGACTGTAGTTCGGCCAACACATGACATTGTGGCCGAGTGGATTCCTCATGTGCCATGTGCTAGACTCGCATCTGGGGCTGTCGAGCATGGCGGCAGTTTTCATGGGTTTCGCATGTGGACATGGCTCTGTAGAGGTTTCCCTGAAATTAGCACGTTCCACATAAGGGCTACTGTTGAAACGGCTGAGCGGAAATGTTAAACCATACTCGGCATTAGCATGCACAGACTGCTATTTCCAATCAACTCATATGAGGACGTCACTTGCAACGTGAAAGTACGGTCCGTATCGACGGACCGTGGTGAAACCCTTTTGAAAATCTGCAGTGTAAATTAAGCTTATAGTATAAGGTTCAGCAAAAGTACTGGCCAGTGTCCTACCGTTGACTAAGTCGCATGTGTCAACTCGCAAAGACTGTCAAAAGCACAGCATTGCAGAACGCAAGATACGAAGATGGCAAAACGACATTTATGCACTCGCCATAGTCTACAACTACAGCGCTCAGCGGCTGGCGGCTGCTGCTCTGCTGCTGCGCACCCGCCGTAAAGTAGAGGAGTAGTAGAGTGGGTAGAGTAGTCAGAGTAGCTGCACGCACCGCTAGGCACCGCCAGCACCGCTACACTGGCTGCACCCAATCCCTTTTGACATGCCTTTTGATGACACAGGCAACACAGGGCCGAACGCAGGTCCGTCACGGCAGGGCGAAACCGGGGAACGACGAGTCTTCCTATCTTCTTAGAAGATTTCTTCTATTTTTGCCGGCTATTTGCCTACCCCACGTGACTCTCCAACTTCTCCTCGCCCTTCTTTGTCCTCTCTTCTCTCTCCCTTCTCTTGGGCGCGCGCATTTTCAACGTCACGTCGCCGTCTGCCGTCACATCTACGGCATTGGTGGGACACTTGGTAGCGTGTCCGCCCACTGACCTTAAGCAAGGTTGTAGGCCCTAGCCCGGCCGAGAACATTTGCAGTTCGGTGGCAGCAGGGCCGTCGTCTACTTTTCGCCTCCGGGGGACAAGTGGGAAATTTGTCTGTCCCGCCCAGGGGCGCCGCCTGGCAATTTTTCAGGGAGGGGGCAAGACGACCAAATTGGACCCGGGCGCCACTGCACAGTGCCCCCGGTGGAGGGTGTCGGTCTACAGCTAACTCTTGCGCAATAACTCCGGGTACCATAAGTAGAGCCCGGATTTTTAGGCATGAAAAAAACATGTTTCAGGCGCCTATAAAAGGCCCTAAAAATCCCGATTTGGGCACTAAAAAGGGCATTATAGGCACCATAGGCGGAGAGTTAGTTTTCAACCTGCCGGAGGGGGCCGGGGCACAACGTTCCTCCCCCCCCCCCCCTTTCATGCACAGAGGTCGGGAAACATGCGATTCTTAGGATATCCCTTGAAACTTTCATCTTGTGTGTCAGCTGGGTGGACTTCCCGGAGGGGGCCTGCCCCCTCCACCCCGGGGAAGTTCCGGGGGGGGGGGGGGGGTTCCTTCCAGGGGTTCCTTCGCAGTCGGCACCTATGATAGGCACAACAAATTTTCGTGTTTTTTTTTTTTTCATCTGCGGTACTGAAAGTGCAAAAACAGGATGAATCAATCGGTACCATCCGCCAGAACAGTACCGTAAATGGGAGTTGCGGCTGTTTCGTTAATCCTTTTTGCTGCACAAAATGCAAAACATTATCCATCCTACTACAGTCACAATGCTTCTAGCCATTGCCACCATTCCACGACAGTTCAGAAGGGCTTGTCGCGGCCAGCATACTGGCTTCGAGCATCGAAAGCTTTAGTCGCAAATTTCTTAATTTTAATTTCTGTAAGATCCTGCTTCTAGATTTCGTTTTCAGCATTACGACAAGGCTCGCAACAGGGTATACACACAATTATGGGTGATCAAGTGTCCTCACAATAGACGGGACGTCATTTTCGCTCGTGTGCCTTGCTGGCACTGACTGCAGGAAAGGGGGGCAGCATCCCGAAAGGTTGCCAAACTGCAGAGATTGTACCTACCTTCGCACATCACATCCCCTCCCCAGCATTTTACCGTGTGACAAATTAGTTGCAAAAAAAAGGAAACACGGAAACCAAAAAGCCCTTTTTGGATGTGAGCACGCAATTTCGCTGAGAGTTCTAAATTTCGATAAAACCGTTATGAAATGTGATTTTCAATTCCCAGCTTACATTCCAGTACCTCTTAGATAATCGCTTTTATTAAGTGATATCGATGGTTTCAAAATCTCGTGCGAGGTGACCGATGTCAATTTCGCCTGCAGAACGGAGTGTTGCCACTTCTTAAGGGCCATTATAGGCATTTTTCTATGTTTTTGGAGTTTTAGGCACCTACACCAAAATAGGACAAACGTCGGAATAGGCACTATCAAAACGATACAGGAGGTTCCCCAGCACCCAATTCGTGCTCCTGTATTGAAAAGTACTATTAGGATCAGACGAAAAAAACTAGGCATTTGCCTAGGAATCTGGGCTATAAAAAAAGGTCTGAGTCAGGGGGGGGGGGGGGGGGGGGGAGTAGAAATTCTCTGAATGTAGTATGCTCTTTCCATTGCTCACTTGCATAGTCTTTGATGTGATGTGATGTGTGTGGTTTTTGAGATTGTTGTTGTTTCACTGTTTTCGTGACTATATTTTGTGATCCTGCCTTGACAGGGGCTGAGCCCCTTTTGCAGGAATAGCAAGCCGACATCCCATTTGGCTGACCTTTCCCCCGTTTTTTTTTTTTCCTTTTCGTCTAATAAATATATCCCCCCCCTTTTTGCAAGACATACAAACAAACTTGCATAATGAGTTGCACAAAACGCTGCATGGAGGTATGAGGAGGTGCAACGTTTTCCTGCAGTCGTGCTGCACTCCTGCGGCACTTTCTCGAATGGAATGAGAAAGTGTAGTGCTAGGGCTACATCTTCGCCGTTGCACTACTTGCACCAGTTCAGAAAGTGCAGCCCAATCGAAGACTCCTAATATCTACACGGTATGGTGCCCCTTCTTACCGTACTGGACAAGACATTTCACAAGCTGTCTGTTGCACTTCAAGCAACTGAGAGTGGCAACATCAGCACAGCTTGCAATCCCTGCATTACATAACAGCATTCCAGAAACATTCGGTGGGAGAAGGCGATCAACCGTCGCTACTGGCAAGCTTGGCACAGGGCCTTCTCTGTGCAAGGCCTGATTTTCGCTCATAATTTGCAGTCACTATAGCACGCAGAAAACCGAGCAGACTGCGTGCTCACGAGTAGTACTCTACACTTAAACCGAGAGTCGTTAGACAGTTTGCAAGTAAAAGTTTCACTCATGATCACCAATGAGAAGTGCTAAAATGGCTGGGTGCATCACACATCACTATAACCGTGAGACAAACGAGCAAAGCAAGCAGTAGAAACATGTGGAATCACCACCGCCGGAAAAGGTGAAGACCCAACCATCATCGGGCAAGCTGACACTGAGTGTTTTTTGGGACTGCCATGGTGTGGTAGTGGTGGTGGTGAAAGAGCTCGCCATTGTCAGCCTCACAGAGGTGGGCAACGTCACGACTAATGCTCTGGGGAGATCTGTGTCTTGGGCCGACTCCTAAGGGAGCTGTGCCAACATATGTCTGACAGCATCTGAGGAAAACCCCAGACAGCACAGCCGGGATTCGAACCCGGGGACCTTCCAGCCTCGACGTGACGTGACCAGCGTGCTAACCACTGAGCCACGCGAGCTGGTATCATGATGTGGTGCTAACAGATTATGCTCGTAAGGGGCAAACCATCACAGGAGCATACCACCGAGAACTCCTGACGAGGCTGCAGGATGCTGCCAAGGAAGTGCTTTTGCTCCACAACAACGCCACAGCTCATTCTGCGCACAGTACCCTGGGACCCTTCTTTTGAACAGGCTTTCCAAACTACGTATACGTAGAGCCCTCACTGAAGCACCACTTCTAGGACATTTCCTTGAAGACGCCTCAATGACGGTAGCCAGTGACACTTACTTGGCACGGTACTGTCTCAACTTCAAGGTAGTCGTGAAGTCGTCATCGAGTACGCCGGTCGGACGCTTACCAACAAATGAAAGGAACCTCCACATCAACATTTGGGAATGTATCACTGTCCATTGGTCAATCACACAAAGGTTCAGACATTACATCTTAGGTAGGAAGTTTCACCTCTTAACCGATAACTGGACCGTAGCACATAGAAATACAAAGAACGAGGGGGTCATAGGGGATATGGCATTGTCCTCCTTTGAGGGATGAGAGGCGTATACGAAGAGGGGAGTCAAGTCCTGTAGATCACATAAAGTGAGATCACAAAAGATGAGAGGCTAAGAGTAAGATCAGGTATGAGGCGCGTCTGACAAAAATTACATGAAAATATGTGGGCCAGGAAGGTACTGGGTCCAGCAAAAATTGTCCCCGGAAGAAATGTCCACAGAAAAAATATTCCCAGAAGAATTGTACCCTGGAAAAGATGTCCCCTGAGGAACATCCACTTTTGGTACGCATGGACTTGTTCACTTTGGACGTTGACTTTTTACTAGACCAGTATGAATATTGAAATTTTTTTATTTTTTGAAAACTGGAGTGAGTAATCGTATATCCCGTTCGATTTCCGATTCAAATATGGAATCCAATGTTTGAATTCCGAATCTAATTCATGTTTCTTCCAAACGCAATATATTTGAATAGTCCTGGAGCTGCACACGTAAGGCCAGGGAGGGTATAACAAAGTGAGCGCTACTTCATATTCTGATCTATATGCGTATCTCGCGCATACATGCTATATATGTTTATGTCCCACATATGCTGTGTATGTATCCGGTGCAGTTATTTAACGAGTTGCTTAATTTATTCCAATTCAATTTGGTTTTAAAATAACTATTCTTACATAGCCTTTCTTTGCATAGGGGAGGTTACTGTGGGTGGTCAGTTGGGTGCACTCCATTGCGCCTTGCAATTAATCGGCCATTACAGTCAAGAACCCCTGAGGCACAACGCGTGACTCTGCTAGACACGTTTAAATACATTTTATTGCATGCCAATTTTGTTACTTTTGTCCGCTGCATTTTATTTTCCGACCCCGCACGTCGACTCGCGCACAATTTAAAAAAGCACTTGATCGCATAACACGCTCCTTAGCGATTCCGAATGACGTCGTTCTCTCTCAAAGTAGCTGTATCATAACGCTTAAAATCTACAGTCGCGAAATCCCCACATTCTGATAGCATGCAGGTCAGTGTGACCTCACGCAGGATGTATTTCTTCAGGAAACTAAATAAGAATATCCCAGCCACCTGTGCATGTTCCTATCATGTGCAGCAATCTACATTCCTATGTATCAACAAAGGTGACAATTGATTAGTGTCTTCCCTTGAAACAAGGGAAAGGGTGCAGGTTAGCTGGTGTAGATCCATGAAGACCGAGAGACGTAGACACAGAAGACGACACACGCAAGTTCTCAGTTCTCAACTTGTGTGTGTCATCCTTCTGTGTCTGTGTCTCTCGATCTTCTTCATGGTTCCCTGTGTGAAATTGTTTGGCCTTATGGCGCACATAATAGACTGTTTTCAGTGAAAAGTGACCCACATACTTCCAGGTAAAAAGACTTAATAAGTGGTTAGGAAGGGAGTTGCCTCAGGACAGAAGCCGCCGATATTTCGAAATATCGGCGGCTTCTGTCCTGAGGCAACTCCCTTCCTACATTCTACCGGTTCGCTGGATTTCTACCCATAATAAGTGGTTAGGTAATTTATTTGTTTTGAGTCCAATGACGTCAAGACCGGACATATTGCAACCGGGCATGTCGCAACAAGTCTACGCAGACCAAAAGTAGATGTTCATCAGGGGACATTTCTTCCGTTCCCCGAAGGTACGCTCATATATACAGGGTGTTTTTTTTTATTCATTACGGAATTTTTATTTAAAAAACACTAGAAGAGCAAAATAGATGCCATTTTAGCAGGTGGGTTATACAGCCATGCAGACATCCTGTAGGACAGCGTATGCAACTGCTGGACGACTAATTAGCTAAAATTTATTAACTAACTTACTAATTAGATGTTTTCTGGGAAATGTGGGATAGCAGAATTGGAGCCAGTCATTGTTCAAATCCATCGTCCTTATTAAACACCCCGAGAAGCAAACGTAGTTCGAGATATAAATTGTCAAATTTTGCTATGCAAATGAGCCTAAACCAGAACTACGCAGTACTTGAGCGCAGAAAGAGCAATAGCCAATCCCGTGAGGGCACGTGCTTTGGAGCGATGGAGTCGATGGGAGGAGGCGCTAAGCTGAGACCGCTCTCCGACCCAGACAGAGTGAAGGCTGCATTGTTGCTGCGCTCGAAAAGCGCGTAGTTCTAGTTTCGGTTCATTTGCATAACAAAATTTGACATTTTATATCTCAAAGTATGTCCGCTTAACCATAAAAACTTTCTTGTCTACCTTATAGTTACTTTTCATCAACTTGTATCCTCTTTTAGGGTATTTTTTAGATACTTAACGACAATCACTGACAATCTACATACCAGCTGCAGGCGCAGTAGTGTTCCTATTGAATGCAATGCAATCTGCCCATGGGCGCCGTCACCTCCCCCCCCCCCTCTTCCCGCCGACTTCCAGAAACTAATCCTTCCAGGAGATAATGTAGTTGCAGGTGCAGTTGATGCATCGCCACGCCAAACATTCTGCCTCCCCCCCCCCCCCCCCCCCCGCACCTTCCCGGATAAAATCCTGGCGGTGCTGATGTCATAGGTTGCTTGGTGGGTCGACAAATATATAATTTACCACTGAGATGCATGTTGTACAATATTTAGAAAAAAAATCTTCAATCATTCATACGCAAATAAGAAACACACTATTCGATACATCTGACAATATATGGGTGTACTTTATAATGGGATATCTGCAATTGTAACTCAGATACTGTGATCACCCTCATATATAGGCCTTTCTTGATCTAGCAGTGAAACCCACCTCCATAAGCGATGTAGAGTTGGGCCTCGATATTTTTCTTCCAAAAAGGGAATCATTCTTGCAGCAAATTGAGCAACATGTAGTATAAATTGACAGCATTTCAAGTATTACTTTGAGCGAGATTTTGCTGTACCCGCTGCAACTGCCTCTATGAGAGCAGCCCTGAGTCCTAACTTCTCCAGTTGATAAACTCCTTCAATAGTTGAACCACCAGGGGAGCAGACGTCATCCTTCAGAGAACCCGGGTGACGCTTTGTCTCCAGTACCATCTTTGCGGCACCCTGCACAAGTCCAGCAGCACTTTTCAAATTCATTCAAGTTTGTCGAACAAGGAACGTTTTGAATGCTATTTTGCTGAAACACATTTCTACACATTCGTTGATTTCTTAGGCAATTTGAGGCGCTGTTTGTATCTGTCCCTTCTATATGTTGTTCCAGCCTCAGAACATCAGTTTCTCTCTACATTTCTATAGTTCAGTCTCTAAAAAGAACTTGACATTGTACTTTCTGCAGAACGTAGCATCATTATTTTCCTGTTAGTTCTGTTCTGCAAAATTTTAGCCATGGTTTTGTTTCCATCTTTGCTGCTCCCATGTTAGACCATCTCCATTCGTCAGTGATGAAAATGAATTGAAGGAAATTTTGTGGCTTTCCATATGGTGTACCAAAATACCAGCGAGCGTTAGCGAAAAAAATAAGTGTGCAATGATGTAAAACGAGCATTCTATAAATAGGGCCGATTTTACCTCCCAATCCAAATTAGCCATTTCCAGGTTTAAAGGACCAATGAGGTAAAATTTAACGTCGCTCGAAATCCTGCTTCATCTGTAAAGCTGTCCACCAGGAGTCACCATGCAAACTATTTTCACTCTGCGATGCCTTGTAGCTGTGCAATCAAATTTACAAAACACAGACTGAGAAGGCAGAAACGGATGGCCGACACGATTCTCATGTGATGTATTGAGGGCTCCGTGGCCTGTGCCCAGGGACGGATCTAGAGCGGGGGGTCAGGATGGCCTGACCCCCACCTCAATTTCTGTCTACATATGTTTAATTGATGTAGATTATGTATGTACCATGCTGGACAAGGCTGGACCCCCCCCCCCCCCCCCCCCCCCCCCCATCTGAAAGAAAGATCCTGGATCAGCACCTGGGTGTGCCGGTCTACGTCACTCATCACGTGAGGGGAGTAGCGTACTTCACGGCGTCCTCTCGTTCTGCAATGTGCTCTTATGAGGAAAATGATTTGTCAAAGGTGCACGGAATAGAGCCCTCGCGCTCGCCCTGTAGGTCACCTACACTCATTGTTTTTTTGCAGGAACTCACGTTATTTGTTGGCGATCACTGTGCGCCAAAAAACAAACAAAAAAAAAGGGTGTCACCTCAGCGCTCCTTTAACCCGATTCCCGAGAGTTTTTATATAGTTAGCTTTTGCTAGCTGTTCTTGGCATCGCTATTGATGCTGCCGACTGAAAACTTTGTGTTTACTTGCTACCATACGTTCTACCATTCATTGGATATCGACATCGCACAGTGGTCAGTACAGACTTGCTGAGCGAATTGAGAGTTTCCCGCTCATTTCCTCGGATAAGTGCATGGCCTAGATCACAACAATTCAGTGGCCCAGCTGTGTCTGTATGACACGTAGTACATACCTGGTTTAACCATCACAAGCGTTTGCTGGTGCGTAGATTTACTTCCGATTTTATGCAATGGTCACTATGGCATAAATTAGAGCACTGCACGGGCCAATTTCTTGGGCCCAGGCCCGCCCCGACCTTCCTTTGATTTACCCACCCGGGTCCGGCTCAACGGCTTCATACCAACCATGTCTATACCATGTCTATGGTCTCCAGTTGTGACATATTTTGTGTAGAACGAAATAAAATAAAAAAAATAAAAAAATACCTTGCCCAGGCCCAGCCCAAGCCCGACCAATTTCTAGATTTCCTGGCCCGAGCCCGAGAAATTTCTATGCCACCCGGCCCAGCCCAGCCCAGTGAAGCGGGCTGTAAAAGTTGACTGCGGCTAACTAGCAGAGGGGTAACACAGGCTTGAACCCAATCTAGGACCAGCAATGCACGGGCCCGGCATGGGCCCATCAAGTCAAACACGGGCCAGGCCGGGCTTGGGCTTTCGGGTAAGCCCTTGCCCGTGCAGTGCTCTAGCATATGTGACCGGCAGTTAGCAGTGAGTGCAAAGCAGTGACTAGGATCAACTAGCACAAGTTTGCTCAAGCAAAGGCAGGTCTGCCATTACTAGTGTGTCTAGCAACCAAATGGGGGAAAGAAATACTTTAGAGGCAGTGCCGTACTTAATGGGGCGTATGCCCTGGAGCAATGAAATCCAGTCAAAATGTATATACACAGTACAATATTTGTGCTACTGCAAAGTAAAACCAGAAATAAGCTCACCACATACAGTTCTCAAACTGTACATACTATCTAGATGTCATGGCAGGAGACAACTACGAAGTGGGAATCGCTGTTGTTTAAAATTTGGTGCGGCACCAATTGCGTCAGTAAGATTAAATAAGTGGATTAGTATTTTTTACAGCCTCTGCTTCTGCGTAAACTAAAGTACCCTCGTTAATATGACCACCACCGTTCCCGCAGATTTTGATCATAGAGTGAATTGCCATACTAATGAGAAACGCACCCTCCGCTGATCGCGGAGACCGCTTCGTTCCAGCAATTCTGACATGCACAACAGCGGCAACTGTCCCGACAGTGTAACCGAGTCCTGTGGTCACTACCATTTTATGCACTACGGTGCTTTGGTGGTCTGAAACCGCTACGAGTAATTCAGAGGTCAACAACATCACGAGTCATCCAGAAACCTTGGCATCCTACTTTAGCACTTGGAACCCTCTGAGTGAGGCATGTGGTAGCCTCTCTCTGTGCCTACTCTGCAGGTCACGTGACGCAGTCATAATAACCACAAGATAATACCCGTGTCTGACCCTACTTGTGAAAAAAATGTTGGTCATAGTCCGATAAGCAGATTGTCATACTAACGAGGTGGATTTACATGGCTGTGAAACAGTTCCCAAGAAAAACAGTCATAAAGCGAGTATGTCAGATTATTGGGGGTCATATTAACGAGGGCCATATTAACGAGGGTCATGTTCACTGTATATCAATTTTAGCACGTTACCCAACTTAGCACATGCAAAAAAAAGTTTGATGCTTTCAAGGGCAGCATGTTTTAATGACAAATGATTGCTTGAAGGTGCACTAGCACAGTGTTTCCCAAACTTTTGGCGGTGACGGACCCCCGGAAGTGATGAGAACCAAATCACGGACCCCACACACACACACACACACACACCGTCACAGCCAGTGCATAACCAGCAACCTCGTCAACTGCTGCGTGCTTTCGATACAGCTTCAGAAACGATTCCGGACTGGATCCTTCTTCTTGTTTGCATGTGTATGACGCGGACAAACGTGCATTGCAGGACTTTTCTATCAGAAATTAGAAGCTAGCCGTTGAAGCATGCTTGTAGCAAGTTTGGAAGTTCTGGGTGCTTGGAAATCGGGCAGCATGTACGAGCGCGTGTTTGTGGGGACGAAAATCCTCACTGAAATGTGAGAGACGGTCGCGGACCCCCACGAACACTCTCGCGGACCCCCAGGGGTCCGCGGACCACACTTTGGGAAACACTGCACTAGCATACCACACGCACGTCATCCTGCCACAACCTAGAAATTGATGAGGTAACCCTGGTCAGTCACTGTGTATTACCAGTAATGTTTGAGCTGCTAGCCGGTACGACATATCTCTGGGCATTCCCTGCTGAACGGCTCCATCCGCTAATGCTTCAATCATCATGAACACCTGTAACAGGATGCCTTAAAACTTCAAAAGGTTATAAAGAATGGTCAGCATGCTCAATGATATTGACATTCTCTGTACTAACAACGAATCAACATTTAAGATCATTTTAGGTGAAGGAGACAGCATGCCTGTCAGAAACAGTGACGGGAACAACAAATCGCTCTTGAACGGGAATAATGCCACAAGAATCTCACTGTAGCAGTATCTTTTTCTTTTCTTTCAGAAACATGTGCAACATGGTTCCCACTCAATTTTGAAACAAAAATTTGAGGGTCCTTCAAGGACCTTTTAATGTTGGCCGTCATTTTGCAGGGGATGTAAAACGTGGTTTACAGTCGGGACCTGAATATTGCACAAAGATATTTATAAGCTACAGGGATCACATGAGAGGGACTTTGCAATGGTCATGACTCACATATCCTGGTCCACTACCACTTAGACCGGTAACAGCATCTAACATTTCTTCATCTTCTGCCTCTTCACAGATTCCGACGCTGCTGAGGAGACTACGAACCAGCTGGCCATCTTCAGCGGTAGCGGAAGTACCGCGTGCAAATACGGAGGCACCTTCTTGTACCAAGCATGGGGTGTTGGGCATCACTCTGATCACCCGACATTTTTGAGGAAGTGCCTGGAAACAATGCACGTGATGAAATAATTCATTTTACACATTTAAAGATAACTGGATAAGAATTGGAAAAGCGTTTTACGTATAGAGACACTCTATGTATTTGCATCAATCGGAGAGTACAACATGGACTACACAAAACCCTTTCAGGTACACAAAATTTTACGCGGATTAGAGCACTGCACGGGCTCGGGCTTACCCGAAAACCCGAGCTGGGTAAAGCTTTCTTTTGTGGGCCTGGGCTGAGCTTGGGTTTGACCATTATGGGCCCGGGCCAGGTTCGTACATTGCCAGGACTAGGTCGGACTCAAGGCTGTGTCACCCCGCTCTTAGTTAGCCACGGTCAAATTTTACAGCCCGAAACAGTGGGCCGGGCAGCCCATATATTTCTCGGGCTTGGGCCGAGTAACTTGGAATCCTTCGGGTTTGGGCCGGGCCTGGGCTAGGTACGCACCGTCGGGCCGGGTCCCGGCCGGTAAATCAAAGGAAGGCTGGGCTCGGGCCGGGTCGTTTAGGCCTAAAAATACGGCCCGTGCAGTGCTCTAATGTGGATTACTCGGATCCATGAAACCACGCACAACGGACCTCTTTCACAACGGCTTATGCACATGACCTTGAGGTTCTGGAGAGGGTTATGTCTTTCTTCACTAGATGGCACAGTATGGGGACGACAGAAGTGGGGACCAGTGGGGAGACCGCATGAACGGCGCGAGCTCGTCGGTTCCACTCCGGACCGGTTTTGGTCCTTTGTGCTACCCTCGCGGATTTGTTTTGACGCGCTCCAAGCGTGGTTCGCTGGAGAGCCACTAGGATACGATGCATATGTGAAAAAGGTCCCTTGAACCGTTTTGCTAAGTGGGTGACCGCACTCTAAAGCGTGTTTCTTCCTCAAGATTATCAAAATCCATGCTGACCAGAACGTTGAACCAAAATGTTCCTCTGTTTGTTTCGGGTTCGGCCAAAAAGGTTTGGTTCCGGTTCAGCCCCGGAGTTCACATATATCGGTGCGATTAACCGGTTCAGAGACTGTGAACTGGTTCGGAACCGGTACGAGGTTCTAATATGCTACAAAATTATCGGTAGCCACTAAAAACGATAAAAGATCTCTTAGTCACGTTTTTTATGCATCTATTTCTCTTTTTCGGCCAACAGGACCCTCTCTCATTCCTTCCCCAAGCAACATACCGCCAATCTAGGCAGGCAGACCGCCCGAGTCCCCGCATCGCCCACCCCACCACACACCAACCTGGACCGAACCGGTAACCAAAGTTTTTTGATCGGTTCAGTTCCAGTTCAGTTCCAAGATGGCGCTAGTAATTACGGCTCAGTTCCGGTCAGTTCCAGCTAAAAATTACGGTTTTTGGTTCCGGATTGGTTCAATGCTCTGATGCTGACATTTCCAGGAAACACAGTATGGAATCCTGGAATCATCCTGGAATCACAGTATTGCTGGTTGACACACCAAAAGCAATTCATTCAGTTCATTTTACGGTGCAATAAGAACTGCAAATTATTGAACGAGACAGTGAGAGTAAAAATACGCTTGCCGATTCCATGTCGCGGATCCTGACGCCCATTGCTAAGGACACCATAAGATGACGCTCCTGTACAAATGACGATATGCTAGCGAGCACTTCCGGCATCACAGGTGGTTTAACTGCGATGAATACAGTCTGCGCCTCCCGTAACACATCACCATTCTCATACGATGTCCTACAACCCAGACTCTAAAAAAGAAAGGTGTTTCTCAGGACTTATCAAGAATGAAAGGCTCTCTTACCTGAATTTGTTCCAGCAAGTGTCTTTCAGGACAGCTCGCAATAATCCTAGAACTGTCACATACACCTATTTGGGAACTTCTGATGGTTACTTAAGGCCAAATAATTTTCACTTCAGCTCTATGTCTGCCTTCACAAAGCAGTTGGTCGATCAAAGACATCTTGCGTTAAAAAGAGACACTCTGATTGTTAATTAAATGGACGAAGAAATAATTTTTCTTATTGGCATCCGATAACGATAACGGCATGAAAAGTATATAGCTTGATGGCATAGAAACAAAATGCACCGCCACAGAGCATAAGTTCTGCAACATGTGAGCCATCAGACATATTCCGCAATTGTACAATGCCATAGAGCAGACAGTGGTTCTCTTCTGTAGCGACAATGCAAAGGAAGAACATGTTCGCAGTGGCCCTGAGGGTGTGCAAACAAATATATTTATTTGTTTCAATATCCTCAGGGACACTAGTAGTAATAATCAGGCCACCCAGTAATAATTTCCACTCAGACAGTTTGTCTAAATGTAGACAACATTGTTTTTGTAACAAAACGCTTTTAATTTGGTGTCACGGTCTACTGCAGACACTCTAAATGTCCCATAAACAACAGAAAGTGACATGCATTATAGAACACAGCTGAAGCACAATACATTGTTGCTCCTTTCAGCAGTAAAATCTGCAGCAAGGAAAGTGTGTTGATGCCAACATGAAAGAGCTGAGAAAAGGCATTTGGAGAAATGTTGTTGTTGTATTATGAGTGTGTATAACATTTCTACAAGACGGGTTTATATGAGTGCTTCTGGCTGCACCTGTAATAAAGTATTTGCATACTGCAACTCGTCACTATTTTCATATTCACACATGTCCAACGCCACTTCGCAACTTTCACGAACCAATGCTTCTGGGTCATTTTCAAACTGCTTCAAGATGTCCATACACTCTTGTGAAGCAATCGCGCCCAGTGCTTCTGCACATTCATGTCTTACCATGCCCAGTTCCGAACTATCTGCCAGCACTTGTTTTAAATAGGGCGTTGCTGCTTCTTCCTGAATCTGGCCCAACACGTAAGCTACTTCGTGTCTGAACAGGGCGCTACTTGGACACTTGAGTCCCTGGGACAACGCAAGCACGGCGTCAGTTGAACCGCTGTCCCGCAGAGTGAACATGGCACGGTATCTTTCGAAGAGAGACTTCGTACTGTCCAGTAACATTATCTTTAATTCTTGGATAGGTCGATCTTCCAATAGTGGCGGGGCTGGATCAATAGAGCTGTAAGGACTGTCTTGAAATTTCGCTTCTTTGCTTTCTGGGCTTTCAAGCCAGGCTATTCTCTTAAGTGCCAGTTGGCAGGTCTCCGCAACAACGCTTTCCTTGTCGGCCGTGAACTCCTCCAAGACGCCGAGTGGCATTCCGATCGCCCCCAAGGCTTCAGCGGCTTCATGGCGTACGATAGGTTCTTGGTTGACGTCTTTCAGGACGCTGATGAGAGTTGGAATAGCGGAAGTATCTTTCATCTGTCCCAGACAATAGGCGAGCTCGTGTTTCAGCAGGGCAGATGGATCGTCGAAGCATTTTGAGATGCACTCAATGGCACAGCTTCCTCCCAAATTTCTCAGGGTGAACAATGCTCTAAATCGTTCTTTCAGGGGTCTTTTCCGGTCGTTGAGTACCTTACCGACAGCCTGAACAGCAAAATCTGCCACGTGCCTCATCGTTTTCTGTTGGCTTTGTTTGTTGGCTGCGTTGGATGGCTCAACAAAAATGGCGACACCTGATACCGATGCCTACACGGCTGGCTATCGTATGGAGTACGGGTTCGGTATCCATAACAGAAACCCGAGGATAGGGGAAAATAAATAAAAAGGACGCACGCAAACATAAGTCTCAGAAACGGTTTCAATCACTTTTCGTTAGGCAAATTCACACATCACTTTGCGCATATAAAATTTTCTCAGCATGATTTAGACGTGTTCTCATAATACAAGAAACGTAAAGTTGTAATTTGGATTGTTGGAAACCATTTCCAAACGAAACCAAACGTGATCAAAATTCCGTTTTTATCGCTTCCATGATGACGATGGTATTACTTTCCATCAACGTTTGCCCATATATGTTGGCAAACAAGAAGTTTCTCGTTATGAAATTGCTGATTGCAATGATGCAACAATTATTGCATATTACAGCAACTGCTGCTTCTGCCCACTTCTCAATGATGCCATTGTTATATGTGCTCAATACCAGCGTGAATAGCTATCTCGACTCCAGAGATTCACCGATTGTCATGCGCATGAAGCCCCGAAGATAAAGCGCAGGGATCTTGTGGGAGATCGGATGTCAAAAATGCGCGCGTGACTTTCTCTGATAACGCAATAACCAGTTCGCGCTCAGAGACAACTGCTGAACACGAAGTATCATTTCCCCGAAGCGATAATTCCTGAATTAATTTTACAGAGAAACGGTGGATGAGTCTATAACGAAGGAGAGGGTAAAAATATAGTGATTTACCCAGGACGCTTCCTACACCCGCCCCCCAAATGTTAGGCGACGACCCTCCTATCCCTATGGGGGAGGGCTTGTTATCAGCTTTAGACGCATGTGGGTAGCCGACTGTAATAATTACCCCACCCATTTTTTTGAAGCCTCCCCTTTCCCGTGCTTTGATTCTGGACAAATCACTGGGTAAAATTCGCGAAAGTGGGGAATCAGTGGTAGAACGTAAAGCGTTTCGCACCCCTGAAAATCCTCTCGTCCTCACTTGAACCTGGAGTCACGATCCTAATCTCTGCTCGAGCTTCTCAAAAAACAATAATAATAATAATAATAATAATAATAATAATAATAATAATAATAATAATAATAATAATAATAATAATAATAATAATAATTAAAAAAAGAAATCAAAGCGAAAGAAGAAGCAGAAAAAGGCTGAGCAACCAGCATGACACTCGTTGATTTTACGTATACAAGTAGAGGCAGATTGCATATTGATTTCCCAATAAATAAAATACAGCAGGTAAGAAAAAGCAGTGGGAGTTTGATCTAGAGTGTCGTCTGCTAGTACCTAGTATTCAGCATCATGTCGCACGTGTTTTGACGACAACGTCCTGTTCACGTGCATATCATTTACATAAAAAAGTGAATGGAAAACCACGTAGCAACAGGTCTTCACAGACATATATTTCGGAACTAGGTGAGTCGTCAGTCAAAACAACGCCCAAGCACAAGGGAAAAATCTGCCCTGAATTCTATACGTACCAGCTGCAATGAAACCCTTAGCCAGGGCCTGCGCAATGCGCCCGGCACCCAAGAAACCGATACTCATGGTAGACACTGGAAGCAAACAACAGAAGTCGGAAACTAAAACCAAAACATGCGACGTGAATGGATAGATGTAGCCGATGTGGCGTTTCCCTTTGGAACGGGCGGTAGCTTGCGCCATCTGGCCTATATTAATTAACATGTTTATATATGTATATCTTCCACACTTCCACTGGGGAACTTCTGGTTTCGTTTCCCGTTCCAGAGCGTACGTGCTTTTTCTCCCTGTCCCGTTTTTTTCTCACTTTCTTCTGCTTCTTTTTCTTTTTTGTTATTCCCGCATCTCTGTTTTCACGTGACCACTTCACTTCACTTCGTGACTTCTTCTATAGAGATGTCAGCTCTTTATCATTTTTGTACGTGACGAAATGCAGACTACTGCAAGAAAGAAAGCTTGTGCGTTTATAAACATCAGTTTTAGTGCTTTTATCTTTTTATCACTTAGATAAAAACAGAGACAGGGAACAAAGTTGTGTACGTGTGCGTCCCTTTTTGTTCAATAGATCTCGGGTTTTTCGTTATTGGCTACATCATGGAACGTTGAACACACAGGATTAGGAGGCAAACAAGCTGGTGACTTAGGCAACATATTCCTTGCGTGTAAAGAGCAACAGAAAAGACACACACACGGCGGGACGAGACTCAAACGAGCAATGAAATGAACGTTTATTTTCAACACCCTAGCTGGCTCCCTGTGTTGGAGAGGGGAAAAAATAGACATAAAACGAAGGAGTTAGAGTTACATATGCTGAGGTGGGGAAGAGCAGGCCATTGGAAAGAAGGAGACAGTGATTTATCCAGACCCAGTACTCCCCCCAAGAGACACCCCCTTATAAATTTGGCGAGATTACGCAATATTTTGCCAAAGGGCATAAAAACACATGGGAGCTCATGTTGCGATGTCACACACCCCCTTGCACTGGAAGAAGGTAAGGTTACCGACGGCTGGCCACAATGTGGAGAGCGGTTTATTTCTGCCGATTCCAAAAGAGATATATTGCATTCAGGGCAAGAGCGTGCAAGCCGGGTACGGGTCGTGGGCATGGGCGTTTCCATAGGTTTTCCGAGGGGGAGGGGGACGAGGCATGCATGAGAGGTTTGCGGACTTTGCTGGTGTTGAGAGGATTATTATGACATCTGAGAAAAATTATGCCTCCTGGAAGCTCGAGGGGAGGGGGCACCCCCCCCCCTCTCGGTACGCCCATCCCCACTTGCTCCTCAGACTCAAGGATATGTTACCGTTCAATCGTATACGCCATCTTGCTTGCCTCCTCTTATACGTACTGTTAAAACAGAACTTCATCACATAGCACGCTCATAGCCAACCACCACGGGGTATGCCATGCCAATCAATCAACATCGCGGGTGATATCGCTCTGTCTACCGATAAGCTGAGAAAGGGGGCGCGCACCTTTTTATGCAGTCTATCAACTTTCCTTCCAATCTGAAGATAAAATATGACACGATCCTGAAGGTTGGTTGGCCTACACTCTTAAAAATGAACTACACCGCATAGCACGCTCCTAGCCAACCATCATCTCAAATGATATCGTTATCTGCCCTGATTTGTCGAAAACGGGAGGCGTACGTCTTTTTTGTGACACTTACATAATTGTCACAAAAAAGGCGTACGCCTCCCGTTTTCAACAAATCAGGGCAGATAACGATATCATTTGAGATGATGGTTGGCTAGGAGCGTGCTATGCGGTGAAGATCATTTTTAAGAGTGTAGAACGATTCTTGCTTGTCTAAAAATCCGCTCTCTAAACTCATCAGGAACGCTGTCAACAACTGCGGAAAACGGCGAGCCCAACATCCCGCGGAAGAAAGAGAGAGAGAGAGAGGAGAGAAAGAAAAGAAAAACCAAGCGCATTCATCCGATAAATTCACGAGCCGAAACGTGCATGAACAAGGTTTCAAAGCGGTAATGATTTACTTTCAGTGTGCCAAGAGTCCTTGGCACACAAGCACACAAGTGGCACACAAGTTTCCAGGGGTTGCTTGATGCGGCAGGATAGGGGTGCCAGTGTATCGTGGATTTCGCTTTTTGGAACACCATGTGTGAAGCCCTTGCCCTTCATCAACCGAAATACAAATAACGAAACAAGTAGAGAAATATTTTTGCAAAATATAAATCTAGTACAAAGTATCATTCGTGGCAGTGTGTAGTCCCTCAGAAAGTTAATGGCAACACGCTTGATTCATTCAGAATTTCGAGAATTCATAAAGGCTAAAGTCATCCTGTGATTATTCATATCTTTAATACATCCCTCAATCTGTCCCGCATTCATAAATTTATTTGTCAACATGGGCGGATCTAATGGTGGGTGGCAGTTGGGCGATCCCCACCCCCCGCAAAAAAAAAAAAAAAGACAAAAGAAGAAGAAATTCCAGGAGAGAAAATAATACATATACTGAATTTGGAGGATCACAAAAGTTCCTGCAGTTAGCGGAGTCTATCTAAGCAGTATTCCTGAATACTTTTAATCTCATGAGGTTTTCCAGCCACTTCAAAACTCTGTCGTAACCAGACCTCCAAAGTAGGGGGGGGGGGGGGGGCTCGATACAACCCCCCGCCTACTTTGGAGGTCTGGTTACGGCACTGTACGCCGGTGCTATCGCTTTTAAAAATGAGTTTCACCGCATAGCACGTGTCCTACCCAACCATCACAATTGACAACGCCCTCGCTCCTGATTTGTTGAAAACGATATGATGATCGGGATGATGGTTGGCTAGGAGCGTGCTATGTGGTGAAACTCATTCTTAGTGTAGACCACTGTTAAAACAGAACTTCACCACATAGCACGCTCACAGCCAACCATCATTCCGAATGATATCATTCTGTGTATTGATTTGTTGAAAATGGGAGGAGGCGCCTATCTATGGGACACATTATGCTTGTCCCAGGTAGGCGCCTCCCCTCTGTTTTGAATAAATTAGGACACCGAATGATATCATTCGGAATGATGGTTGACTAGGAGCGTGCTATGTGGTGAAGTTCTGTTTTAACAGTGTACAACGCGCACTGACAGCTTTCACGCCGTGCTACACTCTTAAAAATGAACTTCACCGCATAGCACGCTCCTAGCCAACCATTATCTCGAATGATATCGCTATCTGCCCTGATTTGTTGAAAACGGGGGGCGTACACCTTTTCTGTGACAATTATGAAGAGCATAAGTGTCACAGAAATGGCGTACGCCTCCCGTTTTCGACAAATCAGGGCTGATAGCGATATCATTCAAGATGATGGTTGGCTAGGAGCGTGCTATGCGGTGAAGTTCATTTTTAAGAGTGTACACTTATCAAATTTCTTTTTGCAAGGTGCTATCAAATCACGCTTCAGTGAGAGAAAGTACAATGTTTTGCGTACTTAACATGACCTAAGCCATGCTTGAATTGTTATATTAGTCAATAGATATTTTTAGCTTCGGTGAACCGGTATGAACCGGTTCAAACCAGTTCCAGTCCTTATTTTTTTCTATTTTAGTCCAGGACCTGAACCGAACTGATATGCTTGAAGGCGAACCAAATCCCCTGAAAATAACGGTTCCAATCCCAGACTGCACTGGCGTAGCCAGAGGGGGGGTTCTGGGGTCAAAACCCCTCCCGAAATTGTACCTTTGGTAGTGCATTAGGGAGATGGAAACGAAGAGAAATCCTCTTCTCCTATGTAAAGTGCCCATAACCCCTCCCGAAATATTTTTCCTGGCTACGCCGCTGCCTGGTTGTCATCTGGTTGTCGTGCCAACTGGCTCCGCCCGTCTCTTTGTCAGAGAGCCTCCTACAGGTCAGTGGCAACAGTTTTCTATCACCAGTTAACGCAAGATAAACAGCACGAGCCCAATGGTAACCATAACTTAAAAACCCGAGACTAAAGGGGACAAAAAACGACAACACAGACAAAGTCTCAATCAAAGTCTCTCTCATATAGTTCTCTCTATCCTCTCGTTACCCCATGCAATATGAACCTATACCATCAGCTCGCTTGCTACCTCTCTATCCTCTCGTTATACAATGATAACTCCACGACCGTTCATGAGGCTTGGGCCGGTTCTTTTCTTTCTGTTTTTTTTTTTTTTTTTTGTTGAGGCGCAAGGCGGGTCACCATGCACTTTGGCACCCATGAACACACACAGACACATCCAGTTTTCGACGTCGCCAATCACTCTGAATCCGCTAGTTGGCACTGTTTTCACGATCTAAGACGTTTTCAACTTGAAGTTTCCATTTCAGGCGCATGTTTGAATGTTCGAATTCTCGACGTCGCCAACCGCTCTAAAAACGCTAGTAGCACTGTTTTCACGATCTAAGCCTGGGTGTAGACCAGTTGGAAACCACTTGGCAGTCAAACCAGACGGTAGGCACATCCAGTTCAACTATGGAGACCGGGTGAAACCACGCAGTTGACAATCAAGTGGAACCACTCTGAACCAGAAACGGTTTGTTCCACTTTAAACCACTTTGGCATGCAAACGGACTCACTTCGGATTCCAGTTCAGATTTTCACCTGGGAGAGAGTAACGACGCCGCGGCTTCTAGAAAAGAGAAATGAACCAGAAGGATTCTGCCCAAATCACCTGGTCTGCCCCACCAGCCCCATCGTTGCCGGTCGGAAGAGAACAAAGGAATAGAAAATTGCAAATACGTAAACAACGTGTAGCGGTATATAGCATATCTGACCTGAAATCAGAAGACCGGGTTCGATTCCAGGTTCCACTCTCCGTGTCGTGCTCGCCCGTCCGGCCCGTGAAAGAACGCAAGCAACAAATCAGGGCATCCAAACCGAGGTTTATTTATACGTTCCTTACGCAGTTCCAATCGCAGTTCGCTCCAAACCACCCACCAAGGCGTTGCAATTAGCATAATAGCAAGCAAACTTAGTTCACACAGCGCTATCGTTTAGAAGAAAACGCAATGAAAACAGAGCCGTCTTCGGCGGCAACGAATGGGATCCCAAGGAGGCAAAAACTGTCGACATCCATAATGTGACAGCGAATGAGCCCGAATACATATCGAGGGCATGTAGATATGGAACTGGTCCGACCGTTGTGTTCCGCGGCATGATGGTGCGCACTGCTGCATTTTTCAATAGCGATTCACTGAATTGTAGCCCACAACAGTTCTCGCGAATGTTCTCCTCACGACATTTATCTTCACCTCCTTCGGACAGTGACGCCAGTCCGCTTCGCAACGCGCACTGTGTTTGTCACCGGGACTGCTCCATATAGCGTGGCACGCGCAGCACGAACTAAAAACACCGATGCACGAGCTGAAACGACGTTCACTGCTAATCTATCTGCAGAGATGGCAGACAAGTGTGAAAAAGTGCCCACATTCCCCGACCCCGAAAGTATCCATACATCTGAACAAAATCACAGCTTTCCGTCGAAGTCCATATCAATGAGGTCTTCATCCTCGACGGGGGTAGGAGAGGGCTGTAACGGTTGTCCTTCGGTCACGCGCTGCAGTTCCTGCCGGAGCCGACGGAGGCTCGAGGGAGCGGCGGCCACATCAATGGTCTCAGGGCGGTGGGCTTGCTCAACACGGGATCGGTGCAGGTCGCCCCGCCGGAGAGTTGAACGGTGCAGCTCAGGCACCTGACAGACAGGGAACAACTTGCCCTCTTCTTCGGGTGACCAAGGCTGGAGAGGATCAGCAGGGTTTCTCTCAGACCTAGTCGCAGGTCTCGGTGGTGGGGTAGAGGCCAGGTCCGTAGTCCTAAGGAGGCGTGGCTGCGCCGACCACAGGCTATGTGAAGCCCAGGAAACTGGATTACCCCTGATGCACTAGAGTCCACGTCGACACCGACCTCTGCCTGTGGATCTGGGAGACAGGGAACGGGCATACTGCGAGGAGCGAAGGAACCGGGATACCCATCGAGATGCCCGGGGCACACTGGCGTGCTGAGTTTGACGTTGCATAGTAAATCTGAAAAAGAGAACGACAGCAAGAGGGTAGCTCCATACCGCGATCTGAAAAAGCACCCCCCGAATACAGAAGTGAAAGACCGTGTGACGGAAATCACGGTAAAATATCCTGGTTTGGTTGGTGACCGAAAATAGTAACTGCTACGTGCGCTGCGCGCGTAGTGTCGTAGCTGAAAGCAGGTCTGGAATGATCCAAGCGTATATAGTTGATGTAATGCGGGCCTCTCTAGGTCCCTCTGCGGGCGATTGACCTCTGCACAAATACGAAAGGGATCAAATGCTTGGGGGAATAAAGCATAGTTTGCAGGCTCATCCCAACGAGTTAAAAGGCGGCACTCAATCGAGTAGACGCAAATTTTACTAGGAAGATATCGTGAAAGTACGATCTTCCCACGCTATCGCCTCCGAGCTATCAAAGTGATATGCCCGCAGATATACGTATACAAGCGAAAATAATAATAGTAAATAATACTTCTAAAAAAGAAGAACACGAAAAGGCAAACTACTGAAATAAAAAAGACCCCCACCCCCACCCCCAAGGCTCCGAGATAGTCTATTCGCTATCAATTTCAAATAGAGGCAAAAAAACGAACGTAATTAGCTAGACAAAGAGAGAGAGAAAAAAAAAAGCTTGAGTAGCTTACGGCGTCCCTTACGCGGCCCTGTACACGAGCAGGCTCTAGAACACGGAGCTCTAACCACCTGCTTTGGCAGCACAGGAACCGTGAGGCTATAGGGTGATAATACATTTACTACTAAAACACCGCGGTTTTCCAGCTGAACTGTCCCCGAGACAGGGAAGCCAACCGGCACCGGGACAACAGTGCGAGGCTGTTCGAACCGTCCCGAAAATGCAAAACACATTCAAAAACAAAGAACCTCCCACCCTAGCCGCATCCTCCGGCCACCGAACGCATGTGTACGTCCGCAAACCAGTCGGGCGCCAAAATGTGGGAACCATTCGCATTCTCGGGGCCGTGCTCGCCCGTCCGGCCCGTGAAGGAACGCAAACCCCAAGTCAATAAATCCAAATCGAGATTTATTTACCTCCCTTCCAAAGTTCCGACCGCTGTTCACTCCATACCGTCCACTGAAGTTAATTGACCTGAATGAACGAATTCATCAAACTGAACTGTCTTACCCATCACTACATGCAGAATAGGGATTGGACTTGATCGGGGGGGGGGGGGGGACCTAGCCAAAAAAGGAACACCTGATGGGGGATGATGTAGGGGGAAGGTACGGTCAGCCTGCTCTGAAGTGGCGGGTCGGTGCATCCAGGGGAGGGAGAAGAGGGGAGGGTGAAAGAGGGAGGGGAGAGATGATAGTGGCACAGGAGAGGGAGGGGCGTGCTAAACCTCATGCTCCGGGATTTGGGTAGTTCAAGAGGACTACCCACCAAAAACATGCGAGCATCCTTCAGTAGTCTTCATTGGGATGATTCGTGTACCACGGTAAGCGCCATTGGCGAAGTTGCGCCATGAGTCCACCTGAGGATTTGTTCATTCCCGAATGGCATGCTCGACCACATCGTTGCTAGAGCTTGCTTGACCCCTTGAGCCATTTGGATTTTTCATGGGATTTTTGGAAGTTCGGATCCCTTCCCGATGGCTCCATGGGTGGCACGATCACGGGGATCACGGGCGCGATGGCGCAAAGCATGGGCGCAAAGACCGCAAATATCCACAGTTAACGTCAATACCTGGCTGCACTATGCGGTATAAAGCGGAGGTGACATTATTGGCAGCAATACCGCTCTGTTGCAGCAAAGCAGCAAGTTTGCACAGCGCCATTTCGGGTCCAAGCGGCCACGGATCCAAACAGAAGGAAGTTCCATCAGCGGTTTCTGCGTAGTGACAAAACCTGTATGAAATCCACAGAAAAAGCGGTGCATCTTGCCAACTGCGAACAATTCGAGACCGCATTTGAAAGTGCCCCTACTAAATTACCGCGCGTTGCATATTTTGCAGGGCTGGGCACGATACTTCAGAAAAGTATCTTCGATACCTATACAAGATACAGAACCGAAATTGATTTTCGATACACATACTCGATACTGCATCGTCGATACTTCGACACATCACTGAAATCCCAAATATAATAAGCTGGTGTTACGATTAGCGAAGTTTACATCACTGAAATCCCAATATAATAAAGCTGGTTATATGATTAGGGAAGTAAAAAAATTATCCGTTATTTCTGGAACCTTTAGTGTATTTTTATAGCGCACTTGCTCTTTCCATGCAGATGGCGTTGATAAAAGTGGCGCAAAATCCGTCGTTTTGGGTTTTGGTCTGTCATCAGTGATATCCATTTCAATCCAGAGCAATCGAGTTTCTCCAAAATGGTGGCACCCAGTAAATAAGGGTGAGGTACACGTACTGGATGAATGTAGTAATAGACAACTGTATTTCGACCTATGATTGGCTAGATACCTCAAAAAGTGGGTGGAGCCTCAGGTATAGGCAGGTCCCATTAATGGCCAGACTCCCTTTGGCATACACGGCTTTAACGGCGCCGTCTGGATGGAGAGGGGCATGTCGGGAAGACGCAAAATAGCAGGAGGGCAGAAGTAGCAGAAGTGCTTGCTAGCAGAACTGATTGGCCGGCAGAACCGCTACTTGGAACAGACTGCCGGTATTAACGAAATATAACAAAATTGAATCAAGAACGGGCAAAGGTGCGTATATGAATAAAAGTATGTCATAAAATGCAAACTCTTGGCCATCCGTAGCGTTTTTCTTGCTATTTACTTGTGATCGCTGTCGTTACTAGGCCTAACAAGGACGACGAAACATATTATTTTCAGATAAACATCGACACTGGAGCGTAATTTAAATGTGATTTGCAAGATAACTGCAACAGAATGTACACTTACGGAATAAAATTGACGTAATTTGTAAAAAAAAGAATTGTCATGAAATCCTCGCTTCGTCGTTCCAAGCTACGCCGCCATTTTCGGGAAAATTATGGTGTCATGGCGGCCCGCATAGAAAACAGCAGTCAATCAAAAACGTTCAATTTTATTGACAGGTCTAGCCTCTTTTTTAGGCTCCTTAATGGCCTTTTGGCATACACGGCACTGTGAACGCAAAATCCATTATGTTGCTAGGTCGCCAGGCAATATCCTATTCAATCTAATCCAATCCAGTTTCCCGAAAATATCGGCACCCATAGAATACAGATAATATATAGCTTGGTAATATACTGTATTTTGGCTCGTGATTGGCCAGAGAGTTCAAAAAGTGGGTGAAGCCCCAGGAATAGGCAGGTCTCATTAAAGGGGTTGTGAATCCAAATTCAAATATTACACAAAATCATGTTTGAAATGTAGATTTATGGGTGCCAAACATCTCCGTCGAAACCCTTTCACGCTGCGCTCCCGCGCCACGGAGTTTTGAATAAGGAGATCATTTCACTCTTGGTTCGCCTCCTCCTCGCCCGATCTCGGTATGACGTAGTACCGAGCGAGCCACGGAAGTGCGGAGTTCCCGTCCTCATGACGACGCCTGTAAACAGGGACGCGGCGAGCGCTGGGACGCGACGCGGCGAAGAGAAATGAGCGAAAGGGATATGACGTAGAGCCATAGAGCAACTGGTCAAGGCGTCACTTCCCGCCGACTTCATGGAGCTGCCCGGCACCGTTTGGCGCCACGGCCGGCGGGGGCCTCAAAAATTGGAGATTTTTAAAACTCTAGCATAAAAAATAATAGGAGGTGGGACTTTGCGTACGGAGTCCGTGGAGTAAGGCGTGCAGACTCTGCCAGAGACAAAGTTCTATCCGTGTGGTTTCTCAACCCTTTCAATGACCAGACTCCCTTTGGCATATACGGCACTGACGTTGGCTGCCTACTCGCCCCACCTGGCCCATGGAAACATGTTTTGTGCAGAAAGGCCTAGTGCAGAAACAGGTCAATTGTGGTCCTGCACGTTACCTATGCAGATGAGGCTATACAGGGTGTCCCAGAAAACGTGTCATTGAATTATAATAAAAAAACTACGCCACTTAGAATCACGCGGTCAACAGCATTTGTTCTTATTAGGTTTTTGCCACCTCCTAATGTGAATGTCATGCACTCCAAGTTTAATTATGTAAATATTTGCGAACCGAACTCGGAAATTTGCCAAGTAAAGGTCACTTTTTTACCCCACCAATATGAAGAGCGTGCCGAGTTCACTCAAATTCATGATAATTCACAGTGATATTCACGAGCTATCCCATCGGAAAAAATAGCCGAATATCATGCTTTTCGGAGCATCGAACCATAGCGCGCGATGACTTTTTGAGCGCAATCGCTCTCAATGCGACGAAAGGAGGTTCCGAAGCCAGCCCACAGAGTGATAGTAGAAAAAGTAACAGTTCCTAAAATTGGGAGAGGGAAAGCATTATCCCAGCGAAAGTCGCACGTGATAAGCCGTTCCTGTTTTATCTCCGTCTGCGATGTCGGGGAGGGCTGGATTTCCAACCTCCTTTCGTCGGGCTGACAAAAATTGCGCTGAAAAATTCATCGTGCGCTATTCTGTGCGACCTCCGTAGAGCATGATGTTCAGCTATTTTTTCCGATGGGATAGCTTCTGAATATCCCTGTCAATTCTCATTGATTTGACTAAATTAGACATTCTCTTCACATTGGTGGAGTAAAAAAGTGACCTTTACTAGGCAAATTTCCGACTTAAGCTCGCAAAAATTTACTTCATTAAACTTACGTTACACGACAGTCACATGAGGAGGTGGCAAAAGCACAGTCAGAACAAATGCCATTGACCGCATGACTCTAGATGGTGTAGTTTTTTTTATTATAATTCAATGATACATTTTCTGGGACACCCTGTATATGCAACAGCAGCACCAGTGTAAAAGCCCTGGAGCGTCACCTGCGAGATCACTCTCAGATGTCATAATAGGAACCTCTGAAAACCCGCACAGTCCACAACGTCCACCTCAGGAAAGAGAGGTGCCAAGGGGGGAGGGGCACGCTTGCCCCCCACCCCCTCAGAAGAATCCTGGGAACACCCATGAATAAGGGAAGCACGTTCGAAACACGGTACCTGGGATGACTCATCCACCTTCCAGAGAACATATGCAAAAAGAATATTGGACGTACGCTTCACAGGTATAAAACGGATTGGACGAAGCAAATGAATATCGAATTGACTCCAAGTACAGCAAAGGAACAAGGCGCCACAAAACAAAGACCACAAGACAGTGGAATAAACAGGACAGCAAAGAAATGAAATCAATTGAAAACGAGTACTGGAACCAACGGACGAAGCAAGCAAAATTATGGAACTCCACAACAGATACAAAGATGAGCCAGCCCCGTTTCACCAATACAGAGGAGACCATACCAAGCGGACTTTTATTTCAAGCTCCAACGGGGGCCCTTAGAGAGAATCTCAAAACGATACAATATGCATATTATGTGGCGCCGAAAAAGAAGACGTAAAGGACGTCCGATGCTGCACTATGGCGGGCCACTGTACTGCACGGCCTGTACTGGCACGACCACGAGCAAGACGCGACATCACCAGTACATGAGCATGGCCGCGGCAGTGCTGACTCCTCCCCCAATCTGAGGAAACAGCAGCGACATCGACATCGTCGAGAAGACAAAGCCGGATCCTGAATCAAAGCCACAGCCGGACGGAACAGATATGGACCTCAACTGCGCCGCCTGTGGAGAAATCCGAGAATCGATATCACACATCGTAGTGGAATGTACGAAGCTGACACCTACGATAGAAGCGCCATCTCTAGAGGAAGCGCTTGGATTCGGCACAGGAAAATACGTCGATGCAGTCAAACGACGTCTGAGTATGTGGTGGGAGAAAACCCACAGGAACAATAACAGGACCACAACTGGTGAAAAAGACTGAGGAACTGTGTTTTTAGGCTAGGACGCGCACTGCCCCCGCAGAACGCTGTCCGCCCGGTATAAAGGGAACGGCCAACACGATCATCATCATCATCATCATCAAAGCCAACAAGCCAACAAAAGCCGACGATGGAACGGCGAACGGCTCTGCCATGAAAGCCGACGAAGCGACACGCGACGCGGCGAGGGAAAGGCAAACGAGTAACGCCTTGCAAGCGGTTTCCTGCGGCAACTAATTCTGTGCCATTGGATACCCGTGAGGGTAAACTGCCTCGTTACAAAGGGAAAAGCACAGCCTGAACACGAACTATGTCTATAAAGATATATCTGTAACTAACCTGAAAACACATGGTCCGCATGACGATGGCGAATGTCACGAAGCTGCGGGTTTGTCACATTTTTGTTGTTCTCTCGCTACCATGGGGCACAATACCTTTTTTTCAAAACGTAGTGAGGCCTAGGTGGATATTTCGATTGAAGAATGAAGTTAATGAAAAGGCAGTGGGCTTCCAGTCCATGCTCTCGAACTGCTCTCCCCATTTCCACCGTACTTTATCGAGATATTGGCGATGCTTGTGCCAGTCTTGGATATAGTTCGCTTCAACAACGTCATTTGAGAAGCCTCGACGTCTGTGTGTGTGATGTGTAGGAGATGTGTCCCTTGTGTATCTAAACCAGAGAGTCGAACCGAAACGTTTAACGGTCCGGTTCGGGTTTAGGTTCGGCGATAAGGGTTCGGATCCGGTTCAGGTCCAGAAGGCAATTATAATGGTTCAAAACGGTTCGGTTTCCGAACCGGTTCAGGAACGATGGGTGCGAATGAAGCACAACAGGCAGGTTAAAAGAAGCTTCCGTGTGTGTGTTACAGTGTTTGAAGTGGGCAGGAACGCGTCAGTGGTCGTTCAGGATTTTCAAAGAGTTTGTGCGACATGAAAGACAAGATTAGTAGCGGTTACAAGAAGAACATACCCATGAATTACTGGTTTGGGTTGACTTTCCCCGCACGTAGCTCAGGTCGCGGGGTTGTTAGCGGAATCTCACCAGGAATATCTGTCAACCAAGCCTGCTATCTTGGCCTAAGTCATTTACGTAATTAAAATTATTCGTTACCAGTCAGGATCGCGAATACACGTTAATCAAATAACGACGCTTCATGGTATGTAGTTGGATTGGAATGGTGCGATCGTGAGCTCGGGGACTTTATGTGTAAGGGGCACGTTATTGTGTCAGCACTGACCGCCGCCGTGCTCAGCGTTAGAGTGAAGTGTCTGTGGAACAAAGACAAAGCAAGTGCAAACAGAGAGTTCGACTCATTTTAGACCCACTGGCGAGTTTTAGATACTGTGTCAGTATGGTCGTTTTTGCTTCTTTTATTTTAAATCCACAAAGCAAGCCAACTTGGCATGTTCTTTTCATTCTGACCAGCATGAGTGTGGCCGGTGCTTTACTTTCTAGTACCCTAGGCACGCGGCAAACTTAATACTTTAAACGGAACGACAGTAACTTCACCTCCTGAGCAACCATCGTCCCGAATGACTGACAACATGCCCCTGCTTTCAACAAGCCAGGAGAGAACGACGCCACACAAGATTATAGTTGGTGAGGAGGTGAACTTACCGCCATTCCGTTTCATTAAGTGTGGCTAGCGTATAAGGGGCTTATGTAAGTTCACACGCGCACACGTTGGGAATTATGCTGCAGCGTTATATACACGAATACGTGCTAGAGCTGAGCTCAGGTAGTTTGCTTTTGCAAGGCATTACGTGCAAGAGAACAGAAGAAGAAAAAGAAAAAACGAAGGGGAGAATATTTGAAAGACCAAAGGTCGCACAGCCAACGACATATACGTCGGTTGGTCCGCGTATTGGTATTTATATACAGGATGCCTACGATAACGGTAGAGATGATCTCGAAGACATAGCGCTGTCAAAGAAAAACTGACAGGTTTTGGACATCTTGCAGTTAAGGACATCTTGCAATGCAGCGCCAGGACACCCTGTGTATAGCTGACTCGGACTAGTATATTATTATAATATGTCACTTAATGACTACTACCCAAAACTGTCCCTAATGTCCTGTTGACCTTTAATTCTTATATATATTTATGTGTATGTCTTAGACGTTAGTAGTCCTGGCAGTTTTCAGTTACTATCTGTTGCTATTTTGTGACTCGAGAAGATCCAAATCATTGTTGCAGGGCACGACTTTTTCGGCAAGAAAGACGATGTCTACGAAGCTAATAAATGAAGAAAAAATACGAAAATAATTTTTGTGTTCATGCACAACATCGAAAGTTTCGCACTTAATTCCGTGTGAACCGTTATTTGAACCGGAAACCAGTATTTTTTTACCAGTTTAGTTCCGGTTGAGCTCCAATATGGCGTCGACTCTTTTGGTTCGGTTCAGTTCCGGTTCGGCCAAAAATAACGGTTAATAACGGTTTTCGGTTCGGGTTCGGTTAGACTCTCTGATCTAAACAAGGCTTGATGTAAGGAGAACGTAGCCAGCCCCAGAAACCTCCCACTGTTGATCCCGTTGTAATAATTAATGCAACTGCTTGTTACTGCCATACCGGCAAGCAATAATGCTCTTGTTCAAACATAAACTTGCTCTGTAAGGAAACATGAGACACAAACTTTACCTTTGCAGGTCCTTTGTTTGCATGGATATGGGTAAGCAGCACTTTTTATGATTCCACTCTTGTGACGCTAATGATATCCCACAACAGACAGAATGCAAAGGTGTTTGCTTCCAAGATTGGGGCATTCCGTAAAGCGACAAAAAGTCTACTTGACTTAGGTACATAGAAAAGCTAATCTCTTGTTTCTTTCAATAACACTTCAATTTTTTCCTGAAGAATTCATTGATGCTCCAAATGTTCTTCCTCCCCGGTGTGAAAACGGAATTCAAGAAGGTAATATAGCATAAATTAGATGAGAGCGGCAATGTGTTGTTAACAGTATTCTCTTTTGCAGGTGACAGATGTGCCTGGTGGTATTCAATGTCTGATGATACAGTCACATGTTTGGAACTCTCCCATAAGAGCATTGTCTTTGAGAGATCTATAAATGCCATAAGGGAAGCTTGGATATCACACGTGAGATATGAGCAGCTTGATGATCGCAGCGTTGACGTGATATTTCCATTTCAGGGTCCTTTTGACGGTATATTAGGGTTTAGTCAGGGAGCCACAATGGTTACATTTGTTCTGTTTCTGCAAGCCCTTGGAAGTAAGCCTTCTGTTTTAATCCAACCAGTTTTGTACCATTTCAAGTCCATTAATTTAGTTACGCTTTTCATGGGCTGTTGTGGACTTAGCCATTTTTCTTTGCAACATTTTAGTATTCTACGCCCTTAAAACTTTTTTGTGTTAACACTCCGATAGTATTTCTGTTATTAATTTGAATAAACATGTTGATTTGCTGCAAACAATACTTGGGGGTCCAATGCCAAGAGAACGGTTCTGCATCACCTACCATGTGTGCACATGTCGTTCAGCAAAACAGGAGTCTAACGCGATGCCAGCCACCATAGCACCAGGATTTCCAAATATGTCATCACAGAGTAACTTAACCACTTCTACTGTTGTCTGCAAACTTCTTGACATGCTAAGTGAGGTCTAAAGTGCCAGCAACCTCAATGTTTAACAGTTTTAGCTGCCAAATGAAGCTCTCCCTTGCGAAAAAGCGAAATCACTTCCACACTTGTGTGAAAAGGGCCATCAATAATGTGCCTGCGTCAAAGAAATGTCACACTGACATGAACCATGATGACGTTAGAGATTTGACTGACAACTGCATATGTATTATCTTTTTGCAAATTATGTCAAACAAGGTCTGTTGTTGCAAAAAAAAAAAAAAAAGAAAGAAAAGAGGCCCATCATATCAGTTTTGGGACTGGCTTGGTGTTGAAGGTTCAGTGCCTTGGGGCATCCAACGTCTCAAAGCATGCATGGGAAATTAGTGTGTATGGGAAGAAAGTGCGCAAGATGGGCAGTAGAGAGGATTGGTAGTACAGCAACATTTTCGCAAGTATTTGCCAAACTCTGAGGGTATTTTTTTGGAGTTTCCTATTTTTTTGTAGAATGCAGAGTTTTTGTAATATAGCAGTGCCTTATGTTGACAGAAGCTAGGGAACGCATCAACAAGTGAAAGCCCTCCCTTGCTTTTGTGCATTAATTGACAAATTTTTGATTTCAGAAATCCAGAGCAATTTCAGGTTTGCAGTGATGATTGCGGGCGGCGAGTCCAGGTCCCTGTACTGGGATGTTGTCTGTGAGCCAAGCTTAGTTACCATCCCAACGTTACACATAATTGGAGAGAATGACAGCATAGTTCCCAAAGGTAACACATAATACACAAAATTTTTGTTTTTGCTAGTACAGCACTTATTTATTAATGCGAGGTGGGCAGTAACTACTACTTTAGCGGTTTAACTACAATTACTAACTACTTACTTGAAATTGTAGTGTAACTACTAGTTCAACTACATCTGAGCACCAGCAGTTTAAACTAGAGCTGTGCGAACAGCAAACTTTTGAAATCGAATTGGATATCTTGCAGACACTGTGAATCAAATTTGAATTGTTTATTTCAATATCCAATCAAATTTGAAATTTCCGGAAGGCCTAATTAGAATATTTTGAATATGTCACTTTGCTAAATGTTGTAACTTTGTGCCTGTTGGGGAACTGCTGCTCCTAATGGGGGAGCCTACAGATTTTCTGTCAAAATAAAATATAAGTAAAAGAAGCTCATCTGCTTTAGCTATTACGACACACATTACATTGCTAGGTGTCCGTCCTTTTGTTTGCATCTGTACTTTCTCTACTTCTTTACAAACTGCAAATCTATGCAAAACTGGATGTTGCAAATACATTTAGTGGCACCTAGGTTAATGCACATTGTATATATAGGACCTATCATGACTGATAATAACACCAAAAACGTTCCAGTCTCTTGTGGGAGAGTGGACCCGTATGGGAATTATTGTGAGCACAAGTACAAGTTGTCAGGCAGAAAAGCTAGTCTTTGTACATGTGGGCTGAACAGTGTTGTAGACAAGGAGTAGAGCCACTCATTTGACCGACACATGTCTCATGTGAAAGAGATGCTGGGTGATTTCACGCCGGATCAGGCAGGGTGGTCCGGTCCACCTCTCCAATTTTTTTCTTTCAAACATATATTAAAGGGAGACTCCGCACCAAAAACGTGTTGAGGTAACAGTGCGACATCAATCCGTACCCTATGATATTTCAGTGAATACAATTTCTCATCCCCAAGTGGCCCAGATGATTAGAAAATGAATATTTTGCTTCGAGTGACCAGGCGCTCCTCCACGGAAAAGCAGTCAAGCAACACTGTGCTTCACCTCACCGGTATTCCTCATGTACGACTTTCTGTAGGTCTTGCTTTTACAGCTGGCGAATATTTTAGAACGAAATCGAAGAACCAGACGACTGGTCATCCACGCGACACCAAAAAGTTACAAAGCGTGTGCCCGAAAAACAGCCAGTGGCCCACACGAGACTACCGGTGACGACACGCATGGTACAGGAGGTAGTAGAGGGAACCTGCAGAAGTTTCGGTTTCGTTTTGAGCTTCCCAGCTCTTTTGGTAACTAATGAGTCCCATATTGCCAAACCAACTGTATTTCTCATTTTGGAAGAATGTATCGGACATATTTACACAGCCATTATAATAGTTTCAGATTGTCCCGGAGTCTCCCTTTAAAGCCTTGTCCCTAGGAGGCATATTGGTGCTGAAAGTAGTTCAAAATAATTGGTGGTTATTTTTTAATGAAAGGCATTTCGATCACTGCGCTTCTTACGCAGTTTGACGCCACGCATCTTCATAACTATATGACATACTCAGCTGAAGTTTTTTCCACGCATTGTCTGGGGTGTGTAGCATTGCATCCTAAATTCTGAAGGTCCTAGGGTTTGCACTTTAGGAGATAAAAAATCGCGAAATTGCCTCATTTGTAAAATACGGTATGTTTTGAGAACCTCACAACTCGTCCCCGAGTTGTGATACCTCAAAGTAATCTACATCACCGTGTTCATCTCGAAACGAAAGCGAGTGCATCGTATTGTGAATTAGGGCAACACCCCCAACGGTCTTTTTGTGAGGGGTGTCTACGGAAAATGCATAAATTTCGACAGCGCGCATCCCGTATATGCTCACTCGTGATATCGTTCATTTTACTCACAAATGTTCTTCATTATGACTCAAAAAACTCATTACACTCATTATGACTGTAAATCGGGTCGCCTACTTAACCCATCCCATTTCGGGTCTGCATAAAATCTTACACGTAGTTACTTTTATTGCACAACACGTTTCACTAAACACAAATTTGCGCAGCTGCCCTGGCCTTGTCCACAATGCTGACGTAAGAGTACACCAATGAAGCTGCTACACTAAGTTTCAGAAATATTGGAAAAACATGTGCAATAACTGTGAACACTGTTCGAATTGCATTAACTATTCGACTGGAATTTGAAGTTTCGAATATTTGCACACCTCTAGTTAAAACTATTTTTGTGACTTTGTAGATCTTTTAACTACCCTGGCCTTTTTGCACTTTATATGCACTTGTAAGCTTTCCATATGCATAGAAACAATCAGGGGTAGCTCTCAGGTTAACGATTTCCTCAGGACCTTATTTGCTTGCCTGTGGCAAAGTTACTGACACTGTTCTCCAGATGATTCCTATTAAAGGGCTTGTTGGTGGTTTTCCATGCATGAGGTTTCAGGATCTAACAAGGACACAAATCAGGTAGACAGGTTCCACAGTCATCCACTGGAAGTATACGAGGAAAACAGATATCATTTAGGTAGTATTACTGATAAAAGAAAGGCATTTTGGGGTTTTCTGGCACACTTCCTAGATGGCTCTCGGCACACTCCCACTGAAGTCTGCCCAGGATGCACAGTAATCCCACTCTCTCATCCATGTCCACGTCTGTATGACACTCACTGCCACAGTTGCTTCACAGTGCTCACATGAAATAAAAAGGTTTATAACTACTTTTTGCCCATCACTGGTAATGATGCAATCAAAGGCCAAAATTGAGAGATCCCGGTAAACTATTTAATAAAGTTTTCTTGCTTTGACCACTCATTTGAGTACCGTATTTTCACGCGTATTAGCCGCACCGCAGATAAGCCGCAGGACTCGTTTTTGGATACATTTTGAAAATGTTTTTGCAGATAAGCCGCACTCGCAGATAAGCCGCGGGTAATACGACGTGACTGCTTTGTGCGCTAAACCAGTGATGCACAAAAAAAATCAATAGAGACTCTCAACACTCGTCGACGGCGTACTCCCTGCCAGCTGCCCTGTTCCCGTACTGGTCCGCGACGTCGACGACTTTTAGTTTGAAGCCGCTGTCGTAGCTGTGCCTCCGCGTTGGAGCCATGCCTTACCTCTAACTGCCGTGCCCGTGTCCACGAATGCTGCTGCTCAGGTCAAATGAGAACTGACGCTTAGCTGACCACGTTTTATCCCGATGGCAGGTGTATTGAACCCTTCCTGCCGACAAAGGAGACCGTAGGGAAGGCCATAAACCCTGTGGTCCACATTCCGGTGTCGGCATGATGTATAACAAAGGAGGTCAGTTCTAGTGTTCTACTAAGATCGGATTGTGCCCTTGTTGCGTGTTTTTTGCCGATTGATGAATTAGTGGTGTTCCAGGAGACATTAATCACTGTTACCCCTTTTGTTAAAGCTGCGTGGGGGAATGTATTCGGAAGGTCAGACCACTCGAATGTAGACCCGCCCCTGTTCGGTATTGTTCGTGCACTAGCAGGGCGGTCCTGTTCCGAAAAAACATGAGGCACTGTCGGCCCTTTCGTGTACTCCGGGGTATGGGGAAAATACCAGGGAAAAATAGCCATCAGATAAGCCGCACCGTGGATAAGCCGCAGAGCGTCCGCGAAAAAAAAAATTCGCGCATAAGCCGCGGCTAATACGCGTGAAAATACGGTACTTCATTGCCTGCCTGCACTATTCCATCACCAGATGTGTGGGGTTTATTTTTCTCCAAAAGGCTCCACTCACATTTATCTTGTAATGAGATCACTGTCCATGGTATAGGGTTTCCTGATAGGGCTCCCCTGTGAGTTCATAGAAACATGGACCGTTTGAAACAAGGCTCTCTCTATGCGGTTGAGACATCCTTGAGTTAAGTAACAGTCCATTAACCCATTTAATAACGAAAGAACGAGCAGAGCATGTTGATTGGAACTATGCACAGATGAGAACGCATGAAGGACACTCTCTCTGCCAATTTCACTGAATGAGGTGCACTTCCTCTCCTTGGATTTGGGGGGCTGTTTGTGTAGGGTTTAATTAAACTCGTCAGTTGCAGTTCAATGCAGTCTTTGTGCTGTCTTCTGTGCGTTCTCAACTATGCATATTAACCAGTTTGTAGTACTTGTTTAATAATAGGTGTTCATAATGATTTATTGATGTTTTTGTGTCTAGCATGAATAATTTTACAAGATTAATAATTTCAACATTTGCTCGACACTATCTCTACACATTTTTGCACAATAAAAGAGTGAGCAGTAGTGCTGTTTATGGGCAGAGTAATAAATGAATTTATAAATGTACGCTATTAAAAGTGGGGTGAAAACAAATTGCTTCAGCAGTTTCGTGTCCTCTACATCTGCTTAAGATAATGAGAACCTCGAAGAAACTATGGTCTCGTCAGTGGAAACATAACTCTGAGATGTTTTCGGTATTTTGGTTTGTGCTGGCGTGTATTTAATTGATTAATATTGACTGCCAGAAAAGTTTATACCACTAATGCTAACAACTTCTTTGTACAGTGGCTACCAAGTCATCTGTGGTGTGATCTTTATCGTGTGTCATTTACGAGCAACTAGAGTTCTTGCTCGCATGATTAGCAAAAAACTAAATTAGCATCCCACAAACTGTTGCATAAAGGTGGAATTTGATGGCTGCAGAAATGTTTTCCCATGATTCATTGTCTTCTAAAACAGAAGTGGACCTACTTTGGAATGCCTTTCGAAATTAGAGTGAAACTTTTTTTTCTTTTGTGAAACATTTCTATGTGAAACATACGTCAAACATTTCTTTGTGAAACATTTCTAACGTGGCAATGCACATTCATTTTGTTTGGATGATCAAGTTAAACTGGCCATGATGGAGCTAATTTAATATTTCTTTCCTTCTTTCAGAAGTATCATGTGGGGCATTGCAGCATTTCAGCTCGCCTAGCGTCCTTTTCCATCCTGGAGGTCATTATATTCCAGGAAGTGGGCCATGCAAGTTAGAGTACAGGAATTTTTTTAAAGAGCAGTTGCGACAGAAACATCACTCATAGGTGGACGTTTCAAAATAAATGCTATTCTGCTTATAGATTCTGTGTGCACAATTGAGCTAAATATACTTGCATACTACTCATAATGTAGTGTAATGCCATTGGTGTACATAACTGCCCATTACAATTTTTAGGTTTCCAAAATTGGTTGTGCAGAAAATCTCACCTTAAGTAACGTTGAGCCTCGATAAGGCTCCTCGATAAGGAAGTAGACAGTTTCTCAATAGCACCTCCGTACCTACGATCATGACAGGTTGGAACTCTGGTTCACAGGCCAATTATTCATCAAGAGCTTTGTGTGCGAAAAGCTAATTTAGCTGTTCTATTAGAAAATGAACAGGAATGAAAATACTTCATTACATCCTTGAAACACACTGATGCTAAGAAGAGATTTTAATGAACCTCTGCCCTTTGCTTCTCCAAAGCACTGCAGCTGTCATGTCAGAATCAGATGGCATATCTGCTATACAGTAAAACTCCTTCATAGCGAACACATTTTTAACAAAAATACCACTACAGTGAATTTTTTGACGGTCCAATAATGGGCATCCTTTTTAAGGGAGATACCTGTAGTGCAAATTTTTTCACTGTCCCCTGAGCTTTGTTGTCAAGGAGGCTTATGGTTCAGGTTGAGTACTTCTACTACTTGTTTCACTCACTGCTTGGCAAAGGCAACTGACTGACGCAGTAAATACAATTACGAGAAAGTTATCTGAATCCTTCAATACTGTTTTACATACTGAACTGCACAAAAAATGCACTTTACATACGTCTTCCATAGAGAGAATTTCTCAAAAGGTAACTGCATGACTCGTACGTTTGCAACTCTTAACACAAACAGAAGTAAAGAAAAATACTCCATTTCTTAAGTACACACATTCAGAAAACCAAATAGGCTAATTTTTTAGACTTTACATCAGAGATGAGACCATAAGATCATATAAAACAGTTTCAGATTAAGCATTTGTAGTGCAAAAACCCTAGAGCCTTTGAATTTAAGCTAACTATAGTCTTCAATGCATGCTGCATAGCGTACTAACTGCTATGTCGTAGTATTAGACAAGCGAAGATTAAGAATCTTACTCTTTGCATTGTTATTCGTCATAAGCTAGAAAGTATTCATCTGTGAACTAGTGGACGAGTCAATGAGGACAAACACGACACTTGGACCTTACAGCCTTGGATTAAATAATAGCAGTCGATGGAAAGCAGTTGAGTCAGATTTACACCCAAGCCATACTAGGAAACTCACACTCTCTCTCTCTCTCTCACACTGTTGCCACTTGCACTGTACTTGTGTTTATTTCATGGTTTAAAAAAAGCTGTGTATGGTTTTTGTCATCTGGCACTTCACATAAATTAGCTAACTAAATCTATGTTTTATTCATTTGCAGCTCACTGGAAGCAGTAGTGATGAAATAAAGTGATTGTACAAAAACTGCTCTTATCTGGGAAGCTGTATATATATATAAAACTTATGTTTTCAGGAGCTTCAACTACAATGTCAATCTTTGTTACAGCAAATTCATGTTTCTTTTATGAGGGCGTCATTCGAGAGAATGACAAACTCGCACAGTAAACCCACACAAATGAGAGGGTGCACAATGAACATGCTTGTCTCCGTTTCATAAGAGCTAACACATAGCGTGCATTCAATTTCAGTTTGTGGTCGACTCTACCATTGAAGATGTTGAAACACCAGGAAATTGTGATCACCAAGTTTAGATTTGTGGCAGTAGGTTGTGGCCCAACAAACATTAAAATTATTTGTAGTAAAATGTGGCAACTTTCCTTGCAACGGTTTAACTGTCCTGAAAACAGTACATGCAACGTGTGAGGGGAACCTCCGGAAATGTTACTCTCTCATTACAACCAAGGTAAGCGAAGTTGACTGGACTGCATCTCATAAACCGAGACGAAACATATAGTACAAACAAAAAATTTACACTTTATACATCCTACGTGATTTCAACACGTCTGCAACATGTATGTGAAACAATCGTGTGCAACAATTTTGTTGCGATCCACATTGCAGGCCACTGGAAGTGACACATTGTCAAGATGGGTGGAATGCACTATAAACACACTTGTCCGATAACCACCTTATTACAACTTTTTCTCACAGAGTAAATTATCACAGAATATTGAAGAGGCTTTGGATGACTGTTGTTCATCTCTGTAGCCGTTCTAGGAGGTCGCTCAGGTGAATCTTGAACCACACTGATAGTTCCGGCCATTGTTTCACGGCTGTGCAGATTGCCAGTATGAGCAGTGCTGTAGTGAACACTCTCAGCCTGCGGAAAAAGTATTTCAAAGCGTACTTTACTTTTTAAAAATAACCAAACAAGTTAATCATCTTGTGCAAGCCCAACTTTTTTTACGTACCACTGATGCTTTATGATGCCTTTATCTGCATATCTAGTCTTATAGAGACAAATATGTGGTACGTTTGCAAAAGCATTTCCGATTGGTTCAAGTATGGTAGCTTATTACAGTGTTTATAGGAAACGGGTCACCTTATGTGTGCTACTTTCTTAGAAGTAACATCAATCAATGAAGACAAAACAGCAACTACAACTTTGCAGTAAAGTGTTCATTTTTTTGTTGAAAGCCACATATCCCTATCAGGGTTCGGCAACGTCCCAGCAGGCGCCAAGAGGTAAGTGAGGAGACAGCGGGGGAGGAGAAACGCTGTGACGCAATCGACTGATAATGCCGGTGCAGACGGCTTTGAGAATCCAGGAACATGAGTCAGATATACGTGGTCCTGACGGCTGCTCAAACTCCAAGCGAACTCTTTCGGAACTATCCTGAGGGGCCAAACTGCGGCAACACACGCACAAATGAAGCACCATTATGTGAAGCAAAACGTGTGTTTATGATTGAAATACTAAACGGCTTCCTGCCAATGTGTCGTCATTGTAAGCCTCTTTCATTGTGTCCAACAGCCATGGCAATTTTGGGTACTCCTGTTAAGCTGAGCTTCTGATAAGCCGAACATATTTCCGCAGTTCCTTCATGTTCGTCTAAAAGGGAATTTACTACACACCACGGCGACTACTTCGATGCCACCTCTGCCATCACGACGGAGAAACTGACTGTGACGTCAAAACCATTCAACCATTCATTGGTGCAATCTTGGAGTGAGCAAAGGATGTAAGTGACGTCAGTCAACTTGCAGGGGGCGTGTCGGGTGACCACTCGACGTGTTTTATTGCGCGTGAACTGCGCCCGTATTGAATGCAATATTGCAAAAATAGTATAGATTTCAGATAACAGGCCTCCTTGCGAGCCGTTCACCACTGAAAACTCAGATTTTTTAGGAATCCCTCCATGGACGTAATTTCCTCATCTCTGGTTCCTCGAGCAGGAGGAGAAATGGGAAGAGTTTGCTGCTAGTAAGCTACGGTAATTTTCTCAGGAATGTTTCACAAAGGAAATATCGTGCATTCCTGAAGGTAATGCGTTCTTTATATCAGGTGGTAAAAAAAAATATATATATATATCGAAGTGCCATCCGTTTACTACATACATAGTATGAGAGCAGTGTGTTCCCGTTTAGGGTTACCACCTGTACAGATTTCAACCAAACAGTTAGGAAATTCACGGCTTGCGTTCAGTGTCCGGGTGAAGGTGTAATTCGGACATATAATGTTCAGAAATTGGCCAAGTTGGAATAGAAAAACTTACGACTCGAGTTTTTCGTTTGAGTCGTCATCGCCAAAGACTGAGCGATAGCTAAAAGGAACAATCAAAGCTACGTTGAGCCACATGAAGATACTGTAGAAAATCTCTCATCTATTATTAGAACCCTCCGTACCCATGCTCAGCTTTCAAGTCTCAAGAATTTTATACAGTCCCTCACAACCCACTTCATCCAATCAAAGACGTGCCAAAAAAATGGAGAGAGGTGTGGCAGGGCCCAACAGTAACAGCTACCCACAGAACCCATAGCTTGAGATAGTTCACACTGCACTGGCAAAACCATGTAGATAGAGAACGCCTACGCATTGTCTCCCCTCCCTCTTTCAATTAAGAGTCGAAATTTGTCTGCTACTGCGAATCACCATTCTGCGAATTCGAGAACCCACAAATGACTGCAGCTTACCTGGAACCTGCAGACGTAAATATTTAGACAAAAAGTGCAAGACGCTTTCCAGACAATCAGTTTTGTGAAGGACTGAGACAGTTTTGCGCTTTATTTCCAAGTTTTCCCATTTAGTACGCAGGGATGTTCAATCACAACTCGTAGACGACGGTGGTTCTTCTCCATGGCCACGACCATGGGATTGACTACGGCCGTTGAAAACATTATCCTGATTGGCTGACTCGTAATTGTTACGTCACGTCGACGAGCGCACAGGCTTTCTGTATCTAGGTGGTGTTGGCACTGGGCACAATGCAAATGAAATTGACTGGACCAATAAAAATGCCAAGTTATGCATTCCAGCCTGCCAATCAGGGGCCTTCCTGCTTGTTTTTTTTTACTTCTAACGTTTTTTTGCCTGACGCTCAGTTATTTGTAGCCTGAAATAACTAACGCAACTTTTGGTTAAAACCCTTTTTTTGTTTATTTATATCATTCATTTCTATATTCATATTTGGTCAACTCTAGGTCACTATTTTATTGGAGAGCTTCACGCGAGTTAAGGGATCGTTTTTTAGTACCCGCAGCGAAGTACACAAAAGTACATGTTCTCAAAAGTACAGTACATGTTTTCATGTTCACCCACATGATACGTGATTTTCATGTTCACCAACATGAAACACGCGATTCTTAGCGTACTGTATCCCTCAAAACGTTCATCTCAAGTGTCAGCTGGGCAGACACCTCGGAGGGCCTGACCCAGCCCCTCAGTCGCTGCCTATGAACAGGTAGCTTCTGATGACTCGGAGTAGCGCGATTTAGCGGTATTAATCAGGTTTAACCCGAATCAGGCGAACCTCACTTCCGGGTACAAACTGGACAAATAATCAGCTTAAATCCCAAAACTAAATATGATGTACTTCACCTCGATTGCAGGAAGGGCATTATAATGTTGGCAACTGTAGAGATTAGAAGAAGGATAAGCTGAAGGAGCATTAAAAGCACGTTGACCAGCTTCAGACAGAGGGCTCGTGCTCGAGAATTGTCCAGCGAATCCAGGCTAACCAGCTGCTGGAGGTGCTGGTGTTGCTGGTGTTCCATGCGGCTGATCTGAGAAAGACTCAAGTTACCATGTATACGGTTGCTTTCAGGCACTTACTCTAGTTTGACAGCTTTCCAGAACCTCCTGGACATCTCTGAGCCTTTCCTCACTTTGGTATTGCACCTTCTCTTCCATATCTGCAATGCCTTGTTTCAAGTTCTCTATCTCGTTCTGATGCAATTCGATCAGGTCGTTCATCTGCTCTTCTAAGCGCTACAAGAAGAGAGGGCTCAAAATGTTGTCGTCTGCTATTATTTACAGCACTTACTTCGTAGCGGTAGCGTTCTTCTTGGAGGGTATGGGAGAAGTATGTATACTCCTGCTGCATTTGGTTCTGAAAACAATGACGACACCGATATTACAATTAGCCTTCCTTCACATTTGGTCATATTAAGAAAGAAACGAGTCACTTGTGTTCACCACAGTTATTTGCATTTGAAATGCACATCTGAAAGCATGCTTGAAAAACTAAGCTACTACGAAATCACTGGGGGTTTTCTTCCTCATCCTTGTAAAATGTAGGGGCAACAAACTCCCTTATATGTAAAGGTTAGTGGTGTGTGAATATCCCCATTTTTTTAATATCGAAGCGAATACTAATATGTTCGATTGAAATTTCGAATCGAATAAGATATTGGTATTTCAATTGGGAATCGAATTGAATGCCTCCTCCATACCGAATATATATTCAAATGGTTGCCGCGCAAAAAGCCATGCAAGAACAAAGAACTAATCTACAGCGAAACTGCCAGAGACACTGTTTAAGTGCACTAGTAGACTTATCCTATCCCTTTCCTTAAGTCAAAACAAGGTGGCGCAGCACTCTATTTCGTCCTCGAATGCACCACCTTCTGAATGCATACTTATAGAGATTTGTATACCGCTGCAAATTAAACTAAATCTGTTCTTTGCTAACGTTTCTTGTACGTTTACACTTTATTTACACTCTGGCTATACTGCAAACCGTTTGATCTTGCAACTATTTGCTTTGTATTCGATTCGGTTTTACAGTCACTTGCTTCGTATTCAAATAACCCAATCCGCTATTCGCTTCGTATTCACTTCAGCCCTATAATTATTGACTTTGTATTTGCTTCGGTTTTCAAACTACTATTTGCACGGGTCTAGTAAAGATGTGTGGGTGCTCACTTTTTGAGACTATCAGATTAAATGGCTTTAATGCAAGTCCACCATAGCAGGGTTCTAACATTTCCAAAGTTTCATTTGCTGAAAACTTAAGCACAGAGTGAAAACCTTCAGGGTGTTTAAAGGAAGTGAATTTCTCAGGGTTACACAGGGCTGACACTGTTGCAAACCGTTTGTTTGAGCAAGCGTGACAGCCTCATTTAATTGCACAATGGGGTTATTTGCTATAAAACAGAAAAACGAGTCCCACCTTGAGAGCCTCAACCTCTTCCGACAACCTCTGACACTCCTCCTTCCGTTCGTTCAATTCTATTAAGACCGATTCCAAGTCTGTGTCACACACAGTGTGTGTTGGTACAGAGATTACTGTAGAGCTGCCTTCTGCTGGTGCACTGGGCATAAATGCTGCTACACTTGGCAATGGAGGATGGCGAGGACTAGTGATATTTGCCGTGGAGGTGCACTGTGCCATTTGGCTAGACTCAGATGTCATGCTCGAGCTGTCATCATCAGAAGGGTACTTGTTACTGTAGACACACAGAGTGAAAATGGAATTAATCAAAAATCTCAGGTCATCATGTGTTCGACATGAGGTATTTCTGCATACAGTCAACACGCAGTAAAATCACTCGCTCTTCGTCTCTCCTCAGTATCACTCCTTTACCAGACGACAGATTTTCTTTAGCTGCCTTAGAGAGGTTCATGACTATGAACAGAGAAGTAGGGTACAGCTCCCGTCAACAATGGAAAAAATATGGTCTCGTTCCTGAGCGCGAGTAAGCAACCCTTGGGGACATGTAGAAATCTTAGTTGAACAAAATTCTTCTGTTGGTTTAACGCTAGGATTTTGTTCATTTAAGATTTCCCCAGTTCCCCCAGGGTGGCTATTATCGCGCTCGGAAACGGGACCGAATTTTTTCCGGCGTTATTAAGGTTCATGGGAGCTGTACAAGCGAGCTGATGTATTTGAAATGTATTTGAAATGTATTTGAAATGTGACTCTCAGTTACTTAAAAAAAAGAGCGAGTTACTTCCAAGTTACTTCGGACACAAAATAGCATAACGCAGGTGCAGCGCGAGTGAGCAGTTGAGTTAGACCTTGAGTTGCCTGCGAAGGTGTATAACACGCTTAGATCGTTTTCATTTATGTCCAACAATAGACCTCTCCCTGTTTGTAAACAAATGACGTCATAGTGTTCGACAGCGCCAAAATTTGGTAGAATTGAAGTGCGCTCAAAGCTAGAGGTGAACAATGTCACGCCTGAAAGCCACGGTCTTGAGGGGATTACGATATGGTCCCTTAAAGGGACGCGACCCTCGGTCCTGCTTCTCTTTCAATGGGAGACAGCGAACAAGTGCCCGTTCGTGGAACCCAGCCCTCTCCTTCCGATTTGTTTCGGTTTCAGTCTGTCTACCAATGTCATGATGACGTTTCTTTGGTAGAGGTCTATTCGAACGTTTTGCATCTTGCTCACTGTGGGCGAACAATGGTTCAGCTTCATTTCAATGACAGTGGTTCTTACTTCCTGAATAATATACTGTCATTGATTGAATATCCCGTTTTATGGCAAAAAATGTCATGAAGGAACCGGAGAGAAAGCAAGAAAATATGTGGACGTGAGTGAAAAGAAAGTTAAAAGTAACTTGGAACGTAACTTAAGTTACTTTGGCAAAGTTACCTGAAAAAGGGACGAGTTTCTCTGAAAGTTACCACAGCGCAAAAGTACCGAGATAAGTTACAAGTTACCAAAAAAAGGAACTTCGTTACAGTAACGAGTTACCTCGAACTCTGATTGAGGGTAACTTGTTACTTTGACTAAGCTTCTTTTTTTTGAGAACTTTTAACTTGCAGTATCTTTTCGAGGAGCTCGCTCCTTTTTAGGTTTTCAAGTAACTCGGAGTAAGTTCTCTGAGTAAGAACTTGGGGTTCCAAGTTGTAATGTAATGTGAACTGTGCCCTCGCTCTCTAATCAGACAACAGTTGCTATGTGTGTGCCGGTTGAACATGCACAACACGTCTGATTCCATTCCCTTGATATGTGGTGAAGGCTACGAATTATGTTTTGGCCTAGTACCGTATTTACTCGCATATTGGATGCGCTCGCGTACTGAACACACCCCACAACTTGAGCTCACAAATACTGGCACTTTTCTGTTCCCCGCATATTAAATGCACACCAACTTTAGTAGCACAGCCGTACAGTCTCCCACAACGCCGGCCATCATAATGTACAGCTACTTGCATCAATGGGCGCGTTAAGTGTCTGCTCCGGAACGTTTGTTTGGCACTCCTACCATTAAGTGGTTACGCTCGTACTCAGAGTTTTGTACGCGAGCGGGCTCTTCACGCACCTGCTTTTGGAGTGTGTACGAATTGGGGGTATCATGCTCTGTCACGTGACCTCTTCCCTCCTCTCCATGAAAATGAAGAAAGAGAACGCAGGACATGGGCCGGCAGCAGAGCAGAGAGAGTAGTAGGGAGAAACGGCAGCACAGCGAGCGTGTTCAAGCGGCCATTTAACAGCTGCTCCAGGAGCACGAATTTCAGAGCGCCCGAGGAATAAAAGAGCAGCTACTTAACGTGCCCAGTGAGAACGAGCGCCTGGCGCCAGAAGTGATGAACGACGAATGCGACCAACATAGAGGAGTATTTCGTCCATGTTTGATGGCATGGAAGACGATTTGGTGTGGGAGAACGGCACAGATCTCTCGAAATAAAACGAGAGTTAAGAGTACTTAAGTAAAAAGTAACTTAAATGTTGCGTTCCTATTCCCCCCGTATTAAACATACCCCCTCAATGGCGCAATATTTTTGGGTAAAGGCGTCTGTCCTATACGCAAGTAAATGTGGTATTAGGAGACTCAAGTGCAATTCACCATAGCGACGAGTAGCATATTGATAACGGTGTATATAATGTTCTAAGTTGAGAAGTGCAGTACTCAAATTCTCCATCTTTGTGTGCCAAGTTTTTAAAAATAACTATCAATAACTTTCAGTCACTTTCCACTACTGAGCTGCTTCCTAGGTGCTAGGCTTCCATATGCATTGGAAAGAAAAAAAAGGAGCTGACCGCACCAACCTGCTGGATTTGGTATAGGGTATTACATTACATAAGTACGCTCCCGAAAAATATTTGGTAGCCAATGAAATGTGTTTCCTCTGGCATAATTCTACAGAATTCTCACAAAACGAAAGTTGGCCTTGTTGAGAACATGACAAGCAACTTTGCAGAATTTCGAATCTCTCTTTGTGTCAGCTACTCCCTTGATTTAACAGCAAGATTTTGACTTGCATGAAAAAAAAAAAAAGAGTTTGAATAACAAAACTATATTCATTGAGCACTTCTGGAGAAAATACGTACTGAAAATAGCAGACACTACAAATGCCAAAAATTATTCTGTTTTCACAATTTTTACACACACACAGAAATTGTTTGCTCGATCTTTGTGGACCTTGTGCAGCGATGACATATAACAGTGATGTCGAATGATGGGCTATGATGTTGATCCCGATCACTGTTCTTACAGCAAGCATGGAGTAAGAAAGACAGAAGGTGAAACTTGATTCTCTCCCGCGACCAGGTAAAGTTGATACAGGAGGACCAGTGCTATGTATTAAAAGGGAGTCTGGCTATTAAGGGGTCTGCCCATACGTGGAGCTCCCCCATTTTTTGAACTCGCTGGCCAATCACGAGCCAAAATACAGTTAGTTATTACCGTAATTTCACACGCATAAGCCGCACCGCAGGTAAATCGTAGGACCCATTTTTAGGAACGTCTTGAAAATTTTCTGGCAGATAAGCCATGGGCAATACGACGCAATACGATTTGTGCGACAAAGGAGACCGTAGAGAAGGCCATAAACCCTGTGGTTCATATTCCGTGGTTGGCATGGTGTGCAACAAAGAAGGTCAGTTCTAGTGTTCTACCAAGAGCAGATTGTGCCCTTGTTGCGTGCTTTCCAGAGATCGAAGGATCAGTGTCCTCCCAGAAGACATGAATCACTGTCACCACTTTCATTAAAGCTGCTTGGGGGAAGGCACTAGGAAGGTCAGTCTACTCGAATGTAGACGTGCCACTGTTTCGCATTGTTCGTGTACTGGCAGGGTGGTGCTGCTCCCGAGACGCTGTTGACCCTTTTGTTAAAACCGGAGTATGAGGGAAATACTAGGGAAGAATAGTCATCAAATAAGTCGCAGAGCGCCCGCGAGAAAAAACTAAACAAAACAAAAAACAAATCACACATAAGCCGCGGCTAATACGCATGAAATTACGGTAATCCCAGACTATCCAAGCTCCATTTCACCTGTATTCACTAGGTGCCGCCATTTATGGGAAACTGAATTGGACTAGACTGAATAGGATATTCCCTACTGACATACCAATTACTACCAACATAATGAGTTTTGCAGCTACTTTCATCAGTGCCATCTGGATTAAGAGTGGTATGTCGGGAAGAACAGCAGAACAGAATCACTTCCTAGCATAACTGATTTGTCGGCAGAACTGCTTGTGGGAGCAGACTGCCGGTATTGTACGTATTTTAATTATGAACCACAACAAGTTAGAATCCAGAACGGGCAAAGGTGCGTGGGTTGGCTGCTCCGTCTGTACTCTGTTCCCGCCCTCCATTTCCCTGCTTGGCATGCCAGCCTCTCACTGTGCCGCATCGGTTGCTCACCTGAGCTTTCAGGGTGCTCTTGTTTCCCGTTGATTGCAGAAAACAAAGCATGCCATGGATATGTGTTGTAAATACAACCATTATTCACGTTTCTTACTACATTGGTCCCTGTTAACCGCAGTGGAAGCTGCCATAGGGCTTGAAAAGTTTCCCGTTACGTTTCAAAGTGAACGCGCAAAAACGATGGGAACCAGGAAAACAAGTGCTGCGCCATCTGTCACGTTGGAAACTGCCTTTCTCCATCTCCGAAACTGACTCTATCTGGTCAAGCGCCGCCGCTTGCTTCCATGGGGAGTTTCACCTCCTGTCTTTCTTGCACTGATGGGCAGCGACCAAGGCCCACCATGATATGATGTTGAAGGAATTTCTATCAATCCTGTGCAATGCTTTACCAACGATTGCAATTACGGAAAAATGTACCATGTGTTGAGAGTTATATTAAGTTTAGATAGATAGAAATTCTCCTTCACTCCATGTTCAATGAAGCAGCATTTTCTTACAGTAATTGCTCCCATAGCAAAGCAGCCTGTAGTTGCTCACTTTACTGCTCTCATTAATTGCTTTCTCAATAGATGAAACTCTGCAATGACATTGAACTGCAGAAGCCTGCTCGACCCTGTCGGAAGGTTGGATGGTTTTTTGAATTATTAGAATGAATCCATCTCATGTGTGGCTGCTCCAAAATCAGATCACAAAGTTCCCATTTACAACCACAGTACCAAAAAAATGCAGTCATGGCAAAAAAAAAAAAAAAAAAAAAAAGAACAAACGAAGGAAAGACCATCTATGCATGACAGAGGGTGCCAAATGTGTTGTTTCTCAACGGAGGCACTACGAGTGTGCACCTAGCAAATATGATATGTCGTGTGAATAAATATTTGCGATGCTGCTTTAAAAAAAAGAAAGCGAAAACAAAGCGACTTACTCTGTTGATGAATGTGTGACAGATGCCAAGCCTGACAATCCACCTTTAATGTTTCCCACAACTCCACTGAGGACAAAAAAAAAAAAGGCAATAAATGAGGAAAGATCCAAGAAGAGAGAGAGAGAAGGAGCAAAAGTGAGAGGCTCCCATAACTGAGCAACATGTAGCATGGCTGGAAACCCTGCTTCATTCATCGAGCAGTCTGTCACAATATTTTTGCTGTGAGGTGTATTGTCACTGCACAATCAAGTTTAGAAAAATGCCTGGAGGAAACAGCCCCATCTCTCAGGAGACGGCATGGGGAGGGGGGGGGGGGGGTCCTCATGGAAGGGGGTGGCTTCTACAGGAGCACGCCACCCACCAAGGTCACGCAGTACAATGATACTTCTACAGTGATAAGTAGGGCCTGAATTTTTAGGCATTTACCTATAAGTACCTGTAAATGCCTAAAGGTGGCATTTTTGGGGTTGCCTGCCTTTTTACAGACTCTGCTGGATTGCAACCTTTCTTAACGTTTTTAGATGCCATAACAGCCTTTTTTTTTAGCAATGCAAGTGCGAGTGCACCGATACAGCGAGCAGACAACACAGAGACATGGAGAGAGTGAAAGGCCAACAGATGACGCCGGTACAACCGGTAACAGTTCAAACCGAACTTCTCAAGGATTGCTGTTGTTCTTCGAAAGAAAGTCTAATAGTAATTAGTAACCTGTCACAAATGTGTTACGTTGCACTTCAATATCACGTGATGCCTGTCCGCTAATCCGGGCAGACTCAAACTTCATTCTTTGCTAACGTTGAGGGTCGCCACCTTTCAGTTACTGAAAGTGTTTAAGATTATTTAGTGCGATAAGTATGAAGAACTGAGAGGTGATGACAAGTTCTACGTGATGGTACCTGATTATATGGTCTGATTATATTTCACTTTACAGTTCCTTTAAATTACGAATACATTTCATCATCAAGTGTGCCTTGTGTTAGGTACTGCTGAACAAAGTCTTCTGTATAGCATCCACTAATAACGATGTAACTTACCTAATCCCCTGTCCCACATTCTGCAATACCTCTCGTGGTTGCCATGACGATGAGGCTCCGTGAGTTTCCAGGTCCCGTTTGCGCTTGATATAAGTTTCCAGCTTCTTTTGCTGCTGCGCTATTGTCTGTGCAGATTTCTGATTTTTCTTCTCGAATATGTTCTTAATTCGCTGCATTTGCTGCTTGTCTGCATTTGTCGCTAGCTTCAAGTATTCGTTGACGTTTTCTGCAAAGAGACAGTTTTCATGAAACCATCACTCATCGTGAGTCGATCTCACAAGCAAATTTGTCTTGTTTCTCTTTTCAGGTTACAGCTGCTTTATTACAATCTTGGATTGTGAAGCAGGACACCACTAGCTGAGCAGCTAGGAAGTACAAGGAGTTCATGAAACGAAGGCCAGCATATTTATATTTAAATAGTTTTTCATTTATTTATATGCCTAAATACCTTGTAAATACATATACTGAATGCACATGTGTTTTCAAATTTTGCAGCTACTGGGTCATCTACCTGGTTTGGAGGACACTTTTAGACGCTTCTTTCGGGACACTGCACTTGCATCAGCATTCTAACGACATCAACGTGATTCATTCCTACCAGTACAGGACCCAGTACCAAATATGACTTTTTTCAGGAAAGAAGGAAAAGCTCCAGTTGAAGAACTTGTGAGCTGACAAAAAGTACTCTGCCACCAGATATCAGCTTAATGATGAATTTACGTTACATCATGATGAACTTGAAAATAGCCCAAATGCCGGGGATTGACATCTTTAATGGGTATATACACTGGCAAACAACAATACAACAACGAAAAATTTTGAAGTTTCGAAACTCATTCGAGTTTCATCATAAAAAATTTCTGACGAGTTTCCAAACGTAAAACTTTTTCGTTGTTATACTGTTGTTTGCCGGTGTATATACCCATTAAAGATCATGATGAACCCAAGATAACTGCAATGCAGCCTACAATTTTGGATAGTGATTTCTTTATTGCCGTTGGATCTGTACACGCTATATAAGAGACCATGGGCATTCCCAGAATTTTTTCCAAGGGGGGACAAAGTACTTCCAGGGGGGCAAGTGTGCAACCCCCCCTCCCACATCTTTTTCTGGAGGCGGATGTTGCGGGTGTTTAGAGGTCCCCATTATCAAATCTGAGAATAATCATGACAACCTATGACTAAAGAGCGCACTTTTTCACAAGCGACCTTGGAGATCAAGTGTGTGTGTGTGTGGGGGGGGGGGGGGGGGGTACAGCCCCCCTCGACCTTGCGAGACCCTTTAGGATTCGGATATTCGCTGACGACAAAATCTTTCTGGCTTCCCTTCCATCTGGTGATGCGAATGCTTTGGTGTCTTTTGCAGCGATGTACAGTCTTTTAGTGTAATTTTTGACCAGGTTATTCACGCATTCAACATTCTTTACCAATCGACCGTATGAAACTTTGAACAGCAACGAAAATGCTGCTATCTCCATCGCCAATTAGTGTCGTACATCTGATTCCATACATTCGTTCACTTTCTTGGAAACCCTGGACGATAATGTCGCGCTCTATTGAGGTCGAAGATTAAGTCCAGTTGCATGCACAGGTGTGTGGAAAAGGATCTTTCTCTTCAGACTCCACACATTGACAAAGAATGCAATACTTGTTCTTCATGCTAATGTACAGTATCTTTGCCGATGACAACCGTGACACTGGTGTTTGCATTGTAGCTGTGCCCAAAAGACCTTTTACTCCATCCTCCGTCCACTATGACCAGAAATGTCAAAAGCCGTCAGGATCAGGGCATTCTTTACAATGTTCCTTACTCTTCTCGATTGTTTCCTCGCCTTTGATGGATGTTTTCTTGACCTCGTCATTTGTGGATAGGCGGATCGTACGCAACTGGGGAACTTCCTCAAGAGTCAAACTTGCTAGCACCAACAACGGCAGCTTTTTTATTTAGTTGAGACACTCTACGATCCCTAATACGTGTCGTGAGCCAAATGTTCCACTAACACTTTCAGTCACGAGCCCTTGAGTGATATAGAGGATATGTTTGCAAAGAAAAAGTTGGAATTTGTAGCTTGCTTATCAGACAGTTTGCCCTACACGCGCTTGCTCGCGCACCTTCTCCTGTCCCTTCTCCCAGCTAGGTGCGAAAGCCGAGGTCCCTCTCCCACAGCGGAAGCTGGATGTGGTGGCAGTACAATGCAGCCTTGGCCAGCAGACGACAAAGAGCCAAATTTATGTCCAGTTCACTGCGGAAACTTGAGTGCCTTGACACGAAACTTCAATTGAATGGTGATCAGGATCAACATTTGCACTGCTGGACACCATTCTGAAACTGAAAATTTTCTTCGACGACGTTATACCAACCATTTTCATGCTCGTCCCATAGGGCTCAATGTATTTGTTTGCAAGGAAGCAAAGAATTGTGTAAATTCAACCGTGTGCAGAAGATGAATTAAAAAGGTGTCAATACATACATGGTCTCTTCCATTATTTTATGCGCAGAGCTGGCTACCTAAGAGCCGTAATTTGCGAGATGAACTGGACACTGTGATACCAGTAGAGATTACATTGGGGTGATCCCGCCTTAAACGAATTCTCACTTGGCCTGCACTTTACAGAAGCACCCACACAGCAGCTATCAAAATTCCCAGTGGATCTACTTTATCCCATCATGTGCAGAAACATTCTGTAACAACAAACTCCCTCGATTAAATTTTGTGACTTTGTGATCTGCCCGGGCTAACCAGTAGTGTATTTGATGTCACTTTTCATAAATATTGCTCTTGCTACTGACCGAAAGTCACCAGTCTTGCGACGAAAGCCAACCAGATCACACTTCGCTGTCCATAACTGAAATAATTCAACTTGTTTCAAATTTGACAACCAATTGTACAAATAAACAGATGGATGCCCTATGGGATGGCGTTGTTTCAGCAGCTAACTCAATTATCAGGTATGCTCAAGTTTTTAATAGCAATGACACTACTGTTAGATTTCATAAATTCTATGTGGATGTTGTTAGTTTCAAAATGCTGTCATTTCAGTTCGTACTCAGCTTAATAGCCTTCACCCTAGCACACAGTTTACGATAGGAAAGGAGGACAGCTCCCATTTCTGGTGGTAACCTTAATGTCTCAAGGAAACATTAATACCTTTGTTTAGAGTAAACAATTTGATTAGTTTTAGATATGTATTCACATCTAATGTATTAGCGTGGAACCTTTCCTGAACTTGTACGGTACCAGACATTTGTGCAGCCTTTATTCCCAAAAGTGTCTCCAGTACACCACCAGTTAAACTTATCCGGAGGAGAGTTGACAAAAACCACAGATGGGAGCAAATTTTTTTCGGAGGGAAGAGTAATGTGCTGGTCTGCATTGCTGGATGTTCTCTCTGGGCCCTGTTGCTTCATGTGCCATGTTTGGAATACGGTGGCTGCCCGACAAAACTATTGCACCATCAAATGTCCAAATCTATTTCTGTTTCCAATGTTTTGAACTATTTCTCAAAAAAAACAGCTCAACCTTTTCTCATATGTCAGTATTTCAGCTTGAGCATGCTTGTTTTTCCCATCTCCCGAAAACTGGAGACAGTGTACAACAGAGCCAGATGTTTTGGACTGTTTTGTGAACAGTCGCGCCAGCTTTGCAGCTGACATGCACCAAACACGTTCCAACAGTTAATTTTTTTATACGAGCAATAAAAGTAGCAAAAGTTGTGCCCTATGTCAAGTAGAAAATGTGCCAGGTACGGACGATGACTGTATTGCTTTTGGCAGTCTAGACTAACAACGGCTGCTGTGATCGCGCGGTTAACATACCCTTGAAGGTCAACTGATACGACGGTGTAGCTACGCCCACAGAGGTGATAACGATGCGCGAGACACTGTATTCATGTGATTTTGTAACAGTCTGCTTTCTCGAATAAACGTCTGTCAACACGCTGTGCCACAGTTATTACATAGACTAGCACGACTTGGATGTTTACTGCCTCAGCATCAACATTGCCAGAAAGAGCGTCAACGAAATGTCCGAGCGGTTTGACAGTAGCACTGTGGCTCGGTAGGCTTTAACAGAAGACCTGTACGATGACAATCCTCCTTGATGTAACTTTCGATATGTGCACTGATGTTGACACCTGCATTGAATTTTGCGCTGAATTAACAGGTAATGAAATCATTTGTCAAGTTCTTGGTTTGCCACCCAAAGGCTAGGAAGGCGACAACAGTGATGGTAAAAGTACTGTAGCTCCCTATCAACTCTGGCGACACTGTACTGAATTGGGCCTGCTCCCGTAGACTCTTCATCATTATGATCTACTGTGATGGAGGTGCTTGCTTGCAAACGCTCCACCCACCGTTCGAATAGGATTGAAGCCGGTTGTTACACGCTCAGTCAGGAGCTCATAGTGGGGTAGCTGCTCGTGCATGGCAAGTGGAGCTGGGATGAAGCGTGGGGCATCTCCACAGTGCACTGCAAGTTTCTCTGACCCCTGAGCACACACAGTTGGGTCTCGATATTTAGATACGATATCTAGAGTATGCAAAGCAAAGGAAAGCAAACATCTGTTGACAGCATTGCCAGGAAACCACTTTGTTGGGGATACACTCTTTAGGATGTCTCATAACCAGGGTTGGTTACCGAAAATATTATTGTTTCCAGTTCCGTTTCCGGTAACTGAAAAACTCTGCGTTTTGCTTCCGTTTCTGGACAATTTTTGGTAGCGGTTTCTGTTTCAGTTTCTTTTTAAGAGTTTCGTTTCCGTTTCCGATGTAATTTCGGTACTGGTTTCTGTTTCTCATCCGGAACTCATACTGTCTGGTTTTGGCTTTTTCATGTCAGATATTCTAGCTACATAATGGATGGAGAAGAACAGCCACACCAAACACAAACACTAACACTTTAATGCAAAGTTCGTCACGAATCTTATACACCGCAAGTAGATCCCTCTCTATGTTGCGGAAATACATGCCTTTAAGTTTCAAATGTCTCCACTCATGCGCAAATAACACGTCATCCAAAACTTTCGCATCCATCTTGCTGCGCAGTGGGTTCAACACGAAAGAAAGTCCCGACAATAAACGAATGAATGAATGATGACTGGAAGAATAGTGCGGATATATGTAATTTTCATATTAATGTGAAAACACTGAGGGAAACGTCCTGCGAATTTGGTTTCCATTAACGTTACCACTTTTGAATTTCGTTTCCGTTTTGGTTTCTGGTAGTGGAAACTAAAACAATTTTGTTTCAGTTTCCATTTTCGTTTCCTGTTGAATTTCGGTAATTACAGTTTCTCGTTTCCGTTTCTGGTAGCCAACCCTGCTCATAACTGTGAAAAGAGCCCCCCTCCTGGCAACATTGTACGCAATCCACATGATCGCGTTTCTCCACTGCGTTTCTATGCAGAATTTTGAAGTAATTTCTACAGCTTTTAAATCTAGTCAAACCTATTACATAACATAATATCCCAAGGACCCTGTGCACCTTGTGAATCAATTGGGGGTTGTCTACAAGCCTCTATGTGATCCATGGAGATCACAGCCCCATCTCAGGTTGTGTTCTTCATGGACCTTATCCACCAGCTGACCTGCATCTATGTCATCCTCTGCAGAGATATGTGATGCCTGCTATACAGGAGAAATTGGAAGATGCTCACAAGAATCAATCAGCACCAGCTACAGATAACAAAACCACTGGCTGAAAATTGTCATATGGAATTCGTTGAACATGTACGTAAAGCAGGACATCCCGTCAATTTTGAAAACGTAAAAGCTTTGCATTCAACATGAATGTGCGTGAATATTCCTGAGATGCTGAATGACAAAGGACGATGCTGACAAGAACATCATCCCTTACCCTGTGTGTTCTCTCATCATGTTGCCCTACCAACACTCATCTTCTTGCACTTGTGAAATACTGGCACGCCAAGGTTAGTGAATGCAACACGGGGCCAAATCCTTAGGATTTAAAAGGATTTAATTTTTTGTTTGGTTTTTGACAGGCCCTGGAAAGTATTTCATGCAGCATATGCTGGTGATGATGCTTGCATAGGCATTGAAATGTCCAACTTCTAATTTTGTTTTCTTGTGTTAATGTCAAGTCAGCGCCTGTGTTATCAATACCAGCTTTAATGGAATGTGGTGCAAAGGTGCTTCAGCTGAGAGATACATAATACATCTTCATTCTTGCAACAAATCTGCACGTTCAGTGGAATTCTGCTTGCACTACTGCACGTTGCAGTCTCAACCAACAATTTCGTGACCACTCGTATATTGCAAGACTTATGTAACGATTGGATTTCACACTCCTGTCAATATCATCACAAACTTCGTCTGACTGTATAATTTTTGTGAAACTGATCCAAAATAAAAGTTCTGGAGAACACGTCCACGTGAAGGTTGATGGGTGCGAGCACAATATTTTTTCTAAAATATCTTGTGCTTTTTCCTGACAATTTCAAAAATGTGTGACAACATTCCAGGGGTTTGCCTTCCTTACCATCCCGTGCAGTTTGCTCGGCTTTGATAAGCCCTCGAGTGCGAGCAATCTTCTGGTTGATATGCTCAATGGCTGTCCGCGTTCTCTGCGGATCAGGCGTGTGGGACAGCAAATGATCCGTCTCGTCGCCAAAGTCACTTCCATTGGCCAAGAGGAACGTGCTGGAAAGACCTCCTCCTGGGCTTACGGCCGACATGTGATCCTGCAAAGAAGTCTGTCGTCCTTTCAACCACAGTACACGACAAAGTCATAAAATAGACGTACCGTAATTTCACGCGTATTAGCCACGGCTTATCCGCGATTTTTTTTCCCCACGGGCGCTCTGCGGCTTATCTGGTGACTTTTTTCCCTGGTATTTTCCCCATGCGCCGGTTTTAACGAAAGGGCCGAGAGTGTGTCTGGAACAGCACTGCCCTGCTGATGCACGAACAGTGCGTAACGGGGACGGGTCCACATTCGACTAGATTAATCCACCTGGTGCTTTCCCCCAGCAGCTTTAACGAAAGTGGTGACACTAATTCGCGTCTTCTGGAAGACCACTGACCCATCAATCCACGAAAAACGCCCAACAAGGGCACAATCCGGTCTTGGTAGAACTCTAGAACTGACCTCCTTTGTTGTACACTATGCCGATCCCGGAGTATGGACCACAGGGTTTATGGCCTTCAAATGGTCTCCGTTGTTGCACAAATCGGTCGTCTCATATTGCCTCCGGGTTATCTGCGAGTGCGGCTTATCTGACAGAGAAATTTCAAAATGTTCCTAAAAATGCGTCCTGCGGCTTATCTGCGGTGCGGCTTATATGCGTGAAATTACGGTACGTTAAAAATTACCGCAACGTAAGAATGCTGAACAAGGTTAGAATCTGGGCAGGTTGACTATTCATTTTAACATCCATAAAATCCCAGTGCTGGGTAAAAAAGGCAAAAAGGACAGTACGAGTTACAACACAAAACAACTGCCCTGAAGTGCCAACCAAAGGTTTATTCTAGAGCTGCGCGAATATGCGGAATTTCGAATATGAAACGAATATCTGATGCTATTCGCAACTTATTTTCAGTATTCGAAATTTACGAATATTTTCGAATAGTACTGAAGCGAGGTGCCGTTATCGTCATCGCCTATATGCAAGTGGGCTTCGCCTCATTACATCCAGGGGTAAGGTGAAGCCCACTTCACATTACTGCCATTGCTCCTTTTTGGAGGGCGGCTTCATTCTGGAAGTCGGCTTCACCTCATTACTCTCGAGCGTTAGGTGAAGCAAGCTTTACACTGCTTACAATATTCCGTCACATAAACAAAATACAGGAACCGACACTGAAGATTTTTGTTTCAGTTTCATTTATACAAGCATTCGCGTGGAGGTCCACGCTTCTTCAGGTCGCTCACCTCTTCAGGTCAGAGTAGCTCTGTCACTAAAGCCTACAAATTTTGTGAGCTCATGGTCAAATCTGGGCATTGCAAGTTCCAGTAAATATATGTTCAACTTTGAGAGTTATGTTCAGTAACAGATGGAAGTATGTGCGGCTTCTAAAAAAAGTACAGAAAATTCACGATGTAAACATAGAAACTAGGGGATGCACACAAAGCAGGCTGCATGGAACATGTTAACGAACTCTCAATGCAGTTCATCCCACTGATGCAGTCTACCATACATAACACAGAGGGGCCCTTTTCTCACGATATGTTATGCTGGTGGAAAAGGCTCACATGATGGCAATTGATGTTCTGAGGCTGGCACACAGAATGGACAAATACATACAAAGCCTCATATATATTTAGAACAAAAATTTTCAGACTTCACGGAGTTAGATGCAAACATAGACGTAAATGACCTTTGGATATTCTTTCGTAATAGCATTGAGCACTGCTTATCGAAATTCATTCCCCCGAGACGTAAGAGGGCTAATAGGGAGTCACCCTGGATAACGAGAAGCATCATTCAGTTGAAGTGTCGAATAGCAATTGCATATTGAATAGCTAACTAGCACTGGGAACGGGACAGAGAGAGGAGACGACAGGACAGGTGCTAGACTTCCAACAAAAGAATTTATTGGCAACATACCGCCTTTAAATATGACACTCAAAAAGTTAATGTGTCATCCACACACTCGTCATCCTTTTTCTTGTCCCACGTTTTTAGGAATTTGACTTCATTATCAAACAGAGTGATAGAAGCCTGACTCACACACTGTTGCTCATTTTTCCTTATTTCAAATGCCTCTATTATTTCTCTGGTACGCTGATCACAAGAACGACCTTTTATCCTCGTCTCCGGGAATCTTGGAGAACAGCCACACGTGTTACAATGCACTGACAAGTGACCGGACGGGGTACCCCTCAGGGTTGCAGCATGCTCCCTTAGCCTAATGTTTAAACATCGCCCCGTCTGGCCGATGTATGATTTACCGCAGGTCAGCGGTATCTCATAGACCACATTTGCCTTACATGGAACAAACTTCTTTTGATGTTTTATGTCACAATGACCGACATTCCTTCTATGGCAAGTCATATTACACAATTTCCCTAATTTTTCTGGAGCAGAGAGTGCCACAGGAATAGAATGCCTATTTGCAAGTTTCTTTAAATTATGGGACAATTTATGCATATAAGGAATGACAACCGGTACCCCTACAGGTCTGTTCTTCGCCGGAGCCTTCCCTCCCATGATGGTCTTTAGCAACGTCTCACTGACACTGAATATGAGTTCACATGGATACCCAGCATTTCGCGCTCAATCAATCTGTGAATCATATGCCTCTTTTACACGGTGGAAGCAGGACTTGCGCAAGGCACTATTTAAGCAGTTACTCAAGACAGCTCTTTTTACAATCTTTGAATGAGATGAGTGGAATGGTACTAGCCCTTTCTTGCTTCTGGGAGCATAACACCAACATACATGTTGGCCCTCAAGGTGTATCCGGATATCAATCCGTGTATCCTCTCTCTGTCCCGTTCCCAGTGCTAGTTCGTCATGCAAGATCAACACCAACACGCCCTGTTTTTCGCCTTGATGTCGAATAGCTAGATTGCGAAAACATAAACCTGTTGACAAACCAAAGGTCTCGCAATTGTGTTACCAGTTAAAGACAGAGCTTGGTGAAGCCAAGGATAGATTTCACGACGTCACCCTAACAGCGTTCATAGAGGATTCTCCAAGTAAGTTTTGGAATTACTTAAAAAGGGAAAATCAGTGTATAGGTAATATAATACACAATGGAAAGTCCATATCTGAGAAGACGAGCATCGCTGACGAATGTAACTCTTATTTTCAAAGTGTCTTTAATCGTGATGTTGGCCGATGCAGCCAAGATCTAACTGCGAAGGTCGATGTAGTAATGGATGAGTTAATAGTTTCCCGCGAGGGCGTCTTGAATTTATTATTAAACTTGGATACAAAGAAGGCTGTAAAACCGGATCACATACCTAATGCTTTTCTTAAAAGGTACGCTGAATGGATGTCTTACTTTCTTACACCCATACTTAAAAACTGGAGTGGTCCCCGATGACTGGCTGGTTGCATGTGTTATCCCACTGCACAAAACCGAATCCAGGGCTGATCTTACAAATTATCGTCCCATATCTTTGACCAGCATTTGTTGTAAAATACTGGAGCACTTGGTATATAAACACGCGTCCGCTTTTCTTGAAAAACACCAACTGATTTATAAACATCAACGTGGGTTTCATAAAAAACGATCCACTGTCACACAACTTGTGGAGACAGTTCATGATCTCTGTGGCACTATAAATCGTAAGGGACAAACTGATGTTATATCTATTGACCTACAAAAAGCGTTTGACAAGGTTCAGCACAGCAAACTCTTGAAAAAATTACGTTGCTACGGGTTTAGTGAAACTTTACTGCATTGGTTGTACTTGTATTTGAGCAAGCGTACCCAATATGTGAATGTTGATTCCCACTTCTCTAGCGTTCTTTCAGTTTATTAAGGGGTACCACAGGGGTCAGTGCTAGGCCCATTATTATTTTTGTTATATGTAAACGATATGGCTGATTGTATTTTAGAACCTATCCAACTGAAGCTATTTGCTGACGATTGTTTAATTTATTGTCCAGTTGAAACCAAAAGTGATCAGGAAAAGCTCAATGCTGCCTTCCTATCCATCGTCAGTTGGTGTAATACTTGGGACATGAATATTAATTTTAGTAAAAGTTCCTATTGCCATATTACTTTAAATCAAAGTTCACATATCTCGTTTCGGTATGGGACCCCAGAAACTTGTTTAAATGAAGTGTTCGCGTTTAAGTATTTGGGGGTAACAATTACAAGTAGAATGGACTGGGGAAGTCACATTGACGCTATTTGTTCATCTGCATTGCGCAAGTTATCTATGTTAAAGTGAAAGCTCTCTAACTCGTCTTCTAATGTTAAATTATTGGCATACAAGTCAATACTTAGACCGTCGTTAGAATATGCCAGCAACCTGTGGGACCCACACACAAAAAAAGCACATTGATAAATTAGAAAGCGTACAAAATAAGGCGTTAAGATTTATATTTTCTGCATACAGTAGGCTTACATCCGTAACTCAGTTGAGAAATCGTGCAAACCTCGATACCCTCGAGAAACGTAGGAAACTAAATCGACCTAAAATGTTTTACGCGGTTTATACTGGTCAGCTGGGAGTTGAAGCTACTCGCTATATGTCTCCAAAGCTACAAGAAAGGCTGTTACGGTCAGTTCATCAGCATACATTAAAGCTATATCAGAGTAGAGTAGACGTATTCAAGTTCTCTTTCTTTGTGAGAACGCTGGAGGAGTGGAACCGGTTGCCAGTTCCTTTGCTTAGTGATGTATGTAACGATACTGTGTTTACTCAGCTGTTAGAAAGTGTTGTGTAGCATGTGGAAATATCGGGAAGAATTGTGTGTATAGATGTTTAAAGCGTTTTCTTGATGTACTGATATGTTATCTGTGTGTGCTTTGTTGCATAATTGAACATGTGGCTCTCCTGTAATGGCCCGGTAGGACCCACAATATTAATTTTAAAAAATAAGAATAATAATATGTCTAAGAAATTAATGATGAAAGAAGGAAGGCACTGAAAAGGATAGCCAGCTGCCCTACAGCTGGCTTCCTTCTTTCATCATTAAGGCTCACATGTTTGGAGCAGAACATCATCTTATGAGCACAACACCACAAAACATTTAACCATGAGGTACTATTAAAAATACTCGAATTAGGCCTTTTCCGATTACTTGAATGTGATTCGCAGTGTAAGCGAAATATTCAGAAACTGTTCGCAATAGAAATTTTACTATTCGCACAGCTATAGTTTTGGGGGAGTCAGGGACGCCTCTCACCATATCCCCTCCTGTATGTTTCACGCCAACATTATAGAGACAAAACTGCGCAAAGGGCTAGTACAACAGAGCAAAGGATATGAGGCAAAACAAATACTGCAGAAAAACAGCACCTATGAAGTAGAACACTTAACAAAATGCATTGAATGTTGCTCTGATGTTTTGTCACTCTGAAAGAGCTTACCGCAGGTGTGCCGTCAAGTTCGCCGTCGTCGCCATCCAGGGATCCCGCCGATGAATTGTGTGGTCTAGGTGTTCCCTGAAGGGAAGGGAGAGAGAGGGCCGACCCATCTGGGGCCCGCTGTGAGAGGTGGGGGCTTTTCTTGCGCTTCATCCCCAAACTACGAAAAGAATGACACAAACAGGTTTTTGATATAAACGCGCAGCAATAGACTGCATAAAATATCGGCTACCAAAGGCTATTGGCTACCGGCTACGAGCAGGGTACTGGGTTTTCAGAGTTTTAAATTTTCAAAAAAATTCCGGGTTTATTGCGGTTCCTTTTTCAAATACAGTTAATATCCAAAACTGAGAGAGAGGCCAATCTGTGAAATGACGTAAGAAGTATCAGAAGCTGCCTTGAGGAGAAAAACACTTACTGCGTCAAAAACAGCCTGTATCATAATCACCTGGCAATATGAACATCTGGAAACCCAGTCATTCTCTGACATAGACAAAAGGCTGCCCCACTTTGCTGTTTGCATTGCAACAGCTAGCTGTCCCCCAACCTTGAGGAGGGCAGAGAAAAAGGGAAACGCAAGCCATTTCCCAAGTAGACGACCTAAGAAATGACCTCAAAATGCCCTCATGGTTGTCACTAAATACGATACCTGATTCGGTGACTCCACTGTCCTCTAGGTAGGGACTGAGTTCAGACGCATTACTTGATGCGTTGCAGTCAGACAAGGTAAGCAGGGCTTGTACTGCAAGAATGACTGTGTGTGAAAAGTATGACTTAATCTGAAAGATCGCCGACAAGCGATGATGGACTATACCAGTAACTAAAGTATGAAGTAGGCAAGTCAAGTAGCTGCAAACTATGGCATAATAATTGGGTTTACATGCAAGTTGAAACAAACCTTTTTCCTGGCCAATATACATTATTGTCAGTGCTAGCCTCAAATGCATGCACACTAGAATAAAAAATGTTTCCTGCAGATGAGCAATCCTGCAGCTTGACGTGCTCTCTCCTGTGACATCGCACACTGCAACACAAGAGTGCGGCAGTTGTCACGGGAACAATATCGGAATGAGAAGAGGAATCTTGTATTATAATGGTCTCGGGTGTTTGCCATTGGATCCTCTTATACGCATCCCCATTCTCAGTTATATTACATCAAGGTACTGTACATAAGCTAGAACAAAAACTTTGACCCATGGGTGCTAATTACTATTGATGCACACACAAATAAGGCATAAGATGCACAATGAAATCGTTGACATTCAGAGTGAGTGCGTGACGTTGAGAACTGCTAACTTGATAATAACACCGCTCAAATCGAAGGGGTTACATAACATTAAAATCGGTCTAAACAGCGAGAAATTAGCCGAGGCAGGCTACAAACATGATACTCGGTCCTTGCAATGATCGTAATGCACAACATCACACCCGGAAAAAAGACAACGCAAGTTGTCCAGGACACTGTGAGGACACAAAAAACTAAAGGAACCGTCACGTAAAGACGATGACTGACGGAGACAGACAGGTTAAAACTTACCGGAATAAATCTCGGCAAACGTTGCAAGTAAATGTTGTTGACAAAACGGCCAATATAAGCCCCACACCTAGCGAGAAATGAGACACCCGGGTTGTCTATGAATGGGGGACCTTTCGTATTCGTGGAAGTGGCATAAAGAATTTCAGCGTGAGTAGAATAGATAGCTGTAGATAACAAAGAAGAGATAGCGTGAACGTTTTGCGCATCAACCTCCCTTGTACGACGTCGGCGAAACACGCCGCGCTTATATGTTGTATCATTGTATCAGCTATGTCCCATCAAGGAAGCCGAAGTGTCATCGGCATAGAGGTGTGCAGAGGTGCAGAGCACTGATCTCTATCTATCTATAAAGGCTGGATGGCGCATGGGAGAGGGGCTCGCGGGGGAGAGGCGTGCATTCGGGCCGCCATGTTGGGAGGCCCTAAAGCGCAGTGTGCGCCCATAGAAAACAATGAGAGGCAACGGAGATTGTGAGTATTTATAGCGCTGCAGGCGTTGATCGTTGCTTGTCATCACACAATTTTGTAAGGTGCCAGTATACTGATGCATCCTAACAGTGTTTCACAGGTGTCCTGCCGTTCGATTCTTAATTACGTTATGTTTTGCATTCCGAAACTAGACCGTCACAGCAGTGCAGCGCTGGGGATTGTACTACAGTACGTTTCCCAGCCAATATTTCAACAAGAAACGATGTGAGGTTAACAACCACCATGTATGTAATATCCCGTGCTGCGTTCTGTACAAAAATTGTTCCATAAAGAACGGTCCGGGAAAGGATATACTCGCATGGCAGAAAGAGATCGTTCTGTAGAATCACAGCCGTTGTTTTAGCCGTGTATCGGTTTCGTATGATTTATATCAAGCACCGCCGCAGAAAGTGTCTTTTAGTGAGCGACTGCGGTGCTTTGCCTCGCAAATATGGACACACCGAAGCAGCCCAAATACGTTGTGAGCGTGATCTAATTGCTTCACGCAATTAGAACATGCTCGTTAGGACAGTTAATCAGGTAGTGATGTAAGCTTAATCAATGAAGTTACTTAAAAGTGGTAACACCTTCTTGAGACGCAAGATTTACCTCTTTTTGAAGTGCAGCCCTTCTATGTTTGTTTCTTCCTTCATTTGTTCTGATTATTTGCAGGCGCGGTTGTGCCAAACTGAATGTCCTCCTGGAGTACTCACATGCTTTTGCTGAATACAACTGCAGCGTGAGCAAAGCTGCTTAGGAACGGGGGCCTGCTATCCAGTGCTGACTTTGTCATGCTTGTTATGTGGAGCACATTCGAAAAAATGCAGCTGCACATCTGAAACTCCAATGAGTATCATCGTCATCTAAAAGAGAGCGTCGTAGCACCGTTGTGAGACCAGACACGCTTTCTGAATATCTTCTATGGCACCTTCCGCAGTTTGCACAATTTTGTTCAGCATCGAAGTCTCTCATAGGAACCACTTTGCATTAACTGTGACTCCCATCTTACATTTTGATGTGCAAGGGCCTTCTTGCACTACACACGTATGGTCTGCAACAGGATAATTGCAGCAGGACGATTTGGAGCTTGAAACAGTTGTGATTTTGTCATTTTGGCCCTCGTGTACCCCGTCTGTGAAACGTAAACAAAAAAAATCTAACACTATATGCTTTTGTAAAGAAGGTCACTGATGATGAGTAAAGAGAATATACGAGTTCAAGTTTATTCAATATTTTATATCATTCATTATACTATTCAACATTTTATGTCAAGTTCATACAACATCAAGTTTATTCAAGTTCAAGATTTATTTCTTGCACTTATGCGTTTCAGGATACAATGAACGTGCAGGGAGGTCACAAAAGACTACATTTATTGTTTTATGACCTTGCTACAATGACAATATATATTTTAGGAATGACAATGGACAGGTACTCTCTCTAAATTTGTAGCACTCAATTTTAGGTTAGAATGAGCAATGAATCGCAACTTCCCTCCTGGTATTTTCTTATATATGATGAATTTTGAATTTAATGTGATCAAATATGTGTTAATATAATAGTATATATAAGAATATAATACGTGATAAATGAATGTGATCAACAGTAGATGTAAACAACACCAGTAGCCAGAGAAGTGCATTCTCAAGAAATAATTTTCTTCTTATAGCATATATGTGCATGCCCTATTAACTGAAACAATTATCACGGTTTTAATTTCTGAGAGTGTACTGTAGAGACGGCTTAGATCTACAACAGTTAATACAAGGTATTATATATACTGTGAATACGTTTAAAAATCCCATGTGACACATACTTTTTTGGAGGTGCTGTGGTAATCAAAGTTTGTGGGCATCACGCAGGTTCTGCACCCATTTCTTGAGTATGTCGAGGCAGCTGTGAAGTAACCTGCATTGATGATGATTATTCCAATTTTCATGGTGCATCGACAACAAAGGAAATAATACATCAGAACATTGGTTTGGGTGCAACCAGTTAAAAATAAATATGTTGTTTAATAAATGCATTGGACAAATGTTAAAACAGCAGTTTAAAACATGGTTTACAATCCCTGTATCTTCTAAAAATTAAAAAGATGAAAAACTATTCTAAAAAGAATATGGGGAACTCTTCTAAACAGAATTATAATCTCTATACTGCTGGCTGAAGGAGCCTAAAGTGTAAGGTGTGTTTCTGATGTGAACATGTAAGAAAATATGCAAAACTGAGAGAGGCTAACCACAGTGCGTGCACTGAGGTTGTTCCTTCCTGTAAAGTAGAAACCAGTGGATGAGGAACGTGATACTTACCTGTACACCCAGCCGTATCACACTACACAGATTATTCACTGGGTAGCCCTCATGACGAAACCTGTATTGAGAGACCACTTCTGCCTTAAAAACTGCTTCAAATAGCACGACACGCTACAAATTATTACTATCGTAACAAGCTGACGATACAGCTCAGACAAAGGCGTTATTCAAGTCGCGCCACACTACCGTTACGTAAGATTCTTTGTCACAAATCAAACCAAGGCACAAAACAATACCAATACATGAAAAAAGGTGACAATCGTGGTATCATTATGACGTAATACCGAACTTGTGCGTGAAGGTAATTCAAAGAAATGAATGTGGCACTTGCTTCCGCAGAGAACACCGTGTACCATGCTAGCAATGCATGCAAAAAAGCGCTCGAGTGCTCACACATATATTGATGACAACACTACCTGTGTAGTGTAACGTGCTCTTTCAAGCATATTATGCACTCAAACTGTATTTTCCGCCGGGTAAAATGCAAGTGTGCTCGATTGAACGTCGGAAGAGCGATCAAGCAACCTGCATCCAGTGCTCGTTTTGGGCAAAAAAAACACTTCATAATGGTCAACTAAATATACAGAATGAACGCCTATTTATTCCTCGATAAAGAGTGACTCACCTGTATAAATTTAGGCCCTGTAACCTTGCCAGTACGGTTGGTACGACCGTAATTGCAAGAAGTTGCCATGATCGCTGCGGCGACTGTTGTGAGCACCGTAAGATGGCGGCCGGTTTCTTCACGCTCGCGCTCCCTATCCGCGATCCAGCCTTTTACAATCGAGATCAGTGGTGCAGAGTGCAGAGCGCAGAGCCGCCATGCGGGAGATAAGCGCAAATGTGAGTCGTACGGGTCGTACGTATCATGGTACGCATGTACGCATGGTCGTGCGTACTTGTGTAGAAAACGCGCCTGCACTCGCGATTCTGGGTCTGCGGAGTGCGCGGAGTGCGGCACCCACGCTCACGCAATGTCACGTGATAGAGTCAAGTCACGTGGGGCTCCGCTAACGGAGTGCAAAAAGTGAGCTCTGTGCCACTGATCAGTGATCAGTGCAGTGCTCTGTGCTGGTGCTGCTGTGCTGGCCGTGCTGGTCACTGTAGCCGTAGTTGCGGTTGTTCCGTTCCGTTTGGCCCTGTTCTGTTTCGTCAAGCTCTGTTGTAAACTTTATTTGTTGTTGGTGAAGTCTTGAACGCTGGCAGATTTTTTGGTTCCCGCTTCCGGCGCTTTGCTGATGTCGGCGATCGGTTCCCAAGCAGCACAATCAAGTGCGTGTGCATAGTGGTGGATTGGTAAAAATGTTATTTCCTTTATGAGCAGCTCTGCGAAAAAAAGCACCGCACTGACAGGTCTTCTGCCAGCCACCCCCATATACTTGAACTTCCAGTAGATTGTGCGGCTATGATTGTGCTGCTTGGGTTTTTAACGTTGCCGCCGTGCGTGATAGTTGTAAGCTTCGCCGTCACATGTCATCGTTTTAGAAAAGCAGCAAGTCTTCCAATTTTGCACACTGATAACGGGACACTCGTGTGGCTTTCTTGTGAGATCCTTGGGCGGGTGTTGCTGGAAGTGCCTGCGTGTTCTTATGCATTACAGTTTCAGTGTTAAACAAGGCACCTTGTTGTTTCAGGTGCACCTCCCATGTGGCTGAACAACCCAGGAGGCACAGAATTCAGTTATGCTGGATATCATTTCAGAGTGCTTGCCCATTTCCAACCCAAGAGCAGTCAGTCGTCATTTATCAAATAGTTTGTCAGCAATAAGGTCTCCTCTCATTTACACACGGGGGAAAACTGGTGGAGATTCATCCACATTGATGTTGAGATTAGCAACTCTTGAATGGCTTTTGGAAACGGAAGAAATCGTTTGATTGCATATTAATGATGGTGGACCTATTGGGACATATTAAGCCAAAGCCAGGGAATAGGTAAATTACTCATTTGTGGCATACGAACACATGGTAAATCAGTCGTGGATCCGGGGGGGAGGGGGGGCGATTGCCTCCCCAAAAAAAGTCAGGTTATACATTGGATTTCCCTCTCTCCCCACCTCCACTGTGCGCTCCAAGAAGAAACCCTCCCCAAACCGAGTGTCTGGATCCGCCCCTGTGGTAAATGCACCCCTGAAGTAAAGCACCCCCTCACTGATATTTCACACAGAAACAGCTCTTCTGATGGCCTTATGATTGGCATTGTAGTTAAAGGGGATTACGTGGTGGGATCTTCGATAGACCAAAATCTCCAATCAGTGGCCTTAGACATTGGGTCATGCTTTGTCAGGTTGAACAAGTGCTACATGCTTGTTTGCCAAAGCAAACACAAAGTAAAACCAGGGGGTATACTACGAGTTTCAAACATATGGAGGACGCTTTAGATGTGATGGATAGTGTGGCAGTGAACATGATGATTTAAAAAGGTTCTGAAGAGATAGAGGAAAATCTACTTGTGGAGCACTTCTAGCCTACTTCTGATTTCATAATGCCAAATGGGTGGATGCTATTGAACATATGGATGATAAATTTTTACCTATCACGACTGTCATGTGCATACCTGAATCTGATTTCTAGTATGTATAATTTAATATCGTTAAACAAAATGCCATAATGTTAAAATGTTCTGAAACTGCATTGAGGAGCTTGTTATATCAGCGACTCATGATCCTTTACTTTAATGTACTTTCAGCAGATCTCCTTGTCAATTGTGTTGTACACGAATTGCTCTGGGTACTTTTGTATCGAGAAATTCTGAGGAAGCATTGAGAGGCACTTTCTTTAGATGTTGTGACCTTGCAGTTGTGCTAAATGTTGAAGTTAAAGATGTTGGACGTTCATCGGAGCTTCCTTTGATTGGAAGTCCTTGAATAGCAATAGAGCTCGAATGAAGCTAATGGCACCAAATTAACTGCAAACCCATGACGTCAGTATGTGAACAATACTCACATGCATTCAGCACAGTTGCACTGGAAAAATGGGAATGTCCAAGATGGCTTATTTCTGCAAAAGCAGCGCTAACAGGACCTTTGTGATGCAGACTTTTACGTTATCCATCTACATGCTTGATAAAGCAGTGCTGGACAAAAGCATTTTGCCAGCTATGTTGTCAGTGTTTGTCTGCACCACAAAAGCTCTTGAGTGGGGAGGGGGGGGGGGGGGTATCTTTCAGTCTACTGAATTGAATGTACTATTTAGTTCGATGTACGATGATGATTTTAAAGGAAATACCACAATATTGTTTGACAAATTATGGTTGCGTATGATGTATTTTGCATACTAACTTGTTTTGTATTTAAGCCTGTGTAGCAAGTAAACTTCTGTTAGTTGAGAATCAGCAGTTCGGTTGTGCGCTTCCTTGTCCTTGTCCCTGGCTGCTATTCCTTTTATCATTATGTGCATATGATGTAGACTGGACAAACACCAAGGTCAGCCGTTACGTTATTGTTGTTAAGTGTGTGCAATGCACACGTCTAGCGAGGTTGATTGAGAATTTCACATCAGTTCTTATGTGGCTATGGAAAGATGCATTTTTCTTGTAGCTCTGTGTGGAGTTGAATGTGTGGCTCTCTATTTGCAGAGCGGGCAAAAAAGGCCACCAGGGTGCTGGTGTGCGACCTCTGTGGCTACACGACGCGCTGGAAGCACCACATGGACAGTCACGTGAGATGTCACACTGGGGAGAGACCGTTCAGCTGCGGCTTGTGTCCCAACGCATTCACCAAGAAGAGCCACCTGGACAGACACACGCGGGTCCACACTGGGGAACGACCCTTTCAGTGTCCCATGTGTGGGCAACGTTTTGCTCAGTCATACAACCTCAATACTCACATGAAAAAGCACTAGTCAACCTGATGTGGACATCTTTTTGTGGGGGAAAACTTCTATCCTGCTCTAGTTGTTCCACTCGTGAGGATATTTTTATGAGCTTCTGTGTATGCTTCAGGAACTGTGATGCCCATACTATTATTTTGCAGCAAAATTAATTGCTTTTGCTGTCATTTTTTGGTTAATATTAGCTCTTTCTATGGAATAATGTTGTGAAAGGCTTCAAAAAGTCTTTGATGCAAGAGGACACTGTTTTAAAAGCACACGTTTATTGTTCATCCTAAAGGAAAAATAACAAATGCTCAACACCTTGTAGAAGGGATCAGCCTATAAGGAGCAGACAAAATATGTTTTCTTATCGCTGCAAAATTTCATTTACAAAATACCTTGAACGTTTAGCCTTATGTGTGACTCTCTATTTGCTCTTGATCATATAAGCAGTACAGTGTGACATCCCTCACTCATTCCCTTCTGGGCCCCATGAATGAGCTGAGGATTTCTACATGACAGACCTGTGTGCAACAAAGTGCACACTTCCTAATCTAAATAGTGCAGAAAATCTCTAGTAAAATGTGCTGATTGAGTGGTCTGAAGCATACTTGCTCTTTGCTTTGTTACGCAGAGTGACAATTTCGTAATTCAACGTGCACATTGGCGAGCTTGCAGAATTTTGGGGACAGCGTTAGCAATGTAGCTCCCCATGTCCTTATTCACTAAGTAGAAATCACCTGGGACTTAATTTATTTTGCTAGAAGGAGTATTTATGTGTGTGGTAACTAAAAAATGCTGTTGCATTTTTTTACGTCCAAAGATTTCTTGAATGACGTATTTTGATTCCAGATATTTGTAGTGGTCCAAAGAAAGGTCCCTGGTGTTGTCCTTCTATGCAACATTTATTATCCTGTGGCAGATTCACACTAACTTCCACGTGAATGGCTGAAACTTGGCTGCATGACGATGAGTAAATGAAATGATGGCCTAATGTAGTGCTTGACAGTTGTTTGTGCCGTATGCAAGATCTTGGTATGTGGGGTGCCAGTACACAGGGGTTTTGTTGAGTTATAACAAGTCACTGGATAAAGTGGTCTGCATGATGTCCATGTAGATGGTCAAATGCTGCAGCTTTGTCTTTGTAAATCTGTCTTATATCTTGATCGAGGGTGTCCTTATCTGCATTCAATCTGCCAGTATGCATATCTAGTCTGTACCCTTAGTGACATGATCTGATCTGCACTTACAAACTTTATAGGAAGCTGTCTTGCTTGAATCTATACAAATTGCTGTCCACGGATATTTTCCTGTCTTCACCTGTGACATAAGTGCCTGGCCAGAAGTGATTATCTCACCCAATCTGTTAACTTTGCTGGGGATGCACTTTGAGATAACGCACACTGTTGGGCTTCTGCTCGGGGAACTTTATATATTTGCTAGTCAATTTGTCTTCTGCTCTAGTTATAATTGGTTGCATCATCTTCTGACTGCTTCTTGGCAGGTACGTCTTGTGCACAAACATGTTAATTCAGGTGTCTCAACCCATTAATGTTTGCCACGATACATGGCAACACAGGGTCAACTGTAGTTGTGTCAAAATAGAGTATTGTGCTGTGTGTACTATAATAAATGTGCCAAATTCTCGTACAATTGTTTTGTCTCTGTCGAAAAGTATTTGTAAGGAACCTGTGCATGCTGAGGTACCTTTTACATGTTTCAGTTGATGATAATGAATATTGATGAATAGTGTAGATTACAAACTGGGAATTCCAGCCTGGTCTTTATTATGTCTGTTCAGTTTAGATTAGATTTCTGTGTTTGCATGCATACAGAGATGCATCAGTAGTTCTTTGTTCTGATTGTCTAAAATTGTAGCATTGTCGGGTTTTGTACATGTTAGACTGTCAAGTGGGCCCACATTACTGCCATTTGACAAAAGTGGTGTTTCAGGGGTGACTAGGATTGTTTTCTATACAGTTAATGTTTACAGTTTCTAACATGCTGAGCTCTGTGATGTCTCTCTTCACTCAAACCAAAAACAAACTGAATTTAATTGCATGCATATTGTGCTGCAGTATTTTAATGCATTTCACATACATTTCAAAATGAGATGTTGTGTTGTATAAAAACGAAAATGCTTTCACAGTATTTCCGGTGTACCTGATGGACTTGAAGTGCAGTTCATGCATGGCCATGCTGTACACTGAGGAGGAAGCAACACATCATCAGTGCAGCACAAAGCTTCGTGGCCGATATGCGTGCAGGTATTGTCCTTTCTCCTGCAATGATCGTGAGCTCAAGGTTCAGCATCAAGGGAAACATTTGAAGCAGAAACCCTACAGGTATTATCTTTATCATCATATCTTTCATCATGTATACATATGGTTCTTCGTTTTCGGTTTAAACCTGATTTTTCACGATAGTTCCCCCCCGAACAAGTTTTCAAGAATTCGGGTATAACCCGATATCTACCCGAAATCGTTGTGGTCCTTCAACTTGTCGTTCTAGGTAGACCATAGGAAAAGTGAATCATAATATCAGCAAAGAGAGCTATTTGTGACAACCTATGTGTCCTATTTTTGTAATCCCGTCCAAGTGGAGTCAAAGACAAGCTTTTGTGGAGCTCGGGCAAGTGTTTGAATACCATGGTCATTCACTGCCCCAGTTCTGAGCAGAAATAGCAGCAGAAATGTAAATAGCACCCGATTCCCCCCCGAATTTGAAAAATCATAAAACCCGAAAACGAAGAACCCTATGTATACACTAGTGTGTTTGCCCCCAGTCAGAGCATGGCCATTTTGCATTAACGTAATTTATTTTACATTAACATAATTTATTTTACATGTTTAGTTTTTGTTTTGTTTTCTTTTTTTTTCACTTTGAAGTTGTGTACATAACACTGTTTTGCAAATGGATCAATTCAGAAAAATCTTTAAAAAAATATGTGGACGCCTGGAATCTTCTACACATCAAAGTGGCATTTTCTTTGCCATCAAATTGGGGCTCTCATCCACAAATGGGATCACGTGTAAACCTTTTGCAAAAAAACAAACAAACAAACTAGATTTTTGAGAAATTTTTTCTTGAAAAAAAAAACTTTCTAATTGACAGCTTAATTATAGCTTTGCACTAATGAACTCTCGATAATTAAGACCCAATGGCAAAAGTGCGCTGCTTTAATTTGTACTGCGTATTTGACATTTATTTGCAGTTGCATGGTTTGTGGCAAAGCATTTGCTCGAAACAGTGACCTGAACCGCCACCTGAAGATCCACACAGGGATACGTCCATTTCGATGCGACATCTGTTCGCGCAAGTTCAAGATGTCTTGGCATCTACAATATCACCGCAGCACGCACATTGAAAAGCTGCCATAATCTAAATTGACGATAAACTTTCCAGTCTTGTTCCCGTTGAAAGACTTATGATGGTGCATGAGTATTAGTCTCCATTTAAAGTGACCGTCGCATCCAGAAATGGGTCTATCAAATTGATACCATAGTGTTCGGTATCGTTCATTGGTCTATTTGACAAATTTTCATGACTGGGAACTGCTTAGACATTAAATAAACAAATTTTAAAGATCAGAGCCGCCTCCGCGGGACTGAAATCAATGTGACATATTTATCTAAGCGAACCAGAGGGCTGTGCTGGCTGGGAGCAGTCGACCGTGTTGTTATTGTCTCTAAGTTCGTCTGCTCTGCTTTCGACACTTGTGAATATTGGGAAATTCGCTTCGTCACGTCACGTGAGCATTCGACTACTTTCACGTCTGGAAGCTCTGAAGTGATCATGTCAAGCAGTGCAAGTTGTTACAGTCCTGGTTATATGAAGATGCCCACAGCTAACCCAGAGGTGTTTCACGAGCCGAGGGCCCGCGAGACGAGGTGAAAGTGGGAAGATGCAATTTCCTGTCAAACCCTGACCTACGAGAAAAACTACGCGTCTCTTCTTCGCATTTTTCGGACGACGTCTACAGGTCCACTGACATTAAGCGAATGCGCGTGGGGATTCCAGTAAAAAAGAAAGCCTTTCAGTTGACGCCGTGCCGATATCCACTGAACAAAGGCAACTACTCAGCATGCCATTGCCCGAGGTAAGTGACATTTCTTTCGCAGCCTCAATGAGCTATAATGATTTGAAGATATGGTGCTACGACGACGCTTTTACGGAATTCGTGTGTGCCAGCTATGATGTACGGCCCGTCGTAAAACAATAAAATGAGCAGGGGCTCAGCCACAAACCATGCGAGAAAGATGTATAGCTGTTCCAACCTGCGCACTCAGTAGTACTGCATGACGCTTTTGCAGTTAAGATTTGCGTGAAACGTAAAATGTTGTATGTGCACACTTGGAACACACCCACTGGTTCAAATCGGTGCAGAATAAGTTGATTAATTTCAGCTAGGGGCATTTGATCTTATTTATCGAATAAAATCAGTTGATCAGATTAGAGCTAACCTTTTCCCACAATAAAAAGTGCTTCAAATTGAATGGGGTTCCATGTATGGCACAGAGCATAAATAGTACTACCTTATTAGCATGAAATAATATTTCTTGTTCAGAGCAGTATTGGATTATCGTTGCCTAAATAGTAGGCAGCATAAGGCAGCATCTCCGGCTGTAGAATGTGACTCATCCAAATAGTATTATAGTATCATTTTATCATCAATTGATGCCACATTATGATACATTTACACTTTTCAGAAACCCACAACTGTTTGCAACCTTGCCTTGCAGGTACTCAGACCCACTTCCTGATGCCAAGTAGGGCAAGCCTCCTACCTTCCAGCACCCTCCAACATAGTGTCAGTCGTTCTTGGGGTATGCAGAGACGAGCACAGCTAAAAGTGTGCAACTGGCATCCTTTGGCGATATAAGCTGTTCCACACCAGCACCTCGAGATCCTGATGTACCAGCTGTGTCAACGTGGTATGGTGAAGCATATGTTGTAGAAGCATAATTATTTGGCGATACTACTGCTGATGTTTGAAGGGAATTGCCTCAGGACGAGAGCCGCTGATATTTCGAACAGAGGCTGTTCTTCTGGGCACCATCCTTATCATTGGCACGGTATTTAAAGGGTTAGGTAACCCATGTAATGGTACTACCATGGTAATACCATGCCAATGATCCGGACGGTGCCTAGGAGAAATATCAGCGGCTCTCCTCTTGAGGCAATTCCCATTATACTTCCTTATACTGGTTCGCTGGATTTCTACCAGTCTACGTACTGCTGACGTTGTGTTATTTCGGAAAGGGGAAGCTCAGATCCTGACGGTCAGTCGGGCAGCCCGACTGACCCTTACGGTCTGAGCTTCCCTCTTTCCGAAACAACATGGAGCTGAGATTCTGAAAACCAAGTTTAAGTCCTGTGCTGGCAGATCTCATATCTGAATACACTTTGTCTAGTGAGGAGTACAAAAAACAGTTACGGTCGCAGCCTCGCGAAATCTCGTGTGCATGTGATGTAGGACATACTTTCCACAGTATGCCCATAAGCTATACAGATGCTCATCTACATTTTAGCTTAAATCCAAAAGAATGCTTGTATCTCATGGCTGAGTTGAGACATGTGCCGGTGGAGATAAGGAGGTGCAATAGTAAAATTTTGAGTTTCCTCACACAAAAATAAGATGCAATTGGCAATAGTGAAATAGATACAATTACATTATCTGGCGCAGCGATTCAGCATAACCTCTCTGCATCCAACCATCCTATCTGCTGTGCTGTAATATTTTGAGAGCTGACAAACTAGATTTTGTTTCCTTCTTAAGTCGAACAAGACTATAGAACCCTTGTTGAAAGGCCCATCTTGCGCCAACAGCAATACTCACATCATAATAACAACAAGAGGCACATGGCTGAAAGCAACAACTGCCTGCAGTTGTGGCATCCAGAGCACATGGTCAAGCCAGCCCTGGGTAGAAAATAGGTCAATGGGAAGCACACTCCTGTGCCCAACCATTCTCTTTTAGGGCATGAATGTCGCAAAGGCGCTTCGCATGTTTGACATATGAAAGTGTCTACCCTGACGAAATCACAGTATTTAAAGGCACAAAGTAGCATTTCTTATTTCTTGTTGTGAATGACGTGAATGCATTAATGTGGTACAACTTTGGACAGTACACGTCTCATGCTCGTAACTGTTTCTATTTCCTACATATAATTAAGACTTAAGCACACTGAGAGGCGAAACTTTGATGCTGTCTTATGTGTCTTTTGTTGAGATGTTGTCATATTCTGCACAGGGCTTGTAATTCTAATTCTCCCATCATATATTCCCAGCAAACCATATATATCCAGAAAACGTCTACAGGATATCCTATTTCGGACGTCGGGATATCCCACGGACTTTGCCACAGAGCCCATTTACATCCCCGAGACGTTCTGTGGACTTGCACTTCTTTGTCATTTGTAGATTCTGCGAATATCCCGGGAACGTCTTTTTAGGATATATGGACGTACGTGGGACATCATGCAAGCAGGTCCAACCATGCACTTGCTTTTAGTTGATACATATCTGACATGACACCACCACTCTGATATGTATGTAAATATATATGTATTTGCATACATATTATGTACAATGTTAATTTTTACGTTTATGTGTTGAAATAAATGCCTCGAACATCAACAACAGGTCAGAAATTCAGGGAATGTAGTAAGCCCCGCCAGCGTTCGACCAAACTCTGACGCACGGTCCACCAAGGCTGACCATGTTACCACACGTACTTCCACCCTAAAAGGAAGGCTCCCTTTTTGTCCCCTCCACCGCGTACGCGAATTTAAAGGGAGGATTCACAACGGTTTATGCTGACAAAATGCCCAGAGCTGATGAAATAAAGGCCGTTGGGGCAAGTTCGTTACGTATTTGGGCCGTGATACACCTGTAACGGTGAGGAGGTGCTGCTTTGCAATTAACCCGTGAATCTGCAGAGACATGGTATACCCATTAACGTTTCTCACATTCATCCATGCCAGATACTGTGTTTTTAATTCAAGCTATTGTCTAAAATGCGATTAGCTGCTGAGTGGAGCTATAAAAGTGATCAAATTCCACTGTTGCTTGACGATCGTTGCGAATATAGATAAATACTTTCACGGCTAGCAGCACGCGAACAATAGAAATATATAACAATTTTGCTTGTTCCCCCCATCCAGTTAACGTTTACAGACGTTTTTGCTTGCTCTCAGCAGAACAAAAATGTGGCTGTCGGAACAAGATGTCATAAACTTCACGTTTATTCTCATATCTTCATTCAACGTCCTGGCGACGTTCCTGTGACGTTCAACCAGCCCAAAATCTCATGTACTGGATGCTTCATGGGTATCCAAGGGATCTCCAGGCTTTTCCTCCATTCAAATGTCCAAAGCGCGATATCCTGCAGACGTACCTAGGACATCTGTGATTTACTCTATAGAATAGAAACGCGAATGTCGTTCTGGGACATCCCACAGATATTGCATGGATGTCCAGATATTCAGGACGCTCACGACCTTGTAAGGATGTCCTAGGGATATTAGTGGTTTACTGGGATTTGTTCTCAAGTTCTTCCATGCCCTTTAAATACAGTGGTAATGATGAGGACAGTACACAGAAGGACAACAGTCAAATTATTGGTAGCTGTCCTCCAGAGGCACTTTCCTTCACATTTCCTAACCAATTTGCTGGATTTTTTACTAGTTTATATTTGTGGACAAAGATGTCCAAAGTGGCATCAGGGAGAAATTGTTTCATAAACTACTTGTTATTGCGGACACATTTTGTGTGAGTTAGTTGCTGTTTCATTTTCTCTCACTTGTACTGCTGTTGCATTTCAGGGATGCATCAGGTTGACCTTCCCCTGTGCACATCTGATGCCCATGCACCTTGGACCTCCTGGCTAGGCTGCTAGCTCTTGGTACATTAACCCATCCCACAAGCAAATGGGGACCCAGGGCCCTGCACCTGAATGCATCACTGTAAAGTTGAACATGGTGGAGAACTCACAGGGAAAAGTACAACAAGCACACACAGCGTTCAACTAGCATCTGGTTTATTTGGACAAACACCCCTAGCCCAAATAAATCTGTTACTAGTTGAACACTCTCTGTGTTTGTTGTCCTTGTCCCTGTCCATTCTCCAATATGTTAAGTACAAACAGACATGCTCTATTGTTGCACTGTAAAGTTTTCAAGATAAAGCTAAATTTCAGTCGTACTTTGCCTATCCTTTTATTGTGCAGTTCAATGTACATCTGCACCACATTACAGGGCTGAAACAAGACATGGACAGCAGGAATGAGACAGGTCTCAATGTTATGCTGCGTGACATGAGTTACAACTGGACTGATCAGAAGGATTTACTTGCAGCTTGTTAGTTTACAACACAGGATTGCTGTGGAGCAAAAGGATGCAAAGAGCAGCAATTTATATGAAAGAAATGTGCATAAAATGGAATAAGTGTGTAAACACATGTACGCTCACATAATTTCCATGTCCTATGAATACAGGCAATCATCTTCAACCAGCAAGAGACAGGGACACAAACATGCACAACAATACTATCTACTTCACTATAGCAACTGCGTGACTGAATACAACAAAAATTTCTTTTATGTGAAGAAAAATTTAAGGACACAGGCACAAGACCTGGAAAATCTGGGATCTCTTGTGGAAAAACTGTGGGCAGCTTCTTCTAGCAATCTTTACTTAGTTTCTGGTAAAGCAGATTGTCTTGTTGTTCGTGTCCCTGTCTCTTACGCTCAGTACAAACTACTCCACTTTGCAAGTTTGCTCCAAATACAGGCAAGTAGCAAAACTCATAGTGTTAACAATATACTGCATTGTAAAAAAATTGGCATCCATAGTAAGGTAAGTTATAACATGTAAATGGAATATGTTATCTTTCTGAACCTGTTAGTGCCCTCATATGGCGATTGGACGAGCAACAGCACATCCAGGTAGCCCCAGATCCAGCTGGTGAATCATCCCAACAACACCGAATGTCCTCTGGATGTACGAATAATGACCTAACGGATTCGTACGTCCGATGGATATCACTCGGATATCAATGGGACGTGTGAATCCGTTGGGAGGTTATTCATACATCCAGAGGATATCCGGTGTTGTTGGGGAGACACCTGTGGGAAAAGTCCTTAAATCTGGTGTGTCAATTAAAAAGGGTAAAAGCACTAAAATATACCTTGCGCCATGAAAGACAACCAAGCTAAACTCCACACAGGGTATAAACATGAAGCAACATATATACAAAGCATGCCACCAAAGTGTGTTTGGTGTGTGTGTGTGTCCCTTCTTAGTGTTTGTCCTGTACAGTTAACATCGTAGTCCAACATGCCCAACAAGATGTTTCACGTAATATAATAAACATGGTGGGACTTGTTCACATGAGATGCTTTTCTGAATTCAGGCGATAAAAAGTGGGGTGCTAGTTGTGGAGAAACATGCATTCATGTGAAATACAGCACAAAAGGAAGAGATAGACGTAAGAATTCGTAGTTTCTTTCACTTTTCGACACCACTTTGACGCGGCACTGGTATAACTGTACGATTACATCAGCGATGGCTGCGTGATTTCTAGCTATCTAGCTTCGTTTGAAAGTGCCCAGTGGGCAAGATACATCCCTGTTACGTACGCAGGATATCATGATTTGGATGTTGGGATAACCTGAGGACCAAGCTAGAGGTCCCATTTGCATCCAGAAGACATCCAGGAGACCAGGATTTCGGCACTAAATGCACGTCGCAGGAACGTCCCTATGACATAACTTTTTGGATATATGACCAATATGGGAGGTTGTTCCACGTTTTAGTCAACGATTAAATGCATTATTAGACCGCATATACAGCTGCCACTGACCCAATTCAGCTACATGCACTCCTGGAAAGGCACTAATGACTCACAAACCACGCACCGAGAGCCCACACATTTTATTTCCAGATTAAACAATTTTAGAATATATGTGAAAGCTTATGACGCCAGGAATGCCAGCTTGCTTGACCAGGCCATATCCCACGATAAAAAAAAAAAAAAAAAAAAAACACCCCTCACCCTAAAGACGAAGAGATTGCAGGTGCTCATATGATCTCCTTCCCCAGCGCGCAATCGGTGCGTCATATAATCATTGGCTCCTGTCATTAGCCGTGCATACGAGCTACTATCTGTATTGGCATCGGAGCGGAAGACCAGTCACACAGCCTGGCTCCCTCTAATCGCAACAGGTTGAACCATATACTGAAATACAGTCTTTTGAGGGACGCCGATTATGTGTAATAGGGTGTAGGGCGCGAAACATCTGCAACGGTGACGAGAATGCTTCTTTGCAATTACCTTAAGACTGCGACGACGCTTAATTACTCATTTAACATTTCCGACATTTCTGCCTATCATATACTGTGTTTTTAATTCAAGCTATCCTTTCCAGTTTTTTTTTATTCAAGCTAATGTGATTATCGGCTGGATGCAGCTGTAATGCCGATAGCTCTCCTCGTTTGCTTGAAGTGTTTACGTAAATATTTTGTACATTCAGCAGCACGTGAATGATAGAAATATCTAATGCTCTTACTGATCCCCCGTACTTCATACTCTTACAAGTTAAATTTTTGACTTGCTATTGTTTCATGCATATTTAGTCGCAGTATTCGATACCCAAAGATTGTGAAGCACATGCAAACCATTACATACATTACTTATTTGCATTACTTACGTATATTACTCCCATTACATATGCCACGCACCTACACAGAATCATTCCAAAACTCAATTGAATCAAACTTATTGAACTTATTTCTTTTAAGTTGAGTCATTCTCCTTGTTGTGACATATCCGTCTCCATCCTGTGCTCCATATCCATGGGATGTCGCAGGGATGTACAAGATACGAGTACCTATAACGTCCGATTGTGTATATCCATGCAACATCCATGTGACGTACGAGGCGTCTGTGACGTTTGCGACATTCCTGGGATGTCTCAGGGATATGTGGTGTCCACTGGGTGATAACCAGTGCCCCTCAAAGAAATTGAAAAACCATGTTACTGTACCTGTTGTCTGTTGGAGCAGGAAGTTGCAGCCGGTAGCATAGGTCGGGGAAAAAAGAGGATGCTCCGTAATGCACTAGAACAATGTGCTTTGTCAGGGCTCGGAACCGTTATTTTTTGGGGTTCGGTTCAAGTTCCGGTTCAAGGTTTTCGGTTCGGGTTCAGCGCAGCCAAAATAAAGGTTTGAACCGATATTTATCGGTTCGAACCAGTTTATGTCTGCTGTACTAATCAGCAGAGTTCGAGGTAAATCGCTACTGTAATTAAGTTCCTATCGTTAGTAACTTGTACTAGAGTTCCGGGTTTTCGGATTTATCCGAAAAAATCCGAAAAACATATAGCCCGGTGAAATTTTAAGCAATTCGGATCAATCCGGAAAACTCCTCTTGGCAGATGTTTTTTGCGGATAACTGTGTTATTGTTCTTGGCCTCCTTTTGTGTCCCTCTGTTTCTCCTGACCTCGGATACCGGCCCTGCCGGAACATGATAATGGTCTCCGCGACCTAGCGTTTTCTTCCGCGGTCATACCGACCACTTTGAGGATTCACAGCCCGTGTTCTTCCCCAGTCAGTATCCCTATTTCCTTGTCCTACATTGACCTAAGCACTAAAATAAGCCTTGAACCGAGGTCATATACGGAGTGATCCTTTTGGAAGGGCAACTAGTTGCAGTGCTCACGAGAAGATGGGACGCAAAAGAAAGCTGCACCGAGACTTTCTTCAAGGAGTACTCTGATTTCGATGAGTTCACATCATCCCGAGATCTCAATGTAGAGGTTGTCGTATGTAAGCACTGCTATAACGGTGACCACAGTACACGGAAAGGGTGCATTTGGAATTGCGGATCACTTCAGTGTGCGTCGCATGAAATGTATTTTTAAGCTTGTGGTCTTTAGTGTTGCGTTTTCATTGCACAACCGTGCGTGCGCCGTCAAGTTTTCTCCAAATTTCGGATATTAACTGAGCTGTAAATCATGCACTCCGAAAAACTTCGTTCTTCGAAAAACCAATAAACTCCGAAAAATATCCTGTTAACGCATCGTAGTCCAACATGCCCAACAAGTAAACATGAAAATGTTTACCGGCAATCACGTGACGACGTGAATATTCCTATAATTTTAAGCAGATAATTTGTATGTCATCTGTGGGAAAATCTCAAGTGCTGCGCATTCACCAAGGAGGTTCTGACGGTTCTGACCTGCCCTCATGTCCAATAGAGTCACTAACTAGGGGACACTGTTAAGCGACCTGAACGTTGAGATGCGCCAAGGATAGACACGGATGCGCATTGTTATGCTACTGCACAGTGGATTTGGTTCAAGAGAGCCACTGTTCCTTGTTGTGGGGACGCCAACCTGGGAAGGCTGGGATACGAGGCAATCTCCACAAAGGGAAGCAAACCACTCACCAGGGCATGGGTTTTCTTAGTGAGTTCTCGGTTACTGGACCCCCCTCCCCCCAAAAAAAGGGCGTTTTTTTGGTGAATCCGAACCACATTCAATTTTACTGGCATCAGATTTTATATATATATATATATAAGCCCGAAACCCTTGATATAACGGATAACCCCAATATTACGATCAAATTGCTGATTCCTCACCTACTCAAGTACATGTAAACAGGACTTTGAAGTAACGATCGTTATGAAAGTGCTTGCTCGTGTATAGTAATCATAATTCTCCCAGCAACCAATAAAAAATGCAAGAATTGAGAAGCAAGCTTCCATTATTTCATTGTGGAGGAGGCACTTTCAGGATCCACAGCTTTCAAGTATATGTCACGATATCCCAGCGTTCAAAATCCCACATCCCAAAATCCACAATATCAAAATCCCAAATTGCGATATCAAAGCTTATATAAGTATCTGCGAGGCCTAAGGATAAGCATATTTCAAAATGGGATATCACTAAGCAATGTGTCAGCTTTACATGTTTTAGATGTTGATCCATGTAGTTGCAACGAACGAAATACACATTTTATTGACGGCTGACGGTGCGTGTGTGCTGGAGCAGCATAACAACAACGACATTATTTTAATGACGATGATTAGGCAGTTTCGTCGCCAGGGGTGATACTCTACCTCATTGCTGGTGGTAATTTGGTGAAATATAATGAGCTGCCTCACAGTGATTTCTTTATTTCTTTATTGATACTGCAGGCCCAGTTATGCGTCCTAGCAGTTGTTGACATTCTTATTAATCCATGTATGAAGGGCATCGTAACCTTCAATGACGACAGCTTCCTCAGCCTGTTCCTCTTGCTGCTTCAATCCCCTGTTGTGCACGGGAAAGATGAAAAATTGTGGACATCGACAATCTAGAATAGATTCTTCTGTTGCGTGGTCAAAACACTTCACGACACCCTTTTTATTATCCTTACAGGAACATTTATTTCCTAAATCACATTCCACAAAAACAAGTTTGTGACCCAAATGCCATCAGCAATGCCAACAGTGCAATTAGGAAGAAGTTGATTAAGAAACATTAAATCTAACACAAAACATGATGTGTCACTGTATATCGCGTGGGTTCAGACACGATTTGAGTTACATTATGATGAGAATTCCATGCTTTCTGTTTTTATTTTAGGGTGGATTCGGCGTATGTTTTTTTGGCGTTTATTTATTTTATTGGCATTTTTTGTGATTTTTCTGGTGTACACATGGTTTACCCTGCAGTTATCGGTGAATATAAATCGCAGCGTAATTTCGAGACTGTACGTCTCAGCGCTACCTTAGGACCAATACAAGATTGACATCAGAAACCCTGTGAGACATCACAAAAGGAACACTATATTGCTGCACATCGAAGTGGTGGTACTTAAGTTGTGAAAGCAGAGCTAATTTAAGCTTATTGTAATAGATGCAGGCGTACTTGTCCAGATTCTTGTCCGCTGCACACGTAACGTTTGACGTGTGCTGCGATTAATCCCCCTAATATTTCCTCGGATATTCATTTTTATTTGGGGTTTTTCGGTTAAAACGGAATGATGAAAATGTTTACCGGCATACGTTTTTGAGTGTCTTTCGGATAAAATTTAAAATGTGGAACCCTATAGTTATGACTAAAAACATGGTTTAGAAGAGGCCCAGCATTAACATGCCTTCCAGACGAAATGTTATATCGCCAGTTTATGACAGGCATATTAAAGTACCCCATACGAAAAAAAAAATTACGTTATTTACCCTTAGACTAGCAAAGACTAGCTTAGACTACAAACTTGCCCAGATCAACAGGCTTGTCAAGATAATAACTGTAGGCAGGGATATTCCCAGGATTTTCGTCTTGGGGGATGAGGGGTGGGGTGGGGGTGGGGTGACACCCATATTTGTAGCTATGTAGGAAGGGAGTTGCCTCAGGACAGAAGCCGCCGATATTTCGAACAGAGACTGTTCTTCTTCTAACCCTTTAAATATCATGCCAATGATGAGGACGGTGCCCAGAAGAAGAACAGTCTCTGTTCGAAATATCGGCGGCTTCTGTCCTGAGGCAACTCCCTTCCTACATTCTACCGGTTCGCTGGATTTCTACCCATCTATATTTGTAGCTATGTTAGATGACAACCATGTCTCACTAATTGCGGCTACATGTGCACTATATTCATATAGAACACTGTCAAGTAGATGTGCTTTATTAACAAGACTACGCACGTTAATATATCAGCAAACGAACGTCATGCTCTGTCAAAAGAATTACTTGATAAAAGATTCGTTCATGTTCATCCGAGTCCCCAACAGTAGGGAACATTATCAATGATTATCTTGTCGTATATCAGCTTGACATTTTTCCTTCCCTTCTTTCATTTACCATGCTGCCACAAAGTCTGTATATATTTCTCACTTGCCTCGATAAAGTCCTCATTTACAAATACAGCAGTGCTTTTCATGCGTTTCCCATTCTGTAATATGGGTATCTTCTGCTTGTAGTATCGGAGCCTTCATACTAGCCTGGCGATGAAACTCCCCATTCATCATCTCGCAATAAGGTTCTTTTAAGGGTTTTTTCCATATTACTCGTCTGGATTTGTTCAGTTTGGGAGAACCAAGCCTATGACAACGTTCAACTCCAATTACATCCAAACCTATTAAATCTTTAAAGGCTCCTTTAACTATAGTCTCTTCTACGTTAGCAGGAGCTTCTTGTTCTTTCTCTGGGATGCCGAACACAATATGGTTATTTCTTCGACTGCAGTTTTCAAGGTCGTCTACATTACGACTTGATATATTAACCATATTAACCATTATGGATAGTCTTTCCTGTGAGACGTTCAATGGCTTTCCTCATCTCGCTCTGAGAAACAATGATACTCTTAAGTTGATCAAAAATGCTCTTTTTTCCTTGCATGAGTATTGCGAGCTGCCAACATTACTAGGACCAGGATTCTCCTCGACATCACCAGAAAGTAATAGGTGGAAAAATGATCCAACGTGTTGCACAACAGTTACACACACGTTACATGTTACACACCTTACAAATGACCTTGGGCAGGGCAGCAGCAATAAGCAGGGATCATTACTACGTATACAATAAAAGTTACTAACCTGCAGAAGAAGCAAAGGTAACTTAGTAGTGCAGTACATCGCACTTCTGCTCTGCCCACTGAAAAAAATCTTGAGGCGTGTGTGCTTTTGCAGACTGGAAAGAAATCACGTGGGTCACAAAACTTGCGATTGGTTGTTGAAGGCGAGCTGTAGGTATGTTCCAAGGTAACGCAGGCATTCCATGCTTCTGAATGATACCGTCGCTGATGATGCATGTTCGTTGACGGTATTAGGTGTACTGCCGGCTTTTTAGGCTATACCCCTTTTGCCAACGCAATTTAAACTTGCCGAACAAGGCGTCACCAACTGGATATAAACGAAGTCACATTCTGCAAAGTACTTGCTGCACGCGCGACTGTAACGGGAATTTGCTTTTCCCATTTCGAGTCTGACGAGCCATTTGTTCCGCAGTGGACCGCTGTCGCCCTTTTCAATCGCCTAAGGTTTCAGTTTCACTTGATTTCTCCTTTGCGGATGGAAGACGGGATAAAAAGCCTTAGGCTTGACAAAGATCCCGCTCCCATTACACAACGCACAGCAAGAGTCACATATGAACAAACACAATGTTACAGCTATCAAGAACAAAGCAAAAAAAAAACAAAAAAAAAACGAGTACACTATTCCATCAGTGTCTAGGAAAAAGGAAATGAGTATATTTTTAGACATTAACAGGAAATCGGAAAGCATACTAATGTATTTATTAAGAACAGAAGCTAGCAGGTATTGCAATAATTGTTTGCCATAATTTGATCGACATCGCCATGTATAAAACTGTTCGGCAAGAAATTGATAGGGAGAGGGGCGTTTTTGAATGTTACAAAGTTGCAAAAACGCTGTGTTGTTTTGACGAGTGCTCACCGAGTACGTCAATGCAAGTCTGTAATGTAGGAACTTCTGTATAGGGATATTGTTATAGTATCTAAATAAATCTGAACTCTGTGAGTTCCAGCAATAATCCTAAGCGCTCTCGTTTGCAAACGGGATAGCATATTTATATTACCAAGTGTAGTCGTGCCCCATACAAGAAAACAGTACCTATATTTCGAGACGAACAATGTATTCTAAACTTGTAATTTTACCTTTCCCGGCAATCAATATCGGTATCTACTTAGCATACCATTTACGGCAGCTAGTTTTTTCGCAACATCCCTAACATGTATATTCCAGTTCAGACACTCTGAGAAAACAACTCCTCTGCTTTTAAAGGAATGTACTAATTCAAGCCTTTTACTCGCGAAATAGATATTAATATCTGTAAGAACAGTCTTGTTCCAGTCCTGGGTTTTGCGCTGGGGAACAGTACAAAACCATCACAACAGACTTCTCAGACGAAGCAACTATTCAAAGAACGCTCAAAAACCACGGAGAATGCTACCGCGCGATAAACCAATCGATACAGATAAAACGCAAGATCGATACAGATAAAAGCAAGCGAGCTGGTGGCTAAGATTCATGGCGAAAACCCGAGACTGGGAAAAAGACGAAAAACAGACGACACAACACAAACGTCGTGTTGTGTCGTCTGTTTTCGTCTTTTTCCCAGTCTCGGGTTTTCGTCATGGAACCAATCGATACCAGGCGATAAACCTTACAGGCCTCGCAGCGCAGGCAAATTATGGAACCCATTACGGGAAATTGAAAAACAGCAGCCTTCAGACTGTGGATTCCACGGTTGCAAGGTAACCGCGTTACTTCCGCGTAGACGGAGAGCAAAGGAAAATTGTACATTTTGTAATGATGAACTGACACGCAGTGGACTGCATTTCGTCAGGTACGTACCTGATTACTTATTCCAGAAGTAGCGTAGTAACCTTTACCGGCTCCCGAATTAGCTATACTTTCACCGAAATGGAGGCAGGGATGAGCATAAATATATTTTTTAGTATTTAAATATAAATACAAAATACTTCGTCGAAAGAGGTATTTAAATACTCTTCATAAATACTTTTCAGTATGGGTATTGAAATACAAAATAGGAATACATTACTTAAATACCATAACTACTACCATAAATACTGTGAGGAAGATGTCATCTGGAATTACAGAAATAATAATGACCATAACAACAAATCAGCAAGGAACAATAGCATTTACTTGTTATTTATCATGGGGATTTTAATATTAGAAGTTTCTTGAAGACTGCATATTCTAGGTATCTTCTGTTCGACTTTAGAATCATAGACGGCCGAGAATCAGGCTTGTATTAAATTTGACGAAGATGCTTCGTACAACAAGGCAGTCTTGGGTAAGTTACTTCTAAAAAGTAACTGAGTTACAGTTTATCTGCCCAAAATAGTAACTAAGTTACAGTTATAGTTACTTTCTTGGTCGAGTAACTAGTTACAGTTACAATTACTGAGAGAAAGTAACTTAGTTACATCACAGTTACCATGAGAGGGTGATACAATTGTTAAAAACATACATTTATTTACATTTACTGAAGTGCGATAAAAGTTGTCTGGCACTTAACCAGAAGCAGTATAAGGCAATACAAGGTTATCCCACAGGGAAAAATACGACATGTGCATGCAACTTGGCGCATTGCGGTGAAAAAGAAGGGCACGGTGACACGCACGTATTTCATACCGTGTAGAGAGAGAGACATACACAAGAACAAGGAACTCGCCTCAAGATGCTTTTTCAGGTTTGAAGTTGACGTCCTGTTTGCCGAGTACATCTTATTCCATAGCGTGCACTTTGCAATTAAATTATTCTCGTCCTTCCATGATAAAAACTCGAAGGTTGCTTCACATAGCGGCCACGGAAGCTTATAGCAACAACCGGGGCAGGATTAGCCATTGCACTGGTCGGAGCGCAAGTGAGCTGACCGGAAAGTTTCTCTTCGTGCATAATCATTCCCTTGTCCATATCCACCGGAGGCAGGATCCCGTGCAAGGGCAGTGACACTGTTACTCACATATGACTCACTCCGATCGTTGAGAGTCACTAACTTCAAAGAATTTCTGTTCGCAAAGTTGGAATTCCCTGCTTGGTCAAGAGCCCAAGGCACGGGGCACATACCAATTATGGATAAAAGGAAGGAAGACACTGTTACGGGGAAATAGGGGAAGGTAGGGGAGAAAAAGCAACGACATTTATTCGAGTAACTAGTTACATTTTGCAATTACATTCGCAGAAATAGCAACTAGTTACAGTTAAAAGCTACTTCTCTGGAAATGTAACTAGTTACCCCCAAAAGTAACTTGTTACAGTTACAAGCTAAAAGTAACTTAGACTGCAACAAGGTAATCCCGAAACGCCCGCAACAACAGTGAAAAGCTGGCCATCCAAACCGGTTTTGTCGCACGTGCGTGGTTGCGAAAAGGCGACCTGCGCTTCGCTAGAGGCGCCACTACCTATTATGCTACAGCACCCCTCGCGGAAAGCGCGCGCATAGTCATGGTGTAGAGTGACGAGGCGAGTGTGTTGTGTTTGCGTTTAGGTATGGCTGAAATCTTCTATGCTGATTTTTTCATGGCTTGCATGAGTTCACACACTAATAATAATTGGAAATTTACACGTAAGGGGGGTCTGCAGCATGGCTAGCTGCAGAGCCGTATATTAAAAGGGAGTCTGGCCATTAATGGGTCATGCCTATACCTGAAGCTCCACCCACTTTTTCAGCTTTCCGACCAATGAAGTCTTGAAATATGGGGCGCTATCAATCAGCCTATCCTCACTATTTGCCCCCCTATCCAACATGGGCAGCGCCATTTTGGGTGGCAAGTGCATTGGATGGGATTGAAATGGATACCTCTCGCAATCTGCAAAAGTAGTGGATTGTTGGTGCAAATTTGACAAGCGCCACCTAGGGAGCGTAAGGCACGTTGGGAATTGTCGTCTGCTTCCGTCGTTGTACCGCTGCCGTCAGAACCACCTGCTGGGACACATTCTGTTGTCGGTATGATTTTTAAACAAATCTACATGAATAGTTGGAATATAAGAGGCAATAATGTTTATATCCATGAAATCCAGCTGTTAAAAATAAGATCGTACAGCACAGCGCCGTTTTTGTTATGATTTCCTTGTGATCGCCGTGTTCACTAGGCCTAACACCGGCGACAAAACGTATTATTTTCAGTTAGATATTGATGGATGAGCATAAGTTGAAACTGATTTCCGAGAAATTTATATTAGGATGTACATTTGCAGCATAAAATCAGGTTAGTCTGTGAAAATTTTTTGTCACGAAATCCCCGCTTCACTGTGTTTGTTTTCGTCGCCATTTTGGGTGGCAGTATGGTGTCATGGCGACCCCCTTGGTAAAAAGCAAACCAATCAGAGGAGCGAAACTGTGATTGACAAGTCGAGCCTCTTTTTGTGACTCCTCCCAATGGCCAGACTCCCTTTTAATATACGGCTCTGGCTAGCTGCAGAGCCGTATATTAAAAGGGAGTCTGGCCATTAATGGGTCATGCCTATACCTGAAGCTCCGCCCACTTTTTCAGCTTCCGGACCAATGAAGTCTTGAAATATGGGGCGCTATCAATCAGCCTATCCTCACTATTTGCCCCCTTATCCAACATGGGCAGCGCCATTTTGGGTGGCAAGTGGATTGGATGGGATTGAAATGGATAGCTCTCGCAATCTGCAAAATTGGTGGATTTTTGGTGCCAATTTGATGAGCGCCACCTAGGGAGCGTAAGGCACGTCGGGAATTGTCGTCTGCTTCCGTCGTTGTACCGCTGCCGGCAGAACCACCTGCTGGGACAGATTATGTTGTCGGTATGATTTTTAAACAAATATACATGAATAGTTGGAATATAAGAGGCAAGAATGTTTATATCCATGAAATCCAGCTGTTAAAAATAAGATTGTGCAGCACAGCGCCGTTTTTGTTATGATTTCGTCGTGATCGCCGTGTTCACTAGGCCTAACACCGGCGACAAAACGTATTATTTTCAGTTAGATATCGATGGATGAGCATAAGTTGAAACTGATTTCCGAGAAACTTATATTAGGATGTACATTTGCAGCGTAAAATCAGGTTAGTCTGTGAAAATTTTTTGTCACGAAATCCCCGCTTCACTGTGTTTGTTTTCGTCGCCATTTTGGGTGGCAGTATGGTGTCATGGCGACCCCCTTGGTAAAAAGCAAACCAATCAGAGGAGCGAAACTGTGATTGACAGGCCGAGCCTCTTTTTGTGACTCCTCCCAATGGCCAGACTCCCTTTCAATATACGGCTCTGGCCATCTGCATGCTGCACGTGTAGCAAGATATAGGCCTGCGGAAAATTTCGGGCACCTGGGGTGCTCAGCAAAAGCCTACACGCTACTACATGAGCTACCGATACCGGCAGTGCACGAAACGGAAAAGTCCATATCATGCATGTTCCGCATATTGGGCATCTGTCATACCAACAATTCCTATTCCCTACACTAAAATATACTGAACAAAAAAATTGCTTTGGCACAAGGCGAAGCAAATTCATCAGCACGGAACACATATGGAATATGTCGCACATCTAGGGCACAAGTGTGACCACAATTCGAGTATACCGTTTATTTACGTGTATTTAAGCATTTTTATTCATATACGTATTATTACTTGTGATATATGGCACGCCAGGTCCATGTTATCTTCACTAAATTGAGGTGCCCCACTAAGAAGGGTGGCATGACAAACACGGCGTTCATTGAGAGGAGGATGATCATTGATTCCACGTCTGCATGTGTCCCCGGAAATCTTCGTCAATGAGAATTACATCGCCTTTTTTGCACATGCTTCAGGAAGCCAGAGTTCACAATGATTTAGAAGTATGTAGCCCAGCCACCGTACGAAATGAAAAGTAGCATGCCTCCTGTCAGCCGCGTCCATGTCGTGATGTTCTTGGCAGTATGCATCAGGAGGGGCCGTGGATATATAAAAAGGGCTATTTGCAAAATCGCTCGTCTTGTTACCGACACACTGCATACGGCAGTTCTCTTCGTTGGTACCCCCTCACCGTGAAATAAAATGTGCCGCACATTGTAAATTTCTAGGCGTGGAATAACTTATTCAATTAATGAACTGTTGTGAACCAACGTCCTCTCCTATCTTTCCCGTGTGGCTTTCCGAGAAACGGGTTACAAGAGGCGTGGATATCATCGCGTATCCATCGTTTGTTGTGCAGCAATAGTTGCCTCTCGGCGACCATAGATTAGGATTTTCGTTTTCCATGGCACAACATACGAAGAATTCGACAAACAAAGAATGTCATAACTAACGAGCCAGCGAAACAGAAGAGCGCTATCGCCGCCGCGACAGCAGATATATGCGTACTCCCGCCACAGCGTGGCGCTCGCGTCGCTCCAAAGCTGTAGCGCAGCTCGCCTTATTGCACTTCTTTCCGAAAGGTCAAATGGGACAAAGGGTAACTTTGAGATACGTGTCATACAGTCATCTTGCGCATTTAGGAGTATTTATCCAGAGAAGGGTAACGGTAATGGTAACGGAAACAGAAACGGTATATTACCGAAATGGGAGATGGTAACAGTGGCGGATCAAAGGAGGGGGGGGGGGGGCGGCGGTTGGGCGATCGCCCCCCAGCGAAGGCTACTTGGCTTCGGCCATGACAAGGGCAGTTGGCGTTGATTTGTGGACACCAAGGCACTGTTTCATGCTCTTTGCAAGGACGGCTTCCAACACTTGTTCGGACGAAGGACAAAAGTTATGCAACACTGGAAGATGGTACATCAACATTTGCCGTATTAGGGACCGGTGTAGACCAAGCAATGCCCTTGTAGAAAGCCCCCAGCGGGCACCACAGAGGTATCGCAGGACACTCAGCCGAGTCTCAGCTCTACCTCTCAGACAACGAACCTCCGCTCTCCAGGACAGACAGCGGTCAAGAACCACACCAAGAAACTTATGGTATGTAACACGCCGCACGACATTCCCACCTATATGAAGCTGAAGGTTCTTCAAATGACGGCGAATGAAAGGCAAAAAAAAAAAACAAACAAACAAAAAAAACAGTATTCTCATGAAAGAGGTCCATGCCTCTGTTTTCCAGGAAAGCAGCAACAACATCAAGGGCACACTGTAAGCGGCGCTGTAGCGCTGGCCACTGCTTGCCCGATGTCCATATGCATATATCGTGAGCATACAAGCTGATGTTGACGCCCCGTGGCAAGAGAGCTGGTAGAGCGGTCATCACGACATTGAAGAGGAGTGGGCTGAGGACCCCGCCCTGTGGGACACCTGCTGTTGTGCTGTGATGAGACGTTTCACCATCCGAAGTCATCACAAGGACAGTTCTACCACGTAGATAGTTGGCTATCCACCTGAGAGCTCGCCCAGTAACGCTCAGGGAGAAAAGCTCATGGAGTACATGGCCGTGGCTTGTAGTGTCATATGCTCGCTTAATATCAAGGAATGCCGCCACGGTTAGTAGACCTTCCGATCTACACTGTTCCACGTGGGTTACCACATTCAAGACACAATCCATTGTACAACGAGCTCTCCTGAAACCTGCCTGCGCCGGGTGTAGGAGCGTCCAAGCCATGCCCAAGCAGCTTGTGAGGCTAATGGGACGAAATGAAGCCAGCTCCCTTGACGACTTCCCTGGCTTCAAAACTGGGATAACTCGAGCCGCTTTCCATACGTCAGGCACGACACCAGTTCTCCAGGAGTCATTAATGAAGCACAGCAGTTTTTCAAGCGACGCATCCTTTAAGGAGGCTATGGCCTGATACGTAATCCCGTCGGCCCATGGTGAGGATCCTTTCCTAGAGTAGGAGATTGCTGACTGCAACTCGTTGATGGTAAACTCCAGTTCCATGACAGGGTAACAATTAAGCCATGCAGCCGAAATCAACACCACTAAGAGGATTAACAACCGATTGCTTGTGGGCGTCAGTCGAAGAGGCACAAGATGGCCGTGTGAGGAGACAGCAGAACTCTTCACCAGCAGTAATTTCTGAGATCTTCAAATGAAGCGCGAGAGCTCTGAAGGGAATCTCTTGCTCAACAGGGCAACTAAGAGTCTTAACAATCTGCCACATTCTTCCGGTAGGTGTATAAGGGGAAAGCGTGGAACAGAATGACTTCAAGCTTTTGCGACCCAGGCGCTGCAGATATTTTCGGATGTCGCTACGAAGCCTACATACTTCCTGGTAATCCTGTTGACTTCAAGAACGACGGAACCGGCGCTCTGCTCGGCGTCGTATTGTTCTTAGGCGTTCACACTCGACATCAACATTTCAATGCGTTGCTGGGATGGTGACCTGCTTGGTTGTGGTAGACATGCTGGACGCCAGAGCACAGTTAATATCGTCCAGACTTGTCGCAGGGCGAAATAAATCTTCAGCTGTCGTGTTAAAAACCTTCCAGTTAGTAACTTTCTTGGTCTTACGAGGGCCTCGCAGCCCAGAGTGGCAGACAAGCAGGGGCATGTGGTCACTCCCAATGGTGTCCATATACCACCCAGTGAACCTCCCGGGCCAACGAAGGGGAACAAAATGTGACATCAATACAGCTGAAGTACAAGGGCCCACGAAAAAAAGTAGGAGAGCCATCATTTAAAACGATGGCGTCAAAATCCTCCAAGCATTGCTGTAACAGCCGGCCCCGTACATCATCATGCGAGCTTCCCCATGCAGTACCATGGGCGTTGAAATCACCACACACGATGACATGATTACGGAGAAGCCGAAAAAATCCGTGGACAGGTGATCTTCAATGCGTACCGACGGAGCTATGTATACACTAGCAACAGTCATGCGTCTAGAGCGCAGACGCACGCTGCAAACGACATATTCAAAATCATCATCCGATGACCAACCAAGGAGTACACTTGGAATGTCTGACGCACAGCATCGCCCGACTAAGCCCTGTGCGTCTCTCAGAGCGGTATATAACATAATTTGAAAGTCTGAAAGAAGTCGGCACTCGGGCTTCACAAAGAGCGATGAGGGGAAACTGGTGACGATAGACGACGTTTCGAAAGTCGCTTAACTTGTTTTGAAGCCCATTACAGTTCCACTGGAAAATGCAAGTCCTGGAATAGCTAGTGGCCATCTCTGTTATCCGAGGGGCACGCTTGTTGGTAACGACTCAGAAGGGGCTCCAGCGTGAGTAACGCTTGCACTTCTGGAAGCTCAGTAAAAGAAGGTAACGACTTGGGTATTGAACGTAAGGCAGCTAAGATAAGAGGCAAAATGGACGTGAGAATGTCACAGTCCTCCCGATTACTGTTTCCTTGTGTGTCTCTGTGGCTAGGACATCCATCATGTGACACGGACCGTGGCAAATCTGGTTGAGCTCGAGCTGAAGACGATGTTCCACGAACACTGTTGAGAACAGCTTTTTCCGGGGCAATCACTTCAGCAAAAGACTTTTTTGGTGTGGGTCGCCGAGACTTTGTATAGTCCCTTGCGAAGTACGGTAGATTTCGCACGCGAAGGCGGGGAGGCGCTCTGCGGCGTCATTTTGACGTAGCTCGGGTTCGGACAAGCGGCTGTCTTGACATTGAGGTCGCCCGGTGACACCTTGCGGACGTGAACCGCAGCTGCAGGTCTTGAAACCTTGCACGCGCCATACGAAGCCACATGGTTCCCACCACAGTTGGCACATTTTGGCACATTTTACATCTCTGGGAACTGCGACAGTCACACGCATAGTGACCGAACTTCTGGCAGTTGTAACACTGAATTGGAGGTGCAATGTACTCCGTTACCAGGTGCGTCGTGAAGCCCAAATTAACCTCAGTCGGCAGAGACTGTCCAGAGGCAAAAGTGAGGATGACGCTGGATTTCTGATAAGCCCTGGAAGACCCATCATCTTCCCTTCTGTAGACTACTTCTCTCTGCACAGCGCACACTCTATAGGGTTCTAAATATTCTAGAAGATCCCTCTCAGAGTACCATCTCGGGATGTTGTGGATTCTCCCCATTGACTTAAGATACGACGTCGATACACACGTATGGACATCAATACCTGCTACATATATCTTAACTTCAGGAGGTTATTCGCTGCCCCTTCTGAAGGTACGCTGATAATGAGATCTCCATCCTTTGTAATGGGATGCGAAAGAATTTTCTCTTGGGTAGCAGTCATCACGTCACATGGGATGCGGTTAGAGTTCACTTTCCAGAACGACAGTTCCGGCTTTACCCGCCTGAAGACAATAGGAATGCCAGTCGGCCGACTTCTCTTGTAAGTAACAACCTGTAACGGCCTGGTGTCGGAGTCAAAGATCTCCTTTTGTGTCCCATATGACATCTCTTGTTCAACGATCAAGGTGCCATCCGATGAAAACTCCTGGGGGTCATCGTCATCGGGATCCTCTCGAAAGCGCTTACACCGTGACTGCGATGGATCAGGAGGACCCGTCGAAGGAGCAGAAGCAACACCTGGGACGGGCACCACCACTGGGGCGTCCATCGCCACCACCCCAAGAGCAAGTAGGGCACTCAGCGGAGTCCCCCTCAGCAGCGTTAAAGACGGTATAAAAGTAATTAGAGCAGAAATAAGTCGCAGAAACAGAAATATTTTGCAGAGAAGAACAACAGAACAGCTGTTCGGAGCAAACTTCTTCTTCCTTCCCTAAGGAGTATTATCTACGGTATTGAATTCGTGTGCTATTACTGTTGCGCAATGACATTTCAGTGACTCTTCATTTTATTTTTGTATTTTGATGACTCCATTCCCTGTAATGCTCTAAATGCTACACGACGGCATGGAAACAAAGCGCAATATTGGATATCGAGGGTGCATCACTCGCTTCCCTACTCGTGACATTGCATACCTACATGATATGAAGACACGAGACTTACAGAAAATAGGCTCCACACACCCTACTCCACCATAGCACGAGGATGACAGCATATAATTTTTTATTTTTATTTGTAATATTTACTTTCTTCATGTCACCCTGGCTATTGCTACTATGAATGACGATGGGATGAGGTGATTCATCGCAACCATTGCAGTACCATACCTCAGTGCATGTGGGTTAACGTATGAGTGTAATGACGATGAAAAAAATGAGGCATACACACTCGCACACACACATGACACACGCAAATGTAATAGTACACACGCGGGTGCGTCGTAACCACGACCATCTCTATAATACATGGAGGTATTATAGAGGTACACATGGTATTATAGAGATGGTCGTGGTCGTAACTGATGAGGATAGTAGTTCATCCGGTCGGCCACCGGGGTTGTAGTGCTGTGAAGATCACATTTTCGCATTCACGACAAAAGCTCTGAGGTCGGAGAAGTTCAAGCAGGCTAGCAGACGTCAAGAACAGGTAGAATGAGTGCAGGCATTGACGGTGCTGCACGGGGTTAGAGCAAGGACCGAAGATTGCCGCAAGTCTGAGCGGCTTGTTGTTGCTACGGTTCATTTGGGATTGCAGTACTGCTCTCTCCGAACTGTACAGAGGGCAGTCGATGAGGACGTCTTGAATGCTTGCCACCATGCCACAATTGGAACACGGGCTGGTTGAAGCATACCCTAGTCTGTGTCTGAGCTGCGGTGTGAAGACCACATTGAGGCGATGTCGATGCAGAAGGGAGGACAGACAGCGGGGCAAACGGCCTGAGAGGGAAAACGACAAAGTTGGATCTACGGTGTGCAACAAGGACCTGTTTGTAATGTCCCGGCGATGTCGTTGGGACGGCATTGGTTGAGTCACCGCCGACAAGAATGCCCTCCTGTCATGGGTCAACATATTCGATATCACCGCCTGACAATGCCTGGCAGCAGCAGCCACTCTGTCAGCCTCGTCATCTACACTGTTAAACTCTAAACACCCTTTAGGGTGTAATCGTGCGATACGATAACTAACACCATTTAGGGTGTAAATAAACACCCACAAGAAAAAAATACACCCTTCAAAAAGTGTTTTCAATCAAGTGTCTTACACCCTTTTATGTGTTTTGGTGGGTTCGATAACTAACACCCTTTTAGATGTAAATGTACACCCCTAGTAAACATTACACCCTCAAACAAAAGGGTGTATTTTCCCTAGAGTGTCTCTGCAAGGACATTAAAATGGGAAAAGGACAGCTTTGTTCAGTTGAACATCATTACATTTACCGACTAGAAATGTCGCATGTGAATCATCATACACAAAATCAATCAGTTTCATCAATTGTTTCCATCTTGCACAAAAAGGACCTACTCGTTGCTTAAGTTCTGGTCGTAAGGTTTAGTGCCGTATCTGCACGTTCTTTGAACAGGAGGTATCCTGTATGGTATGCTTGCAGGGCTGGCTCTGTTTTGCTTGTTTACACGCTTTTTACACCCATGAGTGCAAAACTGCTACCAAAAATGTCTCCACATAGCTATCACGCCCGTTTCACCTCCCTCCAGACACAGCAGTTCTTCCAGTGAGGGTGTAAAAAGGGAGTAAGCGTAGAGATACACCCTGATTACTCCCTTATCACACTTAAAAGGGTGTTCCGAATTTAACAGTGTACGCTTTGTACGCAGTGACCTGGGATCAAATGAAAAGTGATGAAGTGACCTACGCCGCAACGACGCTGAGGATGTCCGTGACAATTGGAGCTAATTTACCTCGTGGACCTGTGCTCTCTGTGCACTGCAGGGCTGCCCTTGAGCCGTGTATATCACCCACATTCGCGGAGCCTCGCGCAGAGCATATCGCAAGAAAGACAAGATGCCGTAAAGCTCTGCGGGCGTAGTGGAAGCGCAGTGTGCCAGGCGATACACAGACACCTGGACCGATGGAATAACGAAGGCGGCCATCGAACTTACAGGTGTAGAGGACCCGTCGGTGTAGACAGCAGTGTGCTCGGCGTATACGCTTAATATCATGTCCAATGACATCTGGCGAAGGACTGACGGTTGCATTTGCCTTTTTTTAACGTTGAGTCCCGGAATGCCGGGGGAGATCGAGGGCAGTGAGAGAGACCACGGGGGACACGAATACACTGTTGGCTTTACTAGAAACGAGGGAAATTTAGGCTTTGCTTCCGCAATGATATCAGTCAGATATGCGCGGTAGTTGAGTAAGCAAACCCTGTCTTGTTCCCCTTCTCCCCTTTGGAGGTTTTTGGGTATTTACAGTGATGCGTTTGTCTTAATAATGCTGTGTTTGAAGACTTGTGTTGTATCTGTCCTCTTCTTCTCGTGTCTCCTGGTTTCCCTCCGCTCTAAAGATTGTTAGTCCATGAATACAGAAAAGATGCGCGATGTGTATATGACCAAAGGAGATTCCAATGGTTGACAATTATACATTCGGTTTATTATCGAGTTTATTTTTTACACTGCGTATACAGCGCCCTTGCAGTTCAGATATGGGTGTCACACCCCACTACGGGGCCGAGACTTTCTCACAGCAGAGGCTGCGCTGTCAGAACAACAGGAATCAATGAAGACTATACACAAGACGAAAGGCGAGCCCTCAGCGCTCCCCCGGGCCGTTACCTCCATCATTTACCGGTTCCGTCTCAGTGCGCCATATACTAGCCTCCTCCTCTTTAAACTTGGGAAGGTTTGCTCACCGGATTGTTCTCAGTGCGGAGGACACAGAACATGTTATCGAGGCCTGCCCTGGCCTCGACACAGCGCGCCTCGTCGTTCCCTTGTGGCGGCACTAGCCCGCCTTTACAATCGCCCTTTCTCCGTTGGTGAGGTTCTCGGCTGCTAGCCTACCCCTCACCAGGTGACGGCGTTGCGCGCTCTTGTCGACTTTCTTACCGCTTCGAACCCGCTTGACATGCTGTGACAGCTTCTCTGACACTGTGTTCGCGTGGTCTATGACATTATGATCCAGTGAGTGTTTCTCGGTGCCTAACGTCTCTCCCTTTCCTTTTCTCCTTTATCCTTTCTTCTGCTTGAACCACTCTACCCCTTTACTGTTTGTGTATTTCTCTATTTTTTTCTTTTTTGTCTTGTTCCACCACAAGCGCATCTTGGAGTAGCCAATCCTGACTGGGTCGGGACTAACATCTCCATATTTTTCTTCGTTTCCAGTTCCAATTCTAAGAAAGGTGAGGTAATGCCCCGGAAGCCAGGAGTAGTAAGCAGTCTTTTCTGGCTGAATTTTCCTGGCAAAGTACACAGGTCCGTCCCCCATCGGACACAATAAAAAAGAAAAGACACTCGGGCCACCGTTCGCGGCATATTATAAGTGAAGTTTCCCTTGTGATGAGGAAGGAGGTGATTGCAACTGGGCAACAAGAAACAACATTTATGCTCACGAAAACAGAAAAAAAACAACTCGAGGATGATAATGAGCATGGCCGGCTTCTCCGACGAAGTCCAAGCGCAAGCTCATTATCGTCCTCCGGTTGTGTTTTCTGTTTTTCCTGGGCATAAATGTTGTTTGTTGCTGCCCAGTTGCAGTTACCTTGCACCAGGAAACAGTTGCACAGGAAACAGAGCATTCGATGCGGGTTTTATTGGCCTTCAATGACAGCTGACATAAAATCCTGTCGCCCACGCCAGTGAAGTTTTGCCCTTCCGGAAGGATGTCATTGCAACTGGGCAACAAAAAACAACATTTATGCAAAGAAAAAACAGAAAATACAACTCGAGGATGATAATAAATTGCAATCACTTCCTTCCTCGTCATAAGGGAAACTTCATTTTATAATACTAAGATTTACTAATACGAATATTACGTTTCATATTATAATGCTAAGGTTTGTTCTCCAATTATCTATCTGATAAACCAAAGCCGTGCAAAAGTAAGAATTTCAGATAGTTTACGAGTTGCGCATGTCGTCATCTGGGAACGTACTGTTCTCAGAAGGATCGGGCATACTACACCCTATTCCCCGTGACTGATAGAAATTAGAAATTTCGGACTGGCTACTCGTTGGAGGATGTTAGGAGAGCAAGTGACGCGAACGACTAGTCATTTTCAAAACACAGATTTACTCTATGAAGTTTGTAAAGAACAAAAACATCAAACGTCGATCACTACTGCGCCACACGCAGGCAATACAAAGTGACTTGACAAAACACTTTCCACATATGCTGAAATCAACAAGGTCATAGGCGATACAACTCAACTTAAAAGTGAAACGCCACATAGGCTATTACGACGAGCTTACGACTAAGCGCCATACAGGCTACGGTACGGTACGGTACGGTACGGTACAGGTACGGTAACGTGATGGTGTAGACACAGTGCAGCAATTTAGGAACAGGGACACAACACAGAAGCTATTTCTTGTCTTTTCTTCTGTAGATTAGATCAGAAAGTAAGGGGCTGTGGGTTGTGAAGGGGCTCATTATTTCATGCCCCACCTCATCATCAGCAATTGGGTACAGAATATCGCCCTTGCCTATGGAACTCCCCATTGATCATCTTAAAAATAAAGTTGTTGTTGTTGTTGTTGGAAAGAAAAAAATTAAAACGTAGGTCGCAATGGTGCGACCAGTGTTCTGTGTTGTGCCCATGTTCCTAAACTTCTGCACTATGTCTACACCGACAGGTTAACAATGCAACAGAAGCTAATTCAAATGAACTCTCGAGCGAACGCCTCACAGGCTTTATACGTAGCACGGTATGAAGTACACGTACACGGTTACCTTGGAGACTTCGTGCTGTGTCTGTCCCTTCTTGTTCCCTATAGTCTCGGCATTTTACATCATGCATCACCTTCACCAACTTGCTTGCTTCTTAGCCACTTTTCACGGTATGAAATGCCACGCAGGCCCTTAACTGATGTACACTCTTAAAAATGAACTTCACAGCATAGCACGCTCCTAGCCAACCATCATCTCGAATGATATCGTTATCTGCCCTGATTTGTTGAAAACGGGAGGCGTACGCCTTTTCTGTGACACTTATGCTGTTCATAATTGTCACAGAAAAAGCGTACGCCTCCCGTTTTCAACAAATCAGCAGATCAACAGATCAACAGATAACGATATCATTCGAGATAATGGTTGGCTAGGAGCGTGCTATGCGGTGAAGTTCATTTTTAAGAGTGTACAAGTACTCTTTTAACCAATACGAAATATCTTATCTGGCAGGGCGGGAGCCCTCAGAGATGGGAACGTGCTGGACGACACTACAGTTCTTGTCCCAGGAAGAATCGTTGGTCACTCATCCCACGTCGGAGCCACGTCACAGGAACACACACAACACTTGCAGATGACGCCGAGCTAAATCTTCCTTAATCGGACGATATGAATACTAACTATTTTAAGTGCAGCGAAGCGTTTAGAACTTGTTCCCCATGCTCATCCGGAAGTGCCATCAGGCACTTCTGTGACGGACTGCCTCCAAAACCACCCGATGCAAGAGCACTTGAGTAAGCTCTTCCAATTACGGTTGTCAACTGTCTTAAAGGAATAACGAACGACAAAGCGAGAGCATTGTTGTTCCTGCGCTAAAGAAAAGCAAACCGGTCAACGATATTCCGCTTTCTTCGGTCAAAACACTCTATATGCTGCGAGGGCGTAGAAACAAGTGACCTCCACTACCTCCACCTTCTTTGCACGGTACATCCTTATACAATGAGTTAGGACCCACCAGTTCCTTGGCATTGTGATCGACAGCCTCTTGTCGTGGAGGCCTTTCACAAAAGAGATGAAATCTAGATGTCTGTCGACTCAGAACCTCGTCCGACGACTTGGATGCACCGCATCTGGATGCAGTGCACAGTGGTGGCCATTCATAAGGCTACGACCGCTGCTAAGATTCTATATGGCCTCCCGTTCGCTTGCCCAAGTCCATCTACATGGCCTACGAAACACTCTCGGCCTTCCTGGTTTTGCGCGTAATGAGGCCGTGTATGCGGAGGCGCCAGCGCTACCTCTCCTTCTGCTCGTCAGTCAGCAACTCCTCCAACAACTTACGGGCGTACACAAGAACCGCCGCTTTCAAGGCCCTCATCGGGAGACTGAAAAAACGCACAGAATCTCGCTTCGCAGCCACCATCCGCACTTTCACCGAGGTAGTGACCGCGCCACCTGCAATGCCCCGTAACAAGCCGACTTGGACAATTTCCGAAATTCACAGCAAGCTATACTTAGCTGGACGTCGGAAGAAAAATGAGCTCTCTGACGCCGTTGTTCAGTACTTTGCCGCCTAATGTACTGGCGACGTCTACGGCAACTACCGCTCACTTTACTGACGCCAGCGTTGACAACAGAATGGGCAAATGCGGCATAGCGTACTGCATACCATCATTGAAGCTGGAGTGGGCAGAAAGCTTAGAAGGAGAGCTAACATATCCACCGAAGCAGAACTGATGGCAATAACTGAAGCGCTTAGGGCTGCAGTCACCGAGAAGTTATCAAACGCCGTCGCAATCACGGATCCACGAGGCGCTATCTCGCGCATCGATCGCCACTCTGAGACATGCTATTTCGCAGGAGAGGCCAAGTACCGGCTGACAAGACTTACATCCCGCGGTACTACGGATCGCTACAGTGGATGCCCTCTCATAAGGGAATTTCAGGGAATGACCGAGCTGATGAGCTGGCCAAAGCAGCTACAAAGATCGAACCGAACCGGCAGGCCAATTCAAGTAGTTTCGCCTTCTCCCGAGCTATCAAAAAACATGTATGTAGGCTACATCCCGATACGCGAACGGGAGACCGGTCTGCACCCTCACCCTTTGCAGCGAGTGGCCTCTCCAAGGTTGAGGTTTCCCTCCTGCTTCGCATCCGATCTCGTAGTGCCTACACGCGCCCACAATTTCAAACTCGGCCGCACTTCCCGTCCAAATTGTCGCCAATGCGGTGAGCCAGAAACGGTGGGACACATTATAATGGTATGTCCAGCTACATCCGACGCCAGGCGGGAACTTCAAAAAGCAGTGCGGTACCCAGGGACATCACAGCTACAAATTGAGGAGATCGTCTATCCGCGCGGCAACCTCCAGCGCCGCGAATCCGTGCAGAAAGCCCTGCAGAACTTCCTGAAGGCAGTGGACCCTCATGGTCGGTTGTAGTGCAGGGAACTGTAGAACCAGACGTGGTGCGAGCATCCCTCTTCGCCGACAGGGTGTCTACCAAACTGCAGCCTTCAAATTCCCTGACTTTCCCAGGTTTTCACTGACTATTTCAAGCGAATTCCCTGACAAAAACAAAAGGGAACTTGGTGCCTGCTCATACGTTTTGATACCAGATCCAATATAAAACAGACCATTTATTAAGTATTAGTGAGGCTACCCTACTTTTCTGCGTCAGAGCTTGTCATACTGGTGAACTGCTACTCGCAGTAACGTTGCTGCGGCATCGCTTCTCAACCACCGGTCGGCACTCGCGATTCGCCGCGCATCATCACGGCACTTGTCTGCGATTTTCCCTGACTTCACCTGCTTTTTAGCCAAATTCCCTGACAATTCCCTGACTTTTCCAGTCACATCAAAATTCCCTGACTATTCCCTGTTTTCCAGGTTTTCCAGGTTGGTAGACACCCTGCGCCGACCCTCTTCCCCCACCCCTTTTCACCCTTTCCCCGAGTAACGTGCCTCCAATCTAGGCAGGCAGACCGCTCGATCGTAATCCCCACGTTACCCCCATGACCCCATCTCCGTCGAAGCTCTTTTGACCTTTCTGGACACGATCGGAATTCGATCCTTGTTATGAAAGGGCTCATTTTTCATTCCCCATATCACCACCAGCAATGGGGTAGAGTATCGCCTCCGGTGATGAAACTCCCCATTCGCCATTTTAAAATAATTGTGTGCAAAAGGGGGGGGGGGGGGCATCTATTTATTTTCACGGGAAAGGTCAGCCAGAAAGGACGGCTTGCTATTCCTTAATACAAAATGGGTCAATCCAGCTCCCCCCTGTGTTCCAGCTGTGGCGAGGTGGTCGATATTCCTCATTATCTTCTGCACTGCCAGTAGCACTTTCCACAACGGCAAGCCCTCTGTCGCCGTCTAATGCAGCTTCGGTGCAGCACAGTGTCTATGACCACCCTCCTTGGTCCCGGTGCCCAGTGGTCCGTCACCACAGTCCTGCTCCGCTTCCTGCAAGAAAGCCCGCGAGAAAGCCCCGGTTAAGGGGCGGGCTTTGCGTCCGCTCCTAACCGGGCTTTCTCGCGCCATGTAGTGCGTGTGGTGCACTGACTTTTTCTCTTTTGATATTTATTTTGAGTATTTTTTTAATAGCAAGCCGGCATCAGCTTGGCTGACATTTCCTCTTTTATTTCTACATATCCCCAGGGAGGTGCCGAAATACCTTGCCGTTGTTGGCTGCACACGAGTGGGCATCGTCACGACTATAGAAAAAACGAAAAAAAAAAAAAACAACAACACAGAGTTTAAGGGTTCAAGGTGAGGCATAGACAGGATGAGCGATACTAGTGAAACAGAAGTCACTGTGGATGAGAGGTGCACTAGAGGGGTCTTTGCACGAGGCCCGTGTCTTGGAGAAAACGGACGAGGTGGCGAGTTAGGGTAGTTCGTTCTGCACCTTTGGGGAATAGGATGTCCGTCACTATGCCTGGCCTAGAGTGTGAAAGGTGGGTTTCCCGCATAGTGTAGTTTGCGCGGCATTCTGTGGAACGAAACAACACTGGCAATATACCTTGTCTATCATGGAGCCGACAAGTGGACAGCCTCGTTTCTGAGATGCAGCGCTGGAGAAATGTGATCCGACACTTTGCTGGACACGATGGGACAGTAAGGAACGGGACCTTCTCATTATGCATAAAGCGCTCGTTAGGATATTAATGCTTTATGGTCTACCTGTTTTCCATGCATGTCCCGGACGCCGATCTCCAAACTTCGTGGTACCTTGGCACGTAGTCTGCGGGTTTGCTTAGGAGTACCGTGCGGTGCTGACACACGCATTGTGATGGCGAAAGTGAAAGAGATCCCGGCTGATATCCTGTGTCAGAGAGAAACTATACGGCATCACATCCATCACCGTCATCCTCTGATCCGACAGATCCATAAGCGAAGAAACATCAAAGTTTCCATATGTGTCCGTGACGCGCATCAACACCTCCAGCGTTTTACAGTGCAGCATGTAGTTCCCTCCTTACCTACGTGGACACTCCCAGCATCGGAAATCTCGACCTCTGTCGCCGGGATCAAGAACAAGAAAAAGGGAGTCCCAGTTTCTGTTTTGTTCAGGCGACACTATAGGAATGATGGACGCGGTATACACAACTCACTCTGCTGTCTCCACCGATGAGTCTTCCACTCAAGAAGGTTCATCCTCCGCTTTCGTCGGACCCTGTCGTGCGGGTATAAGCTTTCGCACCGCACGTCATCCACCTGCGCGGAGCTCTACGCTGATTGATTTTTAAAGGAAAAAATGGAGATGTTAGTCTACGCTATACTCTTCTTTCCTGAAAACGCTATTGGCGTGCCATTTCCAACCCCGCTCCTGGGTGATCTATACTGGTTCTAAAGCAGCCCTACAGTGTATTGCAAGCAGGGGCATTTGAGGCCCTTTGCATCAATCGCTATTGACATACTGCAACTTTACAAGCGACCGTTGCAAGAACAGGGACACCGACTGGTGCTACAGTGGATCCCGGTGAATCGTGTTCCCACCCATAACAGCTCCGAAAATAGGAAACGACTCATGATTCGGGAAATATTTAGGCTATTCTCCATTTCCGTGGTTTAGCCGGAGAGAAAATTCTCCGATAAAGCACATACGACTCAGTTCCGCGTGGTCAAAGCGTTATCTGTCGTGAATCTTTTACACAAGATGAAATACTGTTTCGGCATTAAAACGCCAGGAGGTGACCTTAAACACATTTTTGACGTTTCATGCGGCTGGGGTGAATGTTGGTGATTGGGAAAGGTGTCATCAGGTGAAGCTTTTTTTCCCCTGCCACAACAACCACCGCACACTGTCCACCATCCTGCTTTCGCAGTTTTCGGCTGACGGAGACACACACGAAAGGCTTCCGATAAATCCCGAATGAGTCGGAGCGCGATAGCCTTTCGTGCACGAAAGCCTCTCCCACTGATTGATTGATTGATTTTAAAAGAAAAAAATGGAGATGGTAGTCTCGAGCCACTCGGGACTGGCTACTCCAGGACGCGTTATTAATAAAAGAAAGGGAAACTACACTAACCTCGACGCTTTGAAACGCTTTGAAAGAATAAATGAGAACATCATCCCCGAGCTTGTCACCAAAAGCGAAGTCTCAAGGCACTAAAAACACTCCCACTCCCACTCATCCGGAGCATGCGTAGTCATGGCGGCGCTGAGTCGGAGACTTATCGGAAGTCCCAAGAGGGGTTGACAGAATGGCGTAAATGCAGGCTAGCTGGTGGATAAATTCCATGATAAGGCAAGCCTGAGCAGGCAGCTCAGGCTTGCCTTATCATGGAATTTATCCCAAAAGGGGCAACTAAAACTCCCTAATAGCTGCAGAAGCCTACCGCCGTCGAAATATGATCTCCATCTTATTGCCAAAAGGGGATAGACAGCGCTTGTGACCGCCCATCAATGGCGTCAAGATATCCCAGAAGGATCCCTCCTCCACTCAGTACACTCTTAAAAATGAACTTCACCGCATAGCACGCTTCTAGCCAACCATCATCTCGAACGATATCGTTATCTGCCCTGATTTGTTGAAAACGGGAGGCGTACGCCTTTTTATGACACTTATGCTGTTCATAATTGTCACAAAAAAAGGCGTACGCCTCCCGTTTTCAACAAATCGTGGCAGATAACGATATCATTCGAGATGATGGTTGGCTAGGAGCGTGCTATGCTGTGAAGTTGATTTTTAAGAGTGTACATCCCACAATGTCCCTCATAATGCCGTCTACCCTTCGTCGGACCCTTACGTCTATCGTCCGTCAACTTCATTTAACCGTCGCATTCACTCCGTGCTTCCGCCCTTGCTGTAATACTCCAAGTACCGTCCAGCACATTCTCATCGACTGTCAGCGGTATTCTACTGAGCGACGCGTTTGAAGCCGCTGGGACACCCTCGCTTGCCCTTCCTAAACTGGTTGGGGCCTCCGGCCAAGCATCAGCTACGAGCTCTTCAAGTCCTCATCCCCTTCTTAGCAGCAACAGGGCTCGTGCGTGAACTTTGAACATTCATCATCATAGCTGTACACCCCTACACTCTTAGAAATGAACTTCACCGCATAGCACGCTCGTAACCAACTATAATCTCGAATGATATATCGTTATTTGCCCTGATTTGTTGAAAACGGGAGGCGTACGCCTTTTTTGTGGCAATTATGAACAGCATAAGTGTCACAACAAAGGCGTACGCCTCCCGTTTTCAACAATTTAGGGCAGATAACGATATCATTCGAGATGATAGTTGGCTAGGAGCTTGCTATGCGGTCATTTTTAAGAGTGTACCCGTTGATGTTGACATTGACGAAAAAATAATAGGAAGAGACTGGCACCCTTACACCTATATACCCGCAGAAGAAACAACAACACTGATCCACATGTATGTTCAGGTATCTGTTGTGTTTCAGAAATAGGGGAAAGCTATACCGACACGCGTCACGACAATTTGTCTCTGTGCGGGGGATCTTGAAGAAACCATGTGACGTTTCTCCACTCACAAGGCAGCAATAAGGGTTCGTTTCTTTATTTTTACTACACCTGAAAAAATAATTTATATTTATAATTATATATTTGTATGTATAATTTATACAAATATTTTATATTCGTTACCCGGCTTTGATCTGCCTGAAAAGGACTGAGCTGATTGACAAGGCTCAGAAATGTATTCGGTGAATCAGTGTGGTGTATTCCCGTTTGATGTGCCAGATATGGTATACTTGAACTCAGGATCAACGTGTTTGATGTAATCTTCTGAACGCATTTTTTTTTTCAGTCGAGTTTCTTTGCGTACACCTTCGTTTTAGAGCTGAACAGGTTTACGGCATCGCTTTTAGTGAAGGGGATAGGTGATCGTTTCCGATGAAAGAGGGCCCCCTTTGCCAAGTTATCCACCAGATCGCTTCCCTCAATATACCGCACTGGGCCGGTGTCTTCTAGTGATTAGATCTGAGCTCTCGATGTGAATTTGTAGTGGAACAATTTTGTCACGTCTGGTAGACATAGTCACTGGAGGCAGCTTTGGAGTCAGTATACAAATTGTCCAGGGGCTGACTCGGCATGTCTTTGTATGAGTTACCACTTTCAATATCCCATGCAGTTCAGGTGCTGTGGATGATGCCATATGAGACAGCCTGAAGCTTTTCGAGATGTCTTCTCCATAAACTGCACTGGCTGAACCGGCTGCTGTAGTACAACCATCTGTAAATATCTTCCTTGCTAAGGGGTATGCGATTCTTCCAGGTAGATTACCCTTATGAAAATGAATCTTTCCTTTCTACAGATTTCTTATATACTCTTTATTTCCTACATTGACAGTCTGTTGACTTTGACTTCTTGTTGATCAAGTCAACAGGAATTTCTGTTGACTATGTGTGCACTACCTGTGGGATACATTATATGTACTTTCTGTGACGGAATTTCCGTTGACAGCGTGTACAAAACTTGTGGACTACAATTATATGTGTATACTATCTGGAGGCGGATTATACAGGAGGTCCTGTTGAAATTCTCTTGACTTCCTGTGCGATTATCCAGCAAAGCTAGGGTTTGCCCTTGCTGTTTTCTTTTTGTTCACCGTCAACACACCAGAGCCAACACAAACAACAAATTTTCTTTAGACTTTCTCTCAACTTTGTGCTGACATCATATGTTTACTTTCTGTTGACATAGAGCCGGTAAGTTTCTGTAGACCACTCACAACAGAGGCAGCATGTTTTTCTATTGAATCTATTTACACATATTGTTTGCATACCCCTTACAGAAATGGTTGTTAGTTTTTTGTTTTCAGTCAACAGACCAGAGTCAACAGAAACAGCAGATTTTCTTGAGACTTTTTGTGAACTTTGTGCTGGCATCATGTGTTGACTTATGGCGTTTAACTTTCTGTAGACCACTCACAACAGAAAGGCAACATGTTTTTCTTTTGAACTTAGCAGACTTTTTGCATAGGGAAGTTTAACCTGTTTGATTCGCTGTTGCATAAGTATAGTTTATTCTCAAGCGAGCAAAACTACTTTGTAGCACGAGTGCCTTTCAAAAAGCGAGATCCTAGCGGCACACGTCCCTTATGAAAATGAATTTTGCCAGTTTATTGAATTTTTTTTATATCATTCGGCCTGTTTTTCATTTGTTCCCACTTTGATTTCCTGTAGGTTATTGTAAAACAAAACGGCTATAGACGCCCTTTAAATTTCAGTTTGTCCAAACTGTCCAAATAGGTCGACAAGAAGAAATAACTTTATTTGGATTTCCTTTTTCTTCACGTTCAAAAGACAGCATGAAATAGAAAATCAAAAGACGTGCCTTGTTATATGAATGCCTGTTGTGCCAAACTACAGAGCATCAATAAGCAAAATACGAGGTAGGGTATCGCCTGCATAAAAACCGCACATACAGACTTTGAACAGGTGTAATTCTATTCGTCCTTTGGCTATTTGGCGCGAACTTTCTATAGACACCTGTTCGAAAGAACATCGATAGAATATTTCTCTTTTGCCTCATAGAATTTATTCTGCCTTGATGAAAACTGCTACGGAAATTCTGTTGAAGTGTATCAATATAGCCTATAAATTTCCTGTTGATAAAAACTAGATTTTGTATTGCTGGAGCTATTCATATTATGGCGATGTTGAAAATTGGCCACCGCGTACCTTTTGGAATTCTGTTGAGTTCCTGTTGTGTGAAAGTGTATTGATGGGTTATTTAACCTGTGTTGAAAAACAACACGTGGTCATAATTGTGGGAATCATCAAGGATAATCCTCAGCGCCTTTCGCAATATCATAATTTACCAGAGCTTTCAGTATGTTCATCTCTGAGCACTTAGCATGTAGAAAGACATACTTCAGCTTGTCCTGCGAGCTTCCGCAAATTCGAGAGTCCTGCTTGCCTCCGAGTCGGAATGAAGGGTGGGGTGTATCAGCTGAATACAGTTACGCATACATACAACACTGAAGTGAGGAATTCCTTCAAGTATCAACTCACCATCAAGATAACGTCTGTGTTTCTAACTGCAAACTTGCACATTAACGCGTAAGTTAATTCCCATCCAGGTTGACATTGATGCAAATGGCCATCTCACAGCGCAACAACAGCAACAACTTTACTTGATAATGATGATTGTGTTAGAAACACAGATGTTATTTTGATGGTGAGTTGATACAATTCCTAAACTTCAGTGTTGGTTGTATAGGTAATCCAAATAATCTGAGACACCTCACCCTTCATTCTGACTCTGAGATAAGCAGGGCTCTCGAATTTGCGGGAGTTCGCAAGACAAGCAGTATAGTATATAGTATTTGTATCGCTTAGGAAGGAAATGGCAGTGCGGGATATGCCTTTCTAGCTCCACATGCTACGTGTTCAGAGGTGGACGTCCGGACTGGCAAATAAAGGCACTGGCAATACTGGCAAATTAAGCTATTGCGAATGACACTGAGGACTGTCCTCGATGATCCTACACGTGTGTGAATGATAGCCAGAAAGCCAAGGATTTGTTCCTGAATTTTTTTACTTTCTCTCATACTGCTGCTCTGATTTGTTTCCAAATTCCGCGTAATGCTTCAAGCAGCTAACATAGCAGTGTCCATGAAGAATGCCTGCAACGTCAGTAGTAGGTCAACAGAAGGGCTTCAGAAAATCTGTACACTGGACCGTGCTTGATGTCTTATGATGTGATGAATTCTTTGAACTTTGAAGTTTTGATGGGTTATGACGTGATTTGCTCTGAAGTTGATGTTGAGCGATGGGCTCGTGATGCGATGGTTTATGATGTGATGGGCTTTGTAGAAAATTGACCATGATGTGAAGTTGAATGAGTTCTTAAGAAAATGCCGACCTATGACTGAGACGGGTGAAAGTGAGGTATACCTAATTTGAACTTACGTCGACATTTGAACAACACGGACAGACAGGGGAGGTATGCCGTTTTTTTTCGATGGAGTACATCCATGAATCTTTCTTCAAAGAAATGTGTGCGCGCTTCTATGGCCTATTGCAACCGGCACTGACTGCCTTCCACTTGTCCAGAGGCACATGTCATCAGCATTTAGACAGTACAGTGAACCTTAGGCGAAAGTATGCTTATGACGAATGCCAAGGATATTGAAAAGTGAACGCCCCCCCCCCCCCCCCCCGTGGGGTACTTTGTACTATTGTGTGTTGGTGGGACGATTCGCCATCTGCAGTTTTCAAGAAGATGCTGCGGTGGAGCAGCTCTCTTATCAAGTTCGTCCGCTTGTTTCGAATTATCTAAGGATGTCTAATACAAGTGTGTGAAAATAATAATAATAATAATAATAATAATACTCTGACGGCCACATATATGGTAACATTTTAACATGGCCCATATGAAACACCTTCTTGACGGCACGATCAAAGGCGCAGTTTTCTTCTTGGTGTATAGAATCTCAGACAGTTGTGAAAGCAATTTGAATGAGAAGACGTTATTTTTTTGCGAACGACGGAGTGTCGACAAAATGTGTCGTTCAAAAACATAAATAAGGGATTCTTAGTACTTTCTTGTTCAATGTGAGAGCTTGGTGGAAGAGATGAGCCTGTCTTTGCATGTTCATGTCTGTGGAATGCTGCAACGTACTAGTGGACATGGATGCTTCCTTTCTTAGCTCTCAAGCACGCTGCGCTACATTTCATATGAGCGGGTAAATGTGCGCCAATGACGACTTCCGGCCCCTGCAGTGTTAATAAGCAAGAAAACGAAAGCAATTAAGTAACTCAGTGAAACGCGGCAAAATAACCCTCCCCTCCAACCCTCTACTCCACAAGAGTTGCGTTAGACCGCTGGACGTAACTTTTACGCTTCCGTCACCATCACGCGAGCCGGTTCGGCTCGTTGCTTTCGGAATATGAAACTGCTTTCTTGCACACATTGACACCCGTGCCGGCCTATCGACACGGAGGGATGGCTACGCGGACAACTTGGTCATTGGGAGTCTCCTTGAATATTCTTGCGCCGTGAAAGGCAACATAAATTGCCCATAACCTCGTCACGGCATCTTGGCTTTTCCAAAAGGAAGCGCTTTTAATAAACACGTGACATTGAACCATTTTGTAATGGCCAGATCCTTACGGAAGTACGGCTGGAAGTAAATGCGCTGGGAACGAAGAAACGTTGCCACGCTGTTTCTTTGATTTGCGTGACGAATGAACACAAAAGTAGAACGGGTACCTAAAACATATCCTTGATGAAGGAAGCCTGAGTGTAGGACACGAAGAAGGGACAAACACACCACTGCTATTCTACTAATGACAACATACCTCAGCCAGGGGAGTTGCTTCGCGGCGCTAACATGCAATTAAAATAAAAAATATATAAAAATCAGCCAGGGGACAGGACACGAACAATTTAAAATAAAATTCTCACGCATTGCAGCCGAGCGGCATAAAACAACCGGACGGAAACCGGGCCGTCCTACGTAAAACGTAATAGCAGGACGTTTTACGTAAGGGCGGCCCGGTTTTCGTCTAGTTGCTTAGACGGCGAAAGCAACCTGACAGCAATGCAAATGCAGCGAAAAGAAGGAAAGAAAGGACTACATCACATAAATGAGCATCTCACTTGAAAAGTGAATGCAATCACAGAAGCCAGTTAGCGATTTGGCGATAGCGGACCCAGATAACTGAGCTTCATTCGTGTCCTTTCCGATGAGCGAGCGAGGCGAATTATCGTCAACGTAAGCGGAAGACCTTGGACTGTTTCGGCCCCTTCTCTCTGCGGTCGAGGGGCCGTGTCGCCGTTGTTTACAGGTATCGACTGTGCTGCTGGGAATCGCTGCAGAACCTGTCCGCTGCTTTCACTTGTGCTGGCGCGGGTCTTTACGGGTCGTGGCTTTGTGCGGAATAATAACATTTCAATTGCCGCAGTGATGTCATACACGCGAGAAAAACCAAATGCATTTCCACATTAGCTCCTCTTCAAAAAGGTGAGTTCCTGGCACTTGACATGTTGACAAACGAAGTGCTCCTCGACAGAGCAGCTTACTTCATAGTTCATACTTACTTTCGATCTTAGCTCTACCTTCTGTACTGATAAGCAACTTGCATTTGTGACGTCGCGCGATTTGCCCTAACTTGATATTAGCCGCGGTTACATGAACACGAAAGAAACGGGTCGAGTTGACTTATCGCACCACCTCACATCAATCCTTCCTAGAAGATTGGTTGACACGGCCTGATAGAAGAGGAGAGGAGAGGAGAGGAGAGGTTGCTGCGATAAACCAATTCTACTCGCTCCTGTCGGGTTCATGTAAACGCGGCTATTGACGAGTTCGTCAACATCCTCTATCGAGAGGGCCCTGAACGAGGCATCAAGGCAGGACATGATTTACTATCCTCAAAACTATGCAAACCTCGAAGATGTCTTTTCCCAACTTCTTAGGTTGATCTTCCGAATAATGACACAGTCGCTTGTCGCGGACTGAGTCCCACGTTGCGCTGAGTCCCACGCGGTTTCCAAAGTTAAATGGCAGCCGAGACCCATCCTGGTGCATGAAACGTGTTTCACCACGGGAAGGGTCGACTTGTCTCAGGTAGAGCCATTTATAAGGGTATGGGTTCTGGAAGACGCATGAACAGAACACCACTCGATCCTTTGTGTCATGGTGCTGATGCGCCGTTTTCTCACAAGCCCAGGGCGAACGAATGAAGCACACAAAATGGGAAGAAAATGAGATACGTGAGAAGGAACGCAGGCAGGGAGGGGGGGGGGGGGGGGTGGCTGTGTTTTTAGCGGAAGACAGGTAACGATTAAAATAAGAAAGCGCGACCGTTGTGGATTCGATTGTATTGGAAACGAAAGAAAAATATGGAGATTAGTCCCCTCCCCACCCAGTCAGGACTGGAACTCCAAAACGCGTTTGTGCACTCTTAGAAATGATTTTCACCGCATAGCACGCTCCTAGCCAACCACAATCTCGAATGATATTGTTATCTGCACTGATTTGTTGAAAACGGGAGGCGTACGCCTTTTGTGTGACAATTATGAACAGCATACGTGTCACAGAACAGGCGTACGCCTCCCGTTTTCAACAAATCAGGGCAGATAACGATATCACTCGAGATGATGGATGGCTAGGAGCGCGCTATGCGGTGAAGTTCATTTTTAAGAGTGTGGGTGGAACAATAGAGCCAGTAAAATGAGAAAAAGCAAACCAAACAAACCGGAAAGAGGCAGAAGAAAGCATCAAGGAAAGGGGTTGTCTTCAGACCGTGTGCGCGGGTTTTTCTACAGTGAGGGAACGAGCGAAAAGTTTGTTATGGCACGGCCGTGATAGCGCGCGGAGTACAGTGGTACCGTTACCTAAATTGTACAGCGGCACAGAGCGGCCGTGGCTGTGGCCACCGTACTCGTCGGACGCAGGTGATGTATGGGCGAGCAGCATCTGGGCTGTCTGTGTCGACTCACTCTTCCAGAATAGCAGATGGCGTTCCTGCCATCGTCATAACTTGATGTTGCCCGTTGATGGCTACCGCAAAGTGCAGCTGTTTCGGTGCGGTGCCCAGGAGGCACTTTTCTGATGCAACTAGAACGAGCTTACCTTTTGTGCCACATTTATTTTTATGGGTAATGTCGTTCGAAGAGGAACTGAGAAAAATGTCCCCGGTAGAAATGCCCCCGAAAGAAAAAAAGAAAAAAGTCCCCTGAGGCATATCCACTTTAGATACGTGTACTTGTGGCGAAATCCCCGGTTGCGAAATTTTCGGCCTTGAAGTCTTCGGACTGAAAATAAACTTAGACAAACCAAATAATAACGATATACTCAGGTGCATGTGGACTACTTTTGACTGAAAACAATGTCCATTACGTGCGGCATATACAGGATGTTCTGTTTCTTCTTTTTTAGCTGCACCACAGGTATTTTATAGAAAAATATATGAGAGCAGCATACATGTCGTTTTTGCAGTTCTCTATACGGCCAGGCAGACAGCCTCTTGAAGAGAGTGTGTGACTGCAGGGTGAATAATTACCTAAAATTCATTAACCAACTCCTTCATTATGGGCTTTCGGGCAAAGGTGTTTTTGTAACAGAAATGAAAATAAATTAAATTAAGTGAGATAGCAGAATGGGCTCATTGAAAGATCCCTTTTTTTAAGATTCTGAAACGAGCGCGTACGTTGAAATGTCCATAGGCCGAATTTTGCAGTACAAAGGAACCGCGCGTCGACGCCTATCTGGACGAGCGACATGGCGTGGCCGCTCGTTGGTGGTAGCCAAGGTGGTGCCGAAGACTGGGAGGTGGTGGGTTCGAATCCTACCACCGGCTGTGCTGCCTCATGTTTTCCCTGTGTTTTCCGAAGACTTTCCAGACGAATGTCGGCACAGTTCCCACTGAAGTCGGCCCAGGACGCATACTAACCCCCCTGTCCCCCACTCCTCCACCTGTCCTCTCTCCATCTGTATGCCGCTCATGGTCACAGTTGCTTCGCGGCGCTAACACACACACACACACACAAAAAGAAAAAAGCTTATCTGGGCCTGGCCAGCTTATAATACCTGGCCAGCCCCCCCTCCAATCATCTCGATCGCTTCAAAGCACGTGACCCTCTGACGTGGAACGAGCGCTGTACCCCCGCTTTTCGGTTTCGGCTATTTGCGTAGCAAAATTCGGTAATGGATATTTCAACGTACTGCCCCGTTTCAGGATTAAAAATGAATAAATAAATAAAATGGATTTTAAAGAGGACTGTCTCCCGTTCTGCTATCCCACTTTTGCCCGAAACCCTCTAATTAAAGAGTTAATTAATAAATTTTAGGTAACAAGTCATTTATAGTAGTTACATACTTTGTCTGAGAGGATGTTTGCCTGGCCGTATACAGGGCGTTTCAAAAAACGTGTCATGCGGACTTTATAAAAAAACGGGGCGACGGGAAAATACGGGGTAAACGGCACTTGTGTGGCAACTGAATTTGCCATCTTGCAAAAATATTTTCATTTGATTTTAATTAAAATAAATTGAATTTCTTTAATTGAACTCCAAAATTTCCCAAGTCAACCTAACGTTTTTTTTTACAGAATTTGAGAGCCCATAGCGAACTTAGTCAGATCCACAAAGAAATCCGCTCGATATTGCAAATGGAACTGCCCCCCAAAATTCCCGAAATTGAGGCTTCAAAGTTTCGGGTATTCAACGGCGCAAGAAATCAGACGCAACGATTCGTGGAGAGGAGGACTTGCTCCTGCCCCCATGAAAGATAGAAGGTCGAAAAAAAAACAGGGCGGGAAAAAAGAGGCGGAATCATTTTTGTTTGCCGCTTATCAACGTATGGTGGAATGTCACCCGCCTTGTTATCGGCGCGTCTTGTGCTCCACGCCGGTCCGGCCATAAACTGTTCTAGCTTCATGGGGGCAGGAACATGTCCTGCCCTCCGCGCATCTTTGCGACTGATTTGGTGCGCTGTTGAATACCCGAAACTCTGAAGCGTCAACTTCGGGACTTTTTTTGGGCAATAGCGAGCGGATAGCCCTTTGCAATAGCGAGCGGATTTCTTGGTGGTTCTGACTAAGTTCGCTACGGGCTCTCTAATTCTGTAAAAAAAAAAAAACGTGAGGTTCACTTGGGAAATTTTGAAGTTCAATTAAAGAAATTCAATTTCTTTTAATTAAAATCAAATGAAAATATTTTTGCAATATGGCAAATTCAGTTGCCACACAAGTGCCGTTTATCCCGTATTTTTCAGTCGCCCCGTTTTTTTTATAAAGTTCGAATGACACGTTTTTTGAAACATCCTGTATACAAAGAACGGTGTGTACGCTGCTCTCATAACCTTTTTATATAAAAAAAATCTGGTGCGGCTCAGAAACCCTGTATAGTGTAATTAATTATCACATTTGTACTCCACCTCATGTGGGGCTGCGATGCGCGATCTCTTTTGGCCATTCATCGAGCCTTGGTGCGTGGTCCGCTCCTATACAGCCTTCCAGTATTACACGGGATTTCGCCATCCTCCGAGTCCAAGCTTCAGTGTCTTTTGGCACGTAGCCTTCGTGTGTGCCTGGGCGTGCCAAGAACAACGGATACTTGTTTAGTCATGGCAGAAGCGAGAGAGACTCCGCTTGCTATCCAGCGCTTTAATGAGACGAGCCGTCACTATCTCCGTTTGTTGGCTCATCACCGGCACCACCCTTTACTGCTGAAGCTTTCCCGTCGCAGGAATAACAAGTTCAGGCCCTGCATTCAACAGCTAAAGCCTCACCTGCCGCGTTTTCAAGTTGAACCCCAGGCGCGTCCAACACCACCTTGGACCCTCCCTCTGCCATCTGCTTCACTATCCGTTCCCGGGCTGCAGAGAAAGGATGATGTCGCTGCAGGTGTGTCCAAGGCGCTCACACTGGATATGATGAGCGAGCTGTATGCAGGCTTTACTCCTGTTTTTACGGATGGCTCGTCCACAAAATCCAGCTCTGCATGCGCCTATATTATTCCGTCCGAAGACATAACTGGTATCTTCCGTCTCTCGCATCTGACGTCGTCAACATGTGCTGAGCTACATGCTTTGCTCTTTGCCATGCGCAAGATCCTGCAGTGTTCATCTCGGCCATGGGTCTTCTACACAGACTCGAAAGCTGCTATCCAATGCCTCGCAACAATGGGCATTCGAGGTCCTCTCGCGTCCATTGTTGCTGACGTGCTTGAAACTTACAAGGAGCTGCTAGACCTGGGCCACTGCGTAGTATTACAGTGGGTACCTGGTCATGTCGGCGTACCCGGCAATGAAGAGGCCGACCGGGCGGCCCTGCGGGGTCATCATATAGCTTCAGCCCACTCTATCATCTTGCCCAAAGGTGATCGTCAGGCCCTCGTCCGTGCTCTCTCTGCAGACAAGACAAGATCACAGTGGCTGCATGACATTACACCCTACTCTCTGCTCCACGCAGTGGATCCTTCTCTTTCACTGTCGCTTCCTCATCGCCTTCCGCGACACTACGCATCCCTGCTTCACCGCATGCGGCTGAATGTTGCATTTACACCAGTTATGAGGCAGCGTCTTGGCCGTGCGCCCTCGGACCTTTGTGCAGCATGCAGTGTGCGTGCAGACCTGCACCACCTACTTATGGACTGCCCGGACTACCAGCGGGAGCGTGCGATATTGCAGCACGAACTGCATGCGATCGATCATCGCCCCTTTACCATAGGCAAGGTGCTGGGCCCATGGTCCAGTCCAGCTCATACACGCCAAGGTCTGCGTCACCTCTGGGACTTCTTGTCATCAACAGGCCTCTCCACCCTGCTTTGATTACCGGACCCCTTATCATAATCATCATCATCTCTCATCACGTACAAGTGGCACTGGGGCAGCGCCCAGCCTGCTGGCCGGCATCAGCCCCATCTCATCATCGTATCTCTATTTGTGTGTGTGTGTGTGTATCACATTTGTTTATACAACGTGCACATGTGGATGGGATATTTGTATTTTGTTTCTTTCTAAATGTTGTGACGACAACAACGACGCATCACACACGCGTTCTATTATCGTTGGAGTTGGAGTTGGACGAACTAAAAATAATACGGAGAGGTTGAACTTGTCACCTGACAAGTTCTGCTACTCCGAGAAAAAGCTACGAAAAACAACAACAAGGAAAGAGAGGTGACTAGGCTAGGCTGTACGGCACACTGTTCACGGGCACATGACCGTCAGAGGATCGCGTCACACAGGAACGAGGGCGTCACGTACAGATGACTATTATCGTCATGACGCTGTGCTGCCTGGTTACAATATATCCCACATCTCATACATAAAAGTACGTTACTTAATCGCAATTAGTACAAGCCGTACAGGGTGTCTCTAAAAGACGACTAAAGTTCGCGAAAACTAGTCGTAGCAGCAGTCATTAATACGCTCAAATTGAGTTATATAATCGATTGCTCATTACTTTCCTTTCAAAACGGGAACGGTCAAATCTCGGAGTAGGGACTAATTATTCTCAAAGTACCAGCTCACGTGACGGTTAGGATGACAGCTTTGCACGCCGAGACTGGGAGGTGACGCGGGTTCAAATCCCGGGTTCGAATCCCGTACGCCGCTTATAGCCGCAGTTGCTTCGCGGCGCTAACAGGGAATTAAAAAAAAAGTCGCAAAGCCCTATTCCTATTTCTTCGTGATTCGCAGAATGTGGTACGTCATAAGTAAAAGTGAGCACGTGTCTCGGGACGTTCCATCAAGAGTTCTGATGCGTTAAAGTGGACTATGACTTTGGCTTCGCCATGCCTTCTTGTGTGCCCTGCCATTTTGCGTCGCTGATACACAGGCTTCGTCTTGGGGTTGCATACACCCCGCCATTTCAAGCATCTGACAATTGCCGCTCCGACTCCATGCTCCGCTCTCGCTGTGCTGTTTTGGCGGATACCAAGCACGTGCTCCTCGACTGCCATCTTTACACCTCCCAAAGAGCAGCTCTACAGTGCCGCCTGCAGTCGATCACGGCGGCACCGTTCACATTGGCAACCACTCTCGGCCCTTGGTCTAACCAGATTGACCATCGCCAAGCTCTTGAGTATTTCATCTCCGGGACACTGGTCTCCTCTCTACCCTATGATCTGCCTGCGTACCTGTGTGCTGTGTATGTGTTTTTGTGTGCTGTGGTTTTGCCTACCGTTCTTATGTATTACTGACTCCACTGACTGTCGACCCTATTTAGCATCGTTCATCACCTCATCATCAGGACATATCTCATCCTGCCCCATTGTGCCTTGGGGTAGTGGGCCGCACCTTACGTGGCGAATTTCCCCATTCATTATCACTAATTTATTTGTTGTTGTTGTTGTAGAGCACCCTCCCGCCGTGCTTTGGACCGATCAAATAACCCTGGTGGTTGTTGCAAAAAATCTACTGTACGCTCATTTGTTCCGCGTAGGTTTTTAGGCCTCGACGTGTACAATCTCGACGTGCGCTGTATACATGCCTCAGTGGTTAGCGTGATGGCCATGTCACGGCGAGACTGGGAGGTATCCGGGTTCGAATCCCGGTGCCGGCTGTGCTGTCTGGGGTTTTTCCTCAGACGCTTTCAGACATATGTCGGCACAGTTCCCTTACAAGCCGACCTAGGACGCATATTCTCCCAGGGCGTCAGTTGTGACGTTGCCCACCTCTCAGGCCGACAACGTCGAGCCTTTTCACATCCAACACCACCGTTGTATACATGTATCCCGCAGGTAGCTTGCACCGAAATGATTTTGTACGGAGATGTCCATGTAGCACGACGTCCGCATACCGATGGTGTCCTACACCGAAACGCCCGTATCCCGATGTTAATGTCCGAATAAACTTCAACTGAGCACAAAGCAGGCATCAGAATTTTGAAGTTGGATGAGTTGCCACCTTCTGCGCACATTTCGCGCGACCGCGCCGAGCGTGCCGTTTTATGTAGGCCCACAGTGACCTCCGTCATTAGAAATACTACTGGCCCCTAACGCAACCCGAGTCTCCAGAACTGCAAAAACTGAACTCGTATCGTTCACCGCGCAAAAACAAGGAAGCGGAGGTGGCTGTCGTCTCACAGCATCATTTGTGAACTAGAACAGAAAAAAGAAAAAGAAAAAAGAATGAACTTGGAACTTACCCTAATCTACCAAGTTTCCTATAAGAGGAACGAAATCCTCAAGAACGTACTGGAACTCGAAAGTAACGAGTTAAGAGCGCATACCAACTCCCTCTCCCCACATGCAATGGCGCACATTTGAAGCTTCTTCTCCGTAACCGGCGGTCAGGTTTTAATGCGAGTGGTCTTACTGGAAATGGGACGACAAGATCTGCAACATGGGGGGGCTCGGAATTTTGAAATTGTTCTCAGTTATTTTATAATCAAAGTGTGTGGAGGGTATTCACAAGACACCCAAGACAAATTCTAAAATTCCTTGCCCTACACGCCCCAGTTCTAGTCCCTCTGTTTCCAACGGTACGACAGGCATTAAAATTTTACCGTTGACTGCTGAGAAAAGGCATGAAATCGCGCGCCATAAAAAAATGGACGTGGGAGAGGGAGCTGGTATCCCCTCTGACCAGCCAGGGCATTCTTTTCGAGGAGTTGCTGAACGATGTGTGTCGATCTCTTTCAGATATCCATTACAAAAATGGCCGCGTTCAAGATCCAGGAAGTGACATCAGAGGATATGAATGAAAGCCCCTCGAAGCAAGAAGCCGCCATCAGGGAACTGCGTCAAATGCTACAAGGTAATAATATAATAACGAATTTTGTGAGGAGGAAAGAAGACGGTATTCTGTGCGTGGCACACACAGCATGATCGTGGCTCCTTTTACCGATTTGAGCGCTGGCTCTTTCAGATAAACTCTGGCTGCGTTCCGATACCCCGGTTAGTCGACTGCCTAGCGGTCTAACCGGAAGTGCCGCCATGTTAAGTCTCGTTCCAAATCTCGTCAAGTCCGCTATTCAGTCGGCTACCTCCTAGTGCGCATCGATGCAGTCTAGTTATACGCCTGACCATCTGACAGCAAGGATGGAGATGCGCGTTGACGGTACCAGCGTGCCCGCTGTTTATAGTTGCACATAGTGGTATGTTTCTTAAAACTGCGTAGAGAGTTGCAACACATGTTTAGTTGTGAAGGTGACAGTTTACGCACGATGTCCTACAAACTTAGGCTGCGTTCCAATACCTCGCGCCCGCGAAGCCGCCTGACTAGGCAGCTGAGTAGACCCCTTTGCTTGTCACTATTGGAACAGGCTTGCCTAGCCGAGGCGCCTGTGGCGCCATCTCGTTGCTCACGCAAGAAATGCGTACGGCGCAAGAAGTCTAGATGGTTGTTTCCGATGACGCAAGTCATTGCGCCAAAGAAGGAAAGCTTAATTGATGTGCGAGGCAGATACCGCCCTGACCTCATCTCACGAAACGCGAAGACGACCCAAGTTACACGACTGCCACACCAACGTACGTGCGATTGTTATGCCAACGATCCACTCTTACCCAATCACACGATGTCCTGATGTGATGTACCGCGGCGGGTGGTCTATTACAGGTGAAAAGCAGCTGTACAGCCGCACGGATGCTCCGTTTCTGCTTAGGTTTCTCAGGGCGCGGAAGTTGGACGTCGACAGAGCCTTCCAACTGATAAAAAACTATTACAACTGCCGTCGCACGTATAAGGAAGTGTACGACCAACTGCTGCCTTCTCAAGTTAAGAAGAATCTCGTGTACAACTACCAGAGCTTATTACCTCATCGCGACCATCGAGGCAGGGCGGTCCTCCTCGTAAAATCTGGTTCGTTATCGTTATTATTAAGATAGAATTGTTAGGATATTTTCTTATATAGGGGCCTGGGATCCCGGTGATTACAGCCCGGACGAAATGTTCAAAACGAATACGATGTGCATGGAACAAGCAATCTTGGATCCTGACACTCAAATCAACGGAGTCGTCATGATCAACGACCTCAAAGGCTTGGGTTTGCATCACGTGCGACATTGCCCACCGTCTCATTTCATCAAAGTCATTCATCTAGCGCAGGTATATAGCACAGAACAGTATACAGAGTATATATAGGTAAATGCTCTTTTGTTCAGGATGGATTTCCTGCCAAATTTAAAGCACTGCACATCGTGAACGAGCCTTTCTTCATGCGAGCTTTCATGGCCGTCCTCATGCCCTTCATGAAAGAAAAGTTTCGTAAACGGGTAAGTTGAACTGAAGCACAACAGGGATTTCATTAAAGTAGCACAGAAGTCATTTTTAACGCTCTGTTTTCTTTTTATAAAACTGTTAAGCAGGTCAGTATAAGATGCGCCATGCGAAGTAATCACACCACAGACTCATAATTACCGCAGAAATTGAATTTAAAATACGCCGCAAAAAGCGACAAGGATCACGCTCGCTGATTGGTCGAGAGAAATGTTGTCTGCTACTCCGCTGGTGTCTGCCACTCGGCTGTTTGGGGTTCTGAAAAAGTATTGCTCCTGGCTCGGTCATGATTCGGCCGCTCCTTCTATCCCCAATTCTCCGGGAGAACTGGCAAAACCGGTTTACGGCGGTAAGGGGACAAGGCGCTGACCCCCACTGACCGGCGAACCAGAACGAGTTCTCCTTGTAACGTCATCGGTGACGTGGCATACCTTCTCCTCCTCGTTATACCCGGAGTGGCGGAGCCATGTTTATGCGAGTTTTTTTTTCTGGGAAACAAATTGCACACGTGAAAACCTTTCGCGCTATTCGGTAAAATGACACACTTTCACCAGACGTCTTAATCTGAACTTTTTATTTTTATTTTTTGATGTCCCTCCGTACTCCTTTAAAGGTACTGTAAAGCAGTAGACAAGCATGATATGCCGGTGATGTGACTAGAGACTTTGTTGCTTCTAAATACCATATGCGGAACCATACGACCGACAACGCGCTATAAATATTTTTAATTCGCCATGAAAAATGCGGCGTAGTGGAGCGGTGCGACGCCTGGTGTCAAACAACCCCCTGCACAGCGGGCAACACTGAAAATTGGTATTATACACTATTACATCGGAACTTCGTTATTTTAGTAGTCATATTATAAGTTTCCCTGTTTACCTATGCATTCTGAAACCCCTGTTAACGGTGTTTCTTGCGAAGTAACCCAGCGCTGGCCGCTGTTCGATGGAGGCTTTCCCTACTTCCCTACAGCGCCTGCGCGCTCCTTCTGTTCGCGGCCTCTTTCGAACGAACAAACTCTCTCTGTGAACCTCTGTGAACAAACAAGTCCCGACGCTGTCTGGCTTCACATTTTTTTCAACGGCTCAGCATTTCATTTCAGTTCGCTTATCCGTTTATCCTCAGATGTGGATCGTTGTGTGAATTGCAGGGACGGATTTTATGGTGGATTGTGGTGGATTGTTATATCGGGCCCAGTGTTATATGCATGCAATGTGGTTGCCGCCGTATGTGGCAGGAGTACGGAATCATTTCGAATACCTAGTACAGTGTTGCTCGTAATCTTTAATTGTAATTTTCTAATTAATTGCACCGTCGATTGGAATGAAACTTGCTCAGTTTTTGTCCTGGTGGCTTGGACTATCGAATAGCTACACTAAATAACATTTGATCGGTGCTGCTTTACGGTACCTTTAATACTGTGCGCATATAGTAATTTTACAACCACTGCAAATACAAAGGGAACAGTTATATCGGGTGTTCCCCCCAGCTGAATAACCAGGAACGGCTGTTGAATAACTTTCTTTATGGTAGATACTCTCGGGACACCGGTCAAGAGCTGAACGGTCTGTCCGCATTAATCAAATAAAAATCCTAACTTTATAATTTTACTTCGGTTGCGCACTGTAGGGGCACCTCTGCTTTACCGATCGGAGCCTCAAGTGAGTGTTCAATTTAATTGACTTGAGCAAATCCCAGAGTGCTTAGCGTCGCTTTGAACTTTAGGATTTCTAGCTCCTCTCTGGGTCACGACGTGTGAAGATACTGTAAACGTAACTTTATTCGCGGTGTATTTATTATCGCGAATCGCGCAATCTGTCATAAGCTATTCGCGAATAAGTATTTAATGTCGCGATTTCGGGGCTCTTTCCTTCGCGAAAAGGAATACCTCGCGAACAAAAATACGTTTTCAGTAACCGAAAACGGAACGTCAAGGACCATTCACCACCGCATGACAGTTGCAACGCGTGCGCAAGGAGCAATGGGATTTCCTGAAACCGTCTAATAGACCCATGAAAGTTGCCTTTAGTGACAAGATACGAAGTATGCAATAGCTCTTATTTTGTGTACGTGATAATTCAGAAGACCTGCACCAGCGGTACGGCCGAGAGGGTTAGCGAGGGCGTCCCGCTCGTTTTTTATTTATCTTATCTGTAATACTTCTGGCGATTGACTAGCCGTGGAAGGAAGGACACACAAATGCAAGAATAAGAACGCTGCGCATATTCCAGCACCAATATATAAACATAACAATAAAACATAACCCAATACTGACATATGTATACCACGTTAAGGAACCGACACGCAAAATATTTTCCTATTTTATGTATATGTTCCATGTGCCTTCCAGGCTCCTTTAAAAAATAGAATGGCTTTCAACGAGGATTGTTTTCCGTTTCATTCCTGTTCACTTTTGCACGAAAGCCCCGTAATTATGCTGCTCTGAAGGCCTGAAGGTAATCTGCAGCTTTCTTTGCGCGTGTCTGAAAGATTGCCTTCAAATTGTTCTCTCTGCACAGCGAACGCTGTTCTTTCGTCGTGTAGGTTTCCATTGGTTTGGTAAAATATTAAAAAAACGAACGTGGCTGACCATGACGTATACGCGGGATTTCGTCACGACCCTCGAGGTTACGGAGTTTGTGGTATTTTTAAGAGAGCCTCGATGTTCATCTGAGTGTGACAAACACTATAAGATGAGAATCCTGCGCTTGCACCTGACGTGAGCTTGATCAAGAGACTTTACTAGCAATAGCAAGAGCTTGAAAACAGACTTCTCTTGTAATAGCGATACCCTTTCAGATCTTCTTTCATGGCAACGATATGACAAGTCTACACCAGCACATCTCGCCCGATGCCTTGCCTCGAGAGTATGGTGGAACGCAGGATGAACTGGACAACAAGGATTTGGTCAGGATTTTACAACAGAATGAACAACTGTTCAAGAGAGATGCGGAATACGGTTACAAAGAAAAGTGACCTTTTCTGGTGTAGGACTTTCGATGGTCAATATTTATTTTCAAGGCAAAAGGTGATATTATGACCGTGATATTTATAAAACTACTCTTCATAACCACAATTTTATCTTACGTTATTTCCAGCATGATTACACCTCAAAACGAGGCAGTATATCCAGCATGCTTTTTCATCGAAAATGCCATAGGACACGTATATACTTAACATCTAATTTAGGCTAATATGTCCATAGGCCGTCCAACGAGCGATCACATCCACAGCATCCTTACATCCAACGAGTGAATATACCTGCAAGTAACCTCTCATCCAATGTGTGTGTACAATTTTTTTTTCTATAATCAAACTCAAACTCAAACTGAATGTGAAAGGGCATCTTGCAACACACCTCGCTTCTATAAGGCTCTTCCGTGGAAATTTGATAAGGACGCTTTCGTTCCCCATTTTCTGGCAAAGATTCAGCGTATCAAAGCGACCTTCTACCTTTTAAATTTTTTCAGACTCTTAGGTCCCAGTGATCATTGCTTGAACAATATTTTGTTGTCAATATACTCTCTTTACAGCGGAAGATACAGATCAGCAGGGTGTCGGAGCGAACCGAAAACCAGAACCGAAAACCGAAAAAAACCGCTATTTTGGTGCGAACCGGAACAGAATCGAAACCGTATACGTTTTTTTCGCTCAGGAGGGAAACCGAAAAATTTATTTAACGGTTTTCGGTCCAAGAATAAGCTTCGCCGGTTTGGACTACGAATGAGCGAATGAAACTGACACCGTGTGTTCTGAAGTCATGTCACGGACACTTTACGAGGGTTACGGTTGCGGTGGAATGTATGTCGGTATACTATGACCCCTTGGTAACGTTTTATCGTTGGCGCACATAGACCTACAGGTACATGTGACCGGTTGTGACTCTCTAGCAATGTGCCGTAGTGTTCGTTTTAATTTCATCCGCCCAAACCCTCCTGAACTAAACACGACCCAAGGGGGCTGCGTAACGGCTTCTCTATCGGTAATGTCGCGCAACGCGTCCGTTGTTTGAGAACAGCGAAGTTGAATACATTTACGTATCCGCGAGGGCAAGCGCGTACGAAGTGGCGCCTCTTTTGTGGACAGGACACGAAGAAAAGAAAACGGAGCAGTCGAGCACGTTTGTAAGTGAAGGTGTTCCTCGATTTGCGTCGTACTCGTGCGGTGGTGCTTGTTGGCTAGGAAGCAGCAACAGACATTCGGATGGGACGCGATCGCACCAATCCAGCAAGAAAGTACTTTACGTATGACATCACGACAAACAGGTCCGTCTGTATCATGGGCTTCAAGAAAGGGGAAAGCCTATTTGAACAGACAGACACCTAGAGGAGCCAGGAGCTACCAATTTCACAGCTGCCTATTAATATTAAATACCATGTGTGCGGAATAGACGGGTTTACATTTTGCAACATTGATTTTTTTTCTGGGAATGAATATGCCCACCAGAAGCGGAACCGGTTCAAAACCGGTATGAACCGTTATTTTTTTGCTCCGGAGCAGAACCGGTACCGGACCGTTTATGATAGAACCGGAACGAAAACCGGAACGAAAAACGTTTCGGTTCGACACCCTGCAGATCAGTAAAGCAGAATTCTTGAATAGGGATGCGAAGGCCTAGAACCTGACTTCATCAAGAGGAACCCTATGTAGGTGACCGGAATCGGGGCACGACAGAGGTTGGTACATCCAGAAATAGCGAGAATTGTGATCAGCCTCCAATTAGAATATGGATTTGTGAAATCTGCCAATCAATTGCGTGCGACGTTCATATCTGCCAGGGGTACAAGTGTAGAAGGTGGCATCGTGCATGCAGTTCTTGAGCATTCGCTCAAAACTGTACCAGGAGTGTTCAATTCACCGAAGTAGCAAAGAAACAACTTATATAGGTATTTTTGACTTATCTACGTGACACTGCATCGTACTGTCTCAAGGCAGAGACAATGGATTTAGGTGAGCGCGGGTAAATAAATCCGTGTGGTGCGGACAGGTCTCGCTCCGTCCTTCTAAAAGGTGTACTGCTTGAAAACAATTCCCAGCTTGTCGTAGACGTTTTAGCTACCACAGGTGATTCTATACAAAATGCCTTTTCTCTTCTATTTTCTTTTTTGTAGTTCCCGAGTGAATTAAGATGTGGAGTGCAGCATTTTTCACAAGTACTTGTTGCCACTGTTGTTGTCACTGTACTTGTTGTTGTTGTTCACTGCTGTACTTGGGCCATAATAGCGGTCCTGAGTTTGCATGGTGTATGCAAGATGATAACAATGCGAGATACCGACCAACAGCAACTTCCAATCTGCTAAATTGTGCTCTGGAACACAGCGGCGTTATGCAGTACGTAGAGTATAAGAATTCACTGTACTCTTTGACGCACTGCCAAACACGTACGAAATGCGATCGCATTGCGGAAGACGGACGATGGTCCCTGCGCTGTCACCGATACATGACATCCGTGCGGCGCAATAGCTAGCCCAACCATACAGGCTGGTATGGGCCTCGTGTACTCTTTTGTGCGCATTTCTGAACGTCTCTCCGAGGGTAATGGCGGCACGATTTGTCGCTTCCTAGCATTATGTAGTACAAAAAGCCCACAAACGGAAGATACAAGTGATGGAATTTTCACCAACTAATCCCACGCTTTCAAGCTTTCATCCCTAGCGATGTGGGTCGCACGCCGCTTACGTTCCACGTTTCCGGTCACCGCGTCTGCATCTCCAGCAGCATTATGTCCAGCAGACCTGGGAACATACGCGAATGCTCTGCAGCACATGGCCTACGTACGCTGTAACTGCGCAGCTCCCCGCGGCATACGTGGTGCCAGATGACGTGGATGACATTCACGACAGAGACGGACAGTTTCGGTTTCGCTGTGCCGGTTCGTTTACCCTCCAAAATGGTACTGCTCGCACTGAAAATACGCTCATGGTATAGCATATCCCTTCTTACCTGGCTAACCTTTCCTTTTGCCTGCCTTATTTTTTTTTCGTAATAAACATATCCCCCCCCCCCTTTCTTACTAACCCAATGATTTTGGCAAAATCCCTGTAAAAACCGAGAAAGCTCAGCAAATCATGATCGAGAAAGGTCACGTGGGGGACCGGAGCCAATGAAAAGCAAATAGCCGGAATTTGGCGGGAAATGTCAGCGGCGACACTATTTTCGCGGCGGCGAAACCTGCTTACTGTGCCTCCTCCAATGAAAGATGCGCGGAGGAGCGGCGACGAAAGAAGGGCTGTTGCTCCGAGACGGCGCCGCCAAGTTGAATCGGAGGAAGCCCGAACGGGTAGTTTTGCTGACGATACTCTCTTGCGTTAGCGTTGTGTAGCGTTTGGGGAGGGCTGCTGAAGGGTTGTGTAGTGTTGCGAAGGAGAGCTCCCAAAGGGTTTTGAAATTTTAATGCTAACGCCTTTCCGTCGGATCCACCAATGGATGGACCATGATTTTTCTTTTAATCTTGATGCTTGTCCGGATTTCGCCTGTGGGACCTCATGGAAGAGCACTGCACGGGCTCATGCTTACCCGAAAAACCGAGCCCTGCCCGGCCCGTAGGCCGAGCCGAGCCGGGTAAAGCTTTCTTTTTGCGGGCCTGGGCTGCGCCCGGGCCCGTACATTGCCGGGCCTAGGTAGGGCTCCAGCCTGTGTTATCTATCCCTCTGTTAGTCAGCCACGGTAAAATTTTACAGCCTGATACACTGGTGCGGGTAGCCTATAAATTGCTCGGGCGGGGCTTGGGCCGAGAAACTTAGAATCCTTCGGGCTTGGGCCGGGCCCAGGCTAGGTATATGCAGCCGTCGGGCCGGGCCGGGGCGAGTAAATCAAAGGGAGGCCGGGCCTGGGCCTAAAAATGCGGCCCGTGCAGTGCTCTACCCCATGGTTCCGCCCCCCCCTATAAAAGGGATGAGGCGAAACTAAACCTGAACATATGGCTCTCGGAGCTGGACGTGCTTGACTCTAGAAGCCTCTTTAAAAAACGGTAAAGCGCGACTGTCAGAACCTGTCTAATAGACTGTGTTTTCTTGTGTGTGTACAGAAACTAATTTAGCAACGGTAAGCACGCACGGAATGTGAGGTTGAGTAAAACTGCTACAACAAGCAAACGCCAAGCGTGCGTCACGTGTGTATGCAAAGGTGCGACCTCGTAGTTCTGTGCTGTCTCCTTTTGAGAAGAGATATAGAAGCTGCATCTAAACAAGGTGCACCCAGAAGCTCCCGAAATACCACACGCCGAGACGGCACACCGTTTGGCTTACCTTTCCGATTTTTTAAGCGACTGCTGTTAAGAGGCAGATGTTACGAGATCGCCGTGCCCGTGGCACAAAACTAACTGTGACACGCACGCGCACACACACACACACATTCACAAAAACGCATACACACGTGCGCTAACACAAAGACACGCACGCACGCACAAACACACGCGCACATAAACGTGCGCACACCCACACACTCGCTCACACATTCGTTCACAGACACTGGCGCACCACATGCTCGCACGCACACACACAAACAAGCAAGCAAATTGTGCGCTTTTCAGCTGCCGCTGAAAATGAAAAATGTGTCAAAATCAAAAGGTCAAAAATTCATTTTTGATGTGGGCTTCATATTCTTCCATACGTTCATTATTTCATTCACCACATCACCACCAGCGATGGGGCCTGTATACCTTGTGCAAAAAAGGCGCTACGGATAATGATGGGTCTTTCACCTTCTGAATCGGCAACCATTGCTTTCTCAGCTATTGGTATTAAAGATATTTTCACGTTTGTCCGATACAAGTGCCTTATTCTCATGTATGAACTCTCGTATAATATGGTTCGTTCTTCATTGCTATCTGTGAACTTTTCACTCGAATGTACACTCTAAAGAATAATGACATTTCTGTTAAATTACCACAGCCACGTACTAATTACGGCCTCATATTTTGCAGCAAAGAACTGGCGGAACACGCTGTCAGTAGAGGTTAGGGGGGCAGGCATAGCCTTATACGTTTTCAGGTGTGATGTGACCTCCTTCATTTATCATGTTTTTGCTATCATGATGGTGGTATAGAGCTATCTATGTTCATGAAGTCTTGTGTCAGTTTTTTGTATATTTTGAATACAAAATAGGACCGCAACACAGGGTTGTGTAGAGCTCCTACCTCAGTATTATTTAAGAAAATGGTAAGACAAAAACAAACAAAAGAAATCAATCAATCAATACTGCTTCAGAAGCGACTGGGAAACCAATTTGGTCATCTTGAGGTTTGTTTTTTCTACTTTATTTTCTATACACCAGTTCTGGAGTAGCATGACCCGGCTTTGTCGGGTTTCACATCTCCATATTTTTTATATCCTGCCACCTTTGCCATAAACCTTTGCCATATACAAATCAATTTGTGGGATATGCTTCCTTTTCCCACAATATGAAAAACCGCGGTATATTTTCGCTTGTCCAAGTGAACTACCAAAGCAAGTTCATGGAATGCCGTTCTCTGGCAGAACGCGTGCATGACCTTGATGAAACCGAAACGGGTCGGTCAGCTATGTATGCTCTGATTCTCTCTACCTGCATTGCGAGCTGGTGCAAAAAGGTGAAATTTCCTCATTCACCGTCATATTTGTTTTGGAAGCTGTGCCAATGATGTTCATAAGTAAAAATGAAATTTCTTCTATACCCCAACTTATTTGCTTTAGACTGTTGCCTGTGCACCACAGAAACTGGGGTGCATATAACTGTCGGGCAATGACATACGCCCTACGCAGTAGACTCTCTCTGTTTTCCATTCGGCCTATGATGTTTACACCTATGCAAATATTGTTTGTCTCTGTATTGACTGATTTCTACTAAAGCCTCTAGGCATTGGAAGGTAGCGTCACTTTCCTCCGTGCGATGCGCCCGCTTTCCTCCTCAAGTCGCCTCTCCCGAGCTGCGCCCTTTTCCGTTCGCCGGCCGTAGGAATAGGAAGGCGCGGACCTAGGGGGAAGGTCCACGAGTCCGGACCCCACCCCACTCAATTTCAGACTTGAACATAGAGTTCAATGGACCAATCCCAGCATGCACGTGGCACTTGTCCATAGCGGACCCCCCCCCCCCCCCTCCCTCGGGAAAATCCTAGATCCGTCCTTAGGAATAGTTTTGTCGATTTGCGCTCACTATACGCTGGTGTAATTGAAACCAAATACGAGTCACCTGTGCGATAACTTTAACTGCAGAGCTGAATTAGAAAACGCGCGTGGCTGAATTTCCCCCCTTTTTTTTTTCTCGACGTTAACGCACGCGGCATAACGCATCCGAAGTAGGGAATGTGGGACGCCAACCCGACCATTACTGTCACGTGACTTCATGTGCGATACGTACATAAGACGTGGAGCAACGTGCTTATGTAGCCTTGCACTGTATAATATCAGGCTCATCGACGACACACGGCGGACCTGTGGCTGCGAAGCGAAAGCAATTTATAGCCAGTGACGAAGGGCTGTCGACTGCGGACGCAAAAAGCGCGACGTTGCCAAGGACTTCGGCATTAGAAAGCTGATACGCTGACGCTATTCACTCTTCTAAAATACCGCGATCAACAACATCAACGCCGTGGTATAACTCGGAGATAGAAAGACCACCCGTTCCCTGGACGCCTTTCTACGCATTTCTTACGACACCGAAACATATCGAAACCGAAACTGCGGAGTGCGGTACTGGCGACACCTCTCGCCGGGTTCGCGAACTACAATAGCAAACAAACGAATCTGGCTAGTTGTAAGAAGGCACGGAGAAAATGTCCAAGAACTGTGAATTCAATGTGTGAATCTCATCTCAGTCTTGGTCTAACTGCCGCGATGCAGATGTAGGATATATATGCTCTACAGTCACATTTTCGCGCGTGACGCACCTGCTTCACGGACAGACGTGTGCTGCCGCATAGTTAAGAATTTATGCAAGAGAAACCTAAAAAAAGTAAATTAATAAAAAATATTCATTGTGTGGCAGCGGATGTGTGTCCGTCGAGTAGGTATCGCATTGTGCACGAAAATGTGACTGACCTTTTAGAGCACACTACTTTTCTTACTCCAAACGCGAACAAGAAGTTGCACGCTTCGAAATTTTGCACTTCAGGTAGGAACAAAGCGGTTTTTCAACAGCATCCTGCTTTTACAGCACACTCCTGCAGCACTACATAAAACTACGATTTTGTACTGCAGCGATATGATGCACGTCCTTTTTAACGAATGTTTTTTCGTGGTTTCCTGAGACTTTAGTTTTTTTATAAAGGAATTTGACCACTTGTCTACTAATTCATGTTCATCAAAATGCAAATAAAGTCAAATCAAATCAAATCATGCTCATCCTTATAAATTGGCTTTGCATAACGCCCTTGGTTTCCTAACGTTTTATAATTCGTATTGTGTGATAAGACATCCGGCAGCCAAATAGGTCAATGGTGGCAAGAAGGCTACCCGGTAAGAGATCTGGGTCACGTGGGTCTCGCTTCGCCGGCCGGACAAACTTTCGGGGCGACGGTCGTCGGCTAAAATGTTTGAAGGATCCGCGTGGATTGTGAAGGAGGTAAGCATTGCTGTTTGTACGCGAAACTATGGGGTAACGCACCGTGCTTTATTGATAGGTTGTGAGGCCTTTGTTGATTCAGAGTTGATGCAGGTATTTACGCAGGATTTCCATCTCGTAGGGGGGCGTGCGAATTGCGATGCCCATGGTAGCTTTTGGGGGGAGTTTTGCAAGACCTGTGTGGGGGATATCGGGGAAGTTTCTGGGCTCTTAGCAACCTAGAAATGTATTGATTATGCCTGGTTGTCTGTGAAGCAACTGGGAACGAGTATGATATAAACCAAGTTCAAGGACTTATGTTTGCGGCGACTATTTACGGATGCCGAAAGTCAGTCAAGTAAATGTCACTGTGCGATGTAAGCAATCTAGACTACTGCTACATGCAAGGCTAAAAGCAGAACTAACGTGTTGTCCTTCTACGACTCACTGGACAGTCGCATTTTTGACTCATGTATTCGATACATGTTTTCGGACACTACCGCTACTGTAGCACATCCTTCTCCACTGCCTGCACTACCAACCTTTCAGAATAGTGTCTTTGAATCAGATGGACTCTCACCTTCTTACTATGCCAAAATTGCTTGGTCCATGTTCGAAATTCAGTCCACAAACACCCTGCCCTAAAAGCACTCGTATAAACTTTTTGGACACCGTAGGACCTGGGTCCTCACTGTGAGTAGACTCATTAGTTTATTTCACTACAGTACCGCCAGCATTAGTGTAGAGTGGCGATGAAACTCCCTAATCATCATCATTAAAATATAGTTGTTGTTACTGGTAGGATGTCATTTTGGCCCTGCAGACGTCATTCGTCCGCAAACATGTTGCTTGCAATCGTCTCTTCTAGCGGAATGTTCATCCGTGGGAGAATTGGGCAAGAAAATAATTTTCTGGCCGGATACAACCTGTGCGGAATGACGCGATTTTTTGGTCGAATAAGAACCATCGAGGGCGCTCGAAGGCTACGAAAAAGGAAGAAACTGGGTGAACGTTCCGGTTCTTTTCACACTGTCGGGTCAGCAAATGTTCTTTCTTCAGTTGGCACATATGGACTGTCAGTGTATACTCGGAAAGCTAGATATAGAGAAGGGGTAGATACGGAAGAAAATAGAGATTCACAGCTTCGAACTTAGGCCTCATCAGCACCAAATGCTCATGTCTTCCAAGTGCTCATAACCTCCAAACGCTCATATGCACGGGGGGGAAGAGAGAGAGAGAGCAAAAAAAAAAAAAAAAAAAAAAAGTGGTTTCGAGCGTTGGGGTGCAAACGAGCTGGAGGGGAAAAGCTGCTCCTAACTTCCTAAGCCCCAAATGCTCAGAACTATCGAATGCTCATATGCACCGAAAGCCGTGCAACTACAAATGACGGGCTTTGCTCTCCCGCATTTGGAACTATATAGGGAGGGGGGGGGGATATGTTTATTGAAAAAAAAAAAAAAAACGAAGAAAGGTTAGTCAGGCATAGACCGACTTGCTATTCCTTTCATAAAAAGAAAACGAAAAAAAAAAAAAGAAAGAAAACGAAAAAAGGAAAGAAGGAACGGAAGGAACTACTATATAGTTCTGAGAATGGCGGCTACCGAGACCGCTTAATGTGTCTGAAGTTTATGTAACAGCTTCGTTATCGAGAGTCAACGAGTGTTTGAACGATAGCTGACAAACACATGTACCGTTCCTTGTCATGCTACGCTATAGGCGCGCATAATTTTTTTTTCTATTTACTGTCAAGTGTTATGAATTCCTATGAAATTTGTTACGGCCGCCCGCATCGCACAGTAATGTCACGCTTCGGGATTATCGGTTTCTGTATAGTATCCTAGTGAGTCAATTACAGGTGATAAGGTATATATGTATATATTGCAAAATATAGTCCAGAAGATGACATACAGTTTCTTCCTTGTACCTAATGCATGCCTTCATGAGTGTAGATGAAAATATCCGAAAGGAGATAAGGATGTGCGTGCACGTGCTGGATATGGACGTTCATACTATATCGCCTCAATAAACGTTCGGTGCAGACTGGAGCCCCCGCCTACTTATGCCATTACTTTCGTCAACTAATGCTACTACTCGGGCATTACGCTGTTCCAGAAGTATTCAATAACGCCCTGCATTACAGGTAGCGCTAACATTAATATCCTCTCGGATAGGTGCAAGCGAACAATGATATGCATAAACTAAATACTGTAAATGTATTTACATTCACGATGTATTACTTTTTGCAAATTCTGCGATGACGATATAAGCGGGAAATATTGCACTCGCCAATAAAGTGACATCGATCGGACATGAACTCCGATTTTTTCACGGTAGTCCCCCCCCCCCCCCCCACCCGCGAACAAGTTTTCAAGAATTCAGGTAAAACCCGATATCTACCCGAAATTCATGCGGTCCTTCAACTTGTCGTCCTAGGTAAGCCGTCCGAAAAGTGAATCATAATATCAGCAAAGAGAGCTATTTGTGACAATCTCTTTGCCCTCGTATCAAGATATCCTTGTCTGCGAACGATATCTGCATATGGGCAGCAAGCAAAAGTCCGAGTGGTGCAGAGAGGAGTCGACTCTGTGAACGAATACGTAATCGGTAGGGGTCTTCAACTATCAAATGAAAACAAACAGTATTTATGCTAATTGGCCCAGGAGTAGGCTGGGGACGACTTCCTCCTCTCACTTTGAACAACACGCCAGTAAAGAGGGTTAAAACAACCAAATTCTTAAGGGCCACCATGGACAGTCGAATGTCGTGGGCACCGTACACGAAGGACATCAAACTGCGCTGCCAATCCTCGCTCAATCTTACTCGGAGACTAGCAAGCCCCACTTCAGGCTGTCCACAGAGCACTATACAACTCGTTCATAGTGCCCTTACAGTGGCTAGACTCATGTACGCTTACCACGTACGCAAAGCTTAGTGAGTCGTCACGAAGAGTGCTAGAAAGGATTCACCTGAGGAGACTCAAAAGTGCCATCGGAGTTCCTCTGAGTACGAGAAACGTAGCGACGTATGCAGAAGTCCCAGCGTTGCCTCTTCCCCTACTCGCAACCAAACAACTGCAACAACAAATCACTAGATTGGAGAAGACAAAGCTCTCCTTAACCGACTTAAGAACAGACAACGCTCTCGCTTTGTAACAACGCTGAGAACTCGCAGGTTGATCGGAATCCACACAGCAAGACCGCCAAAAAAGCCCAGCTCCATGGACTGTACGCCAACCACATTGTAAGACGACAATTCCATGCATGAAGAAACAAGGAAATACGCCAGGCATAGTTGCTCGGAAGCTAACCGAAGACTACATGCACACACATTCTGCATTCCAGCTCTGAACGTAGATTGGGCAGAAGCCATCCATGGGACGACGTCGACTAGAGATGCTGAAATGACCGCTATCCTGTCTGCACTAACGAAAACAAAAGAAATGAATCGACAACTTGGCTCCGTGGTAATTCTATCAGACTCAAAAGCCGCCCTTCAAACAATATCCAACAACTACGAAGACCACCCTGTTGCATTGCAAACTCTCGAAATCATAAAAGAACTAGAGATCAGGGGCAATATAATCGCCTTGCAATGGGTGCCGTCGCACAAGGGCCTACCTGAAGAAAGAGCCGACACTCTAGCCAAGGAGGTTGCAGGGCTTCCTCCTACACTGCCCGCTATTCCAAGTAATGCTCAAGCACAAACTGCTATAAATGAACATGTATGGCGCTTTCACCCCGATGCCAGGGCAGTGATGCAAACAGCCCCCCCCCCCCCCCCTCTGCGTCACAAGGGGTTTCACAAGGGAAGAAACTTCACTTCTAATGAGATTGCGAACTCGAAGCGCCAAGACTAAGCACGTCCTCTGCATCACAGGACGAAGTAAAGATGCGCTGTGCAACACCTGTGATGTCGAGGAAAATATAGAACATATCTCGTTTCACTGCAGAACATACGAACAGCAAAGGAAACGCCTAATGGAAAAAATGAGGAACCTAGGTCACCCTTCTGGAGTCACTCATTTACCCTACTGGACCAATGTCAACGCGGCGGGCAACACAAATCATAGTCCTAGATTTCATGAAGGAGAGTAATAGGCATTCTCTGACAGCAGTTGTGAACAACGAACCTGTGACCAACTGAAAGTGATTATGGTGAACTGTATGATGTGAGCCGAAGGTGACCACCAGGTGGCACAGCCACCGAACTTTGCAATGAACGTAACAGCTCAATGTGTCGTGTATCTAGCTGTTGTGTCCGGTTTTATCTTTTTTCTTGCCTTTTTCTTTTTTCTTCCTTCTCTGTGGCAACTTGCCGCCCGTCTCGGCAGGCAGACCGCCCTCTCTTTCTTATTTTTCTTTATTTCTTTAGATAAACGACCCCCCCCCCCTTCCCTCATGCAGGAGTTAAAGAAAAGCTTTTGTGGAGCTGGGGGCAAGTGTTTGAATACGACGGTCATTCACTGCCCCAATTCCGAGCGGAAATATAAAGATTCCTGTTTCTCGTCCCAGTGTCACAGCAGTGGCTTGTTTCATATGCCTTTCGTTTCACCCGAAAATTCCCCGATGACATATCAAACAGAGATCGTAACGCCCAATTTTTCCTCGAATTCTCGTGTGTAAATAGCACACGATTCTCTCTCTCTCCCCCCCCCCCCCCCCCCCCGAATTTGAAAAATCATAAAACCCAATAACGAAGAATCCTAGCACTCCCAGGACTTCGCCAATCGCGAAACCAAGTACTCGAGAATCCCTTTAAAAATACTAACAATTTGAAGATTCGCGATAAATCGACCGCGCCAAAAGAGAGAGAAAAAAGAAAGAAAGAAAAAGATGGAACACGTTTACAGTATAAGATTTATTGCATCGCAGGGGTAGTGGGTGGTTATTACTGGCTCTGGTTGAGAACAAGGCAAAACAGCCAATTACCTGTTACAGGTACCCAGGCTATTTTTCTGATTGATTGACTTGTAAAAGAAAAATTGAGATGTTAGTCCCGAGCCACTCAGGACTGACTACTCCAGGACGCGTTATTCAGAAAAGGAAGGGAAACTACACAAATCTATACACTGAAACGGAATGGATGAAAACATTGCCACAAAACTTAGCTCAAAAGCAACAGCGTAGGAGGAGGGGGCTATTTTTCTCTTTTGTGCATTCTCCCTTCATGACCACAAAATCCGTCTGGACTCCTGTCGGCCTATGTTGGCCTACCCCAGGATAACCCCACGCTAGGTCCTTCTTCTCCTTTGTAACCCCCATAGTCATTGTTGAAGCTGTGTTACAAAAACCTGGGTTTTTCTGCGCCTGGACACGGCACAGTGCCAGAACATTCGCCCCATGTAAATGAGTATGCCCAATATGCATGAAATGGAATGAACCAAAATGTAATACATTACCATTACTCAGTACTCAAATGGCATTACCTTGTGATTCATTACTCCCTAGTATACAGGGTGTCCCAGAAAACGTGTCACGGAATAATAATAATAATAATAATAATAATAATAATAATAATAATAATAATAATAATAATAATAATAATAAAACTACGCCACCTAGAACCATGCCGTCAACGACATTTGTTCTTTCTCTAGGTTTTTGCCACCTGTCGATGTTAATGTCATGTAACGTAAGTTTAATTATGTAAATTTTTGCGATCTGAACTCGGAAATTTGCCAAGTAAAGGTCACCTTTTTACCCTACCAATATGAAGAACGTGCCATATTTACTCAGATTTATGATAATTGATAGCATTCAGGACCTATCCCAAGGGGAAAAAATAGCCGAAGTACATCTTGCTTTTCGGAGCACCCGAGCATAACGCGCTGCGACTTTTTGAGTGCAATTGCTGTCAGTCCGACCACGACGAAAGGAGGTCACAAACCCAGCCCATAGCGTGATAGTACACGCACACACACACCCATACATTGGATGATGATGAGGTGGGCGATTCACCGCCGCTGAGGCGGT